>NC_137093.1:4651336-5251336 GCF_951640355.1 Cnephaeus nilssonii
ACATCTCATCCCCTTTACAATCCTCCTATTCAGGGATATACAATAAGTATTTGTATGGTAAAGGCAACTCACACTTTGAGCAGCTGAAACACTTAGGACTTACATGTATAATCTAAACCAGCCAGGCTCCGATTTACATGAGGGCGTCTCACCCTAAGTCACTTGTGGCTGTGGAGTGAGAAAGAACACCCCTCACTCCCATACCATGTCCTAATTGTGCTGAGCTATTTATTTAGCTTCCCCAAAGCACCAAGCTTTTTTCTGTCCTCCCAGCTTTCTTTCCATATGCTTTTCCTTCTGTCTGGAAGGCTTTCCTTCTCCTCTCCTCATTTACCTAGCTAACACCAGCTGGTTGTCCAGATCTCCGCTTAGAAGCTGCTCCCTCCGGGAAGTCTTCCATGAGCATCCCATTCCAGTCTGCATTAAGAGATTCGGGAACACCCTGTATTTCTCATAGGACATAGCTCACTTTGTTGTAATTATCTCTCTCTCTCTCTCTTTTTTTGTAATTGTCTTTTGAGTTGTCTGTGAATGATGTGAGGGCAGAGTTTGGGTCTTGTTCACTGTTGTTATCTCTGGCACATAGCACAAAGCCAAGCATTCTGTAGCTCAATAAAATTCAAATGAATGAAGAAATGTTGAGTGGACAATAGTGGGGAAGCCACCAAAGTCCCAGATGCCAGGTAAGAAACCCTGGGCTCTTAGAGCTGGGGTGGAAGCATTCAATGAGGGGAAAAAACCTGGGCTCCTGTAGGCCCCATCAAGGAGTGTGCCATGACAAGACAAACTGGCTGCCCATGAGAAGGATGGAATAGCAAAGGAAACTGGTCCCCAGCTGCCTCGCTGCAGGGAATGTTTGTCAATGTGACATTCATAGAAGCCCTGCACATGTGCAGCAGAGGGGAGAGCAGACTCAGCCAGACAGAAGGAACCTCAGTTACTGTGCACGTGTTAATCCAGAGGGATGTGTGGTTTACAAGTTTCTTAGCTCTCTGTTCATTTGTTTTTGTTTTATTATTATTTAAATATATATTTTTAAATATATATTTTTATTAATTTCAGAGAGGAAGGAAGAGGGAGGGAGAGAGAAACATCAGTGATGAGAGAGAATCATTGATTGGTTGCTTCCTGCACACCCCTTATTGGGATCAAGCCCACAACCCAGGCATGTGCCCTTGATTGGAATTGAACCTGGGACCCTTCAGTCCGCAGGCCGACGCTCTATCCACTGAGCCAAACCAGCTAAGGCTGTTTGTTTTTAAACTTTTAAAAATCTCCAGATATTTCCCATGTTTGTTTGCTTTTTGTTTTTTTAGTCCTCACTGGAGGATATTTCTTCCATTGATTTTAAAAAGAGTAGAAGGGAGTGGGGAGGGGGAGAGAGGAGAGAGAGAATCATTGATGTGAGAGAACCATATCAATTGGTTGCCTTCCACACGCACCCCAACCGGGGCTGGGAACCTGCAACCTAGGTACATGCCCTTGAGCAGAATCGAACCTGGGACCCTTCAGTTTACGGACTGACACTCTAACCATTGAGCCATGCCAGCCAGGGTACCATCTATATATATTTTTTTACCTTTAAGAAATGTGTTTATTTTTAAGGTGACATTGCCAAATTACATTAACACAGTTCATTAAAAATCTGCTTAGTACAAAACTGCTTTGAGTCCAAAAACATTAGGATTCTATTCAAGTCTCCTTTTTCTTTTTTTTTTCTTTTTTTAAAAATATATTTTATTGATTTTTTACAGAGAGGAAGAGAGAGGGATAGAGAGTTAGAAACCTCGATGAGAGAGAAACATTGATCAGCTGCCTCTTGCACACCCCCTACTGGGGATGTGCCCGCTACCAAGGTACATGCCCTTGACCGGAATTGAACCTGGGACCCTTGAGTCCGCAGGCCAATGCTCTATCCACTGAGCCAAACCGGTTTCGGCTCAAGTCTCCTTTTTCAAAAAAACATTATTAGCATTGTTATTTTTCCACACCCCTTTAAGCCTTTGCTTATGTTTCTGGTTTACTCTGCTATAAAGCAGGCTTCCAAGGTATGTGACAGAGTGGGAAATGTTTAAGGAATTTGGGGCTTACAAAATAAAACTTGGTGAACTTAAGGAACCCATTTGTCCTTTTCTACCTCAGTTCCCTTTTTGTGGAGCCAGAGTAGCTCTTCTTTAAGTACTAGGCAATAAAATCAACAGGTGTTGTTAAAGCACCTATTATGTGCCAACACCAAGAGCGGTAAAGAAAGTGATTGGTCCCAGTGCGGGAGTGGGGTTGTGGTTCACACACCTTTGAGAATGAACTGCACTGTCCTATATGGCAGCCACTAGCCACATTTGGCTATTAAAGTCAAAATTAATTGATTACAAATAATAGTGCAGTTCCTCAATTGCAGGAGCCACAGTTTGAGTGTTTAATGGCCATAGGCAGCAAATGGCTATCATATAGAATTCAGATACAGAATGTTTCCATCATTACCCAACGTTCTATTGGTAGCACTACCTGGATATTCTCCCAGAATAAAGGCTTTTCTGCTCACAGGCAATATTTTGGATCCAACTTGTACAACTTTGCAAGGTTGGGGTGAGGACTGGCTGTTTAGGCAGCAGTTCACTGATCCTTGAACCCACGAATCCAAGAAAAGGAAGTCCTGATACAACAAGCTATATTCCATCTCAGAATGTAGCAAGTTGGCCAAAATCGAGCAATGAGCTGCTACAAACTCAGTACCCTCACTGCTTTACATGCACCTCATATAAAACCAGGTCCTTGTGTTACTACCAGTCTGGCCACATTAAAAAAACAGTTCAGCCCTAGCTGGTTTGGCTCAGTGGATAGGGCGTCGGCCTACGGACTGAAGCAAGCATGTCAAACTCGCAGAATGCGGCCCACAACAAATGTTTTTGCGGCCCAGCCAATATAACGGTATGTAAGAAACGTCTTAATAAAAATTTCATAACTTAAATTTTACAATATCCTGTTATACATAATTATTAATAACGAACTACAATGTTCACTAATGACTGATGACTATAATCGTGTTGCATTCATTTCCCTTACCTGCCTTATGTGCAGGCGCACCACTTCTCTCCACTCATACTAGCAGCAAATATTTTAGCAGCTGATGCCACATCATTAGTCTTGGACTGACTTGTTTGGTGTGCACAACAGGAAATATTTTGCTTCCCGAGAATAAGAAAAATAGGTTTATTTGCATTAGGCTTATTAATTTGTGTAGTTATTCAGTGTCTGGTAAGTTAATGTTCAAGAAAAAAAGATTAATTTTTATTAAAATGTTCTATGGTTTTGCCCTGACTGGTTTGGCTCAGTGGATAGAGCGTCGGCCTGCGGACTGAGGGGTCCCGGGTTCGATTCCAGTCAAGGGCATGTACCTTGGTTGCAGGCACATCCCCAGTGGGAGGTGTGCGGGAGGCAGCTGATCAATGTTTCTCTCTCATCGATGTTTCTAGCTCTCTATCCCTCTCCCTTCCTCTCTGTAAAAAATCAATAAAATAGCCGAAACCGGTTTGGCTCAGTGGATAGAGCGTCGGTCTGCGGACTGGAGGGTCCCGGGTACAATTCCGGTCAAGGGCATGTACATTGGTTGCGGGCACATCCCCCGGTGGGGCATGTGCAGGAGGCAGCTGGTCGATGTCTCTCTCTCATCGATGTTTCTGGTTCTCTATCCCTCTCCCTTCCTCTCTGTGAAAAATCAATAAAATATATTTTAAAAAGTGAAAGAAGATAATATGAAGAGAAGAAAGTTATATAACTAAAATTATTTTAAAAATCAATAAAATATATTTAAAAAATAAAAAAATAAAATGTTCTATGGTTTTATGTTAATGATTACTCATTTATTTCAGCCCTTTGTATTCAGCATGCCTCTATCGAAATAAACCTACGTTTATGAAAATTGGAGCTTTTGTTTTTTTTGTGGCCCACGGTGATGGGGAAAATGAGACATTTTGGGAGGGCTAGCAATCTGAATCTAGTCACTGCCCCTTTAATTATCTGGTCCTGTAAGACCTGTTTACCCAGAATACTCCTCCCACTTTAGAGAGGCCGTGAGCCATCCCAGAGGAGTTGTCAGTGCTGGCGCCAGGCCAGGCCTCGAGTTGTGGTTTCGAGGCCCCAACAACTGGGGCTTTTTGCAAAGCCCTCGACAGGTCGGAAGTATATTCCATACTTGGGAGACAAAGAGACAGAGAGAATGTAAAAAGGGAAAGCCTCCTCCATGTTGGGACTCAGGATTTGAGAGAAACAGTCTCCCCTGAGTCCTGTACCGGTCCATGTGAAATGCCTGGAAATAAATGGCTTTTTCCTGTGCCTCCGGTACTTCTGCGTATTTTTTCGGTTGCCTGGTAAATTCTGTAACAACAGAAACTTAAACCTTGTTTATTTGGCCCGTGTTAGCCTTTGAGTTTGACATGCTTGGACTGAAGGGTTTCAGGTTCGATTCCGGTCAAGGGCACATGCCCCGGTTGCGGGCTCCATCCCCAGTAGGGGGCGTGCAGGAGGCAGCCGATTAATGATTCTCTCATCATTGATCTTTCTCTCTCCCTCTCCCTCTCCCTCTCCCTTCATCTCTGAATGCAATACAAATATATTTTAAAAAACAAATAAAACAGTTCAATCTCCAAAAATAAGTTGAAAAACAGTATTAAAGCTTTTCTGCGGTCTCATAAAACACCAAAGGGGAATGATGTTCACAACACACTCTAACTCTTCTTGCATTATCTTTCCGATTTCTCTCCTCTCATCCTCCCACACATGGCACTTGCTTCCGTAACGCTCTCTGTACCCCCATTCCAAATTCTCTCCAAACCGCCTGGCTCCGCTGCTGCTCCCCTGCCCGCCCTGATGGCAAGTTCTTTATTAGGCAGCTCTGCAGAGAGGTTTTATTTTATCCCACCGCACAAATTTGGTGGCAGAGAACGGCAGAGAGCGCTCCCACGGAGCTGTGCCCGGGACCACATTCCACAGCGGCCCGCCCACAGACCTCCCTGCCAGCCTGGACTAGTTCGAGATGACTCATCGTCCCGCTGAGGTCCACTCCCCATCGTCCTCTCCTGCCCACTGCTCCCAAGGGTCAGGGTCATGACTGAGCCTGACAGAGAAAAAATTGTTTGGCTGGGATGTCAGAGGAGACTGATGTCATAGGGAAAGGAAGAAAACCTGATGGGCAGGTTCAGAGAATGTTTTATCTCCACTGTTAATTGTTTTATTTTTTTTATAGGGCACTGCCCAACACCGCACTAGGGAGTAAATGGCTTGCTGTGGGAAATGCATAAATTCTTAACAGTCTGCCAAGATCAAAGGCTTCTTTTTCATCTGAAGACAAGCCCAAGCCCACTGGTCCCATTTTTTTTTTTTTTTTTTTTTAATCCTCACCTGAGGAAATGCTTAGAGAGAGGAAGGGCGAGAGGAGAGAGGGAGAAACATCGATGTGAGACTGTTGCCTTCCGCATGCTCCCTGACCAGGGATCAAACTAGCAACCCAGGCAGTTGCCCTGACTGGGAATTGAACCAGCAACCCTTCAGTGCCTGGGACGACACTCAACCAACTGAGCCACCTGGCCAGGCCCATCGGTACCATTCTTATCATATCAGGAATGACTAATTTTATTGAACTCCCTTATATACATTTGTTTTTCATTTTACTTATTGATTTTAGGGTGGGGAGAGAGAGAGATAGATTTGTTGTTCCACATATTTATGCATTCATTGGTTGATTCTTGTATGTGCCCTGACCAGGGATCAAGCCCACAACCTTGGTATATCCGGAGGATGCTCTACCCAACGGAGCTACCCGGCCAGGGTTGAACTCCCTCATATTTTAAGAGAAACCTTATCCCTGCAGGAAGGACAGTCCTATCCCATTTTTCTGACTCCAATGTCCATTCATCATCATTAGGTCATGCACCTGGAATTCTGTTTTCAGTGGAGAGGGCACATAGATCCTAGAGTCATTGCACTTCTTATCCTTCCTTCTTCTTTTTTCCCTTCCTTCTTCTGTCCTCTACACACATCTGAACTCATCATCACCAGTCCCCTGCACATCATTTCCATCTGCTTTATTCCCCATCTCAGAATGCTACCACTTCCTAACAAGGTCCCCACGACAGGAACCTGGGAATCAACCTGGACTCCTTCCTCAGCCCTCATGTCCAATCTATGTTCAAGTCCTATGACTTAATTTCCTTGAGAAATCTAATCTCTATATCTTATCACCTTAAATCGGGTCACTGGCATCTCTTCCTTGGGTAATTGCAGTGGCCTCTTAGCTAGTCTCCTGGTACCTCCTCCCATGCTACTTTCCCATGTAACCTGCTAGTCAATGGGCCATCTGGGGCTATCCCTTTTCTTACCTATACTCACCTTTTAGGCTAATCAGAACACACTATATATATTCCCAGAACAATAAGAATCCAACTTCAAAATTATTAATGGATAATGTAGTTATATATACATATACATATATATACTTAAATTTATTTCGGGGGGGAGGGGTAAGGGGAGGGAGAGAGGGAGAGATAAAATGTCAATAATGAGAGAGAATCATCAATTAGCTGCCCTTGGCCTGCCCTCCATCGTGGACCTCCTAGTTTATATGTCGATGCTCAACCACCGAGCTACATCTTAGCTTTTAACAAAGGAATCTATAAGGTCACAGGAGGAGGCTTACACTGCAGTTAAACAGAGATACTTCCTACACTGACCCCTTAATTAACTCTCCCTTTTCCCTAAGTTCCCCCATAATGTCAGCTACTGCCACATCTCTCTCTCTCTCTTCTCCTTTCCCCTACTATCCGGCAGCTGCCCTCTAGTCAAATTAGCTCTCGGTCTCCTCCCCAACTTGCATATCTCCAAATCCCCTCAGTTGCCACTTCCTACGGAGGTCTCATCCCAACATAATTCCTTAAGATCCTTCAACCGTTACTCACTGCCCTCAACAGAGTCCAAACTCCATAATATGGTCTACGAGGCCCTGAAGCCCCAGCTCCAGTTCCTTCTCCTTCCTTTCCCCCAACTTGAACTTGGCCTAGCCATACGGTAAGGAAGTGGGGATTGGCCCTGGTCTGCCAAGCTCTCTTCTATCCAGGCAATCACTCGTGCTGTCCTTTTTGCCTGAAAAGCCTTTCCCTTCTTCCCTATGGTTAACTCCTGCTGGTGTTTCAGGGCTCAATCTAAACACCTACTCCTGGAGGCCTGCTTTATAATCTCTAGGACCGCATTAAATGGTCGTTTCACTGCAGCTGACCCTTATCCAACTGTGCTTTGAATCAGTGATCGCCAACCTTTCGGACCTCACGGACCACCAGTGGTCCGTGGACCACCGGCTGGCGACCGCTGCTTTAAATGACTGAATAGCAACTTGAACAGACACCTTGAGGACAGAATGGTATTACTGCACGCCATGGGCCTCCTACAGAGCCTAAATTATAGCATGCTCTTGATGATGCTGAATAACTAGATGAGCAAAAGCTCCAAAGGGTGTCCTTGCCTAGGGCTTGTGGCCTCAGCAGAGAATGGAGCCCACGGGCCCCTTGAGCATGAAGCAATAGTTTTGGCCTCGTTTGTATCCTAACCTGCAAAGGTTAGTACCTGGGCTCATAGGAACAAAATCCACCTTGGGGGTTCCATGGATTATCAGAAGTCCGTCCTAGCGATTTAGCTGTGCTCCTCCTAATTCAGGAAGGCTGTCCTTGCCGCATTGCCATATCTGGGCACGACATGTTCTAGGTTAGGTGTGACCCCCTTTGGTGACTGCAGGGCTGCAAGATTTTGCATAACACCAGCGGAATCATTACTATTCATAAGCAGTCTTCCACCTAGAGTCCTATTAGGTCACTTAGCTGATTCCATTTCTCTCTCTGCCTCGGAGATTACCTAATTGTCGCCAATAGTTTTTGTTTTTCTTTCCTGGCATGTAAGAGTGGGAGAACTCAGAAGGTGCTGTTAATATACCCCCAAAATGAGGAGGCATCTGGACTTTAGGATGCCTTTAGGGTATGTAAGCTCCGATAAGGCTGTGTACTTAGACTCAAGATCACATTTGACCAGGGCTGTTCCCTGCTTGTCTTTTGAAGGCCAGCAAAGAACAACTAGAAGCTTTATACAATCCAGAATACAAAAAAAAAAGTAACAGAACACAACAGATAGTCCTGATTGTTTTATTTTAGAAATAACTTATTGTGTTTTATTCCAATTATAAAAGTAGTACCTGCTACTTACAATTTGATAAATGCAGAAAAACATAAATAAAAAAGAAAAATTTCCAGAAATCATTTCCATCAAGAGATATCTCCACAACAATTTGGAAGGTTATTATTTACCATGCTTTTGGTTACATGGGGTGAATATATATATAACATATATATACTCATAGTATTATACATACTTCTAGTATTATATATATTCATAGTATTATATAGAACTGGATAATAATTTGTAAAATTTTATTCCCTTTTTTTTATTTTTTATTTTTTTTTATTTTAAAAAATATATTTTATTGATTTTCCACAGAGAGGAAGGGAGAGGGATAGAGAGCTAGAAACATCGATGAGAGAGAAACATCGACCAGTTGCCTCCTGCACACCCCCACTGGGGATGTGCCCGCACCAAGGTACATGCCCTTGACTGGAATCGAACCTGGGACCCTTCAGTCCACAAACCAACGTTCTATCCACTGAGCCAAACCGGTTTCGGCTTATTCCCTTTTTTGTTAATCCTCACTTAAGGATGTTTTTTCCATTGATTTTTTAAAAATATATTTCTTTCTTGATTTCAGAGAGGAAGTGAGAGGGAGAGAGAGAAACATCAATGATGAGAATCATTGAACGACTGCCTCCTGCGCGCCCCGCTACTGGGGATCGAGCCCGAAACCCAGGCTTGTGCCCTGGCCGGGAATGGAACCGTGCCCTCCGGGTTCACAGGTCGATGCTCAACCACTGAGGGCGGGGGGGGGGGGGTGGGGGGGGAGATTCATTGATTTTTAGAGATGGAAGGGAGGCCAGGAGGGAGGAGGTGGGGAGAGAAGAGGAACATCTATGTGAGAAGCACAAGGACTGTTGCCTCCCGCACGCACCCCAACCGGGGCCGGGGCACTGAACCCACAACCTGGCACTTGCCCTCCCCCGGGAATCCAACCCGCGACCCTTTGGGGTGGGGGCATGCGCTCCAACCACTGCGCACACCAGCCAGGGCTCTCAGCAATTGTAAAGTGGGCACAGGGTGGCCCAGAGGGCTACTGACCTGAGGCTGAGGCCGCCACGGCCCTGCCCAGCCCGGCCGCCGGGGACAGGTTCAGGGCACGGGGGCAGCCTGCGGCTACTCCCTCCCGCCCTCCGCACAGCCCGGGGACACGGGTGAGGGCTCACAAACGCCCGTGAGGTAGGCGGCGCGACAGAGGCAGGAACCTGAGGCCCAGGGAGCCTGTCACTTCCCCTCGTCCATGCGGCTGGCGAGTGAATTGCCTTCGGGAACTGAACCCAAGTAGCTGGACTCCACGACCTCCCTTTTGACGCCCAAGAGCCCGCCGGCCCGCACAGGGGTCCGCGGGCCTGCGCGCACGCGCAATCCTCGCAGCCGCGTCCCCTTTAAGAGGATTCCTTTTGCTTCCTCCGACCCCTTCGCTTCCGCTCCGCGTTCCCACAATGCTGTGCGGCTGAGCGCCTCCGAGCCCGCGGGGACGCTGCGGGGGGACCCCGGCTGAGGCGGCGGCGGCGGCGACGTGGGCTGCGGCGGGCCCGCGGCGTCGGGTGGTGCGGATGTCGGGCTGGGCGGACGAGCGCGGCGGCGAGGGCGACGGGCGCATCTACGTGGGGAACCTTCCTACCGACGTGCGCGAGAAGGACCTGGAGGACCTATTCTACAAGTACGGCCGCATCCGCGAGATCGAGCTCAAGAACAGGCACGGCCTGGTGCCCTTTGCCTTCGTGCGTTTCGAGGATCCCCGGTGAGGCCCCGCTCCGCCCGCCCGCCCGCCCGCGTTCCCGGGCCCCCGCCTTTCCTCTCCCTCCCCCTCTCCCCCGGCGTCCCCTCCCCCCTCCCGGGGCGTCCCCTCCCCCCGCGCAGACCCCTCTGGGCGCCCCCAGGTGGAGGCTGTGGCCTCCTCTTCCTTAGACTCCGGGCTGTCCTTTGCGCCGTCGTCACTTCCTCTATTTTTTTTTTTTTTTTTACTTCAAAACCTAAAAGCTGGGTCTCTGGAGGGTCCAAGCGCCCCTGAACTGGCCTCAGGGACGGTCCAAATGGTCACCCCTCACGGCTGGAGAGGCGCCTGAAGGGGAAGGCCTTGGGAGCCTTGTCCCTGGAACCAGCCCGGAGAGGACTCGGCGACGAGCAGGAGCGGCCGGCCGCCCGCTCCGCGCCCCTCCCGCCCCAACTCGCCATTAAAGGGGACACACTGCGGAGCGGAGGATGCCTTTGGAGGTCATAAAGGGGTCTCTGTGATGGAACCCACCTCCGTCCGCGCGCGCCCCGCCCCACCAGGTTAGGGCCTTGTCCTTGTAAAACCATCAAGGATTTGGAAAAACTTCCAAAACTGGCTGAGGGGGATCTCTAATTTCGCTCCCCTTCTCTAGTGAAGGAGGCACCGCTGGATGCTAAGGTACCCAAGGACTTGAAGTTCTGGGCTCCGAGGGGTCTTGGTGATTTTGCAGGCACTGTCCGCCCTCGCCCGAAAAGACAGGAACTTTCAAAACTGCGGTGGGTGGTTCCCAGAAGCCGCCCCGCTGTGCTGGTGTCCGCTGTTTTCCAGCGGGGTCTCGGGGGCCGCGCTCCCCGGCCGAGCCCTGCAGGCCTGACCTTAGGTGCCTTGCTCCTCTGGTGTGTGGTTTGGGGCAAGGAGAGATTTGAGGATGGGAAGGCAGGAAGCACCCTGAGGCTTTGATTGCCATTTGCCTCAAAAATGGAAGGAGGCATTCCACACCTAACCTGGAGAAGGTGGCACCTCTATTAGTAACAGCTCGGTGTAGTTTTTGAGCAGTCCCCGTGTGTCCTGTACCATGCTATGTACTAGTATTTAGCATTTTCAGCCTATGAGATAGGTATTGTGAATCACATTTTACAGATGAGGAAACTGAGGAATTAGATAATTGATAAAAGAGAATGCTAGTAAGGGATCAAGGTAGGATTTGAATTCCCTGTTCTGCCCTTTTGGAATACAAACTTACTGTATAATATGCTACATCATTATCTCCTCCCTCATTTCTTTAATAATAGAAAAGCTACCATTTGATATCACTAGTTGCCAAGTTTCAAGCAAAGCACTGCACATATAGGATCTTATTTAATCCTAAGAGTAACCTTGTGAGAAAGACATCAGTGATTAAGATGTGAAAACTTGACTACTTAACCAGAGACAGCTACTAGTCAAAACAGAAGAATGATTTGAACTCAGGTCAATTTGTACTAAAAGTCTGCTTTAAACCTTAGCAGTCCCGCCTCTCCCACTGCATGATAAATAGAGCCAGGGTTGCCCTGGATGTGGTCTCCTTGCTTTTAATTCTATGGCTAAAATCTTGGTAAGTGAATTTGTGCCTGTGACAACTGAATGAGGCTTCATTAATATATCTCCAGCTCTGCTGGTCCACCCGAGCCCTGAGGCCATTCTCTCATCCAATACTGGAGAAGCAATTTAGTGTTCCTCTGTCCTAGAGCCTACAAAAAACTAAAAGTAACTTTATCTTTTTTGGGGAAATTGTACCCAGATAGTGGTTTTGACAACTTCTCCATACCATGCTGAAACATAGGCTTGAGAGTCAGACATACACTTGTTTGGTCTCCTCACAAAACACTAAGTTGCATTTGTCTTTTGAGCCTTCTTTTTAAATGGGTTTTTCTTTCTATAGACTTGATGATACTAGGCCTTGTCAAAGAATATTAAAGGACTAATGTGTGGTATGCATTTTGAGAAACTGCCCTCCAAAGTTAAACACTTATTGGCAAAATCGGTCATCTATTAATTTATTCCTTCTTTTGTTTCTGAATTAGTCCTCCTATAAGTAATCTGTTTACCATTTCATACCTAGAAAACCCCATGTGTGATAGCTGTAAAGTTTAATTCCAATATTATAAAAAGTCTTCAAACCAAAGCAGTTATTGCATTAAGATCCTGTTTTGTTTTCTCACTCTAGGTTTTCCTTTCATACTTGTTACTTATGCCCCTCACTGAGAGTCATTCAGCCTCCTGAGCAGCACTAACACCAAATGTTTCTTTGCAGAGATGCTGAAGATGCAATTTATGGAAGGAATGGTTATGATTATGGCCAGTGTCGACTTCGTGTGGAGTTCCCCAGAACTTATGGAGGTCGGGGTGGGTGGCCCCGTGGTGGGAGGAATGGACCTCCTACAAGAAGATCTGATTTCCGAGTTCTTGTTTCAGGTATGTTCCTTTCAAACCGAATGAGACGATGCATGTAAAATACTTAGCAGTCTGGCCTCAAGAAATGTTAGCTGTTATTCTTTAGTGCATGGCATACATGTTTGTTTTTTCCCTTAGCCTATGCACACTCTCAGTCTGAAGCCCTGCCCTGCCAGTGAGGCAGGTATCTTGCAAATGAAACTGCACCAATCGTAGCCTTGTTAGAACATAAACGTGTTTCTTTTCTTTTAATATATTTTATTGATTTTTTTACAGAGAGGAAGGGAGAGGGATAGAGAGTTAGAAACTCTACTGGGGATGTGCCCGCAACCAAGGTACTTGCCCTTAACCGGAATAGAACCTGGGACCCTTCAGTCCGCAGGCCGACGCTCTATCCACTGAGCCAAACTGGTCAGGGCATAAACGTGTTTCTTATAAAGGAGTTTTCTAGTGTTGAAAGGGAAGATGATGGCAAAACCCCTTGAGGTGTAATTCTAAAGATGTTTTGGGTTTTTTTTTGGAATGTACCATGGTATTGGACTTGATAGAAAAGACATTCCAGAAGCCAGATTTAAACAACTTACCCAGCTGTGGATCCTGAAAAAGACCAGTTTTGTGGTGGTTTTGGGCTTATATAAAAGAAGAAAAACAACTTAGTGTCTTACAGATTGTATTATAGAATATAGAACAAAATATCTAGATTGACAAGTGATGAAATAATATGCTCTGAGGTTTATTCATCTTTTGAAATATCAGCACAAATTGGTCCGACGGTTGTGGGTTATTGTTAAGCTGAAATATCAGCACAATGGTAAAGACCTGGGGGCTTTTGCACATTTCGGGGGTGTTTTAGGGCCCTGGTGGAGTGAAATGTCTTGAGGAGCCTGACACCTTTTTCTATGTGAATATCACAATCACAGCTGACTCCCATTGGTGCTTAAGAGTGATAGTATCTGCCTATCTTGTATCCCTTCTTAATTTAATTTTTTAAAATATATTTTTATTAATTTCAGAGAGGAAAACAGAAATATCAATGATGAGAGAGAATCATTGATTGGTTGCCTCCTGAACGCCTGCCCCCACGCCCCCTACTGGGGATCGAGCCTGCAATCCAGGCATGTGCCCTTGTCCAGAATCGAACATTATTTTGGTAATGTATTTTTATTGATTTCAGAGAAGAAGGGAGAGGGAGAGAGAAAGAAGCATCAATGATGAGAGGGAGTCATTGATTGGCTGCCTCCTGCACGCCCCCTATAGGGGATCGAGCCCGCAACCTGGGCATGTGCCTTGGTGGGAATTGAACCTGGGACCCTTCAGTACCCAGGCCGATGCTCTATCCCAGTGGTCAGCAAACTGCGGCTCGCGAGCCACATGCGGCTCTTTGGCCCCTTGAGTGTGGCTCTTCCACAAAAATACCACAGCCTGGGCGAGTCTATTTTGAAGAAGTGGCGTTAGAAGTTTAAGTTTAAAAAATTTGGCTCTCAAAAGAAATTTCAATCGTTGTACTGTTGATATTTGGCTCTGTTGACTAGTGAGTTTGCCGACCACTGCTCTATCCACTGAGCCAAACCGGCCAGGGACTTCTTAATTTTTTTAACCCCAGGACTCTGTTCCCTCCTTCAAGACGTCATACAAAGTTTTTCTTCTCTCCATGCTGCTCTGAAATCCTGCCTAGAAAACTATTAGGAAATGGCTGTAGTCCTGAGCTGTGAGCGGTAAACACAGCCTTTGAGAGCAGGAGCACATTTCCCTTTCATGACTCAGGTAGGGTTGTACGACTTCTGACTAGTTTTAGCGTCTGAGTCTTACCTTTCTCCCACTGCACTGAAGAGTACTGGTGATCTTTTAAAAGGTAGTTTGTCAGTTAATCACACCTACAAAAAAACAAAACTTTAGATTTTTGTTATCTTCCATCACATTTTGGTTATTTCATTGGATGGTTTCAAATTCCCATGTCCTGGGAACCCAGTCAGGCAAGAAATCATTGATTGGTACTGAAATATTTCATATGGAATAAAGAACTCAAAGTCTTGGAAGTCTGGTATTAATTGAGGGACAAAGAAAGAGAGGCTGTGAATTCTCAAGAGATAATAAAACTATGAGATGGACTTCTTGCTATCTTGGGAAGGCTTGCTCTGGAAGATTAGTCTAGGATTACCTTTCTTTTTTTAAAGAACATCTGATTCTATATATTTATATTTATTTATTTATTTTTTAATCCTCACCTGAGGATATTTTACCATTGATTTTTAGAGAGTGGGAGAGGGAAATATCAATGTGAGAGAAACACATGAATTGGTTGCCTCCTGCACAAGCCCCGACCAGGGCCAGGGAGGAGCTGCCTGCAACCGAATTACGTGCCCTTGACCAGAATTGAACCCCAGACCCTTCGATCTGCAGGCCAATGCTCTATCTATTGAATTGAACCAGCTAAGGCTCTAGGACTAGCTTCTTAAGGTGGTTTGCCACATATACTTTATTGCGCTTTGATTTTGTGTCCCTTACCCAGATTTGTGATTTGGGAACCCAGGATTTAAAAGTAGTGATTGATGGAGAAGGGACTCTAGGTATTGCTGGCTCTTAACAGGGCATTCAACACAGCTGAAGGATTGGCCTCTTATGTTCTCCATACCTAGGACTTCCTCCCTCAGGAAGCTGGCAGGACCTGAAGGATCACATGCGAGAAGCTGGGGACGTCTGTTACGCAGATGTGCAGAAGGATGGAATGGGGATGGTCGAGTATCTCAGAAAAGAAGACATGGAATATGCCCTGCGTAAACTGGATGACACCAAATTCCGCTCTCATGAGGTGGGTCCCCACCTTCTGTTGAGGAGCTTGTACCCAGTCCACTCCATCTGAAGCTGACCTAGCAGTAGCAGCAACAGGCCATGCATTTGCCACTTGATGACCTCACAGTACCATTAAAGATCTATCTTAAGTGGACAAAGCCAAGGAATTCATCATGCCTAAGCCCTGCAGGGTTATAACAAAGAGAAGTCTGCATTCATAGTATTTTTAACCTGGAGAGAATACTGGTGCAGTCTGTCATAATGTGGTGAGCTATTGTGATAACATCCTTCTCAGAACTGGCTTAATCTGCAATGTCTGTGAACCTAAATATTATGGCTGTCTCTCCTCTGGGTCTAGTATGGGCTCTGCAAGCCAACCTCATCTCAGCCTTTCTAGATACTGCTGTTGGGGCAGAGTTGTCACTTCATTGTTCTTTCACAAAGTAGTGCAGGATCCTTTTTGAAACCTGAGCCCCCTCGTTATTTTCTTGTGGTTGGTCACCTCACCTTCAGGGCTTAGTTCTGGATGTCCTTCCTTTCAAGAAGGCAGTTGCTGCCCTAGCCAGTTTGGCTCAGTGGATAGAGGGTCGGCCTGCGGACTGAAGGGTCCCAGGTTTGATTCTGGCCAAGGGCACATACCCAGGTTGTGGGCTCGATCCCCAATATGGGCATGCAGGAGGCAGCTGATCAATGATTCTCTCTCATCATTGATGTCTCTCTCTCTCTCTCTCCTTCCTCTCTGGAATCCACACACACACACACACACACACACACACACACACACACACACATATATAAAAGGCAGCTGCTGCTTTGGATATCTCAGTCTGATTCGGATGGTGATTATCCTTTTGATACCATTGAGACCAGATATTAGACCACCAATTGGACGTTGTTGTTTTTTCTGGTTATCTTGCCTGACTTGGTATGGGGTTTAGGAATGTCTAAACTAAAGACATGAATATCTAGGCCCATTTCTTTTTTTTTCTAAGGATTCATATAATTCCCTAATTTTATGGGGTGGGGGATGTATGGCTTAACAATGCTTTTGCTCAGATTAACTCTTAGGACTTGAAATTGGAGCAGAAACACAATAGCACCTGGTCAAATACACGCAAAGCCTAACTTTAAGTTAAATCCAATTACTGACTTCACCTAGGGCAGTGGTTGGCAAACCGCGGCTCGCGAGCCACATATGGCTCTTTGGCCCCATGAGTGTGGCTCTTCCACAAAATACCACGTGCGGGCGTGCACATACAGTGCGATTGAAACTTCGTGGCCCATGCGCAGAAGTCGGTTTTCGGCTCTCAAAAGAAATTTCAGTCGTTGTACGTTGGGTCCTGGGTTCGATTCCAGTCAAGGGCACATGCCCGGGTTGCAGGCTCCATCCTCAGTAGGGGGTTTGCAGGAGGCGGCCAATCAATGATTCTCTCTCATCGTTGATGTTTCTCTCATCTCTCTCTCTTCCTCTCTCTTTGGCTCTGTTGACTAATGAGTTTGCCGACCACTGACCTAGGGGAAAAGCATCCTGCTCTTTCATTTTAGCATCTTTAGATTTTCTGAAAATGTTGGCTGACGGCAAAGGGCTTGGAGAAAGGCCAGACTGAACGTGACTCCTGCTGCTTAGCTGAGCTACTCTCAACTCTGGTTCCTCCATATGCAAAATAGTCACAATAGCACTGTGTTATGATTCTCTCTCATCGTTGATGTTTCTCTCATCTCTCTCTCTTCCTCTCTGAAATTAATAAAAATATATTTTTTAAAAGATGCATATGAGGCAGCAGGGGATTGAACTATACAGGGTAGGACAAAAGTAGTTTTACAGTTGAGAGTATGTGAAACACCGTTTATTTTTGTATTATTTATTAATTACTGTATTTTTCCATATGAATAACTGTAAACCTACTTTTGCCCATCCATATAGTATATATATAATCTCTGAGATCCTTTCCAGTTCTTAGATTCTAGGGGTTAGTGGCAGTTATTAAGATATATTAACAGTAATAGCTAGTATTTAAGCATTTACACGTCAAGTTACGATTTATTATTTGTGTCACCTACAGCAGCAGATGAGAGCATTCTTGAAATGGACTAGTAAGAGTACCTACCCCATAGAATTGCAGGGGCTTGATGAGATAACATTGTGCCAGGCAAATAGTGCTCAGTACAGCACTATTATTGTTAGGCAGCTATGCTAGGTATTGGTAGACTTTATTATTCTGGGTCTTATTTTACCTTTTACTTTTTGTTTGAATTTCAGGGTGAAACTTCCTACATCAGAGTTTATCCAGAGAGAAGCACCAGCTATGGCTACTCACGGTCTCGGTCTGGGTCAAGAGGCCGTGACTCTCCATACCAAAGCAGGGGTTCCCCACACTACTTCTCTCCCTTCAGGCCCTACTGAAACAGGTGATGGGAATTTTTTCTTTATTTTTTTAGGCGAACTGAGCTGCTTTGTGCTCAGAATTTACATTCCAGATTGATGATTTAGTGTCTTAGAAAATTTTTTTAATTTTTTTTAAAGGAAATAAAATTACATAATTTCTACCAGGGCCATATTAGCAGTGAAACATTTTCAACTGCAGAAATTGTGGTTTTGGTTCAGAAACAAGTTGTATATTTTTCACCCCTGATTATGGGAAAAAAAAAAAATCAGTGCTATGTGTTTGTGGGTTGCTCTGCTATGGAGATCAGCAGTTACTGTGACGAAATGGACCCATTCTGTTTAGAAATATATTTTAAATGTTTCATAATTGACATGTGTGGTTGTCCTTGATTAAGTTCATAGATTTCACCAAACAGGCATAATGATTAAGAAAAAAAAAAAGAGTTGTAGTGACAACTTGTGCTCAGTTGGTAAGGAGCAGGAATGGGTAACTTTATTTGGGGATAAACATAGGTGCTCTGCCCTAGCTGGTTTGGCTCAGTGGATAGAGCGTCAGCTGCTGACTGAAGGGTCCCAGGATCAATTCCGGTTAGAGGCACATGCCTGGGTTGCAGGCTTGATCCCCAGTAGGGAGCGTGCAGGAGGCAGCCATTCTCTCTCATCATTGATGTTTCTATCTATCTCTTCCTCTCTGATATCAATAAAAAAATATTTATGTATATATGTATTTTTTAAAAAAGGTAGTTGCTCTGATGATAGTTTGAGAACTTCCATCCCAAGGGCAGGTTCAGGATTCTCTATTTTTTTTCTTTTAAATATATATTTTTATTGATTTCAGAGAGGAAGGGAGAAAGAGATAGAAACATCCCTGATGAGAGAGAATCATTGATCGGCTGCCTCCTGCACACCCCACTGGGGATTGGGCCCACAAATCGGCATGTGCCCTTGACTGGAAGTGAACCCAGGACCCTCCAGCCTGCAGGTCGATGCTCTATCCACTGATCCAAACCAGTTAGGGCCTATCACTTTTACTTCTAAATCTGTCTCATTTATCCATGCTACCTGAACTTCCAAAATTTTTTATTTTTCAATTATAATTTACTTTCAATATTATTTTGTCTTGGTTTTGGGTGTACAGCATAGTGGTTAAACAATCATATACTCTACAAATTGTCCCCCACTCCCCACCCCTGATATTCCCAGTACGCACCTAGCACCATACACAGTCACCACAATATTACTGACTGCTGTACTTTACATCCACGTGACTATGGTGTAACTACCAATTAGTACTCAATCCCTTCACCCTTTTCACCGTCCCCCAGCCCTTATCCCCTTTGGCTACTACCAGTCCACTCTCTGTCAGTGATGGGCAACCTTTTGAGCTTGGTGTGTCAAACTTCGCCAAAAAACTGAGCATAACTCGGGTAGTGTGTCACTTTGAGGAAAAAACATGATTTCGCAAATGTTTCATCCTCGGCATGCAGCTGCCTCAGCGGCCACGTGTCATCAGAAATGGCTACGCATGTCAGTGCTGACACGCGTGTCAGGTTCGCCATCACTGCTCTGTATCTATGAGGTATGTGATCTTTAAAAAAAAAAAATCCTGGGGGTGGGGCGGTTTGAACACACCATCTTGGATTCTGCTCAATTGAGGTCAACTATGTCCCAGGCCTGGGGCTATATTTTTTACATAACCCACTTTACTGAAGTATGACATGTAGAAAACTAATGTATACAACTTAATGACTTTGGAGTTAAGTATACACCCCTGAACCCACCACCATCAAAGCCATTAAGTTCTTTTCAGAAAGTAAAACTGTAGGTGTGGTTAATATCCCCTTTGCATATAATCACTTTGTGGGATGGATGTCAGGAATTGCAAAGCTGTATAGTCTACTTTGAACACTCTTCAGAATTTAGCAAAAAGTTAACCCTCTGTTCAGAACCAGTGGGTGCCCAGGAACAATCTCAGGTGTGTTTGGTAAAGATAGAAGGGTGCTCAGGTCGATGGAAACAGCAACTAGAAAGGACAACTCGGGTTGTCACACTGTGGTCAGATACAATGTCTAACAGGTTATATAAAAAGAAAAACTCACTTAAGTGCAGTTGGGCAGACAATTTTGGGAGGAGATAAAGGGAGATATCTTCCAAAGTGAACATTTCACTGGAAATTGACAATACCTTTTACTTCCATTAGCTTTAGGAACACATTGCCTTGTTTTGGCTAGATCTTTCCCAGTTCCATCTTCAGAAGAGTTAGTTACTAAGAAAAATACTTAATCATCGATTTTTTCCCGGTTACTGAGGGAAGTGGGCACTTTAGTATTCATAATAACAAGTACTATCGTGCTTCCATGTGTCCACAGGGCACCCCTTCCCAGACAGCTCTTCAGCTCTGTGAGAAGGGCTCTTGTTCATCCAGCTTTGGCAAAGAGATATTACCTGATGGAAAATAATAATAAAAAAGAGTGTTATAGCTGACCCTGCTTTCCCAGCTGGCTCTTCTGAGCTAACTTATCATTGGTTTGTCATGGAAAATAAACAATGAAAGTAAGTGTAGCTACCAACCTGTTTTTCTGAAAAAAATCAGTTAAAAGTGAAGTCTAATTAATGCACTTTTCAATAAGGAGCAGATTCAGGTTAATTACCCATCTATATGCATATAGGAATGGAGGGAAGTCTGACTGTGAACTCACTTTGTCCCAAGAAACAAAGTCTGGGACAAGGTTCTGTGTAGAAATAACATGTGATCAGTGGATATGTCTGCTGAAACTGTGACAACCGTCAGGCTCTGAGATAGATTAAGAAGTCTTATTTCTCTCCACAGTTACTGAGGCAGTTTAGTGAAGCAGAGGCATGGTTTAGAGTTCACAAATATCTTAGCTTTCCTTCCCATCCTTGCTTCAACCAAAGCCTTCTTCCTTTAACTGGTTGGTCTTGATCAAAGAGGTAACCCCTGAGCTGGAGGGCTGATGTTTCCCTGGACAACGTTCAGAATGATTCTCTGCTAAAGGGACCTCCTGAACTTGAAGTTGGCATTGGAAAATCATCTACCTGAGTGCTTAGGCTGCAAATATCTACACGTATGCAGAAGCTCTGAGGGCCCACTTATCTAGAGGAAATAAAAAACCCACCCAAAGTTCTGGGTTTTATTATTGGCCCAGAATTATTTTTAAATTTCCACTTAAAATAGTTGCAGTGAGGTTTAAACATGCAAATTTTTACACCAAGGGTTACAAACTGATGGCTCACAGAATACATCTGGCTTGTAGGTATGTTTAATTTGCATGGTCTTTTTTTTTTTTTTAATTAGTTGCCAGTACTTAAAATTTGGGAAGTATCACACAAAATGCCAGATGTCCAGGTTCTCTGGGAAAATGGGCTCACATTCCTGCCTGAGAAGCAGTGAAGGCCAGTTGCCCCTTCAGTAGAGCTTGAGCTCCAGATCTGCTACTGGACATACTCCTCTCCACCCGTTCTGTTTGGGGAATACACAGGTCCTACTATATTCTTAATTTACTGTGGGACAGCTTGTTAAACTTTGGGAAACACGTACCTGGGGGAGCCACAAAATACTCCTCCATAACTCGATGGGAGTTCTGTAGTAGTTCTTCAGCACAGTTGCCTTCTACCACGTTGTCGGATCTCAGGTACAGACATCTACAAAACCAGAAGCTTAAGGTTACCTCTTGGGAGAACAAGGCTTCGAAGGCATGGGTGGAGAGGGTCAAGAATGGGGGAACAAAGACACAGCATATTCTTGAGTTCTGGGCACTGCTCAAAAGTGAAAGAGCTATGCCCTAGCTGGTTTGGCTCAGTGGATAGAGCGTCAGCCTGTGGACTGAAAGGTCCTAGGTTTGATTCCAGTCAAGGGCACATACCCAGGTTGTGGGCCCGACCCCCAGTAGGGGGTGTGCAAGAGGCAGCTGATCAATGGTTCTTTCTCATCATTGATGTTTCTATCTCTTTCCCTCTCCCTTCCTCTCTGAAATCAATAAAAATATATTAAAAAAGTGGAAGAGCAATGGTCAACATTAGATTAAGTGACAGTGTACAACTTAAAAGATTCTTCCAACAACCCTCTGCAGTAATTGGTTATTATTCCTTGGGATTGATGAATTTAAATATTTTTGGATAATTACTATGGGTAAGTTGCTTTTGGTGGAGATAGGTAATTAAAGGCAATTGAAATACAATGTTAAATCTAACAGGTAAGTACAGCTCGTCAAGGGAGTAGAAAGGACACCTAACTCAGCCTGGGTGAGGAACAATTACTCAGAAGAGGTGATGTCATTGCTAAAGGATGGGCAAAAATAGCTGGATTAGGAGGATGGGAAATGGACTTCCTGGCAGGTAACTTGCTCAAGAGTGGTTTATAAGTGACTTACAGGTTCCTCAGTGATGGACTGGGATCTGTGCCCAGTTCTGGTACTTCTGAGGCAAGTGCTTTTTTCTTTACAGCCACCTTTGTGGAGATAAAAGTGCCTCCCCTTGCAAGATGTACCACAAACAACTCAGGACTTGCCTACTAGTTGCTTCATTAAAGTATGCAGATGGCAAACGCTAGTAAAAGCAAACAGGAGCTGAACATCTATGA
The DNA here is from genome assembly GCF_951640355.1 of Cnephaeus nilssonii. Taxonomy (NCBI): domain Eukaryota; kingdom Metazoa; phylum Chordata; class Mammalia; order Chiroptera; family Vespertilionidae; genus Cnephaeus; species Cnephaeus nilssonii. Next base: position 4,673,483 of record NC_137093.1, read on the forward strand.
GGCTTCACTACTGTTTCAAGGTTTAAGAGTATATGACAGGAGGTCTGAGCCTGCCTCCAGATACTTGGGCTGAAAAATTAGCAGTCTGCTCAATCACTGATAGGGGAGCGGCCAAGCTCTTTCTGCATTGAGCTTGTAGGGCTAAACCTAATGGGACAAAGGGGCAAGGATGTGACATGAACATCTGGGCAGAGGCTGCCTAGAGGACTAAGTTGTAAGATTTTTTTTAAAAATATTTTATTGATTTTTTTACAGAGAGAAAGGGAGAGGGATAGAGAGTTAGAAACATCGATGAGAGAGAAACATTGAACAGCTGCCTCCTGCACACCCCCCACTGGGGATGTGCCCGCAACCAAGGTACATGCCCTTGACCGGAATCGAACCCGGGACCCTTCAGTCCGCAGGCCGACGCTCTATCCACTGAGCCAAACCGGTTAGGGCAAGATTTTTTTAAGGAAAGGACTAGTTCTTTTTGTGGCACCAGCCTTAGACTAGACACAGTAAACACTTATTCACAGTATGAAGAGTGGACAGTTGGGGTCCATTCCAGGACAGGCACTGTCTTAACTGGTCTGGAACAAGTATGATTTTAACAGACCTTAAGTTTCTTGCCAAAAAAAGTGAAGGTTGCACTACTGTTTTTTTGTTAATCACAGAAGGATTTTGTGTTTAAGAAAACTTGGAGAAAAAATCTTCCATAAAGGTGACCATTGAACTGTCTGGAGTTTATATTTCTGTTGGGCAGTATAACAAAATGGCTAAGAGCTTGGGCTCCTGAATTCAAGTCCCAGTGATGCTTTTTTCCCACCATAGCCACCTTCACGTGGCATATGTGCAAATTATCCTCTCTATGTATCAGTTTCCTTATTTGTAGAATGCTTCATAGAGTTGCTGGGAAGATTAAATAAAATGACGTTAAAAATATCTGATAATGCTGGGTTATATTCTCATGTCAATAAGAGATGGATGCTGAATAGCACCTGCTCCTTTTATTTATTTTTATTGATTTCAGAGAGGAGAAGAGATAGAAACATCAATGATGAGAGAGAATCATTGATTGGCTGCCTCCTGCATGCCCCCTACTGGGGATCAAGCCTGCAAATTGGGCATGTGTTCTTGACCAGAATCGAACCTGGGACCTTTCAGTCCTCAGGCCGACACTATCCACTGAGCCAAACCAGCTAGGGCGCACCTGCTCCTTTTAGAAAGAGTTAGTACACCCCAAGTACACATCAGTCCCCACTACTCATTCAGAGTATAACTGCACTAACCTGCCATAATCACACTTAACCTGCCTAGTCTCTACAGACTGGAGGGGTGCCCATTGTTCCTGGGCCTTTGGAGATTTTGATGAAGACTCTCCTTCTGCCAACAAGTTAACAGCTACTGCTTCCCAACAGCTGATCTAGTAGCAACTGATTTACTCACTTCACCATGGGTGACATTTCCAGGAAAAAATTCATCCTTTTAGTGACCACACATTTCCACCTGTTTATGACGATGCTTCTAGAATAAGCCCACCACTCCGTTTCCTTCGTCACAGGCTACTGAGCCCAGGTCTCTGAGAGGGGCACTGCGAGCAGACCCTTCACGTGGCAAGTAGATTGACTTTTCTTGACCTCGGAACCCTGTGTCAGACACCGAACAGGAACCGACGAGCTCTTAGGTGCCTGTGAATCACCCACTGACTAAATGCCTACCTCACCTCAGCTTTCTTAGTCCAAGTTTTACAAGAAAATTTAGCCCAGATACCGTAGGGCACCCATTTTGACAATCAGCTATGTATCTGGGCTAATATTCGTTATAAACGATCCTTGGAAGAATTGAAAAGAGTCACTTGGATCTGTGTTCTGGTTCAGATGAAAAACCCTGCTTGAGAAAGACTTCCAACTGTGAACTAGAAATCCCTGCCCTCTAAAGCTCATAGACAGGTATTAAACTGGGGAATGCAAATAAAAAGTATTTAATGGAAATCAGTATCGCAGCATGAAGAAGGGGCTCTGCCAGCCCTGGACTGACACTAGGACAGTTTTGCTGTTTCAGGTTCTGACCTTCCCTGGTATCGGGCTGGCTGCCAGGAGTCATTTCTCTGGGCACCAACCTACTTCTATCATCTACAAGCATTTCCCTCCCTTCTAATTTATTTCTAGTTTGATGCAGACCAGAATGAAAGTTAATCATTTTGGCTCAAATAAGGTTCCTGAGGGCCATCCTAGGCACTGAAGTATTTGGCTGCAGTCAGAGACGTCATCTGAGTCAGTCTCTGGCTTTGAGATGAAAGAGAATAAGGTTTCTGTGGCACATCTAAAGCAGTAAGGCTCTGAGTTCCAAATCCTGACATCTCCTCTCACTCCCCGGGAAACTGCGGGGCATGTTACATAACCTGTCTGAGTGTTAGTTTCTTCGTCTATAAAAGAGATACTAGTATTTCCTTTCAGGGGTTGTATGTGATAACTGAGTTAATGCATATAAATATTAGTGTCTGTCATGTTAGTATGCTAATGCTTTTTAGGCCAAACCAAACGATAGCCTTACTGCTGTGAAAGCCCTGATCACCTGTCATTGGTTTGAGCTCAAAAGGATTAAGCTTTACAGCAGTGTGGCTCACTTAAAGCTCTTACACTTGTCTTCACTGGGTTCCATTTCAAATGTCACACAGCATGTCCAAAACATGGAGTCCCAAATTTACGGCAAGATGGCACATCACTGAATACCAAGTCACTATTCCAGCTACCGGACCCAAATCCCTCTTCATCTTTTTCACAAACTCTTCTCTGAGTAATAGTCACATTTCTTTAGTTATTCTCTAGATGACTTAGGAAATTCTGACTCTCCTTTGTGCTTCTATCCCCTACTTTCCCAAATATGTTAATAAAGGTCAACAAACATTTACTGAGTGTCTGCTTAGTGCTAGATACTGAGAACATGATGAGCACTAACAAACATGCTCCCCAGAACATGGATGAGTGGGAGGAGAGGTGTAGAGAATCCAATATCACTTAAATGATGTATAAAACACACGTAAAATTCAAGCACTATTGAATACCATGTGAAAGCCACAAGTCCTTAGGAGGTGACAGAAGAAATCTGAAGAAAGAAATTAGGCAAAAGAGTGAGATGAACCTGGGGGTAAAGGCAAGGGCCTTTAAGAAGGAAAAAGGGGCCCTAGCTGGTTTGGCTCAGTGAATAGAGGGTTGGCCTGCGGACTAAAGGGCCCCGGGTTCAATTACAGTCAAGGGCATGTACCTCGGTTGCAGGCTCAGTCCCCAGTGGGAGCCGTGCAGGAGGCAGCCAATCAATGATGTTCCTTTCTCATTGATGTTTCTATCTTTCCCTCTCCCCTCCTCTACTCTCTAAACATCAATAAAAAAAGGAAGAAAAAAAAAAAGAGCAGGAGGACTTGAAAGTTACAGTGCTGTTGTCTTGAAGAGGAGGGGTGGGCTTGCGTTAAATGACGCCCTGCCTGTTATGGTGAAGCTTTTGTCTTGATGCTTTGCCACCTGAAGGTTTCGGTAGGAGGATGACATCAGATTTCTGTTTTGAAACACTGTGTAACTTTGGCAAATTAGTTCAACTCTCTACCTGAGCACCAAAATACAAATAGAGAAAGGATTTGAAGGAATCAAAGACGAGTTCAGAACAGGAGGCTAACAAGCAGTTAACACAAAGGGTATTGTTACAGATGGTGTGGCTACCCGTATTGGTGCTGACTAATGGCACTCATCTTTCTTGTTCCCACCTGTACTAGTTTATTACTTTTTAAAATTCCATCAGGAAAAGGCTAGGACAGAGTTGTAGACTGCCCCTATTTTTATGAATTACATACCCACTAACTAAGCTGCAATGCCAAACCAGCAAATAAGTCTGCTTTTCAAAAAAGCATTTTCTTTTTTAAAATGTATTAAGATTTGGCAACAATTGTTAGAGGTGGGCAGAAGATATGTCTTTTTAGTATTTACAAGTTAGTCTGTCAAAGACCCGCCCCTCCCCATTGCATTACACTACTCTTCACAACTTATTACTCTGCCTCCTCAGGCATGTATGTTCTTCCCTCTGCATTGCTACTTTCTTTAAAACTAACCATTAACAGTTTTCTACATGCCTTTTCAGGGAGCAAAAGGAAACAACGCATCATCAGAATATGTAAAAACATTGATGATATCATACACAATGTTCTGAATTTTGCCTTTTTTATCAAATATATCTTAGAGCCCTTTCCGTATCAGCACAGAAAGGTATTTGTGTCATTATTATTATTTTATATTTTTTTATTGATTTCAGAGAGGAAGGGAGAGATAGAAACATCAATGATGATTGGCTGCCTCCTACACGCCCCCTACTGGGGATCGAGCCTGCAATCCCAGCAATGGAATGGAACCTAATCGAACCCAGGACCCTTCAGTCCACAGGCCGACCCTCTATCCACTGAGCAAAACCGGCTAAGGCTGTTTCATTCTTTTTAACAACTGCTGAATAGTCCATTGTATGATGTATTAGTCACAAAGAACACTTAGATTATATCTGTTTTTAGGGGGTTTTGTTTGTTTCTTCCTTACTATGAACAGATTTGCATACCCTGGATACTAGTAAACACAGCTTGGTGCACTTTCACAGATAGTTCCATAACCACTAGGTCAGACAATGTGTATATTTAAATTTTTGAAAAAATAAAAATTTGAGATATGCATCCAACTTAGTAAGCAAGTCATATGTGAACTCATTCTAATGAGACATAACAAATCAACAAAAATAAGACAGTCAAGAAAAATATCTGAAGAAAACCCAATTAAGATAAGGAATCGGGAGGGGATTTGGACTGGTCAGGACAGGACCTTCAGAGGAGATAAACAGACCTGCCAAAGGGACAGATTGTTCAAGAAAAGTGGAATAACAAGTGCAAAGATCCTAGAGAAGGAACTGATTTGGCATGCTGGAGAAGCAGTGAGGATGCCGACGTGATTGGACTGTAAGAGGAGGATGCCCGAGTGGTAGGAGGAGCTCTGAGAAGTAGAACCTCAAGGATAATCAGCAGTTCGGATCTGGTCCCTGGTTACCCTGGGAGGCCCTGAGGAATTTACACGCGAGCGACAGGACCCGTTAGACAGAGTAACACCCCTTTCCCGGGGGTGATCGTGGGCAAGTTCCTGCATCTCGCCTAAGATTCTCCCTCGGTGAAACGAGACCTCGTCGCCACCCTAAATGCCAGGCTTCGGCCGCAGCCGCGGGCTTACCTGTCCTCCAGTACTGAGTCCATGGGCTGCACCCCGTCCGTGTCCACGGCGCGGAGCCGGTCGGCAAAGGCGACGGCTTTCTCCAGCCGCGCCACGGCCTCTTGGCTGCCGAAGTCCACCAGCGCCAGCCGCTCCAGGTGCTCGATCACCTCGCCGGTGATGCGCCCCCGTTCCCGGGGAGGGTGGGTGTGGGCCTCCGGCGCCGCCGGCCCCGCCCCGCCCTCCGCGGAGACGTCGCCGCCTCCGGCCTTCCCTTGAGACCCCGCCTTGGAAGCGAAGCCCCGGCACCCGCCCCCCGGGGCCCGGAGGACCCGCCGCACCGCCCGCGCCCACATTCCTCCTCCTCTCGGACTCCGTACGGCGCCAGCAGGCGACGCGCCTGGGAATGACGACATCAGAGTGCGCCGCCGCCGCCGCAGCCGCCATGAACAGCGTAGGGGAGGGTTGCACCGACATGAAGCGCGAGTATGATCAGTGCTTTAATCGCTGGTTTGCCGAGAAGTTCCTCAAGGGGGACAGCTCCGGGGACCCGTGCACCGACCTCTTCAAGCGCTACCAGCAGTGCGTTCAGGTGAGCTGCGGCCTCGCTCTTCCCCGGGCCCCGCGTTCTCGGCTTGTCCCCGGCCTCGCGCCGCCTGGCTTGCGGGCGTTGGGACCGGGACCGGGTGGGTGGAGAAAAGCCTTGTCATTGAGGCCAGGGGCAGCTCTCCCGGCCGTCCCCACCAGGCTGCCTGGGATCGCTCCAGACGACACAGTTAAATGTTTCTGTGGTGCTTTACTTTTTGTGGAGCACAGTAACATCTTGGGTTCACTTGGTGCTCATCTTAACCTTGCCAAGTGGGCGTAGTTTTAACTGAAAAATGGAACACACACCCAGAAAAAGGAAGTGGTTAGGCCAAGTTCACTAGAATCAAGTTGCTTTTTTTTTTTTTTTTTGCGGTAGTGCACTTTCCCACTATTATTGTTTGGGGGTGAGGCTGGGTATTAGCCTCTCTGGCCTGTTAAGATATTACGGAGGGTTTTATTTTTGGTTGTTATAAACACTTTATTGGCCTGATGGAGGGCTTTATTTTTGGTTGTTATAAATCCTTTATTGACCTGTTTTCTCTCCCTCTCTCCAGTTGCTGTCTTTATCCCAGTTGCAGACAGGAAAAGTGAGGCTTGCTCAAAGCCAGTAAGCTTCATATTGACCTTTATAATGTGTCTTCTCCCATCAGAAAGCAATAAAGGAGAAGGAGATTCCCATTGAAGGACTGGAGTTCATGGGCCATGGCAGAGACAAGCCTGAAAGCTCTTCTTGACCTTGACAGTCACCTTGAAAATAGACTCCTCAAATCAGGAAATTTGAGCCCTCTGGGTTTTGTCAATGAAGGCTGTGAAGATAGCCATCAATTTAATGAGGACTTATTTTCCTCCTAGATGTTTTCCTCTCACTTTGAACCACCACTGTTTACTTTGGGATGATTTCTCACTTGCTCTGACATCTTGCAGGAACTCGCTGTGCTAAAACGGAATGATTTCTTGGGATTATGGTTGCAATACTTCATCTGGGATCAGCTTTATATATCCTGTATCTAAAGACTGATAAACTTGTCAGGATAATCATGGTTGCCTGACCCCTTGAGTTACTAGTATGCCTCAAAGGACATTCGAGATACTGTACTGTGGTCATTGTTCATGGAAGCAACTGGTTAGGACCTCTTTTCTCTCAGGGAGCTAACGCTCTGAAAAGGGATCCCAGTATGACTGTTTCAATCAATGCTTGGGAGTTTTATTTTTTTATATAGTAATTTAACTGTTAAGCTTGCAATGGTGGACTAGGTTAGCCAAGAGGAAGCTTTTAACAGTTCCCAGCCTTAACAAGAGGTGTCAGATCTCAGATTAAGATGTGAAAGCTTCAAGAATGTTAGAGCAAACACCATTTCAGAGTTCATAGTGTAGTTCAGTCATTAAGATCCTTGGAGTATGCTATGGAGGAAGATCCTAAATTGCAAAGATTTGCTGCTGGGGCCAGCTTTCAAGCTAAGTCAATGAATTAAGTCAACCTGTACATCATGAAAATGCCAAAATACTGTATCTGGTTAGGGAAGAAAGGAATTTGCTTTATTTGCGTTGTTTATCCACCCTGCCCTGTAATATCTGTAATCATGAAGATGGAATAAATTGTAACATTTAGTTTCTATCATTATTTGACCCTTGAACTCTGTGCACTTTATAGAATAGCTATTACCCTGGTATCACACATATCCCATATATACACGGGGTAGGGGAGGGCTTTATGTTTTATAACTTAAGCAGTATGGCATAGCAATTAGAAACTTCACTGACTTTAAAGATGTACTTCCACAGTAGGCTACACAAATATTTTTAAATGTTTATATAATGGCACTAAGTCAGGATCAGGTGAACACTTCCATACTCTAGAACAGTGGTCGGCAAACTCATTAGTCAACAGAGCCAAATATCAACAGTACGATTGAAATTTCTTTTGAGAGCCAAATTTTTTAAACTTAAACTTCTTCTAACGCCACTTCTTCAAAATAGATTCGCCCAGGCCGTGGTATTTTGTGGAAGAGCCACACTCAAGGGGCCAAAGAGCCGCAGTTTGCCGACCACGGCTCTAGAACAGAGGTCACCAACCTTTCGGACCTCACAGACCACCAGCTGGCAACCGCTGCTCCAAAGGTTTCCTTAAACCAGTGGTCACCAACCTTTCTGACCACCAGTTGGCGACCGCTGTTCTGTAGTTCCCACAACTGCTTATCTTGAGTAATTTGATTCAATAGTCTGAAACTTGACTTAAAGGCAGCCTAAATTATTCTCTCCACTTTACCAATTACTACTTCATATTTAATTATTTTTCAAATATGGAATGCTTCATGAATTTGCGTGTCATCCTTGCGCAAGGGCCATGCTAATCTGTATCGTTCCAATTTTATTTTGTTTATTTATAAATATATTTTTATTGATTTCAGAGAGGAAGGGAGAGAAACATTAATGATGAGAATCATTGATCGGCTGCCTCCTGCACACCCCACACTGGGGATCAAGCCTGCAACCTGGGCATGTGTCCTGCCTGGAATCGAACCTGGGACCCTTCAGTCTGCAGGCCGAGGCTCTACGCCAAACCAGACAGGACTCGTTCCAATTTTAGTACATGTGCTGCCGAAGCGAGCACACTACTTCATATTTAATATGACCAGTCCTTAATGTCATTCCAAAACATTCTGCATTTATATTTTGACGGTTTAATGTCCATTCTACAAGGATTATAAGAGATATTCAGAACCCAGCTGAGGGAGGCCAGACAGCAAGCTGAAGGTAAGTCCATCTGTCCTGAACTCACACTGGCCACAAGCACAACAGTTCTATGGGGAAGCACAGGATATGGCTAGATCACAAAATGGCCAAGATAACAAGGATTCTTCTTTCTTAACTGTAAATGGTTTTCACACCCCGTTTCTATGTGCCTCACCTTTGTGCAGTACCAGTTTACTATATGTCTTAACACCAAAACCTTGAAACTTCCTGAATCTTACCATAAAACTGGTTGAGCCTTGAGAATAAAATGAGCTCCAGGCCAACCACATTCTTTTACTGTAATTGCTATTGAGAGAATACTTTTTGTTGTTGTTCCTCATGCTATTTTGACTTCACCCTCCAACTATCTCAGCTACTTAAAGAAGCTGCCTTTATTTTTCCAAAGGTTTTTGACCCTAACAACCTTCAGGGTGCCGAGAGATGACCCCAAGGTGAGAACTTGACACCTCCAGAGGAAATGATCAGACTAGTTAGTATTCTGCAGCAAATGCTGACGGAAAGGGATAGGAAAATGCTGAGATACAGGAAGTACTTCCTCTCGAGAATCCTTTTTAAATGAAACTGCAGCCATTCTGCTGGCCACTCAGGACCCAATCTTGATACTTAGCTCCATTCCTTTTGCTTTGTGTTACATACCCTAGGCACAAGAAACCAAAGACAGGCCTGTTAGAAACCCCATTATTCAGAGGCCTCATTGCAGCAACAGAAATAACATTAATGCTAATTTCCGAGGGAAAAACACCACCAAAGAATGCAACTCTCAGCTTATGGCCAACCTCAGTTATTTATTTAAGCCATCTCCTGCCATAAGCAAAGAGATGGAAGATCAGTGTACTCTATAGTCATCATTTTACATTAGGAAAGCAGTCAGCTTAAGGTCCCATACACCTTTCTGGTCCGTGTGCAGAGTGTGGTCCAAACCAGTGCTGTGGTCCCACTGGGTAGTGGTCCAGGTTCTTTATTCATCTTCATAGCCGGTTGGCAGCGGATTCAGATGAGGGTTATGGAACAGAGTATGGTTCCCATCTCCCCAGGGAAAGGGCTGTGGAGTGAAGATGTCAATTAGGACATTCCAGAAAAGTTCAGAAACCGCACTGCCACGAACTGCTTAAAATAGGGTGACAGATAATACATAAAACAACATGGAAATTAGTCCTTCAACTACTGGCATAAAGTAGGTAGCAGGAAAAGCAAGCTTAAGTTTGTTATTCATAAACCTCTCCCTGGTAGGCATATCAGTGTTGTGTTTATGAAAGTGTAACCCTCAAATCACCGGTATGGGAATGGCAGAGTGGTATGGGAAGAAGGTACTCGCATGGTACCTTTGAAAAGCACTGCTCTTGGATCGTGGTTTCCAACCCAGGATGATTTTGCCATTCCAGGGACACTAGGCAATCAATATCTGGAGACATCCGAGGCAGGATGGGGTACTACTGGCCTCTAGGGGGTAGAGGTCACGGATGCTGCTAAACAGCCTACAACTGAGGATAGCGGGCTCCCCACAGAATTATCCAGTTCTAAATGTCAATAGTACTGAGGTTGAGAAACCTTGCTGTATGACTTCTACTGTATGAGGGTGGGAGTGGGGCTCAAAGACTCAAAAAAAATTTTTTTTCTGAATCTAAGAACCTAGCTTAATTTCTATGAGGCCAGTCCTACCTGGACTAAGTGATGTAAGTTATTAAAGAACCAGAGGGCAGAGGGAGGGGAGGGGAGGGGGGAGGGGGGAGAGATCAACCAAAGGTCTTGTGTGCATGCATATGAGCCTAACCAATGGTTAAGGACAACAGGGGGGTGGGGGCATCCGTGGGGAGGGGTGTGGGCTGGGAATGGGGGGATGAGGACAAATATGTGACACCTTAATCAATAAAGAAATTAAAAAAAAAAAAACACAAAAAACCAGAGGGGCTCTTGTTAAGAATACAGCAAACAACGGAGAGCAAATGACTATGATAGCTACATCAACAGCCAAAGCAGAACACAGCGGAGAAGATGTGCAGCCTGAAGGAGAATGGGAAGTGTCCCTCTCTCTATTATGCAAATGGCACCGGCCAGGCGCCCAGGTTTTAGAAGGGGGAACCGCGTTCCGACTGCCAATCTAAGCAAGTTCCCCACACCTACACGTTTTAGACAAACGACGGCTGTTTCAGAACAGTCAGGAGGCAGAAGGTGGGATGGATCAGAGGAGGAAAACTGAAAGTCACTTACTGTAGGACTTGGAAGAAGAAACTGGGAAGTGACACCCCCTTCTTCATCCCCTACCCCCTCCTCAGGTTCCCTTCCGTGACACCGAAGAAAATAACTGGTGATTACTTAATGAGAAACTAGACGCTCGGAATGGACTCCTCGCTTTCAGAAAACACAGAACTTGGACGAGGGCCTTTGGGATGGAAGGAGAGCGGACACTCCGAGAGGAGGCACGGGCGTACCTTGGTCCTGATGCGCAGGTGGGGGTAGGCGATGAACTCGGGTCTCTCGTGCTCTCCCTGGTGCGACTTCAGGAAGACGTTCAGCATGCTCACCCCCACCCCGGGGAGCGCCACGAAGTAGGTGAGGGCCTTCCACAAGCGAGCTGCGGAGGCGGACGGCTGAGGCCGGCGGGGGGCCCGTCCGCGCCTCCCCTCCCCCGGCCTCGAGCCAAGGTCACAGGCCCCGCCGCCCCGCCGCCCCGCCGCCCCGCCCGAGGCCCGCCCCGCGCCCGCCGCCCGCCGCCCGCCGCCCGCCGCCGCGTACCTGAGCCCTCCTCGCCGTGGGCGCCGCTCGACATGGGCCGCGCCGCCTGTGGCCGCCACCGACCCAGCAGCCCCGACACCCGAGACCCCGCCGCAGTCGCCATTTTTTCACCCAGACCTCCGCAACGCCGGAAGCGGAAGCGGAAGGAGGAGCTGTGGAGGCGGGACCCCACCTCAAAGGAAGTTCCTATTGGGCGGTGCCTGACCGAGGAGCCTGCGCACTCGCCTCCCGGTAGACCGCGGACTGGAGACCGCGAGGAGCCGAGGAGCCGGGGGACCGGGCGTCCTTCCTCCCGCGGGCGCTCCGCCTCCCGCCCGCCCGCCCCGAGGAGCTGAGCGCGAGGGAAAGGGTGTGGAGGGCGCCCTGGCATCCGTGTCACTCCCTGCGTTGGAGTTCGTGGACAACACAAACCACTCATCTTTGACCCTCCGTTATTTTTTTTATTTTTAAAATATATTTTATTGATTTTTACGGACAGGAAGGGAGAGGGATAGAGAGCCAGAAACATCGATGAGAGAGAAACATCGATCAGCTGCCTCCCGCTCACCCCCCACTGGGGATGTGCCCGCAACCAGGGACCCTTCAGTCCGCAGGCCGACGCTCTATCCACTGAGCCACACCGGGTTGGGCCCTACGTTATTTTTTCACGGCACGAGACACAGTCGTGGTCATTGTCATTATTATGTCTGTCTCCCCCTGATGCCAGCACCACAGCATCCCAGGACTGGAATGGTGCCTGAAGCTGGCAGGTGCCCAACAAACGTTTGCCGATGAGTGAGTGAATGAATGAATGAATGAATAGCAACGGGAATGAAAAATTGGCCTCTGCTATATTCTGGCTCAACAACCCCCGCCCCCCATCATTTCTTCCTTCCTTTTTCTTCCTTCCACTCATCTAAAAACAGCTTTGAAAATAAAAGCTTAAGGAAATAGGTACAGGAGATAAAAGTAAGCTTTTGATCATAAGCACCGTTAAGAATATGATGAAAGCCCTAGCCGGTTTGGCTCAGTAGATAGAGCGTCGGCCTGCGGACTGAAGGGTCCGGGTTCAATTCCGGTTAAGAGCACAAGACCGGGTTGCCGGCTAGATCCCCGGTAGGGGGCGTGCAGGAGGCAGCCGGTTAATGATTCTCTTTCATCACTGATGTTTCTCTCTTCCCTCCCTCTCTGAAGTAAATTAAAAATTTAAATATATATATATATATAATATATATATATAATATATATAATATATATATACATAAAGAATGTAATGAAAGCTATGAATCCTTTCCCCCCAAAATGCACCTGCTCTTAAGAACACACTGTTTAGCAGACAGTGTTGTGGGAAGAAGGTACCATAAAGTACATAAAGGACTTTTACAGAGACCCCGTAACCGTCCTTGTGCCCCAGGTGAAGAAACCCTGAAACCCTGGATAGGGAAACAAACAGGGACACTGTGTGGGAAGACTGGGTTCCCATCTTGTTTCCTTCCCTAACAATCTGTGTGACCTTGGTCAAGTTAGATAAAATGAATACTTTAAGGTCGTGCATTTCATGAATACAAAAACTTAGGCTCATATTACTAGAGCTTCACAGTCTGATCGAGCATTAGATCTTCCTCTGGGTCGTCTGGGGTTTGCATGTGTGTAATCAGAGTCACCAGCGGGTGTGTGAGGCCCCAGAGTGTGGCTTTGGAAAGGGTTCAAGTTCAGGCATCAGGAAATCCTGGGTTCAAGTCTCTCGTCTGCCACCTGCTGTTTCCTCTTTTCTTAAATGGGAATGTAACACTCATTTTTTATCCAACCAATAATTATTATCCAACAAATATTTATTGAGACACAGCTCTACCTTTGGAAGTTATTCAACCTCCATGTACAATAAGTTTCATTTAATAAATATTAACTAGTGTTCCCACTGTGTTCCAGGCATGCGCAATACACCAGAGCTATAAGATCTCTCTCTTGCAGCTTACATTCCAGTGGTGGAGACAGGATTAAGTGAAAAATGCTCCATGCCTGAAATATATTAAAAATTCAACAAATATTGGTTTTCTCAGAGGGCATTCTTATGCGTGCAGGGTGGTACTGCTAAGTAAGGATCCTGTCTATCGCGCTTGGCACAGAGTTCATGCTCAGGCATAACGCCTACGGTGTTATTGCCAGGTGTGCTCAGCATTTGCAAACCCTTGGGCCACTGAGTTTAGACAACCCTGGAAACCAAAATCACCAATACAAAAAAATAACCAATAGTTATTGAGCACTTATTTTGTGCCCAAATTGTCTTCCCCACTTCAGTAAATGGCCACTCCGTTTCTCACGTTAAACACGTGGAGTCATCCTTGGCTTCTCTCCCTCCCCAACCCCCGCCCCCCCCACACACACACACACTACAATCCATCTACAAATCCTGGCAGCTCTTCCTTCAGACATATCCAAAATTTGACCCCTTCTTACTACCGATGGCCCCTAATGTAATCAAAAGTGTTCTCTCTCACTTGGACAATTGCAGCAACTTCCTAAATGGCCTCCCTGCTGCCTGGTCCCCCACCGTCTATTCTCTACATGGCAGCCAGAGGGATCCTTCCAGCCTGTCAGATCCTCTTCCTTCTCTGCTCAAAATCTTCCAATGGCTCCCATCTCCCTCAAAGTAAGTGTCCAAGTCCTTACAGTAGGCTACCAGGCCCTACACACCCTGCCCCCAGCCACCTCTCCGACATCCTCCCTTCTACCCACCCCCTTGCCTACCTCACTCCAGCTTACTTGGCCTTCTTGCCTTTCCTGGAACATTCCAGGCATTCCCTGCCTCAGGACATTGACACGTGCTCATTTCTCTGTCTGGAAGAGCTCACCTCCAGAGAGCCCATGAATTGCTTCTTTATTTCAACCAGGGTCTGCTCAGAAGTCATCTTATCAGAAAGGCCTTCCTAGACTACCCCGAAATGAAACAATCCTCTCACCCCTGACACTTTATTCTCCTTACTGTGCCTTATCTATCTCCATAGTACTTACCACCATCTGACATATTAAATATGTATTGGTTTATTGTATGTCTTCCTTCATGAACTATGTTTTGTTTTGGTTTGGTTTGGTTAATCCTCATCCGAGGATATTTTTCATTTTTCTTTTCTTTTCTTTTTAAAAAAAATATATTTCTTTATTGATTTCAGAGAGGAAGGAAGAGGGAGAGAGAGATAGAAACATCAATGATGACAGAGAATCATTGATTGGCTGCCTCCTGCATGCCCCCTACTGGGGATCGAGCCCACAACCCGGGCAGGTGCCCTTGGCCGGAATCGAACCTGGGACTCTTCAGTCCGAAGGCCGCCACTCTATCCACTGAGCCAAACCGGCTAGGGCCCGAGGATATTTTTCCATTGATTTTTAGGAAGAGTGGAAGAGCGAGGGAAAGACGGAGAGAAACATCAATGTGAGGGAAACACATCAATCGGTTGCCTCCTGCACGAGCCCCCGACCAGGGTCTGGGCCAGGGAGGAGCCTGCAACCAAGGTACCTGCCCTTGATCAGAATCAAACCCGGGACCCTTCGATCCGCAGGCCAATGCTCTACCCACTGAGCAAAACCGGCTAGGGCTCAAATCAATGTTTTTAACCTCAAAGCCATACAGACTTTGCTTTAGCTGGAAGGATATCAACTCCAAGAGGGCACCCTGTCAAGCTCCTGCTGTTCAGATGCTCTGAACCGGGAACAGCAAGAAAAGGAAAACTATTCCCTTTCTGACTTCAGTGAGTTTGCAAAGAAAACTATTCCGAGTCATGAGATCCTTGATAATGGACGGAACCATCAAACGTGTTCCCAGCTTGGGCTGCCCCTCCCCCTCCTTCACTGTGGCTCCCAGGGCACCAGGCCTCTGTGTGCAGGGAGCTGCCCAAGGCCATGGCCAGCCAGCCCTGGGTTTGACGTCATCCTCTCTGGCAGCTGGTGATATTTACACTCATACGGAACCCACTAAGGCTCTCTCTGACGCTCGAGTTCCTTGAAACAGGGAGCTGGTGCGTGGGCACCTCAATACTATGGACACCACTGAGCGGGGAGGCGTCGGAGTGAGACTGGGGGAGGCTGCCGATCCAAGGACAGGGCTTGTTAGGGAAAGCTTATCTGAGGCCTCCTGTCTGCTACTTCTACTGTGGATTTTCCCAGCGAAGAGCGCCTCCGATTCCTGGACCAGTGAATATTTGTCCGCTAAGAGACGAATTCTAGGAGAAGGCACTGAGGCATTTTCCATGAGGCTGCAGGGGAAGCCAGGGTGTTGTGACCACCGCTCAGCCCTCTAAATAACCGTCTGAGCCGCTCAGCATCATAAATTCAATTAGGGTCTCAAATGTGTCCTGGGGCTGGGGTGACAAGACAGCAGTGACCCTCATGGAGCACCCAACCAAGAGGGAGAGACGGACAAGTAAACAGCTATTAAACCAGCCTGATGGATTCTGCAACGGGAGGCAGTTCAGCATGGGCCTTCGCATCACGTTCAAGTCCCAGGTCTGCTGCTTAGCTATGGATCATGGGCAAGTCAAGTCACCTCTTAGAGTTTCACTGGTGAATTGAAGATACTACAAGGATTTAACAGGATAAAAGATACTAGCGAACATTTATTAAGCATCTACTATGTACTGAGCTCTTCTCATGTATTAATTTGGTCATTACAACACTCCTATGAGATACATGCTATTCTTATAGTATTGATTATAACCATCCATCACAAGACCAGCGGGAGGTATGGCACCTGGTACGTACTGAATTCTTTGTCCCTTGGTCTTGTCAATCATTAGTACCCGAGTTGTACCATTTTTAAAAAGTACTGTAACAGGGGCCTGGTAGCAGAAAATAATTTGTACAGAATTACTGGGCATTTGTCTGCGCCAACCCTACATTCCCATAAGTCAATAGCCCTGTAATAAATCGTTCTATCCCGTGGCATTGCCTGCATTGTTCGAAAATACGTTCACACCTTCGCCTCACCGTCATCAATGGGGAAACCATAGCACCTACCTTCTAAGGCTCTGAGGGGAGACTGATGATGTGTGTAAAAACACTTAGTCCCTTGCTCAACAAATAGCAGCAATTCATATCATATCATTACCCATCGTCTACTGCTACATTCAGTTAAATCAAGTTGGGCAGGCCCTGGCCCGGGTAGCTCAGTTGGTTAGAGCACTCTCCCCCATACACCAAGGTTGCAGGTTCCATCCCTAGTCAAGGCACATACAGGAAGCAACCAGTGAATGCATAAATAAGTGGAACAGCAAACCAATGTTTCTCTCTCTCTCTCACCTTCCTCTCTCTATATAAAATCTATCACTAAACATTTTTAATTGGCTGTGCAGTATGAGAAATGTATCTCAATAAAGCTGTTAAACCCAACAAAGCAGGCTACAAAATATTATGACATGTATGTTTTCATGTTTGTAAAATGCATAGAAAAATACTGTAAGGGTTATATTCACATGTTAACAACAGTTATGTCTGGCTTTTAATTTTCTTTTAATTTTTTTTTACAATGAATATATATTACTTGTGTCCAGAACAAAGGTATTCAGTGGTTGAGCGTCGACCTATGAACCAGAAGGTCACGGTTGGATTCCCAGTCAGGGCGTATGCCGGGGTTGTAGGCTCCATCCTCAGTGTGGGGCGTCCAGGAGGCAGCTCATCGATGATTCATCATTGATGTTTCTATCTCTCTCTCCCTCTCCCTTTCCTCTCTGAAATCAATAAAAAGTATATATATTTAAAATTTTAAAAAGCACAAAGACATTCACCAAAAAGCAGATTATGAAGTTGTTGCTGGTATTCGTCGCATTGGACTGTCAGGCCAGCCAGGGCGGCAGGGACCCCTCAGCCTGGCGCAGGGAAGGCCCTGAGGACGCGGCAGCAGGGTGACTGGATGGGGTGCTCCCCGGCGCCTGCAGTACCGCGCTCTGCCTGTGGGTGGCAGGCTCCACATGTGCGGGCGCGGCCCACCAGTCTGGCTAGGGATGAGCCCGGCCTGCGACCTTCAACGTGGCTCTCTGGTCTCAGGATCCGGATCCTTGAAGGAAGGGGTGGCGGAACCTGCGAGGCGGGTAAAGAGAGCCAGGCCGGACTCCTTGTTAAGGCCTTGCCCCTGAGACTTCTCCTGAATCCTCCCTAGATTAGGACAAGAAGAGACAACTTCTCTTCCTAGAGAATGCCCCTCCAACTCTACCTTTCCCCCACCCCCAAGGGGGAGCAGAGAGAGGGACTGAAAGGCCCCCTGGGCCAGGGAGACAGAGAGAGAGGCTGTCCTGAACATATTTATCTTCATAACATACCTCACCGGGCAAGGCACTTGGCAGGTGACTAACTGCCCCCACCCAGTAGCTCTTTGATTTGGGGAGGGAGCGGTGTTAGCACCCCGTTTTACACAGCAGGGCCATTGTGGCTTAGAGAGGCAGACTTCTTGGATTGGCAGGCAGGGCCTCCAGGGGCACCTCCACCCACTTTATGTGTCAGCCATCTAGGCCTTCTCCACCATCCATGTCATGTCGTCATCCTCCCGGTCTGCTGGCTCCTGCTTCTCTCCAGCTGCCCATCTACTGTGATCTCTTTACCCTTTGAGGCTCCCCAACCGGAATCTATCCCTCCCCCCTTCCTGCCCCCAGAGGCCTGGCAGCGTCTCTGTTTTAGCACTTTTCATTGCACCGTGTGAGATGGATGGCTGTCTCCATGCCTGGCCCTCCTAGCCTATTCATTCCAGGCGTCTCTTGTCATTGGGTAGGTAGCCTTATAACCACCCACCAAGTCCCCAAGCTAACAAACTAGGAGTCCGTTTTTCTTACTGTCTCCTCTTTCATTCTCACATTCAATCAAGCACCAAGTGGATTTTACCTTTATTTTATTTTATTTTATTTTATTTTATTTTATTTTATTTTATTTCAAGAGCATTCTGAGTCACTGAAAACCTGTGCAAACGGGGCTTTAAAACCAACACTATACTGGGAGCTCTTAGGGACGGGGCAGGCAGGATGAGGACCTTGATAAATAGAGGGTGTTTTCTTGTGGCGGGAGGGTGGGTGGGGTGGGGGTTACCTTCTCTCTAACCCTCTCCATCCCTGCTCAGTCATGGCCACTCTTCTCTCCCCTGGACAACTGCGTAGCCTCCAGGCTGGGCTGTCCTTACAGCTTCACCATCTCCAGTCTGTTCCCCACACAGCAGCCTGGCTGATCCTTCTCAAGTGCACATCTGACCGTACCACCGCCCCTCTTTGCAAGCCGTCAACAGCTGCCTGTTCCCTTGGGATAAAGCCCAAACGCCTTACTCTGGCCTCCAAGGTCCTCAAAGGTACAACCACTGCCCACCTCAACCATTTTCCTAAGGAAGCCTCATGCGTGCGTGAGCTAGCCTTCCGTCTCTGAAATATGCTAACCCTTTTCAACCTCAGGGTCTTTGCTCATGCTGTGCCCTCCCACTCCGCATTTCACTAACTTTTAAAAAAATTGACATTAGCCCTAGCTGGTTTAGCTCAGTGGATAGAGCATTGGCCTGCGGACTAAAGGGTCCCGGGTTCCATTCCGGTCAAGGGCACATGCCCAGGTTGCGGGTTCGATCCCCAGTACGGTGCAGCCAATCAATGATTCTCTCATCATTGATGTTTCTATCTCTTTCCCTCTCCCTTCCTCTTCGAAATCAATAAAAATATATTTTTTTAAAAGAATGAAAGGAGGAAAGTAAACAAACAATTAAAAAAATTGATATTAGAGAGAGAGCAAGAGAAAGGGAAACAGAGAGAGAAACATCGACTTGTTGTACTCTTATTTGTGCATTCACTGGTTGCTCCTTGGGTGTGTTCTGATGAAGGATCGAACCTGAAACCTTGGCTATCGGCTATCGGGACAAAGATCTAACCAACTGAGCTACTGGCCAGGGTGGCTCACATGACTCTGGTGGAGAGGCGGCCTGTTAAAACCTCGCCATGATGGAGGCTGCTCTCATGCTTAAACCCGACCTTAGGTCTTCATTCAAGTTTGTGAACATTGAATGACCTTGAACCCTGATGTGAAATTAAAACATCTGATCAAATTTCTGATCAGACTAAATCCAGGTTCACATCTTGCCTCCAACAGTTCCCGTGTGCCGTTCGGGCAAGTCATTTGCTTCCTCAGGGCCTCCTCTCTTCAGTGAGAGGGTCACAGCCTCATCCCACCCGGGCCTGCGCAGCTGTGTGCCCTCTCCCCGGAGCCGCGTCCCCTGCGGGCCCCGTAGTGTGCTACCCCCTGAAATATCAGCCTTCTTCCTTTACAGCGAGTACCTTATTTTTTAATAGCACAAATCATAATGGTGTTGTTGTTTCTCTCTAATTTACTTTGTTACATAAGAACATTTAACTTCTCTTTTGCTGTTGTATCTTCAACACGCTGCACTCTTCCTGGGGCCTGAATAATACCCAACATTTTCTTTTCTTTTTTCTTCCTTTATCTTTTCCCTACGAAAAGCTTTGTTGTTTCCATTTGGTCCCAGGGCTGCAGGTTGATGAAAAGATGCCGAGTGGTTTCAGGGAGAGGCTCAGGCAAAGGCCAGACACGGCAGGGAGGCGGAGGGGCCCCTCAAAGGCCTTGAGGGTGAGCTTTTCAAAAAGATACTCACTCAGCCGAAACCGGTTTGGCTCAGTGGATAGAGCGTCGGTCTGCGGACTGAAAGGTCCCGGGTTCGATTCCGGTCAAGGGCATGTACATTGGTTGCGGGCACATCCCCGGTGGGGGGGGTGTAGGAGGCAGCTGGTCGATGTTTCTCTCTCATCGATGTTTCTGGCTCTCTGTCCCTCTCCCTTCCTCTCTGTGGAAAATCAATAAAATATATTTAAAAAAAAAAAAAGATACTCACTCAGCCCAGCCTGTGGAGGTTAGTCAGCATTTTCTTTTTCTTTTTTAAAAAAATATATTTTATTGATTTTTTACAGAGAGGAAGAGAGAGGTATAGAGAGCCAGAAACATCGATGAGAGAGAAACATCGACCAGCTGCCTCTTGCACACCTCCTACTGGGGATGTGCCCACAACCAAGGTACATGCCCTTGACCGGAATCGAACCTGGGACCTTTCAGTCTGCAGACCGACGCTCTATCCACTGAGCCAAACCGGTTTCGGCTAGTCAGCATTTTCTGAAGTCCTACTGTGTGCCAGTCACTCTTCTAAGCATTTCATAGGAAAATTCATTCCATTCTTAAAACAGCTCCGTGGACATATATAGTAGGTACTATTACTAGCCTCCTTTGTCAGAGGAGGAAGTTGAGGCATTGGAAGGGGACAGAATCCGAGCTGGCCAGGGGCAGAGTCCTACGACCCCCCCACCCCCTGAGGATGAGTCGCAGTGTGGCCTGAAGGTTATTCCAAGAAGGAAGAGCTGCTGCGAGTCCTCTGTGAAAGGGCAGACCTAAGGAAGCAGGTGTTCTCCGGGTCCCATTACAAAGGAATTCTCCGCTTATTCAAATGTCACCATTTACTGCTGGCACGGAGGACTCCAGATAGAAGGACTTAGTTCAAACAAACAAAGGCTTAGCATTGACAATGGAGGTGAAAACAGCATCCAGATTAGAGGAGGGAGGATTGGGCTTCCGCCCACCATTAGTCGGCTGATAAGAGGCAGCGAACGTCCTGGGAGACCACACCTCCTCCCGGCCAGCCCCGATTCCCTTCCACACCCGTGCTCTCCACCCCACAGGGGACGGAGCGGAAGCTTGTATCTGAGAGAGCCTTGGAAAACCCGAGTCCCCCTGATTCCTCAGGCTGCGTCGGAGCCCCCTGGGCCCACCACTTTGCTTTGCTGCCCCCCTCCTGCCCCTTGCCCTCCTCCCCCTACTGAGAACTCCCTAAGGGCAGACACTGGCTTCATCCCGGCTGTGTCTCTTCCCCTCTTATTGGTCTTTTCACTCTTACTCACCCCTCAGGTCTCATCTTAAAGGTCACCTCCTCCAAGCAGCCTTCCCTGGCAACCCCCATAATCTGTATAGAGCACCTTTCTCTAAGTAATGATTGCTTGTTTGCTTGTCTAGGTGGCCTTACCCTTCATCCAGGGGTTCCCACACCTCAGTGTCTGTAAGTCATCTGGGGAGTTGTACGGGGCAGATTCCCAGGCTCCACGCTCAGAGAATCTGATTCAGAGTTTTTAGCAGGGCCTGAGAATCTGCACTGTAACAGCTCACCCCGTGAATCTGCTGTGGGAGGCATCAGAGGAGCGATTCAATAAATGGGGCTCCTTGCTCGGCTGGCGTGGCTCAGTGGTTGAGCATCAACCTATAAACCAGCAGGTCATGACTCGATTCCCGGTCAGGGCACATGCCCGGGTTGTGGGCTCCATCCCCAGTGGGGGGTGTGCAGGAGGAAGCCGATCTATGATTCTCTCTCATCACTGATGTTTCTATCTCTCTCTCTCTCTCTCCCTTCCTCTCTGAAATCAATAAAAATACTAAATAATAAGTAAGTAAATGAATAAATAAAATGGGGCTCCTTGAAGGCAAGGATCATGATCACTATCATCCCCCATTAGCCAGTCTGTGCCTGGCACATAGGAGGTGTTCAAACCGGATTGTTGAATGAATGAGTGAATGAATGAGTGAATGATGGTTGCCAGCATTGTAATATGTTCTTCAAATACAGCCACTTGAGTTTGGCCTTGAAAGAGCCACGTGAAGGTCATATGATTACACTTCCCTGGAACGGAGGTGGGAGCGGGTGGGAGCTTTGGTGTCTACAGGGCTCAATGGGAAACCAACGACCCTACCTTCTGGCTGTGTGGCCTGAGCAGGTCTAGTCCCTGTCAGCCTCATTCTCTTCCTCTGCAGAACAGGGATGAAAGCAATCATGGCTGCGTCGTGGGCTGTGACAAGATGAAATGGGGTAAAGCTCTTAGCGTAGTGCCTGGCCCACAGTGAGCATCCAGAAACTTCTGGGCCCCATTATTACTGTTGTTGCTGTTATTCGCATTACATTTTAACACGGGATCCTTGAATGCAGGGGATTCCCCACTCAGGGTTCCATGGGTCCCCCTCTGCTGAGGAATCCACAGGGGGTGCTCAAAAGCATCATCTATGAACACCCAGAAATAGAGCACAGGGTTATGAATGTCTGTCCGTTTTCCTAAGGAGGAGAATGCTGGCTTTGAACTTCTTAACGATGGGAAACTGCCCGACCGGCGTGGCTCGGTGATTGAGCGTCCACCCATGAACCAAGGGGTCACGGTTCCATTCCCTGGTGGGGCACATGCCCGGGTTGCGGGCTCGATCCCCAGTGTGGGGCGTGCAGGAGGCAGCCAATCAATGATTCTCTCTCATCATGGATGTTTCTGTCTCTCTCTCCCTCTCCCTTCCTCTCTGAAATCAATAGAAATATAGTATATTTTAAAAAATAAACATATTCTTTTTTAAATATCAGATAGGTAATGTGCATTTCCTAACAAGGTCTGAGGGAGGCACATCTCACGTAAGAGTCCCCCTCAGGAACTACAAAAGGATCTAAACATTCTATTTTAACTTAAAAACCCGTTGCTGTACATTAACTCACCGATCTTCTGATGTCAGGCCAAAACCTTTTCTCTGAGTCTGATCTGAGTCAGCTGGTTGGTGTTCCCCCGCATCTTTCCTGCATGAAACGCTCCCCTGAATTCTAGTTTGGGCTTAAAAGTTGATGTGGATCTGAAGGTCCTCATTGTCCAGATTATCAGAATTTCATCTTCATCCCTCCCCAATAGTCTTTAGTTGTCTGGGCCACTAACTCCCCCCACCCCCAGCGGCTTTCGACACAAGTTGATTTTTGGCTCAGATGACATCATGGGTCAAGCAGGGGCTTTGCTCTATCCATCCATCTTTCTTACTTTCTTTTTTTAAAAGATATTTTTATTGATTTCAGAGAGAAAGGGGGAGGGAGAGAGAGATAGAAACATCAATGATGAGAGAGAATCGTGGATCGGCTGCCTCCTGCACGCCCTCTACGGGGGATCGAGCCCACAACCCAGGCTTTGCCCTGACTGGGAATCGAACCCTGACCTCCTGGTTCATAGGTCAATGCTCAACCACTGAGCCACACCAGCTGGGCTTTTTCTTTCTCTCTCTCTTTCTTTTTAATTGACTTTACTTTTTTTTTTAATATACTTTTATTGATTTTAGAGAGGCAGAGGGAGAGAAAGAGAGAAACACTGGTCAGCTGTCCCTTACCGGGGTTCCAGCCTCCAGCCCAGATGGGAATCAAGCCAGCAATGGGGAATGAACCAGCAACCTCTCCTTGCATAGGACAATGCCCAAGTAACTGAGCCACACCGGCTAGGGCTTCAGTAACGTCTTAATCCAGGGAGTTAGTTAATCCAGAAAGCTTCTACTATACAATCATGTCTAACAAAAAGCCATCTCTGTAAGTAATGGGTTAGAACAGAGCTAATTCTGTCCTTCTTCCTGCTCATTTATAGCTTCTAGTTATTTTTTGCACCTTTAAAATGGATGAAAGTGGATGTGCCAAGTGCTAAGTGAACTATACTAGACTTCGTCTTTGAATTGAGCCCATTGTAATAGGCTGGACGTGACATAACATGCCTGCCGGGGTAATGGCGGTGCGGAAATCTTGCTAGTAGGCCGCGGTTCTCAGCGTGTGCTCCAGGGCCCGCAGCAGCGCATCACCTGGGAACTTGTTAGAAATACAAGTTCTCAGGCTCCACCCCAGACTCGCTGCATCGGAAACTTGGGGGTGGGGCCCAGCAGTCTGCCTTTGAACAGCCCTCTCGGGGATGATGGGGCTCCCTAAAGTCAACAGATGCTTCACATCCCACGTTTACCACGTGGAGGCTGTGTGATCTCAGAGAAGTCCCTGTATCTCTCTGAACCCGTTTCCTCGCTGGAAAATGAGAATAATAACAACCCCGCCTTACAAGGCGATTGTGAAGATTAAGTGCGGTCAGACATGTACAGTGCACAGGACAGTGCTGACACATAGCAGGCACCCAGGAGACATTAGGAATAGTTAATATGACTATTAGGAGTTCAAGGGTGGTCGCTCTAATTAGAGTGAAAACATTTGGGAGGAAAGGGAAGAGATGTCAGGTGGATTAAACTTTTTCTGAGCGGCCACACAATAGCAGGCACTTTGACCTCATATGTCCCTTTGCCTTCCTAAGAAACGTGTGGAAGTAGGTATAATTAGACTCCCTACCCACTTCACAGATGTGGAGACTGAGGCGTGGTGAGGCTGAATGACAGCTAAGAAGCAGAGGAGCTGGGGACTTGACCACATCCATGTACCCCACGTGTCCCACCCCACCCCAGCTTCAAACAGGTGCAGGCAGATTGCCACTCCCCAGTGCTGCCCGAACCACCACCCCAAACCATCTGCCCTCAAGAGTCTGGCTGTTCTCCTGGGGGGGGGGGGGGGGGGCGGCGGGTGCAGGACGGCGCTAGGATTTCCTGCCGCGGTCACAGCAGGATTGTTTTCTTCATGCTCGAGAAGTCAGGCCTTTCAACTCATCTCTGCTGCAGAGGGATTTTCTGGTTCTGCCCCTTTCTGCTATTTCAGACCCTCACTTAGCTCCAGCCAACACCAGCATGATTCACTTTGGAACCTCAGACCAGAACTAATAAATGCACTAATTTATTATTCAGGCTCTAGTAGTACAGAGATGAGCAAGACAGACACAGGTCCTACTGCGGAGAACTTGAATATTCATACGAAGGACATGCAGAACCAGACAAATACTATACAGCTGATCAGAGCAGGGATGGGAATACAACTTGGCTCTGAGAGCCCCGAAGAGGCTCCTGATCTAACCGGGAAGTGGGAGGGAACCCGGAAGGCTTCCTGGAGGCGGTGACTTCTGAGCTGACTGGGAGACGTTCCCCTTGGTGTTTCATCAGTTTCTCATTTTTAGATGGAGAAATAGGTCCAGAGAGAATGATCTAGTTCATTCGTTCATTAAAGCAAGTAAACATTTCTTCAGAGTCAGCCCCCAGCCTGAGGGTACAGAGGTGAATCAGGAGACGGCCTTTGCTAAAGGAAAGGACGCAAAGAGGCCCGCGAGGCCCAGGGCCTCACCCACGCGTGGCCCGCAGTGCCGGGCTCTTTGGTGTTGGTTGTTTGGTATGTATTTTATACTATTTTACCTTTCTAAAGCTATTCTGATTGCAGGATACTTCACGTGGAGTAACCTTCTCCCTTTGTAGATCACAGCCCTGCAGTCCAGCAAACCATCCTGAGAGACAGAGAACGTTTGCATCCTGTGCTCATCCATTTCCTGAGTCCGCGCCTTCCCCGGATTCACAGTGGGACCTGGGCAGGTCTTGCCCTCCCTGAGCCTCAGTTTCTTCATCTGTGAAATCCGTGTCTCTCACGGGTTGATGCCTGGCACACAGTAACCGCTCAATAAACACCAGCTGCTCTAGGCTGTCCCTGGTTCACCCTCCTCCTTCCGGCTCTCTCTCTCTCTCTCTCTCTCTCTCTCTCTCTCTCTCTCTCTCTCACACACACACACACACACACACACACACACACACACAGACATTGTTGAGGCCTCTTGTTTCTCAGAGGCTGTATTTATAGGCCGCTCCTCATTGTGAATGTGAAAAGGAGAAAGCCCAGGCCCTCGGTGGCCCTTTCATGTGTAAATCAGCCGGGCCCGAGCGCCGAGGTCACGGGGAGGAGGATTTCACTCTTAATTACTCCGGAGAAAGGGGGTGGGAGCAGCGGCCACCGGGGCCCCGCTCCCCAGCCGGGCCGGGCCGGGCCGGGCCGGGCTCCCTGGGCTTGGCCTTGGTTCTGCAGAGCCGGCCCGGGCCCAGGCGCAGGTGCCTGGGGAGCGGGCCCACGGGTTTCCTTGAGGCCGGGCGTGTGGACCTGGAAAGAGGGCAAACGCTGGGCGGAGCGGGAGGCAGGGAGGATGGCCGGCCCGGAGGCTTTATGAACGTCAACAACGAAAAACTTTCCTTACAAAGGTCTTTCACTCAGGATTTCTTTTCTGGGGTGCGAATAACATGCTCTGGAAAGAAACAGGGAAGCAGTCTTGTCCGACCTTGAACATTGTTTACCTACGGGGTTGGATTTGGGGGAGAGGGACCGCATTAACATTTTTGTATAACATATTTATTTTTGGCTAATTACAAGGACTGTGTATTGCCTTTTAATAATATCTGTGATATTGTTTCCTGCGTAGAAAGTAAATTCCTATTCAGTGTAAAACACAGAGAAAAGAACGTCTAAAACCACCGTGACCCCGGGAACGTTTAGGTGCACACCCTTGGTGGCTTATTTCTAGACAAAGTTTCCCACTTTCATTCGTGTGTGTTTTGTTTGTTTGTTTGTTGCATACTTACACTGCACGGATCCTTTTGGCACAACCTAACTACCGAGGTTTTCTTCCATGTGTCCGTCTCTGCACGTGTGTTTACATGCAGACACATTTGTGTGGCTGGAGAGCAATGTCTTGAAACTTAAAATGCACAAACGCTTGGGCCCCCGCAACTCCACATCTAACATGCTATCCCACGGTGCACTCACGTGCATGGGGAGAGGTGCATAGTATGAACAAGTATGTTCACTGCAGCCATGCTTATAAAAGCAGACGTTAGCAAAAACCTTACCTTCATCACCAACCCTGAGGGTCATCAGTAAGGGGTGAATTAAATAAATCATCATGTGACATTACAGAGGAAACGTGGTGTAGTAACTACAGCCAGGCAAAGATACCCAAACATCATTGCATGACAAAACACGTTTCAGAAACATGTATATTGTGTGAATCTCAATCTCTCTACCCCTCCCCTCTCCATATATGTATATGTATCCATAGAATATATGGATAATCATATCTAAGTGGATATGCACAGAAAATTCTAGAAATACAGACATGCAACTGGTAACAGTTACTTGGGGAAGGAGCCCGAGGGTTCAGGAACTTTTACTTTTCATCTTAGACCTTTGTATACTGACTGAATTTTTCTTTTAATGTGAGCATATGCTATATTTGTAATTTTTTAAAAAAACAACTAGCTAATTATAATGTCATTTAGCCATATATAATTCTAAGTAATATATGTTCATGAAAGAAAATACAATGTTCCTAAACACAAAATCCATTAAAGAAATACAGAGTTGAAAATATAATCCCCTATAGTATAGGGCCTATACCATCCAAAGACAAGAACTCTTAACATTTTGGCTTACTTCCTTCTAGCTTTCTTTCTAAATATATTTTTAACTCAAAAATACTAACAAAAAATATACACAAATGATACATTTGTAGAAAAGTTAGAAAATAAATACCACTCACACCCTACGATTCAGAAATAACCACTGTTTACATTTTAGCATATAAACTTTGAACGCTTCTCTGCAGTGTTTTCTTTAGGGAGTGGTTTTTTGGGGTTTTTACACCGTTCTTTCTTATGTATATAAATTTGTGTTTCCCTTTTATTCATTCACGTATTTTCATGTGCCCTTCCATGTTATTATAAACCATTTGCAAACAAACAAAAAAGCCTTCACTCAAACATTCTCCTCCTAAATGACGGCTAAGCTGTTGCTAAGCTTTTGTGATTACCAAGGACTCAGATGAGCACTTTATATTTACATCTTTTCCTCTGTATCAAATAATGTCCTCCCAGCTCGGCAGTGGCGTGATTGGGCTAAAGGGTGTGCCTATTTTTTCAGGCCCTTCAAAGGCATTTTTGAGGTTATTTCTCAAGTGTAACTCCTCATGGCATCCCCATCCACAGCCTACAACACGTCCATCCTGGATGGGCACAGGCATCCTGGAGGAGGAGAAAGATGGCAAGGGGAGGGTTCAGCTTGGCAGAGTGGGTGGGAGAGCCTGGAAATTTGAATATAATCTCTGCCAGCTCTCCCTTTTCTTTCCCTTTTCTAACATTGCAGTAACGCCAACAACTACTGAGCTTGTACTTTGTGCTTTGCACTCTCCGACATTGTCTCATTTACATCCCAAAAGACCCTGTGAGGTGGCTGGTTTTATCGTCCCCATTTTACAGATGAGAAAATTGAGTCTCAGAAAAAAGTGTCTCCCAGTCGGTGTGGCTCAGTGGTTGAGCGTCGATCCATGAACCAGGAGGTCAGGGTTCTATCCCGGTCAGGGCACATGCCTGGGTTGCCAGCTGGATCCCCAGTAGGCCGCATGTAGGAGGTAGCTGAGCAATGATTCTCTCTCTCATTGATGTTTCTATTTCTCTCTCCCTCTTCCTTCCTCTCTCTGAAATAATAAAAATCTATTTAACAAAAAGAAAAGAAGTGTCTTCTTCCCTAAAGTCACATAGCTGGTAAGTGGTGCGGCTGGGATGTGAACCAGGCCATCAGATTCCCTTTGCATGAATGTATAGATGGGTCAAGCTCTCATTTTACAGACAGAAAAGAGACCAGTTACCTAAAGTCAGGGAAAGCCCAGCCGGCTTGCTGGATTCCCACTGTGCTCCACTGTCTAGTGGCAGGGCATTAATCCAGGGGGTTGGGCCTGTAGGAGCTCCAACACTCTGCCTTAGCAAGCCTTCCTGCCCGAGCTGGTGTGGCTCAGTGGATAGAGCATCGGACTGCAAACCAAAGGGTCCTGGGTTCGATTCCGGTCCAGGGCACGTACCTAGATTGCAGGCTTCTCTCTGGGCCGGGTGCTGGTTGGGGCGTGTGCAGGAGGCAACCAATCGATGTGTTTCTCTCACATTGATACTTCTCTGTCTCTCCCTCTCTTCCACTCTCTAAAAATCAACGGAAAAGTGTCCTCCGGTGAGGATTAAAAATAAAAAGAAAGCAAGCCAGCCTTCCTGCCTCTCAGAGCCACGGCCCCAGCTGTGCGCCTCCCCCCAGGGCTGGGTGCTGCCTGTCCGTCATTAAAAAGGCGGAAACGGCAGGTAAGCACCCACATGCCCAGACAGGGAGGACATCGGGCAGCCCCAGTGCATGTTCAGCCACGGCCATTCCCTGAGAGGAGTAGGAAGTGTTCAGGTGAACAGAAAAGCAGCGAGAGACCCAAGAATGATCACGTTGGGGGGAGGCCGCACAAACAGGCAGTGGGGAAGGAGATGGTGCCTGGAAGGAGTGACTTGGGAATCGGCTGGTCCCTGGAAGTGAAAGAGAATTAAATGCCTGAGTTCCCACTGCAAAGAACGGCATGGGTGTCTGGCCTAGAAGTTCCAGCCACTGCGTTTTACAGGTGAGCCTCTGCAGCAGAGAGAGAGAGAAAGAGAGAGAGAGAGAGAGCCTGGGACGGTGAGATCTCCTTCCTTAGCATTTCCCAGATCTCTTGGCTGAAGGTCAAAGACCCAGGAGGTGAAAGTCTAGCTCTGTCTTTCTCGCTTGGCGCTGGGCCATGTACCCTGTTCATGTGGACCCTGATGCTCTGATGCCAAGGATGGGAGGCTACTAGTAGGATGGAAAATTTCAGGAAGGATAGGACACCAGGTAGTCATCCATCCATCCATCCATCCATTCATATATCCATCCATCCATCCATATATCCATCCATCCATCCATCCATCCACCCACCCATTCATCC
The DNA here is from genome assembly GCF_951640355.1 of Cnephaeus nilssonii. NCBI lineage: Eukaryota > Metazoa > Chordata > Mammalia > Chiroptera > Vespertilionidae > Cnephaeus > Cnephaeus nilssonii. Next base: position 4,703,244 of record NC_137093.1, read on the forward strand.
ATCCATCCATCCATCCATCCATCCATCCACCCATTCATCTGTACATCCATCCATCCATATATCCATCCATCCATCTATCCATCCATCCATCCATATATCCATCCATCCACATATCCATCCATTCACCCATCCATCCATCCATCCATCCATATATTCATCCATTCATTCACCTATTCATATAGCCATCAATTTATCCATTCATTTCCCAGTATTTCTCTCCACCCATCCACCCATCCTTCTGTCCACTCATGAATATCCATCATCCACATTAAGAGTAACAGTTAACCACAGGGGCATGCTGGTTAAGACTGAGTCTGGAACCAGCCTCCTCAAGTTGGAATGCTGGTGCCACCACGTACACTGTTGGACGGTGGGCACATTACCTGGCCTGTGTCTTAGTTCCCTCCTCTATGTAGGGCACATGCAATATCATATCCACCTCGCAGGGTTGTTGTGTTAAATGAGTTAATCCATTTAAAGTACTTAGAACTGGTTCCTATCTATTGAGCAAATTTGTTAGTGTTCGTATCACTTCTCATTTAAGGAGGCACCAAACGGGGTCCTGGGGCCTGAAATGGCTGTGAAATAGAAGCAAGAGTGAACAGCTTGGTCTGGGGCCCGAGTCAGGGAAAGTTGAGGTTCCTGTTCCTTGAGTCACCGTTTCTGGGGTCCTTGTCTGGAGTGCAGAGATGAGAGAAGGGGAGAATGCGCCCCCCCCCACGTGGTCTGGGGCTGTGCGGCAAATGTCCTGGGGCACTGAGGCCCCTCCGGGACCGAGAACGCACTTCCCAGCTGTGGGAGGTGTTGATGGCTGACCGCTCGCCGCTGAGACCTCTGGGGCTTTCCCACAGCGGAAGGGAACCGTGGCCCCAAGGTCATGCCCTCTCCTCAGCGCAGCTCATCTCTTGGGCTGGTCAACGCGGGTAAATACACTCAGCCCCTCAGGGCAACTCAGGACAACGCTGACGGTCAGCTCAGCGTCAGAGCTCTCGGTGGGCTGGCTGAGGCTGTCACAGCCAAGGCTTCCCTCTGCCGTTCCGCTCCCGTCCCTCCCTCCTCATGAAGGTCCGCGTGCTGTGCTCCCCTCCGGGTCTGCCTCCTGCGGAACCTGGCTTGTAGTTTAGTTTTGTGTTATTTAAATAGAGCTGGCATTCAGTATGACATCAGTTTCAGGTGTGCAATGTAGGTTAGACAATGATAAACGTTATGACATGATCACCAGTAAGTCTAGGAACCTTCTGTCACGGCACGGAGGTGTTGCATGTCGTCGACTATTCTGTGCTGTGCATTATGTCTGGTGACTTATTTACTTTATAGCTGGAGGTTCAGACTGCTTACCCCCTGCCACTTCTTCACCCATCCCCTCTGGAAACCAGCAGTTTGTTTTCTGTATCTGTGAGTCTGCTTCTGTTTTGTTTTGTTTGTTCCTTTGTTTTGTTTTGTTTTGTTTTCAGATTCCTCATGTAAGTGAAATCATACCGTATTTATCTCCCTCTGTCTAACTTATTTCACTTAGCATAGTACCCCTTAGGTCCAACCATATTGTCACAAATGGCCAAGATTTCATATTTTTTTTCTCTTCTTATTGATTTCAAAGAGGAAGGGAGAGAGAGAGAGAGATAGAAATATCAATGATGAGAGAGAATCATTGATTGTCTGCCTCCTGCACGCCCCCTACTGGAGACCAAGCCCGCAACCCGGGCATGTGCCCTTGACCAGAATCGAACTCAGGACCCTTCAGTCCACAGGCCAATGCTCTATCCACTGAGCCTAACCAGCCAGGGCGATTTCATTCTTTTTTATTGCTGAGTAATAGAGCCTGATTTGATGGCTGAAAGATACACCTCTTAATTCCCGACAGGACTCTCAGAGAGTAGCTGCTATTTATTACTCCCATTTGCAGATGGGGAAGTTGAGGCACGAAAGGTGAGAGGATTTGTTCATAGTCACACAACTGGTGTGTGACAGAACCAGGAGTCAGGAGCCAGGGAATGTGCAGGTGAGCATGTCACACCTGCCTCATGAGGTTCAGAACCAGCCAGGAACTCCCCATGGGGGGGGGGGGGGCGGGGCTGGGAGGTGAGAGTATGTGAGTGGGGAGGTGCATGTGGGGCCACACATGTGCACATACGTACCTGTGTTTTCACTATGAGTGTGACTGCATGAGTGCATGTCCATGTAAGCGTGTGCTCGGCTGGCATAAGGGTGATCAAGCAAGGCTCCTGGGATGTATGTGCACATGGGGACTAGGCTCAGGTTCCCACCGACCCTTCGCCCTGGTGTCTCCTCTTTCCCCTTCATACGCAGGAAGCGTGAGTGTGCGGGTGGCTAGGGCAGAGGGCAGGATTTGAATTCAAAGCCCACGTCGCCGTTTCCTATTCCCGCCAGGCCTCCCGCAGCGGGGAACACCCCAGCTCTCTGTGCAGTAGAGCTGGTAAACCAGGCGGGGAAGTCAGAGGAGGATGTGGTTTGCATCAAAGGCAGCAATCCCAGCTTTTGGCCACGCCTGGCCTCCAGGGAGGGTGGCTATATCTATTACCTCACCGGGGGCCAGGCAGTTATGGGGAGGAGAAGGCTGTGGAGTGAAACTGTAGGGTTCGAATTCCAGCTTTGCCTCCTAGCTGTGTGCTTTTGATAACTTACTTACCCTCTCTGGTCCTCTAGTTTCTCCTCTGTAAAGTGGGAGTCTAAAAATAGTAACTCCTTCACAGGCTGGTTTTAAGGCTAAATACCACCTGAGGTAACTCTGAGCCTGTAGTAAGTCCTCACTAAATACTACTTTTATCATTACTTTGAACTCACGCTAGACAAGGAAAGGGCCGAGAAAGTGCTTTTCCAGTAGCTATGTTATCCATCCTTGTGAAGCAGGTACTAACACGCCCATTTTATAGATGAGGAAACTGAGGCTCAGCAAGAGAACGTAACTTACTGACTTACCCCAGGTCACACAGCGAGTGAGTCACAAAACCAGCTTTCCGATGTCGGTCTTCCAGTGCTCACAGCTGTCTCCTTGTTTGGCCTAGAAACTTCGGGGTTGTGACAACTTGTCCTGTAAACTCTGTTCAACGCAGACATCGTGCTGCCTACATGTTTTCCTCTTATGTTGCCTGCGCACAAAGAGAGTATGTAGAGACTTGCAGGTGGTCAGACTTCACTTTTTTTTTTAAAGACATTTTTCTTTGTGCAGAAAGAAACACAACTGAAAAAGAAACACGGGTGAGAGAGTGAGACGGTGGAGCAGGGAGCTCTAAGAGGGAAATTCAAACAGGGATTAATGCTTCGCTCTGAAACTGTAAACAGATAGTTACGGCTCTGACACCACCAGCACACAGACAAAAGGCAGACAGAGACAGCGCACCACAAGGAAGCCGGGAGAGACTACGCCCAGGGTGGAAATTAAATGTTTTCCTGAAAGCAGAAAGGAAAACCATGGTTCTAGCCAAGCCATGACTCTAAGTCTGCGACTCCATGACAGTGTAAGTTTAGTGAGTTAAAGGCCATAATTTGCACCTAGGTGTTGTGAACCTTAAAGTCTTACTGGACATTCTCTCTTGACCTAAGTTTGTAAAGCAAAAGTAATAATTAGAAGTGAGTCTTCAATGCACACTGTCATTTCAATCAAAGGTATATATGCACACACAGAGAGAGAGAGAGAGAGAGAGAGAGAATATCATTGGCATATTTTGTCAGAACTTTTGGCTATAAGCAACAGAAAACTCAACTCAAACAGATGCAAACAGAAAAAGTTAATAGTTAATAATAATTATTACTTAGTGGCTCACAACTGGACCCAGGCATTCAAAGATTTCCATCTGCGTCCTGCCATGTCTTGGCTCTCCTTCTTTTGTGGCTTCCTGCTCAGGCAGACAAACTCCCCGTCAGGCTGACAAGATGCCCTGAGAAGCTCCAATCTTGCTTTCGTCTCAGAGTGGAAAAGAAATGGCCTCTATCCAGCTAAAAATCTCAGGGCTCCCTCTGATTGGCTCTCATTGGGTCACATGCCCATATTTCAACCAATCCCATGGCCGGGTTAGATCACAGGGCTGGAGTAAGCTCCATCCAAGGTAGAGTACTGATATTGATGGAGGGAGAGTTCCCCAGGGAAATTGGGGTTCTGCTTCCAGAAAAAGACACACGTTCACCATCTGGTAGTTCATGCCTCTCTTAACCAAGCTTAAGGAGAGGCTGTCATCAGGAATAACAATAATAAATAACAACGATAATAGCTAACTCTTATTGAGCACTCATTATGAGCCAGGCATTCTATGCTAAACTAGAGGCCCGGTGCACGAAATTCGTGCATGGGTAAGGTCCCTAGGCCTGACCAGCGATCAGGGCCGATCTGTGGGGTGACCGGTGGGGCGATCGGGGGTCCCTGTTGACACCCACTTGCCAGCCCCGCCCCCCGCCGCCTCCCTCTGCATGGTAACCAGTGGGGCAATTGAGGGAGCCCCCACTGGCACCTGCCTTGGCTGGCCTGGGGCCTGCAGGCTGGGGGCAGCTCCTGCATTGAGCATCTGCCCCCTGGTGGTCAGTGTGCATCATAGCAACCAGTTGTTCCATTAGTCGTTCTGCAGTTTGGTCAATTTGCATATTAGGTTTTTATTATATAGATGCTTTATATGCATTATCTTATTTACTCCTCATATTTATTCCTTCGCATCATTTAACTTCATCAATGGGCAAACTGATGCTTAGAGTATTTAAGAAACTGGCCCAAGTTTGCACAGATGGGAAGGGGTGAAACCGCAAATCCTGTGCTCTTGGCTTCCTTGGGAACAACATTTAGAGCTGGTCTCAGAATTTCAAGTTTTGGGCCAAAGCGAAAGCTCTGAGTCTTCTAAAGGGCTGGCTGGCCGAGGTTCCCCGGTGTGGGGGGCAGAGAGCAGGGCTCTCAGAGGGCTTGTCCTGGGCAGTGCGTTGAAACCAGTGCTGTGGACCCTGAGAGGTTTGACCAGGGGAGTCCAATCCAAGGATCATTGTGGGTTTAGGAGCCCGGATTCCACGGTGCCTCCGCCTTCTTTCCCGTCAGGCGTGTGGGCAAAAGCGTGCACCATGGGGGATGTATTAGGTTTGAACCTCTGTTCTGTTACTAGCCAGCTGCATGTGCCTTCCAATAACCTCCCTGAGTCTCTTTGAGCCTCAGTTCCCACATCCACAAAATGGGCATAACACCCTCCGCAAAGGGTTGTGTGGATGGCACTGCATGCAGAACGATGCCTGCTGTCACCCAGTTGGTGCTCCAAGAAGTTAGTTTTCCCCACATGATCCCGCTTCTCACTCCAGACAGTTAGCAAGGGGCGCAGCAAGGAGCGGAGAAAAGCACCCTCCGCCTCTCCTGGCCAGCCTGCGGGCTCTGCCCCCTCCCCTCCGCGTCCTCTGTCCAGCTTTGCTCCAGGGTTCGGGCTCCAGCTCCAGCTCAGCTGTCCTCTTCCCCGCGTTGTGACCTTGGGCAAGTCCCCGCCACCCTCAGCTGGAGAGCCACCTCGCTCCAGACCCACGGAAGCCTCCTCGGTAAGTGCCTGCTTATTCTCGGGGTCTGAACGGGGGAACCGGACCGAGCTGGTGGGTTGGGCGGCTGGGGCAGGGCCTGAGCTGTCTGGGCAGCAGAGGAGCCCTCTCAACTCCCCTTCCCTTCTCCTGAATAATTCATGACAAACAAAATGGCTGGCCCAGGCTCGGGGCTCCCTCCTCCCGGCGGGGCAGGGAGAAAAGTTTCTAATTACAGGTCTCAGCCTGGCTCCCGGGCCCTGGGCGCTGCACACAGGGGGTATTTATGCGCCGTCAGGAGGGGAGGGGCTCGGTCCCAGCCCCTTTGCAGAAGGAACTCAAGTCCTTTGGAAATTGCAGCCTGGGCCTGCCAAGGCCTGGGCGGGGCTGGGGAGCTGCTTAGAAAGAGCAGGAAGAGAAGACTCTGCGGAGGGATGAGAGAGGAGAAGTGGCCAGAGAAACGGCAGGTCAGGGTGGGGAGCACGCTTCCTGAAGCCCATGGAGAGGGGCAACCGGGGGTCCCGAAGGAGGGGTCCCTATTCCAGAACCATAGCCCCCCAGCTACCCCGCAACTCCCTCACCTGTAAATGGGGACGAGCACAGGACCTCCCTTACAGCGTGATCGGGGAATTACATGAATTAATATTGTGAAGTGCTTCCAATTCTGCCCAGCACGAAACTAAAAAAAAACAAAAACAAAAAAGACATATTTTAGGCTCGGCCAGCGTGGCTCAGTGGTTGAGCATCGACCTATGAACCAGGAGGTCCCAGTTTGATTCCTGGTCAGGGCTCATGCCCAGGTTGCAGGCTCCATCCCAGTGTGGGGCGTGCAGCAGGAGGCCAACTAATGATTCTCTCTCATCATTGATGTCTCTATCTCTCCCTCTCCCTTTCTCTCTGAAATCAATAAAAATATTTTAAAATCATGCTTTTAAATACACACTAGCAGTAGCATAGTTGTTATTTTTTATATTAAGCTGCCTCCATGGGGAGCTCAGTCAAGGATGAAGGTGACCAAAGAGAAGGTTCCGGGAGATTGTGGGAAAGGAGAAAATGACGTGTGAGGGCATTCAGGATAGTGATTACGAGTAGAGACCCGTGTATTTTGCCTTAATAGTAATTTTTAAAAAAATAAGGACCCAGGACTAGGCTGCCAGGGTTCAATCCTACCTCTGCCTTCTCACTAGCTGTGTGATCTTGGGCAAGTTGCTGTACCTCTCTGAGCCTGTAATAAATGGTAGCCACTGCTGTTAGCCGAGTGTGGTGAACAAAACGAACAAGGTCTCTGTCCTCAGGGGGCTCACAGTCCAGTAGGGAGGTTATGCTAATCAAGAGCACTCACTGAATGCCTACTGTGTGCAGATCACGGAGCCTGCCGTCTACCTGGGAAGCTATACTAATGCAGAGCATGTACTGTGTGCCTGTTGTGTGCAGGTCCCGTGTCCTCTGTACACATTCTCTCCACTGAACCTCAGAGGCCCTCACCCCCATTTTATAGATAAAGAGGCTGAAGATCAAAGTCAGGAGTAGAGAAGGGATTTGAGACAAAGGGATCGGTCAGCAGCATGAATGAATCTCCAAACTTGAATGTTGAGCAGAAAAAGCCAGACACAAAAAAAGTGCACATTGTATGAGTTCATTTATATGAAATTCTAGGAAAATGCAAACTAACCTATAGTGACAGAAAGCAGATCGGTGGTTGCCTGGGAACCGAGAGGGAGGGCGGGCATTGACTGCAAGGGGCTCGGGGAACTTTTTGGGGAGATGGAATGCTTTATATCTGACAGCGATGCTAGTTACGTGGGTGTGTTCATTTGTCAATGCTCGTTGAACTGAACACTTCAAATGGGTGCATTTTACTGCATGTAAATTATATCTCAAAGAAGTCGACTTTTAAAAAGAGGTGGCGAACCTGGGAGCCAGACTCCAGAGCCCTGCACTCCTTATAAGATCTGAGTGTCTGATTAGCACATTCGTGCTCAGAAACGGTACCAGATTCATCTTTAGGTCCGCCCCCCACTTCCCCACCCCAGCGCCTAGCAAAATGTTCTCAAACCCAGTAGTTCAGAGCAGCACAAACACCTTGGGCACCTTCTTTGTGCTGGGTGCTGAGGTCACAGCGCAATCAGTCTGGTAGGAAAAACAGAAGAAAATGGGCAAATAGACACATTAATACAGTGCGGCAAACGGTGAAGGGAGACCGCGTGTGCAGCTGCAGGGACACAGCAGTGAGTCCTGCCAAGAGCCTGGAGCTTGGGGTGGTGAGGGTCCCGGTGTTCGAGTCCCCACTCAGCCACTTGTCAGCTGCATGATCTTGGGTGAGCACCTTAACCTACGAAGCTTCAGTTTCCAGCCCTGGAAAACGGAAATCCTAACAGCTCCAACCTGGAGGGCTGTGGTGAGAGCGAAAGACCGGGATGTCCCCGCTCAGCACGGCGAGGACAGGTGCAGAGGAAGCGCTCAGTAGCTGCTAGCTGTTGCTGCCCAGTCTGAGGAGTAGGGAGCTGGGGGCACACACAGAAGAGGGGCTCCCTCCCCGCCCTGGGGTGGGAGACGGCCAGGGCTCCTTTCCCAAGAGGTGACCCTTGAAGGGGCAGTTGGCCACTTTGAGCGGCGGTGGGGCAGGAGAGAGTGGGAACAGCTGAGGCAAATGCTCAATAAATATTTGCTCAATAAAAAAATAAAGACTGTGCAAGGCCTGCCCGTAACCAGGGGGACAGAAAAGGCCTGGCAGGGCAGACTGGGGGCGGGGTGGGGAGGAGGGGGCTCAGGAGGCCGGACCTGGGTGGCTGGCCCCAGGGGCAGGCTCCACACCTTTCTGGGATCAGGGGGCCCTCCCTGGCCTGGTCCTACCCGACCCTGTTCCCCGGAAGGGATCTGGGCACCCCCAGACCTGAGACCTGCAGCCCCCAGGAGAGGGAACGGTGGGGCAGGCTAGCGGGAGGGGGTGCTCCCGGACCTTCACCCCCTAATGAGAACGGGCCAAGTCCCTGCGAGGCGCCTCGGGCGCCCCCGTTGTCCAAGCCACAAAGGCCCGGGATCAGCGGCCGGCGGGAGCGGCGGAGGGGCCCTTTGTGCGGCTGTCTCGGGCTGGCCGCGCCGCCCGCGCCCCCATTGACCAGGCATGTGGAAAGATGCCGCCGCCGGGCGCCTTTGTGCCGCGTTGCCAGGCTGCGCCCCGGACTGCGCCGCGCGGGGCTCCCGCCGCCCTGGGCACCGCGCGGCCAGACGGGCGGCGGCCCGGGAGGGTCGGGCTGCCAGGTTTAGCAAAAAAAATAAAAAAATGAAAAAATAGGGCGCCCAGTTTAAGTTGAATTGCTGATAAACAACGAATAAAAGCCCCCGTTTTATTTTTAGTGTAAGCATGTCCCAAATATTGCACGGGACAGACTTACACTAAAGAAGTATGTGTGTGTGGTTTTTTTTAACCTGAAATCCAGCTTTAACCAGGAGTCCCGTGTTTTATCTGGCCCCCGTGGTATTTTTTGCTTTTGCGTTTTAGGCACATCCGCGTCTCCCTTGAACTACTATTTAGACCCTGTTTTTTCTTGAAGTGAATTTATTTTTTTAACTTAAATTATGAACAGTGATTTACGGATGCATACATCACACACACTCGCTTGAACACACATGAAGTGTGCCCCGGGGTGCATTGCTGTCTGTGTGGCCTCCACGTGATTGCAGCCAGGTCGAGGTAGAGAACAGTCCCACCACCCCAGAAGGCTCCCCTGATGGCTTCCCGGCATGGACTCTCTTGAGCCTGGCTTCTTTAAAAAATAAAAACTATCGATTTCAGAGAGGAAGGGAGAGGGAGAGAAACATCAATGATGAGAGGGGATCGAGCCTGCAACCCGGGCCTGTGCCCTGACTGGGAATCGAACCGTGACCTCCGGGCTCACAGGTGGATGCTTAACCACGGAGCCACTCAGCCCCAGGAGCCTGGCTCCTTTCGCTCAGGGTTATGTCTGTGAGCCGCATTCCGGTCCGGCTCGGACCCGCAGCTTGCTCCCTTTCCGGCAGGCAGCGGAGGAGCGTTCCCTGTGGCTGTACCACCGGGTGAGCACCATCCGCCCGCTCCCTGAGGGCGGCCTCAGCCATCTTCGGTGTCTGGCTCCTGTGCACACAGCTGCGAGGGTCAGACTTGGGCGAGTCATTGCTTGGATTCCAATCCGTTTAACCTAGGCGATACCATCGGTGGACTCGCAGACTTGAGATGCTGGCTTTGTTTCCCTGCACGTTAAATACATGACTATTGCACACGTTCATGTGAGCACCTGCTACCCACCGAGCTCACCTTCTGCACGGTCAGTGCCAAACTGTAGAAGAGAAGTTAAGAGAAAGGCCAGCCGAAACCGGTTTGGCTCAGTGGATAGAGCGTCGGCCTGTGGACTCAAGGGTCCCGGGTTCGATTCCGGTCAAGGGCATGTACCTTGGTTGCGGGCACATCCCCAGTAGGAGGTGTGCAGGAGGCAGCTGGTCGATGTTTCTCTCTCATCGATGTTTCTAACTCTCTATCCCTCTCCCTTTCTCTCTGTAAAAAATCAATAAAATATATTTTAAAAAAAAGAAAGAAAGTGAAAGGCCCGCTCGGGGTAGATCCTGGGCAAGCAGGTTAGCCCCTTGGAGTCCCGGTCTCCTCATCTGTGAAATGGGAGTGATGATGCTAATTACCCCACAGGATGGTTGAAAACCGTGTTGCATGAAAGGTTCGGCACCCGCCGGCGTGCAGTGGCCGCTCCGCGTGAGAGCTGCGAGCCAGCGCCGGGCCTTCCCCTTGCCTGCTCATTCCGTCCTCACTCAGTCCTTCGAGGCAGGCCCTGTTGGCATCGGCCTGTTTTACAGGTGAGGAAGCTGAGGCGAAGTCACTGGCTCATGATGCTTAGCCAGGAAGCGGCCACGCTACCACGCAGTGTGCGCTCCAGGGCTGGGGGCCAGGAGGGACCCAGGAAGGAGCAATGAGAACCGGGCTGCAGGAGGAGCTGGTACCGGCTCCTTTCCGCCTGTGTCCCCCAGGAGCACCCGACCAAAGGCGGGCAGCTGGCTCGGACCCGGATCCAGGACCTGGTTTCTCTTTGGAGAGTGGAAGGAGCGGAGCTGAACATTTCTAGGAGAGGCCAGCCTCCCAGCCACGGGGCAGGTGAGGACAGCAGGGTGAGTGAGTCTGACGGAGCAGGCGGGGGCGGGGCGGGGGGGGGGGCAGGAAGCAGGAGGAAAGCCTGGCCTCCCAGCACTGCGGCCCGGCCGCGGGGCCCAGCCCGGCATCGCTACCTGCCATCTGAAGGGCAGGGAACTGCTGATCTCAGGCGATTAGCATAACAATCCCCGTCCAGCATCCTCGGGGCCCAAAGCTGGGTCTGCACAATCCCATTTCTAGCCAGCTCTTTCTTTAGCAGGCTAATTACGGGGGGAGAGCGGGGGACAGGATCTTCTTAAAGGGCCCTGCATCCAGGGCCCAGGCTGGGACTGGGAGCAGGAAAGAGCCTGGCAATACCTTCAGCTCTGACCAAGTGTGACCGCCACCACCCAGGCCACAGGGAGAACGGCTCCCCTCTGGGCCCCTCGGTACACTGTAGGCTAAGGCCTGCTCATCGCTGGGTCCCAGTGCTGGGCACAGAGCAGGTGCTCAAATAACCCACTGACGCACAGAGCTGTGCCTTCAGAAATCAAGACCGTCTATAGATAGAACAAGGCCGAGGCTCGGTGCTAACGGAGGGCACCGGGGCAGACTCACCTTTGCAGGTCCCTAAGCGTCCTCCTCCTGCCCGTTGCCCCCCTCGGGGTCCTGAACCCCTCCTTGCCCCTCCAGCCTCCTAGCACCTGAAGTCAAAAGATGCACAAGGGTTAGAATGGGCAGAGAGCTGGGTTCCAATGTTAACTCTGCTGCTGATCACCTGTGTGACCCTGGGCAAGTCTCTTAACCACGCGGAGGCTCGGTTTTCCCATCTGTGAAATGGGGACAATCGAAACCTGCTTCGAACATGATTGTACTTATAAGCATTTGCTAAAGTGGGAGTGTCTGTCACAGAGCTGGGGCTCAGAGGTCGGGAGCCTCCCCCGCCTCTTCAGAAACCCCTACTGCACTACCCCTGCCGGGGCCTTGTTTATCAGGTGCCATTCTCTCTTCAACCCTTGGAACACCCTGCGCTGGGCAGTACTTTCTGAGGAAGAAGACGGTGAAGTCTGAGAGACAAAGTAACCTGTCCGGGGCCATTGGCTAGAAAGTTTCAAAGGGAGGCATGACCCGCCTGGCCCTGTAAACCAGTGATGGGCAACCTTTTGAGCTTGGTGTGTCAAACTTCGCCAAAAAACTGAGCATAACTCGGGTAGTGTGTCACTTTGAGGAAAAAACATTATTTCGCAAATGTTTCATCCTCAGGTGCAGCAAATGTTTCATCCTCGGCATGCGGCCGCCTCAGCGGCCGGGTGTCATCAGAAATGGCTACGCGTGTCAGTGCTGACACGCGTGCCATAGGTTCGCCATCACTGCTGTAAACAATGGCGCCAGGTGCCCGGAAGTGACCGGCGTTACTGTGGTCACTGTCCCTTCCCCGCTCAGCCAGCCGCCAGCCTCGGGCCTTTGGATCACCTCCTGTGTCAAGCATGATGCTGAGCGCTGGGGTGTCACTGAGCACAAGATCACCTGTCATTCTGCTCTCCTGGGGCTGGACTCTGACAGCCATCAAGTACCTTCTGGAGTGGTAAGTGCCGGAAAGACAGTGAACAGGGTGACAGACTAGAGTCCGGGGTCCAGGAAGTCTTCTCCTGAGGAAGTGCTCCTGGAGAAGATGGGATGGGGCAGGAGAGCATGCCAGGTAAAAGGAAGAGCAAGTGCAAAGGCCCTGGGGCAGGGTCCATGGGGCATATCTCAGGATGGAAAGGCCCTGGGGCAGCTGGAGCCCTGAGGAAGAGGGTGGGGAGAGGGGAGGGAGGGAGGCAGGGCCCTAACCAGGCAGGGCCTTTTTGGCACCTGGTAAGAAATGAGGATTTCCCTCCCTCCCTTCTTTCCTTTCTTCCTTCCTTCCTCCCTCCCTTCCTCCCTCTCTCCTTCCCCTCCTTCCTTCCTTCCTTCCTTCCCTCCCCCCTTCCTCCCTCCCTCCCTCTCTCCCTCCCTCCCTCCCTCCCCCCTTCCTCCCTCCCTCCCTCCCTCCCTCCCTCCCTCCCTCTCTCCCTCTCTCTTCCTTCCCTCCGTGCTCACTATTTTCCAGGCACTGGGCCAGGGGCTGAGGGCCTGTGAGTTTCACCCTGCTTCTCCCTCTCTTCCCATCTTCCCATGTCCCCTCCTCTCCCCTCCCCCTCCTTTCTGAACAGCTGCCCCACCCCCACGGGTCCACTCTTCCCCCTCCAGCCCTCACCAGCCCCTCCCCCTGACAATAAGCACAACCCTGAGCCCAGCTCTCCACAGTGTTGCCCCTTTAAGGAATCCCTAAATCCGGACACCCCTCTCCTCCCCCACCTGAGAACCAATTAGGGTTCCCGAATTCAAGTAGAGGCTTTTGTGTGTCACGTGCTTGGGGAACAAAGCCCTCTCCGACCGGAATAAAAGCTTCTATTCAGGAGCCGTTTGTTCCCATTCTAATCGGTTCCACTCCAGCCTCGCCTCCTTCCCGGGTTCCCAGGGCCGCCCAGCGCGGCCTCACCTTCCCGCCTTCGCACCCACATCAGAGCCCGACCCAAAGCAGGTGGCCACAGACCCAGGGCCAGGCCCACCTTTTCTTCCTGAAAGGTCCTGTGGTGCCAGCTGGCTCTGGACTGGGCCCTGTGCTCAGCGGTTCACGGGCCTCCTCCTGTGGGGCTGTCGCTATCCTCCATGCGAGGAGGGGAGGAGGCTCCGAGGGGTAGGGAACGTGCCCGAGGTCACACAGCCGTAAGAGCAGGAGTCCGGACTCTGGAGCATTGTTCGTTAGTCTCAGTGCCCTCAGCGGGTCCTAGAGCGGGGCAGAGGGAGTCCCCGGGCCAGGCACCTGATGGGTGCTGGGGACTCCACACCATGCCACGTGAGGAAACAATGGAGGTCAAAGTCACAGGCAAGTCTGTGGCCGAACACGAGCTGGAACTCAGGACTCAGAGAGATGGGGACAGTATGGACTTTCATATAGTGGAGCCAGTAAGAAGAATGCATTGATACGAAAGGGCATACATTGATATATTGCCAAGAGAAAAAGGCAATATGCTGGGTGTGATATAATCCCACTCATGTAAAAGAAAAAGGAAATATAAGCACACAACACACACATACATGTATTACACACTTCTCTATGTACAGAAGACATTTGAAGAAGAACACGTAATAAAATGTAGTATCTATTTATTTCCTTTGTGAGTGGAAATGGGGAGAGGGAAGAGATCACTTAGTACCATACTGTGTTGTTTAAAAAAATTATTTTCTTACCATGTTCATCTATTTCTTTTATAACTAATTTTGTTTTATTGCAATTAACAACCATTTTAAAGTGTACAAGTCAGTTGCATTTAGTACATTTGCAAGGTTGTGCAACCATCACTTCTATTTAGTTCCAAAACATATTCCTTGCCCCAAATACAAACCCCATATTCTAAGCAGTTACTTCCCAGTCCTTTGTCCCCTGGCCCCTAGCAACCTCCAGCCTGCTTTCTGTCTCGATGGGTTTGCCTATTTCAAATATTTCATATAAATGGAATAATGAAATATGTAACCTTTCGTGTCTGGCTTCTTTCACTTAGCTGTTTTTGAAGTTCATTCATGTTTTGCAGTTTCATCCAATGAAATATTACTTCACACCCACCAGGATGGCTAGAATAGAAAAGACATTTTAAAAGAGAATTACAAGTGTTGGCAAGAATATAGAAAAATTGGGATCTTCTGTTCATTGCTGGTGGGTATATACAATGGTGCAGTGCTGTGAGAAACACTTCGGTGGTTCCTCAAAAAAGTTAAACGGGCCCGGCCAGCGTGGCTCAGTGGTTGAGCATCGACCTAGGAACCAGGAGGTCAGGGTTCAATTTCCTGTCAGGGCACGTGCCCGGGTTGTGGGCTCGATCCCCAGTGTGGGGAGTGCAGGAGACAGCCAATCAATGATTCTCTCTCATCATTGGTGTTTCTTTCTCCCTCTCCCTTCCTCTCTGAAATCAATAAAAAAATAAGTTTTTTGAAAAAAAAGTTAAACGGAGTGTGGGGGGGTAAGAGATCAACCAAAGGACTTGTATGCATGCATATAAGCATAACTAATGGACACAGACAGTAGGGGGTGAGGGCATGTGCTGGGGGGTGGGAGCTGTTGGGGAGAGGTCAATGGGGGAAAAGGAACACATATGTAATACTTTAAACAATAAAGAATTTAAATTTAAAAAAAAAGTTAAACATGGAATTACCATATGACCCAGCGCCTAAGTATATACCTGAAATGATTGAATACAGGTATTCAAACAAAAACTTGTACATGAGTGATCATAGCAGTACTAGTCACAGTCGCTAAAAGATGGGAACAGGCCGGCCGGCGTGGCTCCGTGGTTGAGCATCAACCTATGAACCAGGAGGTCACAGTTCGATTCCCAGTCAGGGCACATGCCCGGGTTGCGGCCTGGGTTGTGGGCTTGATCCCCAGTGTGGGGCGTGCAGGAGGCAGCCGATCAGTGATTCTCTCTCATCACTGATGTTTCTATCTCTCCCTCTTCCTTCCTCTCTGAAATCAATAAAAATATTTAAAAAAAAAAAAAAAGATGGGAACAACCCACATGCCCATCAAATGATGAATGGATAAACTGTCTTCACCAATGAGCTCCAAATTTTTGTGATCATACAGTAAGAGGAAACAATCTCTGAGTTCATATCTCCAATATATGTAGATTAATATATATACTACAATTACACTGTTATAATATCTTTGTTATAAAACATCACATATACAAAATTTTTAGAGGATGAAATAGAAAAAGTAGTGGGTCAGCTTGACCCCCTGGGACCTGCTGGTCCTGATGGCAAAGCAAGGCCAGCAGTCCGGAGGGGCAGCGGCCGCTGCTGTGTGGCATGGGGGTGGGCTCTCCGGATGGGATCTAACTTCCCTCTTCTGAGTCAGAGTCTGAGGTCTGAGGATGGGTTTGGACCCTGGCTCTACCTAATTCCCGGGTGAGTCACCTCAGGCCGGCAGCTCTGCCTTTCTGAGCCTCAGATCACAGTCCTTACTCCATGGGGGGTGGAGAGGGCACGGCGAGTGAGTGCACGCCTGGCTCCTGGTCATCTCTCAGTCAACAACGACAAGGATCTCAATGACTATATGAAGGAGCCAGTGCCCACAGACCTTCTGATTCACTCTGTTAGCTAAGGACTCCAGGCAGGACCCCTCACTGGAGGAAGGGGAGGAAGGGACAGGCGGGGGAGCAGGGAGAGGGAGCTGGGCCTGCTGAGAGGCAGTGGATGGCATGATGGCTGAGACACACCTGGAGTGCAGAGGGAGGCCTGGGTGGAGGCCCTGCTCTCACTCTAATCGGCCATGTGGCCTTGGCCAATGGTAACACCTCTCTGAACCTCAGAGTCCTCATCTGTAAAATGGAGATAATGATAATTATACCTGCATCATCGAGTTCTCTAATGAGTAAATGAAATGGCACAGAAGTGCTTGCTCTGCAATAAAAATTCAATAAGCCACAGTAATTATTATTGTTCCTTGAGGCCTAATGTGTCTATCACATTATTTACCTAATTGTTCCTTCCACCAAGATTTATAAAGTGCCTACTATGTGCCAGCCATACAACAGGAACAAGAAGAAAACAGTCTTACTTTCAAGAATCTTATTTCTCTCTCTCTCACACACACACACACACACACACACACACACACACACACACACTACACATGGTGGCAAGTGCTACAGGTGAAAAAGAAACGAGGAAAAGGCAGAGGAATAAAGAGTCAGAGAAGTTCCCTAGCTGGCTTGGCTCAGTGGATAGAGCATCAGCCTGCGGACTGAAGGGTGCTGGTTTTCATTCTGGTCAAGGGCACATGCCCAGGTTCCGGGCTTGATCCCCAGTATGGGGTGTGCAGGAGGCAGCTGATCAATGATTCTCTCTCATCATTGATGTTTCTATCTCCCTCTCCCTTTCCCTTCCTCTCTGAAATCAATAAAAATATATTTTAAAAAAAAAAGAATCAGAGAAGTAATCAGGGAAGGTCTCATGGGGCAGTGACATGTATGCGGAAATCTGAACGGTAAGGAAGTGACCAGGCACAGCAGGGACAGCGGGATGTACCGGTCAGGGAAGCATGATCAGGCTGGGGACAGGTGCCCAGACTAAGATGAAGGTGCTCTAGCACAAGCAAAGGGTGCTGCCGGCTAGGCTAAGGGTGCTCCAAGCTGCAGGAGGCCTTTCCAGACTAAAGGAAGCCCCTGGGTGAAAAGAGCCTGGTGCTGTCCAGTCTCGAAAGCCAGTTGATCAGAGGGCAGAGGGGATGTGGGGTGGGGGAGATGAGGCTGGAGAAGCAGGGCCCAGGTCACGCAGGGCTACGTAGGCCACTGTAAGGGTCTGGATCTTGTTCTATCAGCGCAGGGAAGTCATTGCATGGTTATTATCTGGGGCAGAGGGCAACAGCAGCTGCTGGAAGATCAGGTATGCTATTACACACATCTTGCTGAAGAGGTGGTACCTGTACAAAAATATGGAAATAAGTGATTGGATTCCAGAATGGTTTAGAACTTGCCTGTGTTCAAATCCCCCCTTTCTAATTCTTTGCTGTGTGGCCTTAGGATGTTACCTGTCCTCTCTATCTGACCTTCCTCTCCTGTCAAGTGAAGATAATAAAGGTAACCTACCTCAGTTTGGGAGAGAAGACTAAATGAGTCAATTAATGCAAATTGCTTAGCAAAGCACCTGGCATATTGTAAACATGCAATAACTGGTAATTATAGCTCCTACTCCTACTATTATTGTTCTATTATGTCAGGTAGAGAGAGGTGGACCTGGTGACAATTAATATATTTGACTCAAGTCCCAGGCAAAGCATTTAGTGCTATGCATGGAAAATAATAGACATTTAGCAAATATTTGTTGAATGAATTAATGCACCTTTCTTTTTCCATTTTTGATGAATGGGTCCCATCCCTCATCAGTCAACCAAACAATGGTTGAGCCTTAATGTAGACCCAGCACCATGCCAGACAGTAGAGATAGGGCCATAGCCGGGCAGATGGGAAATACACAATTCAGCTGACACAGGTGCCTACTGGCTCTCCTTTGGGGAGTGCCCACTCCTCCATTTCTGCTTTCCAATCCAGCTGAAATGCCAGTCTCCCCTTTCCTCTCCAACCTGCTGTACTCTCTCACTCCCTTGAGCCTCCAAAGGTCTCTTAAGGGCCACCTACTTGGCTTGATATATTTTGTCCCTTTACTGGAGCGTAGACACCCAAGAACTGGCAGCAAGTCTTATTCAGGCTTAGACACCGCCAAAGTACCTGACACGGTAGAGAAGGCATATTTGATTCATTCAATGGAAATAAAATTTGATTCATTCAATGGAAGAGGCAAAGATAGAGTCACCAAGTACTAGCTGTGTGACCTTGGGCAAGGCACCTCTCTCCCTGGATCTCTTAAGTTTCTCCATCTGTAAGGCAAGAAGGGGACATCAGAGGCTATCCACAGCAGCCGTTCTCAACCTTTTCGAAATTGGGACACTCCTGATGGAATGACATCCCCATGTGACGCGCTTCCATGGGCATTCAGATAAGATAGCCCGAAGCTCTATATAACCCCAGCTCTCCTCTCTCCTCAGGAGAGCATGTCAGAAGGCCAGGGAGCAAGTGATGTTATTTATAGACATAACCTTGAATCCACTCTTTTTCTTTCTCTTCATTTGTTTATTTTTAAAGCAAGTAAAGCATTTCAAGCTTTAGTAGAGGCAGTGGTTAGAACTTGCCTGTGTTCAAATATCAGGCCGAAGCCAAGGAGACCTTTGTTGAAATCCCTTCTTTACCACTCCTGAGTGGAGTTATCGAACCTCAGTTTCCAGGTCTGCAAAGTGGGAGGATCATAAAAGAAGCAGCCTCAGCGGGATCATGAAGGAAAGTCCTCAGTACCATCCTGAGCAAGTGGCAAGGATTCCGTAAATTTGTCAATATCTTCTTTTACTATTGCTAGTGCCATGTCACCTGTAACACACTGGAAAATTAGGATAGAATGCTGAAATCTGAAAACTAAGCTCTTGATTGGCTTCCACCCAAGTTGACCTTTTGTGGTTTTCTGGCCTAGTCTTGGGGGTCCCGAGTGCACACAGATTTCCCTGCTAAGAGGGTCAATAGATCTATGAATACAGCTTCTTTCTTTGCCTGTTTGCTCTAGCCCCACTCTCTCATTCTATCCCCATTTTGAATTTTATTTTGCTTTTTTAGTAAAGTACTATTCCTTTTTATTAGCTATAATTTACATAAAGTAGAATGCACACATGTTAAGTGGACAGCTTGGTGAGTTTTTATATATAACAACAACTCAGACCAAGTAAACTTAAGACTTTGCTATTACAGTGACCACTCACCATGTGTGGCTACTTGCACACTTCAAATGTGGCCAGTCCATCCTAAGAGGTACCGTAAGCACAAAATATACATTGGATATTGATGAATGTAAAATATATCATTAATAATTTAATAATGATTACATGTTGAAGTCTAATATTTTGAATATATTGCTAACATACATTTTACCTGTTTTCTTTTTTTTAATGTGGCTACTAGAAAATTTTAAATTACATATGTGACTTGCAGCTGTGGATTGAATCTTACTTCTATTGGGCAGCACTGGTATAGAACATTTTATATATATATATATATATATATATATATATATATGTATATATATGTATATATATGTGTATATATATGTGTATATATATATACATATATATATATATATATATATAGTTTTTTAAATTAATTTCAGAGAGGAAGGGAGAGGGAGAGAGAGATAGAAACATCAATGATGAGAGGGAATCATTGATTGGCTGCCTCCTGCACACCCCACACTGGGGATTGAGCCTGTAACCCAGGCATGTGCCCTTACTTGAAAGGGAATCGAACCGTGACCTCCTGATTCATAGGTTGACACTCAACCACTGAGCCACGCCAGCTGGGTGGTATAGAACATTTTTATCCTCCAGAAAATTCTCTCTTGCTTTCCAGTTAATATCTGCTTCCTTTTTCCCAAAGATAAACACTATTCTGACTTCTCTCCCCATAGATTGATTTTGCCAATCCAGAACTTCATATAACTGGAATAATACAATATGTATTTTTTTGGTATCTGGCCTCTTTTGCTCAATATAAGGTTTTTTTAAATTCATTCGTGTATCAGTCATATGTTCCTTTTTATTTTTGCATAGTATTCCATTGTATATCATAGTTTATTCATTCCCCCTTGATGAACATTTGGATTATTTCCAATTTCTATTATGAATAATGCTGCTATGACTGTTTTTGAAAAAGTCTATAAATAGTCTCATTCAAATTATTTTTACTATGTGTTTTTAATGCTAAGATGAATCCATCCTCACAGAAAAAATCCACACCCATACTAACACACAATTTACACCCATGTTAGCGGTTTAATGTTACTGCTTTATGGTTTAATCCTTCCAGACCTTTCTCACCGTACTGAAGCATGGATTATCACTATTAGTAAAACTATCCCTTTGGTGGCTCCTCCCTCGGCTGCCTGAGCCCTGGAGATGGCTGCATATTGATCCTTGCCCTTCTTGCTCCAAGCCTCTAGGAGACCAAAACTGGAAAAGATGTAGGGATGGTCTGGGGAGGGCAAATATTATGGGGCTCCTAGCACTATTCCCTGATTACCTGTATCCATGGCAGACATTGCTAATCAATCACAGCTTTCTATCCTTGCCCAGCCCTAGTCACTACTAATCGATAGAAAAACTGAAACCAATTTCCCAGCTCTGAAAACGCCTGGCCACCTTCCATTCTGCTGATGAATAAACTAGGGCTCAGGGAGGGGAAGAGCATGCTTCAAGGTCAGAGATGGAGCCCCAGGCTCCAGACTCCCTGTCTAATGTTTTTTCTGTTACATTCACTGATTCAAAAAAAAAAAAAAATTTCCCTGGGATCCCTGAAAACCTGGTCTCTGGGGAGAGGGTGTTTTGCTCCTCAGACAGGGCTCAGAGATGGGCCCCCTCTCGCCGGCCCCTCAGCTTCCTGCCCTGCCTGAGGGTAGCCAGAAGCCCCTGCCCACAGCCTGGCAGCCCTTCTCCCACAGCCCCTAGGACAGACCTGTGGTTTCTGTTCTCCAGGTCTGCAGTTTCAGTTTCCCAAAATAAACATTTAAAAAAATAAAGGCGGCATGCTCTTAACATATTTGTCTTCAGCCCAAGAACAGTGGGGTTACTAATTGAGCAGACCAAATCAAACAATTACAGCGGAGAGGCGGCTCAGACGCCGAAACCATAAACCCCACGGCACCCCTTCTCAGCAACGCAGCACCCCGGCTCTGGCTGTCACTGGAAGCGACAGCGAGAAAGTGGGGGAGTCAGCAGGTCTGACCAGACTGTGGGTGTTCTCAACTGGACAAGCAGAATAGTTTGTTTAATTCCCTCCCTGCCAGGACTGGGGGGTGGGGGCAAAGGCAGGTAGGGGGGGTGGGATGGAGACAATGTAGCATAATATCAGAATCAGGTGGAGCAGGCTTATTAGACCTGCTTCATACACTCACTGGCTGCGTGGTCTTGGACGTGTCATTCAGGTGTCTGAGTCTAGTTTCTTCATCTGTAAACAGGTGTATTAATAAAACCTACTACATTGGGTTGTTGAGGCGATTAAGATGACGTGGTGGAAAAGATGTATATAAAATTCTTGTATTTGTCGCTAGACTGTAAGCTCTGTGAGGATAGGAGAGCTGTCTGTCTCATTCACGGTCGCATCCTCCAGTCCCACCTGGCACAGGGACTGGTTCTAGGCAAAGTACCTACTAAGCAACGATGCAGCCCCGAGTGTGAGGCATGGTCCTGAGGATGGGAATGGTGATGGAGATGGCCAAGAGGCTTAGCTCAGGGACCTTGCTCTTAAATAGGTCTCATTCCTGCATGTCAGTCCAGAACCGTCTATGATAACACATGGATTGTTATGCCTTGAATAGGAAGAGAAAGTAATGTAGTGGCTCATGGTAGAGATTCTGGCATCAGACTCAAGTTCAAATCTCAGCTCCCCCACTACCTACCATTCTGATCTGTATTAGCAAGCGTATCACTCAACACTTCTATGTCCAGATCTGGGAAATAGGGACCTCCCTCATAGAGCTGTAAGAATTGAATGAGTTTCCGGAAGCAGTGCTTAATATAGGGCCCGGAACATAGTAATTGTTCAATAAATATTAGCTATTACTTTTCCCATTTACTATGTCACTTCAGACAAATTACTTGTCTTCCCTAAGACTTGTTTTCTTGATCAGTAAAATTAAAATACAATAGTTTCTACCTTGAAGAATTGCTGGGAGAATGAAATGGGAAAATTCCTGAAAAGTGCTTAGCACCATGTCTAGTATGTGGAAATAACTTAATTTCTAGATGATGATGATGATGAAGTTAAAAACAAGATGCTATGGGAGAAAAGAGAGTAAATTCATTTGCTGCATGGGCACTGGGATCAGAGAAAGGTTTATAATAAATGAGTGCTTTTTCTGGGTAACAACTTGATTGGGATGCAATTTACGTGTCATACAATTAATTCATTTAAAGTGTGTAATTCAGTAGTTTTTAGTATATTCACAGAATTCTGCAAACATCATCATAATCAATTTTAGCATATTTTCATCACTCCAAATAGAAAACTGTGCACAGTTCTCTCCAGCTCTCCCCGACTCCCCAGCCCTAAGCCCTAGACACCCACCAGTTTACTTCCTGTTTCTGTGGATTTGCCTCCTGTGAGCATCTCATGTAAACGGAATCATACAATGTGTGACCTTTTGTGTCTGGCTTCTTTCACTCAGCATAATGTTTTCAAGATTCCCCTGTGTTGTAGCATGTATCAGTCATGCATTCCTTTTTATGACCGAATACTACTCCGTTGTATAGAACTGATGTACATTTGGGTGTTTCCACATCTTGGCTGTTATGAATAACACCGCTGTGAACCTTCAAGTACAAGTTTTCACGTGGACACGTTTCCATTTCTCTGGAGTAGACACCTAGGAGTGGAATTGCTAGGCTTCTGGTATTTCTGTTTGACCTTTCGAGGACCTCTTTTCCCGACTGTTTTCCGTAGAGCTGCACCCTTTGACATCCCACCAGCAATGTAGAAAGGTTCCAGCTTCCCCACACCCTGACCGACATTGGTTATGATCTGTCTTTTTTATTATAACACAGTCATCCTAGTAGGTGCAGACTGGGACGTCATCGTGGTTTTGATTTGCACTCCTTATGGTTCATAATGTTGAGCATTTTTTTCATGTGCTTCTTGGCCATTTATGTATCTTCTTTGGAAAACTGTCTTTTGAGCTCCTTTGCCCATTTTCAATCGGATAATTTATCTTTTTTATTATTGAGTTTTACAACTTCTTTATATCTTCTCGATACAAGTCCCTTATCAAATATATGCTTTGCAAAATTCTCCTTCTGTTCTGTGGGTTGTTTTTTACTTTCTTCATAGTGCCCTTTGAAGCACAAAAGTTTTTAATTTTAATGATGTCCCACTGATCTACCTTTCTTTTTATAGTCTTAACCCTTGCATTTAGATCTTTGACCCGTTTTGAGATGGTGCTTGTATATGCTGTGAGGTAGAGGTACAATTTAATTCTTCTGCAGACGGAATCCAGTTATCCCAGCACCATTTGTCGAAGAGACTGGATTATTTTGGGGCTCTCAATGCTATTCTCTTATAATATCTGTATGTGTGTCTGTATGCCAGTACCACACTGTCTTGAACTTGAACTGGACCAAATGAACTGGACCTGCGGATGCGGTCAGAGCCGCTGTCCCTTCCCATGGTGCTTCAGAGGGTTCAAGGTGCTTCATACACAGGATCTCACTCGAGTCCTGCAGCAACTCAGAGCACATGGAAGCGCAGGTGGCTGAGCGGCATGTCCCTAGACTCAGCCAGGGACAGCGGTGTTTCCCGGTCCCACCTGTGCATCTTTTGACTCTGGGTCAAGTGCTCATCACCCCAGCCATTCACCTGCTCTTCGAGTCCAGAGATTTGGGAAAAGGAAAAGATATTTTAAAAATGAGGGCAGCAAAAAGGAGGAAGGGTGAAAACAGACTGATTATAAATGTTTGGCTCCTCGCCAGCTTATGATAAATGTTCCCTTCTCCTGCTTGGACAAGAAATGGATGTTCTGGGTAATCCAGGGTTTTGCTTGAGTATTGCATTTTCGAAGAATGAGAACACAGTGAAATACTCTCAACACTAAAACCACAGGGACTATAATTTAATCTTTCATTCTGTTATGGTTGTCATTCTCGAAGACTCTTTAGTTTATTTTAGAGCAATGTTTCTTTAAGAGTGGTCCAAGGAAACCCTCAGCTATCAGCATCATCTGATAGAGGTGCTGGTTCTTAAAAAGATGCAGTTTTCAGAGCCCCCATCCACCCGGCATCTGCTGGAAGTCACGGTGATATTTTAAGGCCAAGAAGGTTTGGGAACCATTGTTTTAGAGCAGTGAAGGTCAAATTGTGAATACCATTTGCTGCCCTCAAGAGATGCAGGCATTCTGCTTAGGGGAGAGTTCTGGATAATACAGTGGATCATGTACCTCATCTCCTTCACGTCTTTGCTAAAACATCACCCCTTCCTGTGAGAACTTTCCTGATTCCCAATTGCATGTCACCCTCTGCCCAACGCCTCCCACCTTCCTTATCCCCTTCCCTTCACAGCACTAAACAACATCGAACTGACAGATCAACCAATCTATCAATCTGCCTATCACCTATCTATCTATTTATTATCTGGCTCCTGCCTTTAGAAAGCAAACTTCACAAAGGTAGGTGCTGGGAATACAGCGCTTAAGACAGTGTCTGCTGGGTAGCAGGTGTTCAATAAACACTGTGGAGAGAACGAGTGTGCCATGTTGCATCTTAGTGTGTGGGCATTATGCCATGTGCCCTCTGTCTTCCTTGAAAGGATTTTTTTAAAACTGTAAAGCAAATTATTCTTTCATTCTCTGAGTGATGCTCAGTGTGCGCAGCACTGCAGAGAAAGCGCTGGAGCCACATCCTCTAATCTCCTAATTCTGGAGTCGGGGCCAGCTGCTCTGAAGATCATTTTTCCTTAATACCGCTGAGATCCTCAATTTAAGATGAGGATGTTGCATCCACAGCTGCATTGTCCTGTGAGGGCGACCCCTAGGCGGACTCCTGGCCCCGCGTGTGAATAAAGTGGGCCGACGCAGCGAGGCTGAGATGAACCTGCAGAAGGAGGCGACTTCTGTAAGCCCACCCCACACATGGCTGTGCTTCGAACCAGGAACCAGGCCGGGAAAGTATGCACTCTCTCCTCTGAGGTCCTGAATGAGGACCTAATAAATGGATCTTATCTCAATCTACTTCTCAGGTCGGCCTGGCTGGCTCCGAACGAGTGACCCTTACCCATTTCCTCACGTCCAAGCCCCCCGCCCAGCAGCACCAGCACACACGTCAATGCTCGTGGATGCTTGGGGTTCTCCGCTCCCTGCACCTCTCCGCTGGCCCCATTTCGCACACAAGGAACTTGAGGATTAGACCCAGGAATAGCCAGCTCCCTGACACTGAAGGTGCTACCTGCTGACCTTCATCGGTCTCTCCCAGGCCACACCTCATGTTCCAGTTTGTACTGAGATGGCGGAAATGCTGTGTGTGGGGGCGCCCCTCAACCCGAGTTCAGGGGCGTCTGAGAAACTGTGGGGCCCGGAGGAGGATAAAAACAGGAAAAAACAAGTTGGTTTCTCCCTTTACACACGCGGGGTGGCAGGATATACCTGCTGAGTGTCCCCAGAAGGTCGGAGGAAACCATCAACTTGAGTCTCTCACGTCCTGGTAAGTGTGGTGGCTGGGGGAGGAGGGGGAGGGCACCCTGCAGAGGTCAGGGTGCTGCACACGTTAGAAAAGGTGGCTGCCGGAGAGTGGGTGTCAGGTGAGAAGCTGGGGCTCCCCGGCTGCAGGGGTGGAGTTAGGGTGGAGAGCGGGGGGAGGCGCGGAGGTGAGCTGGGGGGCGGGGCTTGCGTGGCACTGAGACCCCACGGGGTGGGCACTGGGGGGAGGGGGTGGCCCCCTCAGCCCCCCGGCCTGACCCTTTTGGGGGGGGGGGGTTACGGCGAGAATGCGGGTGGGAGGGCGCCGCTGGCTTCCACGCGACCCAGCGTGGACCTGCTCAGGCTCCCAGCGGGACGGAGGGAGTTCCGCGTGGGTGAAGGCCCCCAGGAGCCGTGAAGGACCGGGGACCTCAGGGACCCCCAGGCGGGGTGTGGGGAGGGGCACGGGGAACTGGCGATGTTTGCCGTCGGGGGCAGCCCCTCCGGGGAGACGGAGGAGAGTGACCCTAAACGCCGTGGGCAGGTGAGGTGCGTCCAGCCGAGGGGGTGGGGCTTCGAGGGGGGCACCCGGAGGGAAGGCGTACAGCGGAGCCTCGGGCTCCTGAATGGAAAGGGGGGTCCCTAAGAGGCAGTCCCCCCCCCCCCCAGACTGTGGGGCGGGGCGGGGAGCGGCTGGAACCGCTTTACCGAATCCAGACAGAAGTCCAAGTGGGGCTGACAGGAGCCAGGGGTGAGGGGGGGGAACGGGGGAACTGCTCACCTGGGGGGGGGGGTGGCAAACTGGGGACCCGGGCTGGGGCTGGGGGGCCCTGTGGACGGAGGGGTTTGGGGGAGCGGAGGGGTTCTCATTCGGAAGCAAGCGCTGAGGGACTGGTTTCCACTGGGGTGCTGATGGGGCTCCCCACGCGGACGCGAGGCCCTGAGAGGGCTCCCCAAATTGGACATGGGGTATGGGACGCGGAGAGGGCTGCGGGCCGCCGAGGGCGGTCCCTAAATTCGGTTCAGAGGCCACTGGGGGCTCGGAGGGCGGCTCTCGCTCCGACGGGGGAATGGAGGGATCCTCACCCGTTGGAACCGAGGCGGGACTGGGGGGCCTGGGGCTATCTCCCCCCGACCCAGGGAGATTGGGGATCTCCTAGGTTCCGGTAGCGGGGGGTTCCCGGTCCGGAACCGAGCTACCTGGAGGCACCGGGAAGCGCTTCGTTCCGGGAGGGCGTTCCCGCGGCCCGGCCCCGCGCAGGGGAGGGTGGGGTGCGACCGCGCCCCGGCCCCGGCCCGCATCGGGATTCGGGGTCTCTCTCGCCCTCGGGGACCCGGGGACCCGGCGGAGCGGGGTCCGGGCGCCACCGCCTCCGCGGGCGCCGGGACGCGCGGGCGAGCGCGGGGCTTTATGCGCGCCGGGCGGCGGGGGGAGGAGCCGGCAGGTCGGCCCCCGGCGGGCCCTCCCCTCGGCCGTCCCCGCCCGCCCGCCCGAGCGGGGTCGGGGGAGGGGGCAGCATGGCCTGTCCGTCCGGCCCCCTTCGCCGCGCACCTCATCTGCCCCGCGCTGAGCGCTGCCGCCGCCGCCGCCGCTCCGCTGCCCGCGCCGCCCGCGGCTCCCGATGGAGACTGACGCGCCCCAGCCCGGCCTCGCCTCCCCGGACTCGCCGCACGACCCCTGGTACGGCCCGGCCCGGCCCGCCCGGCCTGCCCGGCCCGCGCCCGCCCCGGCCCCGCCAACATGGCCGATCCGGGTCGGGCCGGGCCTCCCCGGCGCCCGGGCCCGCGCCCCCCGCGCCCCGGCTCCCGGCGCTCACGCGGGCCCTTTGTGTCTCTCCTCCTCCCGCAGCAAGATGTTCATCGGGGGACTCAGCTGGCAGACGACGCAGGGTGAGCGAGCGCCGCGCCGCCGGCCGCAGGGCGCCCGGACCCGCCGCCCGCGCGGACCCCAGCTCGGCCCGCGCCCCGCCGACCCCGGCGCCCTGCGCTCCCCCCGCGCCCCGCCCGGGACCCCGGGAGCGCGGGGCGATCGGCGAGCGCGCACGGCCCCGCGGGCGGAGGGGAGGCGACCAGGCGCTCGGGGGGCACCGGAGGGTGGGCCGGGCCCCGGGACCCGCCGGCGGCCGCGCCAACTCCGCTCGCACCTGCGGCTCAAACTTTTGTGAGGCGGCTCCCCGAGCGGCGGGAACCGGCCGGAGTCGTCCCCCCTCCAGCCCCGCGCGGCCCTCGCTTCCTGGGGCCCCTGTGGGCGCCCGGAGCCGGCACGGGAGTCCGGCGCGGGCGGGCGGGGGGGCCGGAGCGCTCCGGCCGGCGGGCGCGGGGGCGGCGGGGCCGCGCCGGGGTCACCGGGGGCAAAGGACGGGGAGGGGGCGGGCGCGGGGCCGGGCCGGTGCGAAGGCGGGTGTGTGGTTGCAGAAGGGCTGCGCGAATACTTCGGCCAGTTCGGAGAGGTGAAGGAGTGTCTGGTGATGCGGGACCCCCTGACCAAGAGATCCAGGTGAGCCCTCGCCCCCCCCCCGCCCCGCGCCCCCCCGCCCCCCGCCCCCCGCTGCCCGGTAACCATCTGCCTCTCCCCCCCGCGGCGCAGGGGCTTCGGCTTCGTCACGTTCGTGGACCAGGCGGGGGTGGACAAAGTGCTGGCGCAATCGCGGCACGAGCTCGACTCCAAAACAGTGAGTGGCCCTCGCGGCCGGGCCGGGGGGTCCTTGGGGAGAGGGGGGCCGCCGGAGGCGAGGTCAGGACTCCCCGGGGGACCGCTGGACGGGGTCCGAAGGAAGGAGGGAGTTTTCTGAGCAGAAGGGCTGCCAGGCTCTGAAACTTTGTCACTAGAGTTGAAGGCAGACAGAAGAGAAAAAACCCAGGCCTGCTCGGAGATGCTACATCTCCCAACCCCTCCGCTGTAGGTGAGGGAAGGCTCAGCTGCCCACCCTCCCCGCCCCCCGCCCCCATAGGTGCTCCTCTTCAGGCCTCCGGGAGGAGGCTGGGGTGGGGCGAGGGCCCTCCCCTGGCCCAAATTGGGTGAGTCAGGGCTGCAGGGACCCACCCCGTGGCTTCTGTGAACTGCAACTAGTATTTGGCTCTGACACCCCCTCATTCCAGACCAATGGCAACGCATCCCTAAACCACCCCCTCCCCCTCCCCTGACTTTTGGCCCATGAACTCCTTGCTTTGTGAGGAAGACCCAGACCCGCTGTACCCAGGAAGGGCTCGTGAGAAGGGAGCCAGCTTGCCTGGAGAAACCCTCCTGAGGCTGGGTCTGAGCGGCCTGGCTGGTATTCCAACTGCTGGAGCATTTTTGCTGTTGCCCCACTGCTCCCCGGTGTCTTGGGCCCTGCAGGGGGGCGCTGGCCCAGGCCCTGGCTCAAGGGGAGAGGGAAAAGGAGAAAGTGCTAGGAGGGGTTCCTCTGTGATGGGATGACCTGTGATTGGGGAGACCATCTGCCAAGGGGCCGGGACAGTGTGATCCCTCTCCACACTCCCCCACTCTCCTCCAGGCCTGGGCCTCCCAGCGTGGGGCAGCCACTGGCTCCTGTTTACCTGCAACAATAGCTGGTTGTGCCCAAGAATTTGTTAAGTTACCGCCCGTCCCCACTCCTGTTATCTCCGCCAGGGCTCCCACTCCTGCTCCAGTGATGAGCAGATGAGGCCAGGCCTCAACTTTGCAGCTCTGAAAGGATCTTCTTGGCTCAGCCTGAGTGACCCAAGCTGGGAACGGAGAGACAGTGGCCTATTGTTTTTGGTGATTATCTGCCATCAAGCTGCCTGTTCTGCCATCCCCTGTCCTCAGAATGCACGGTGGCTTCTGTACCTCTGTGTGCTGAGATGCTGGGGCTGGGGCTGGGGGAATGGAAGGTTGATAAGGGCAAGAAGAGAGGGGAGGGAGGAGGGTGAGGTGGCCTCCTTCTGAGATTTAGAACTCGGGGGCAAAGGCCTGGAGTTTGGCATTCTCTGGCCTGAGTTAGGGGTGGTGGGAGGGAGGTTTATTGTGGGGAGTCTATTTTGGGTTCTGACTTTCACCTTTTATTTACTTGTTGGGTTTTATTTATGTTGCCAGCTGTGAGTCAGAGTGGAGGTGGGGCGTATCCGGGATAGGGTGTATGTGGGCCTGCTGGACGGAGCTTGGGTACCATCTCATCTCCCCATGGGGTGGGGTCTGCGTGGGGGGCGGGGGGGACTGACTGAGGTGTGCTCCGGTGGCTGGGGAGACATGGGAGGAGGAAATATGTACAAAATCACACCTTCAGACGGGGAAAATGGTCAGCTGTGATTTTCCCTGGAGCCGAGTGGGACTCTGGGAGGCACTGCCCTCGCATGGATTGTGAAGGTTCCTTCTCTGTGGGCGAATTCCGGGGGGGGGGAGCTTAGAGGAAGCTGGTCCTTGGTCTGTGCCATTCAGGCAGAGAGCCGGTCGCCTAGAACAAGGCTGAGTTTTGAACAGAAGGAACTTTGGGAAAAGATAGCTCTTGCCTGCGATTGGCTGGTGAACTTCTGAATGGTGTCCACCCATGTGGGTGCCAGGCCGCTCTGGAATGACCGAGCCTCATAGGTCCTGCATTGACCGCAGTGTCCCCTGCCCTGCCTTTTGCTGTTTCTAAGTCCAGGTGGAGCACCCCGGCATAACCAGATGCATGCTGCCTTTCCCTTCTGGTTGTTGTTCACAGCCAGGGGCAAAGGTGGCCCACGGTAATAGCACCTTTGTTTGTGCAATGAAGGGCAGTTCCCAAAGGACCGCGTTCACCCACGTTAGCTCATTTGATTTCCCCCAGCTGCCCCTGGGGAAAGTGGATGCGATTGTCCCCACTTTGCAGATGAGGGAACTGAGGCTCAGAGGGGCCAGGCAAGTTCCCAAGATCACAGGCTTGGCCAGGGGCCCAGAATTTCTGAGTCCACGTCCTATGGCCTTGCACGTCACCAAAGCCGGGGCTCGGCTTCCCCCCAGGCCCAGCCGCGTGCTCAGCAAGCTGTTTGTGTGCACCCTCAAGGAGAGCTGTGAGGTGTCGATAATATCAGGGAAACAGAACTGAGTCCATTCCTGGTGGTTTATGAACTCTTATCTGGAAGCAAAGGCTTTCCATTCGCAAGCCTTCAAAAGTCTGAATTGCGTGCCTCGCCTAGACAGGTGTCTGTGTGAAGTCAGTTAAACTGGGAAGGTCCTCAAAATACCTGGCGCTTAAAGGAGTAAGACTTTGCTTACTTTTGGGGGGTTCTTGCTGTAAGCTAGACACCATGCCAAGTGCTTTGCAAGCTTTATCTCCTGTAACCTGCAGATGTCCCTAGGAGGTGGATGTTACTCTCTGTCCATTTTGCAGGTGAGCTTGACCCTGAGGCTCAGAGAGTTTAAGTAATTTGCCTAAGGTCTTTACAGCTGGGAAGCACCTTAAGAGGGATTTGAACCCCGTAGCCTGGCTCTCGGGCCTAAATGCTTAATCACGCCACTTTCCTGCTAGAGGCTGGTTTCTGTCACCTCTGTGTCCTGGGACGAGAAGGTCTTCAGGGCTGAAAGTTGTGTGGTCCCCCATCAACGTGTGATAACCAAGGCCCCCTCTCTTTCAGATTGACCCCAAGGTGGCCTTTCCCCGGAGAGCACAGCCTAAGGTAGGCGTGTGTCTGTCTGGGCGGAGCTCTGTTACGGAGGGCAGAGATATTCCCAGCATTCCTTTCTATGAAAGATGCTTCGAACCTCTGTATGGACTGGGATGGGGGGAGGGAGGATTCTCGATATCCTTGCTCTGTAGATTGAAGACACCATGTATCATCTTTCCCCCTGTGCCCTGGGGCAGCCCGGGGAGGGGCTGCATGTGTTGGAATAAGGGGGACCGCTCAGGGGACTCATTGTCCTATATTTGAAGCCAGTTTGGTTTGGAGCCTGAGTGGGATTCTGACCTCAGAGATCACAGCCTCTGTTCCCAGCGCCTCTGGGGGTCAAATCCAGGACAGACCTACCCCCTGAGGCTGAGCTAGAGGAGGGCCGGGAGCTGCTTCTGACCCCTGTCACCCTGCTACCTGTGGATGTGTTGGGCTTGAGGAGGGGGAGGGACCTTGGCGTCCATCACCGGCTGTCTTTCAGCTTGGGGACCGTGCCTGCCCTCCCCAGTGCTCCCTCCCTGGTGCCGTGGCACATCTTTCTGGGTGTGCGGAAGGAAAACAGGTTTCTCAGCAGTTGAGCTCTGGAGCACTCAAAACTTTTGGTCCAGGGCAGAGGCCTAAGATTCTATTCCAGGCCCCAGGGCAACGAGCCGGATCTTAACTTTTAAGCAGTTGAAGAGCGGAGACAGACAGGAAGGCTGGCTACAGGACAGGGACCCTGTGTCTGCTGACTTAGCAAGTGTCCCGGGACTAGGTCCCTCTCCAGGAGGTCTGAGTTTCTCCTCTGCAGGAGGGGTGGTGGGAACTAAGATGCTTTAGGATTCTGAGCCGTGGTGCCCAGCTCCTGCCGCAGCGAGGGGAGAGGGCCGCTTGGAAGAGGCAGGAGAGGGGCCCGGCAGAGGGCCGGAAGGCAGTCACAGAGCAGGTATTCGAAGGCAGCCGCGCCGGGAGCGCATGGTCGGAACTGGGTTAATTCCATTAAGCAGTTTGGTGACAGAAGGTGCTTTAGTGTTAGGATGGGGCTGGGAATTGCTGTGGATTAGCCATGCGCTCCTGGGGTAATTAGGACCATGTGTTCTTCCTAAAACAGGACTGGGGCCACAGGGCTGCCAGAGGTTGGATTGGGAGGAGGTTGATGAGGAAAAGGTGGGCATGGAGTTTAGGGGGACCCTGTGATGGGCCTTGGCCTCTCCCAGGGGGAGCTGGTGGGGTCTTTCAGTCGGGCTGTATGGAGGTCTGGGTCACTAACCCCCCCCCCTTCTCTGTGGTGGTCTTTAGGGAAGGCATTTTCCCCCGTAAGACCCCAGGGAGGGAGGCAGGAGGGAGGCACACTGGAGCCAGCCAGGGTGTGGGGTGCACAGCTGCCGGTGACAGGCCTAGAGGCGGGGGTCCGAGGGGGAGCTCGGGGGGGGGACCTTCCGAGTAGCTGGGGCCACAGAGAGCTTGTCAGCTGGCGCCCTGGCAGGAGGGCTGGAGCCCCTGCTGGTGGCAGGCCACGGGACTCAGATGCCCACTTTCTCATCCTCTCCCCCTGGCAGATGGTGACTCGGACGAAGAAGATCTTCGTGGGGGGGCTATCCGTGAACACGACGGTGGAGGATGTGAAGCAATATTTTGAGCAGTTCGGGAAGGTGGGTGAAATCGGGGGGCTTGCCGGGGTGGGGAAAGCCTGGGATGGGTCAGCAGTGAGCGGCGTCCAGCCAGGTCACTCCAGTTGCTACAAAAGGTGAAAGAGGGGTGGGTCCTTCTGAGGGTGAGGCAAGGCCAGCCCACTGTTCAGGCTCCTGGCCTATCTGTGGGCCTCACCCTCTGGACACATCCCCAGGGACAGAAGCCACACAGTAGCTCTCTCTGTTGTTGCCCTTCCCGTGTTTTTCTCTTACTTATCTCCATGCTCCCGAGGGAGGCCGCTCTCCTGTAGCCAGTTCAATCCAGTCACCCCCTGGGCCTCCTGGGAGCTTGCACCTGTCCAGGCCATGGGCGGTTGCACCTTCCCCCACTCCTTCCTGGTGAGGATGATAAGGAGGCAATAAATAGGGCTCCCAATTGCACTCAGCACTCCCCTGGCACAGGTGGGAGTTTGGGACAGGAGCTGGGGAGGGAGGCTGATCCTCTACCTATTTATGGGGCGGGGGGGGGGGGGGGAGGAGGTTGCTGAAGATCAGGCCCAGAGGTTTGGCTCTCTGCTCTGCGATGCTTTAATTTCTGGGCTGTTTGTGAAGTATGAGATGTAGTGACATCAGACCATAGGATGTCCCCAGAAAGGTGAGCAAGGTTCCATGGAGAGGTGGCAAAGAGGGGGACCCTAGTTTTAATCTGAGGATGAAGTAGGACGGTGTGCTCAGTACCGGGGTCCCTGACCGGCCCCTGCGCGAGACAGGCTACAGGCTGGGTCTCTACTGTCCTATCAAGGCATCCGCATTCCCTTTGGGCGAAGGGCAGAGAAGGTGGCTTGGGAAATAGGATGTGAGTGGGCGACTGGGTGAGTTCCCAGCTCCCTGTCTCCAGGGCGGGAGGTCCCCGGGCCAGCGGATGCTGGCGGCGTGGGGGCCAGAGGCCGAGGCCCCGGCGCCTCCGTGGGGACCTGGGTCCTGGGTCCGGGACGGAGGGCCGGTCCGGCCCGGAGGGAAGGACGCTCCCGGGAGCAGCAGGCCCCTCGCTCCGGCGGGGTGTCTTTGTGTCTGAACGCCGCGCATTAGAGCTCGCACTAATCTGATCCAGCAGCTGTGATTGGAGGCCGCCTGCCCCCGGGGCCGGCGTCGCCATGGCAACCGGGCCCCAGGAGAAGCCGTCAGCGGCCGCGTCTTTTGTTCGGGCCTAAATCGGCGTTGGCATGTGAAACCGGCCCGGGGAGGCCAGGGGGAGCCGGAGAATAGGCTGCCGGGGAGCGCGGGGGACAGCCGGGAATGCCAAGGGCCCCGCGGCGGGGGGCCCCGCCCGGATCGGGGGGCCGCCGCCGAGGGGGGAACAATGGTCCGCCGCCATGGCTGCCACTCAGGCTTAGAGGCGGCCGAACTTGGCGGCTCCCACTGGTCAGCAGGCCCCGGCCGCCTCCCCTCCCCCCGCCCAAGCCCCCCTGCCCTCGGGTTCCCATGGAGACCAAAGCCTATTAAGGACACCGGGCTGGGCGCCTCTCCCCGGAGCTGGCCCCAGGAGGGGACGCTGGGGGGGGGGGCTCTGGCCCCCCAGCCACCTTCCTTGCTCCCTGCCCTGGCCTCGACCCCAAGGCCCCACCTGGGTCTGTCCAGCCAGAACTCAGGCTGAAGGGTCCGGGGGGTCCGGGATGGTGGGCTGGGAGACTGGGTAGAGGAAGGCAAAAAGCGCTGTGGATTTGGGCTGAAACCAATTTGTGAATCAGGCAGGAACTCAGAGCTATCGCATTAGAGGGCTGGTTTTTAGTTCATTCATTCATCCAAAAAATAATTATTGAGCCCAAGTCAAGATGCTCAGTCCGTTGGTTATGGTAACAGCTGGCACCGGCTCTGTTCGCGTGAAACCTTCCAAGGCAGTGGTGTTGGGCTGCTCTCCCCAGCTTCGCCCCCTCCCCTGTGGCTGTGGGCAAGCCCCTCCGTGATAAGGTAATAACAATAGTCATTATTTATTAAGCACTTACTGTATCCCAGGTGCTATGAGTTGAGTGTTACATGCACTCTCTCATTTAACTCCTCCCTATACGACACTCTTACACCCATTTTACAGATGAGTAACCTGAGTCATGGGGACACAGAGCCACTTGCCCCAGATGACCCACCAGCAAAGTGCAGGGCCTAGGATGTGAATTCAGAGCCTGTGCTTGTATACACAGGGTCTCCTTGATGGGCCTCCCTCCCGTGGCCGAGGGGTGGGGGCTGTGCTGAGCCGCAGTGTCTGTCTGGTTGGCATAGTTGAGCAGATTTGGGATTGGGTCCTGAGCAGGTCCTTAAGGATGAGAGTGAGGGTGACGCTCCCCAGAAGGCCACCGGAGCCGGAAGATGTCATTTCCTCCTCAGAGTCTCAGGGACCCAGCTACCTCCTGGCTCGGTGGGGTCCTGGCTCCCTCAGGGGGGCGCCAGAGGCCCTGTCCCACTTGGCGCCTGTGAGAGCCGGACGGCCACCCTGTTCAGGATTGCCCTTTCCTTCAAGGAGGCGCATGGCAGGCCGGGAAAGAAAGCGAAGGAGAGTGGGGGAGAAGCTGTGCCCCCGGCTTCAGGGAGTTTTCCTTCGTCCCTTGGGTGTGTGACCATTTGTGTGTGTGTTGGGGCGGGGGGGGGTCAGCGGCTGGAATGCAATGGAGAGGTAACAGAGGCAACCCTTGATTTCCACCAAGGATGAATCAGACCTTCGCTTAACCCCATGAGTTAGCTGACATTGGCTGGAGAATTAAGGGGCCCGGAGGATGCACCAGATGTAGGCGAAGGGAAGGAGGTGGGACTGTGGGAGGGGAGCTAAGACCTTTGGCTGACCAAGGATCCAAGGGGATGCCTTGAGGGAGTAGCAAGAAGAGAAGCCGGGGGTCCTAGGGAGGGAGGAGAGGGTAGACCCTCCCCTTTCCTCAGCCCCGGCCCCTCCCCCAGCCAGTGGGAGGCCAGCAGCCCAGGCACTGAACTCTGCTTGGTTTAATTACAGCCTCTAGCGAAAGGAAACCTCAGTCAGAGGAAAAGCCCCGCCCCGGGAGAGGGGAGTTGAGGCTGGCTGCAGGGGCTGCTGTCCTCCTGGCCTTTTGCAAAAAGGGAAGAGGCTTTTGCTTCCCCATCTCGGGTCTTGATCTAGTATTTCCTCCTCTAGTGCCCACTCAGTGCCTCTTCCTCCCAGACGTGATCTAAGATTTGCTGTGTGACCTGAGGCAGGTGACTTCACCTCTCTGATCCCATTTCCTTGTGTGCAAAACGAGGATCTTAGCGTGCAGGGACTGTGGAGAGGATTATGGGACAACGTGCCCGTTGCTGTGGCATCCAGTTGAGGTTGCGGGCAGAAAGTTGTCCTCAGCGCGGGGAGCAGGTTTAAGATAAAGCCTGGGCTGGGGAGCAGGGGCCGGGACAGGTGGGGGAGGCCCTGCTCCTGGGTTATGGGGGGCCCCCTGGTATCGGGTGGGTCCTCCGACGACAAAATGGCTCTGTTTCAGGTGGATGATGCTATGCTGATGTTTGACAAAACCACCAACCGGCACCGAGGTGAGTGAGGCCCCGCCCCCTTTCCAGGCCAGGCGGGGGGCCTGTGGTCAGCCAGGGGGCTGCAGGTCACAGCTGCCCTTTCATCTCTCCTCCTGACATCCTATCCCCGAGGATCTGCATCCTCTCTAGGGCCTGGCCGTACAGAAGGCTTTTGTCCCGCCGTTTCCTGTGCTAGAAACTTGCAGAATTGCAGACACCCGAGAGGAGCAGACTCTCCCCCAGCCGAGCCCTCCCCCCCGACTCGGCCTGCTGTCTGCCCAGCCAGTGTCTATACTGGGGCTTACCTTGTCCCTGGTAACTGGAGCGCAGGCCAGGCCGCCCCAGGGTCAGGCTGACTTGCTGACTCAAAGCCCCAGGCAGTCTGCTCCTACCACTGCCCTCCACCCCCCACCCCCTCGGGCGGGGCCCAGCCCCCAGCCCCCAGCCCCCTTGCCCCTGAACCTGGGAGCATCTAGGCCACAGTGTTTGCACAGCCTGGTTGTTTTTCTCCCAAAGGCCTTGCCTTCTCAGACTCCCATTCCAGTCCCTGGGGCACACCGGGAGGAGGCAGGGCTCTCTCTCCGGCTGCTTCAGGACTTTGGGCCTTTCACCTGCTCTGGGAGCGGGCGGGGGAGGGGGGGTGCCGCTGTGTGGGGGTCTCTGCATGTGAAGGTGTCAGTGTCTGGACGTTGGTGTATGTCTGTTGTATCAGGGCAACTGCGTACTGTGCACAGGGGTCTATGTGTTTGGGAGTGCGTGTGTGTGCCTACCTGTATGAGTGTGACTGTACAGGCATGTTTGGGTGTATACACTTCTGTGTGAGTGTGCATTAGGGTCTGCTGTGTGTGTCCTTCCGTTCCGCTTTGGAAAGCATCTGAGGAGGAGAAAGGCACGTGGAGTGGGATTTCATCAGAGCTCAGCCCCTTTCTCTCGCTGTGTGATCTTGAGCAAATCACTTCACCTCCCTGAGCCTTGGTTTTCACGTCTGTAATTTGGAACTAGAAACCGTCTCAGCAGGTGTTGAGAGGCTCCTGGGCTGAGGGCAGCGCCTCTGTGAACGCTCAGACACTCCCCTGCGAGAGAGGAGTGGAGGTGTTGGTATGACTTGGGGCTGGGTTTGGACCCTGAGCCCGGTCCTGACCCTGTGTTTGCCCTCTAGGGTTCGGATTTGTCACGTTTGAGAGTGAAGACATCGTGGAGAAAGTGTGTGAAATTCATTTCCATGAAATCAACAACAAAATGGTGAGCTGGGGTTGGTCAGGGTGGAGGTGCAGAGAGAGACTTTGGCTCCTGGCTGAGCCAGCCAGGGGCGCTCAGAGGCTCTGGAGGCAGGCAGAGGGGCTCAGTCAGTGGGGTAGAATCAGTTCCCCACACCCTGACAATCGGATAGCAAGGCAGTGTCCTATGGTGGTTAAAAAGCCTGGGTTTGGCGGCGGGGTGGGGTGGGGTGGGTGGGGGGAGGGGCGGGAAGCAAAAAATAAAAAAGCATGGATTGAAATCCTCACTCCACTACTTGCTAGTCTAGTCATTGGGCGGATGATTTTCGCTCTCTGAGCCTCAATTTCCTCATCTGTAAAATGGGAGTGACAATAGTACCCTCATGATTGGGTTGGTGTGAGCATTCATGATCTATTGCCTGCATCGCCGTTTACACTGTGCCTCGCACATAATGAGCGCTCTATGCACGGTAACTGAAATGAACAATGAAGAGGCTGCCAGGGAACAGGAGGGCCGGTGGCCCTGGGACTGCAGGAGGATCTGACGGCCAGGTCTCATTGCAGGTGGAATGTAAGAAAGCTCAGCCAAAAGAGGTGATGTCGCCGACCGGCTCGGCCCGGGGGAGGTCTCGAGTCATGCCCTATGGAATGGATGCCTTCATGCTGGGCATCGGCATGCTGGGTATGTGCCAGGCCTGCACCTGCAGCTTCTTCCTGCCCAGAACTGCTCCCGGGGCTGCTTGAGTGTGGTATCGCCTCTGTGGTCTGCCCTTTGCTCTTGAGTCATTGGGTGGGAGTGGGGACCGAGGGCCTCAGGTCCGCCCGGCCTGCCAAAGGTGGGGTAGTTTGTTGTGGGGCACTGCCCTCTGGTGGTGGCCAAAAGAATGCTCCAGCAGCTCTTTACTTGGTCTCGTCCATCCATCCATTCATCCCTCCAGTAAATAGGTATTGAGCAACTGTAAATGCCAGGCACTGTGCCAAGCAGCACAGCAGTGACTATCCTTGGACCTCTATGGTTTGGCATGGAACACAAACCAGGAATAACATAAACACATGGGTTTAGGATGGAGAAGTGTAGGGTGCCAAGGGAGCATGGGTCATAGGGCACTTAACCAAGACTTGAAGAAGCCAGAAAAGAAGATACATCTAAGCTGAGTCTGCAGATTACGTAGGAGCCAGGGGAAAGGGAAGGGAAACGTGTTCCAGGCAGCGGGAACAGCGCTTACAAACAACCGAAGGCCTTTGGGAAGGGAGAAAAGGCTGCTGCTTGTTCATTCAGCTAATATTGAGCAGCTTCTGAGAGGCAGCGCCCGCCCTCATGGGGTTTCCCATCCAGTGGGAGACAGGAGTGAACTGGCAATGTCACCACAGAGGACGGAGCAGTGGGAGCCCAAAGAGGAACCTAAGCCCACCGGGGTGTCGGGGAGGCCCCCTGGAGGAGGTGAAGGCTGCCGTGAGCCTCAGAAGTTGAGTAGGATCAGCACCACTTGGGGGCCACGATTGAGGGTGGGAAGTCTGAGCGGGGCCCCCAGGAAGCTCAGTTTCCCTGGAGAGACGAGATGTGCACACACAGAGAGAGACTAGCACAAGGGGTCTTTATGCTGGGGACGGGGCGGGGTGCGCTGGGATCTCCGAGGAGGGCGTATAATGTGGCTAGAGGGCCAGGTTTGGGGTCACAGATGGGGCGGGTGAGGACAGCACCCTCCAAACGGCGCATGGTCTTCTCTTGAAGTTTTGGGTGGTTTTTTCTTTTTACTTTTAATGTGGAAGTAGTTGCAAACTTCAGAAGAGTTGAAAACATGAAGTAGAAGACAGAACATCCATATACCCTTTACCAGATTCATGTTATTAACATTATACCCACTTACTTTGTCATTCTCTCTCTCTCTCTCTCTCTCTCTCTCTCTCTCTCTCTCTGCCATTCCCCCCCTCTCTCCATACATATGTCTACACACACCCATAATAAATACACTTGTGATTTTTCCCTGAATCATTTGAGTAAATTGCATGCATTATGGCCCTTTACCCTTAAATACCTCACTGTGTGTTTCCTAAGATTAGGGATATTCTTTCATGAGACTACGCAATAATTGTCAGCTTATACATTTATACTGATCGGGCATTTTAATGTAGCCCACCTATCTCTGACTTCATTAGTCGGCTCAGTAATGTCTCTAGAGCACGTTTTTGCCTCCACGGACGAGCCCCGGGCCAGAGGCACGCCTTGCCTTTAGCTGTCCTGTCTCTTTCGCCTCCTTTGATCTGGAACATGGAGAAAGTTTTCTTTTCGAGGCGATTTGCTTTTTATCCTATTTAAAGACGGAAAACAGGAAAGGGAGTCCTCTAACAGGTGGTGAGGATGGCGGCTGAGTGACTTGGAGCCGTCAGATCTGAATCTGGATCCCCTTGACACGGCTACTGCTCCTCTAGGACTTCTGGTTCACAGCTCCAGTGCTTGTCAGACACCAGCACCGTGCTGGTGCTGGAGATTCAGAAGGAAAAGATGGGGGAACTGAACGTCAGCACTTAAATTCTGAAGTAGATTCAGACAGTGATCGCCAGGGCTGCGGGAGGGAGAAGCCAGGGTGACAGGGTACATACTGTAACGCTCGTGGGGTGACCTCTCTGAGGAGGTGACATGGAGCTAAGGTGTGCACAGTGAAAAGGACCCAGTCATGTGGAAACCTGGGGTGGGGGGGGGGGAGGGGTTCCAGGCAGAGGGAACAGCACATGCAAAGGCCCTGAGGTGGAGAGGAGCTTGGGGAACTGAGAAACAGTAGGGAGGTCGGCGTGGCTGGAGCAGAGTGACCGGGGACAGAGTCCGATGAGGGTGGGCGGGAGGCAGGAGCCAGGGCATGAAGGGCCTTGGCAAGGGTTTGAATTGCTCTTAGCCAGGAAGTGTCCCCTCTCTTCTGAGCCTCCGTTTTCTGACTGTAAAATGGGGTTCCCAGGAGTGCTTAGGGTTCTGATGAGGTTTAAGGAGAAAAGTGTGGTGGGCTTGGCACGGGGCTTGGCATGTGGAGGGGCCGGTGCGTGTGACTGGCGGTTACGTGGGAGATGAGGTGGGAGGGAAATGAGTGGCTCAGAGGTCCCGCTGCTCAGGGTCCGAGCTGTGGGTGAGGCCTCTGACCCGGGTCCCCTTGCCCCATCAGGTTACCCCGGTTTCCAAGCCACGACCTACGCCAGCAGGAGCTATACGGGCCTCGCTCCCGGCTACACCTACCAGTTCCCCGGTAAGTCCGGTTCGGCGTCCCTGCTGCCAGCATGTCCCCGGTTCCCAGGCAGTGTGACTCCTCAGGGCGGTGTCTGGGGGTGCATGGCTGGGGCTGGGGGGCTGCCTGCTGGACGTTTGGAAGGAAGGGCATGTCTGAGGAAGGAGCACCTCTCCCCACCACCCCCTCCCCCTCCCCAGGAGCTGGGGGCAGTTCCCTCCCAGGCCGGCCTCCTGTCTCCTCCCCGCCCCACGCAGGGTTGCCACTTCCACCACAGAGGGCACTGGGCTTGGGTCAGAGGGCGCACGGGTGTGTCTTTCTGGACACACGGACAGTGCCACGTGCTGCGCTGAGCCTGCCGAGGCCAGCAGGACCACTGAGACCCCAGATGCTGAAAGCAATGTAAAAGCATGGTGCTCGGCACCCTCATTTGTAATTCAAAGTAAAAACAACACTCTGCCTCCAAATACGTGGCAGGACGCCCAGCCAAGTTTTGAACTCTCCCAGGATGACTCTTCCGTGTTGTTTTCTTTGAGATTTCACATTTTTGCAAGGCTCTTGTTTGTTTGGTCTTGTTTTTAGAGGGTCCCTCAGCGTGTGCCCCAGCCCCTCGGGCTGCCTGTGCGCACGTTCTGTTGTCTGACCCCGACAGCACCTCATGGGGGCGGGCTGACGTCCCGTTGTGTAGGTGAGCAAACGGGCTCAGAGGGGAGGGGAGAGGTGACTTGCTAAGATGACTCGACTAGAAAGTTCTGGAGCCGGGAGCCCACCTGAGCCTGACCTGCTCTAGGTCCTCGCTTTTACCAACGCTGCTACCCCAGCTCCTCCTTCCCCCGCAAAAATAGGAGTCGAGGAGGATTCTGGGGGATGTTGAGGTGCAATCTCAAGCCTTTTAAGAAACATCGGCCTGGCAGGCGTGGCTCAGTGGTTGAGCCTTGACTCATGAACCAGGAGGTTATGGTTCAATTCCTGGTCAGGACACATGCCTGAGTTGCCCGCTCCATCCCCAGTAGGGGGTGTGCAGGACCAGCTTTGCCCGTGCCCAGGGTATAGGTGGCAACTCTACTCACTCTGCGTCTGTCTGTCTCTCCTCTCTGTGTCTGTCTCCTCCCCCACCCTGGCCTGCTGGGGACCGAGCTCTCCCCATCCCCAGCTCTGGGGTCCTGTGCATGGCCTGTCCCCACCCAGTGTCCCTGTGGGTGCATTTGTCCCCCCGGCCCATGCCTGAGGGGCCCCCCTGCATCTTCCTAAGCTGTTTTACGTTTCATTTTAGAATTCCGTGTAGAGCGGACCCCTCTCCCGAGCGCCCCAGTCCTCCCCGAGCTTACAGGTCAGTTGCTCGGATTTCGTACACCTCGCAGGCCACATGGGGTGGAAGAGAAGGACTCGGGAACCTCCCGTGGGGGAGGGATAGTGGGACTCCCCTCTCCTGCCCGCCAGCCCTCCCGCTGTGGGGGTGCTTCTGCCTGGGCGCTGGCCAGTCTGTGGAGCTACGCGGCCCTTAGGGTGGAGCCAGGGCCACGCCCAGCAGATGGAGGCAGAGTCCCTCGTTCATCCACTTGGCAGACATTTCTCTAGCGCCTCCCATGTCGGGCACCACGTAGGCTCCGAGACCCCGTGGTGAAGAAGCCAGGGCTCAGACTCAGAGCAGACGGGCCAGGTGGGCACGTGGGCAAACGGGTGGGCCCGCCGGCCCGCCACGCCCCAGCTGACCCCTGCGGGGAGAGGATGCCCACCCAGTCCATTTGGATCTCATTTTCCAAGAGAAGCCAGAAACCCGGCTTTTGCTTTCGAATGAATTTTCCAATTGCAGTGGGACCTCATTTCTCGAACTTCATTCTTTCCGGAAGGCTGTTGAAAAACCAAATCACTTTTAGAAACAATGTAAACTTAATTAATCCGTTCCAGACCCCCAAATGGTTCCCTGTTTTAACCTTTCTTTTATACAGCACTTGTCTGTTAGAATATCTCATCTATAAATGAACACTTTAAAAACAAAAAGAACGTGAAATTTAGATGAAAATTTAACAAAAAGGAAATATATAGTAAAAAGTGAAAATTTCACAATAATTATAAGCAGCAACAAAAGCAAAAAAAAAACCCACGAAAATATTTACAGCGCAATGTCCTGAGACGTTAACAGTGGTAAACTGACTCGTTCGAACATTCTCTCCTCTGTCACGTGAGAGATGCGTGGCTGATCATACAGGTGTCAGCACGAAAGGGTTGTCAGGTTAAGAAGCGAGATGTTCGAGAAACAAGGTTCCACTGTATTTTCAAGTGTTGGCAACAAGTTCCAAGTTTTTGAACCACTTCGGGCCAAACGAGACCTATTCGGGGGCAAAGCCAGGCCTCGGGCTGCCCATCTGGGACTTCTGGGCAAGCGGGGTGAAGGTGCTCGGCCACTGGCCATTTCTCCAACCGGAGCTCCTGTGGACGCATCAGCCTAGCGCCGAGCTGGGGGCCAGGCCCAGGGGAAGGGTTAGGCGGGCTGCAAGGGGTTTCTCTGCTCGACCTGCTTCCCCCTCCCCCACACCCCGGACTCCCCCCAACCTGCCATGCGTGGAGGATGGATGCTGCTTTCGATGAGACCTTCCTTCCAAGGGGTGCTCAGGGGTCCCCCCAAGTGGAGAAGGGGAAGGGAAACATGGGGTGTAGAAAGGGGAGGGAGTGGAGAATCCTGAAGGTGGGGTGATAGAGGCTCTTCCCTGAGTAGAGTGGGGGTTTGCCCAGCAATGGGGGAGAAGAAAGGGATCTTTCCTACTCACTGAAGAACGCCGTGTTGAGGACCCACTGTGTGGGACACTGCCGGGCCCTGCGGCCACAGAACTTGCCGTCTAGAGAGGAAGCAAATGCTTAGTAGGCAAGTGAGCAGCCCTTCTCCGTGGTGGGAAGCACCAGCTCGGACTGGCCACACGCGTGCCTTGTGGGAATGCCTGAAGGTGCCTAAGAACAGACCTCAGAGCCCAGCCCCTGCCCCTGGAGAACGGAGGGGAGAAACGCCCCCTCGGCTGTCTTGGCGGGGGAGGGGTCCCTCCTAGAAGTCTGGGGTCTGAACTTTTCTCGGTTATGCGTTTAATAGACATTCATCACGTCAGATGCTGCTCCAAGCTGTGCAGACACAGCAGTGAGTGAGCTAGAGAAGGTCCTCCCTCCTGGAGCTGTGGCAGGAGAAGCAATAAGCGAGCAAACAAGTAAATAAGATACTTTCAGGGGTGAGACATTCCAGGAGGACAAAACGGAGATGTGGTGCAGCGGTAGTGAGAGTGGTCAGGGAAGGCTTCTCGGAGGAGGTGACATCTGAGAGAGAAGAAGCCGACTGCTAGTATGTGAAGCTCTTCAGCAAGCCTCTACGAGTGGGAGCTGCTCTGGCCCAGACTTCAAGTCCCAGCCCAATGGCCACGCCAGGATTCCCAGGGGCCTTTTCAGGGATCCCTAGCCCCAGTTCTAGTTCAGGGTTAGGGTGACTCAAACAGCCCCAAGGGCGCATCTTAGGATGGGAGAGGGCAAATGCCAACGCTGCAGACCCTGGCTCCGGGCAGAGTTGCAGCCTCTCTGGGGCTGCAGTGACAAAGCCGAACAGCAGGGGGCGCTCACCCCAGTCCCAGGGAACTCCAGGCTCGAGCCAACCTGTTCCTGAAGCTGTGGTCCCTTCTCCTTCAGTGGACAGTTACTAAACACCTGCTGTGTACCAGGCAGGGTGCTAGGCACTGTGGAGGGTCCGGAGGGAGGCAGAAAGCAAACAAAGGGAATAGCGAGATGCCTGTGTCTGAAGAGGGAACCCGAGAGGGGCTGAGAGGATCTGGGCTGGCTGTGGTCAGGGGGCCCCGAGGCAGGACGTTGGATGCGCACAGTTTAT
Source organism: Cnephaeus nilssonii (assembly GCF_951640355.1). NCBI lineage: Eukaryota > Metazoa > Chordata > Mammalia > Chiroptera > Vespertilionidae > Cnephaeus > Cnephaeus nilssonii. The sequence continues at coordinate 4,747,685 of NC_137093.1, forward strand.
GGAGGACATGCTCTCCGGAGAGGGGAGGGGGGAGCAGGCCTGGCGGCAGGAGGAGCAAAGCAGGAGTGAGGCCTCGACTGCACTGTGGCTTCGGCCAGCCAGTCTCGCAGGGAGCTCTGGGCCTGCACCTCCGTCGTGGCACTTGGGGCAAAGGGCCGGAGCCAGGCAGTCTGGGTGGGAAGAGGGACAAACCTCCCATTTCCTTCGGGCTGGGTGACCCCTTTTGGGCCAAGGGCCCTCTGGAGCAGGGGCAGCTGTGGGCAACCCTCAGAGCAGCTCAGGCCGAGGTGCCCCCCCCCCCCCCATAAGTGTGGCCCTTGAGTCCAGGGGAGCAGAGGCGGAGCCGGGGGCTGGGCAGCCATTCGCTCCACGGTCGGCCCGGTGCGGCCTCCGGGCGCCCTTTCTGCCTGGACCCGGGGGCTGCACTGCGCCCTCCGCGGGGGGTGAGGTGTGTCCCCGCACCTGCCACTCTGAAGTGCCGCGCCTTCCCTTTCAGCCATTCCTCTCACCGCTTACGGACCAATGGCGGCGGCGGCGGCAGCGGCGGCTGTGGTTCGAGGAACAGGTAAGGCCTTCTGGGGTACAGGAAGCAGGGGAGGGGGTGCAGGGGGCAGAGAAGTCTAGAGGGGAGGGAGGCAGGCACCACCCCCCTTTTTAGAGGGGTTTACGTATTTATCCATCCAGGGTTAGCTGGGCGCCTGGCGAGCCAGCCGGGACGAAGGCCGCCGCTCTCTGTCCTCGGGGCCTAGAGGCCGGGGGGCACCGGGCATCAAACGGCAGTAATTCTGGAGGGTGGCCCTGCTCCTCGGGGGGCGCGGGTACAGAGGGGCTCCCAGGCCTCAGGAAGGCATCTGCGAGGAAGGACTTCACTTTCACTTTGAAGGCAAAGAGGAGGAACAGAGTTCCCGGCAGAGGGAACAGCGTGTGCAAAGGCTTGGCGGCGGTCAGCGTGTGGAGAGCAGGAATGGGTGCGGGAGAAAGCAGGAGGAGCAGCCGGGTCCTGGGGAGACACGGAGCATTTTAAGTGGCGGAGGGACGTGCTTTTAGAAAACGCACAAGCTGCACAGGGAATGGCTTGAAGGGGCTCGGGCAGGAGGCCTGGAGATGAGTGAGGAGGCCGCTGAGTGGTCAGACAGACCACGGGGCCTGCGCTAGGGCTGGTGGGGTGGATGGACTTGGGGGGACCTCCAGGAGGTGGACCCACCGGCCCCGATGGGATGAGGCAGAGGGAGGGGTCGAGGGAGGGGCGGGTGCAGCAGGTTTGAAGGCTCCAGGGCTATCACTGTCTTCTTTCTGGGTTGCCAGGCTCTCACCCCTGGACGATGGCTCCCCCTCCAGGTTCAACCCCCAGCCGCACAGGGGGCTTCCTGGGCACCACCAGCCCCGGCCCCATGGCTGAGCTCTATGGGGCCGCCAACCAGGACTCGGGGGTCAGCAGTTACATCAGTGCTGCCAGCCCCGCCCCCAGCACCGGCTTTGGCCACAGTCTCGGGGTGAGTGTCTGGTCCTGGAGGACCCCCAAAGTTGGAGGAGGGAAAGGCCTTGTGTGTCTGCGGGGCAGAGGGAGGCGAGGGGCAATGAATGAGAGTGTCGCCAAGAGGGAGGACAGGAGTCCTCATTCATTCGGTGGGCCTTTAACGATTGCCCGCTGTGGGCCGGGCACGGGGGATGTCGTGCAAATAAGACTCACCATCTCTGCCCCAACGGAGGCTGATGCTAGCATAGGGGAGGGTGGGGGCTCATTTTAACAAGGGCACCGCTTCTATGGCCATACGCAGGTCCCCGGCCCACCCTGGAGAACCTTTCAGTGGGTCTGCAGTGGGCGTAACACGGGCAGGGCCCGAAGGACCTGGGCCTCACCTCCGGTGTCCTGCGGGAGAAAAGGGGCCCTGGCTTTCTCTGCTCCCCCCGGAATCTAGGAGTCAAATTCTTGTCTTTCCAGGGCCCCTTGATTGCCACAGCTTTCACCAATGGGTACCACTGAAGCAGGAGACAGGTGGCCAGAGGTGAGGAGGTGGCAGGGGCCTGGGATGGGGATGATCCTGGGGAGCCTGGTACCGGGAGCCCAGCCTGGGACATGGAGAGGAGAGAGAGAGAGAGAGAGAGAGAGAGAGAGAGAGAGAGAGAGAGAGAGAGAAACATCAATGATGAGAGAGAATCATTGATCGGCTGCCTCCTGCACACCCTCTACTGGGGATGGAGCCCACAACCCGGGCATGTGCCCTTGACCGGGATCGAACCTGGGACCCTTCAGTCCGCAGGCCGACACTCTATCCACTGAGCCAAACCGGCCAGGGCTCTAGCCAGCCTTTAAACATTCACCCCCCTGACCCACCGATTCCACTTCTAGGCATTTATTTTTAAAACTGCAAATAACTGAATTGCCCATCCGAAGGCGAGTGGTTAGCTCTGTGGGTGTGTGCATGCAATGGGGCATACGCAGCAACTGAGCAGGGCTGTTGGCAGCTGCATGCCTGCAGAGAGAACCCTGCTCACAGCCAGCATGCAGTGTGGCCAGACCGGGGCCGGGGGGCGTGAACCAGTGACCTTTCGTTTTTTTATTCATTCATTCAAACAACGATTTGTTGAGCAGTATTCCAGGAAAGAGGGACATGTGACAGACAGAAAGCAAGTGAGCCCTGGCCCGTGGCTCAGTGGGTTGGAGTTCCATCCTGCACAACAGAAGGCTGCGGGTTTGATTCCCGGTCAGGGCACAAGGTCAGGTTTCAGGTTCAATCCCAGTCGGGTGGATCCGGGACCAGCTGGTCCATGTTTCTCTCGCATCCTTGTTTCTCTCTCTCTCAAATCACTAAACATACCCTGGGGTGAGGGGTTAAAACAAGTGGCTTGAAACCCTAAAACAAGGTCTTTTTTTAAAAAATCCAGTGAGATAATTCTAAATTGTGTGAGAGGCCACTTTAGGGGCTCAGAGAAGGCATCTCTGAGAAGGTGACCTTTGAATAAACCCAGCCGATTAAAATCTAGGGAAAGAGCGGTCAAAACTGGGACCCCAAAGTGCAAAGCATGTGAGCAAAGCTCACCTGGGAGGGAATCAGGGAAAGAGGCCTGTGCACAGAGGTGGGGCGGGGAACCTGTGTTCTGGGGGCCCCAGCGGGGTGGGGGTAAAGGGTTATGGAGGCTGGACGCCCCGGGGGCACCCACGGCCTCCCTCTGTGTTACAGCGCCCCCTGCAGCTGACTGAGGACCAGGAGCGAGCCAGCGAGGGGGCGGGACACCTCAGCCGCAGCCGCCGCCCCCTCCCCCCGCGACTCGGACGCTACTGCCTGCCCCCCACTCCCGGCCCGGCCCCTGCCCTGCTGCCCTGGACAGCCTGGCCCCCTACTAACCGCCCCCTCCCGCCCTGCCCCCCCCCCCCCCGCTTTTATTTATTTTGGATTAGCCGGTTGCCCCCGCCGCCCCGGTCTCCCCTGCGGGGCCTGCGCCCCAGGACCCACCAGAGCTTTGTAGGTGCACAGCTAGAGCAGGGCCTGCGGGGTGCGGCCCACCGGCTTCTATTCTCATGTGCCCTCCTTTTCTCTGCCCCCCCCCCTTTTTTTTTTTTTAAAGAAACTGTTTTTTAAACTATTTCTAGGTTTGTGAATGTGAAGCCCCAGGCCGCAGGGGCAAAGGGCCAGGTGCCCCCACCAGCTGAGAACAAACGTGTATGTGGGTGCGGGCCCCTGGCCACCTGCCCGGCCGGAGAGGACGTGGCCAGGCCGAGCCCCTGGGCCCCGTCCTGTATCATATGTAAATACTGTGAGGTGACGCCCCCACCCTCCAGAGCCCGGGGCGAGGGCAGCGCCTGCCCACCCAGCCAAGGTCCCCCGCCGTCTGTCCCCGCCTCAGACACCGGTACTGTAAGCTTGCAGGCCGCCTCTGTGGCCGAGGCAGGCCCCGTTCTCTCAGGCCCTGGGGGTCAAGGCCTTGGGCCTGCTCACCCCGAAAACCCAGTGTGGGGGCAAGGGGCGAGGGAAGAGGAGGGCTCGCCCGGAGTCCCTGCTGGGAAGGAATTAGCTCTCCAAAGGCCCCCCCTGCCCCTGCCTGGGTCGGGCCTCAGGGTTTCTGCTCTGAGCCCCCCGGAGTGGGCATGGGGGGGGGCACTTGGGAAGGGGCGGACCCAGGGGAAAGCAAAGGGCTTCTCAGGGAACCCCCACATTCTCACTGAAGTATCTCACCAGGATGGGCCCGTGGCCAGAGCCCCCGCAGAGGAAAGAGGCTCAGGGCCTGACGGGGACAGGCTGGTGTGGCCGGCCGAGGCCCCTCGCCCCTCGGTGTCCTCCCCCAGGCCTGAGGCTGGGGACCGGCGCCCCCTCCTTCCCAGTCCCCACCTTAGACCCTTTGGAGAGTTAATTGTCTGTGTGAGGTGCTTAACCTATTAGCCCTGAGAACACAAAGCAATAATCTTTGTTACTGAGATGTGCGGCTGTTCGTGGTTTTTTTTTTAAAATGTTTCCTAATAAAAGAGAAGCTGCAATTTATTGTTTTTTATTTTTAATTTTCTACACATTCGAGCTGAGTCCTGAGAGACTTAGTTCTCCCCTCCTCCCTTCCTGTGACGCCCCCGCCCCCACCCCTCTCCCCTCGGCCCACCCATGGGCTCAGGGCCCTGGAATTCCGTTTTCTGATTTGTTTGGGGAATTTTTTTAAAAAGATGTTACATGGTGTTTTGAAGCCAGCAAGTTACCACCCTCCGGTGTCTCTTCTCTCCACATCTGTAACTTCTTTTTCCAGGATTTATTTCCAGTTTTAAATTCCTAATAAATTATTTGAAAACGGTGCTAGGCTTGGGAGTGTTTTGTGTCTCTGTGTGCAGCCAGGTCTAGTTTGCCCATGACCATTTTCACTTGTTTTCCTCCCAGAACAGTATGGGATTCACTCCTACGGAAACGTGCCCTGCCGGGTGGCTCAACTGGTTGGAGCATCGTCCCACTCACCAAAAGGTTTCAAGTTCAATTCCCAGTCAGGGCACATATCCAGGCTGCTGGTGATCCCTGGGAACCGACCAGCCAACCAGTGTTACTCTCACATGGATGTTTCTCTCCCTTCATCTCTCTCTAAAAAGCAGTAAAAACATATCTTCAGAGTGTGCAGTGCTTGAGTGAACCAGGAGGTCATGGCTCGATTCCCAGTGTGGGGTGTGCAGGAGGCAGCCGATTGATTATTGATTCTCTCTCATCATTGATGTTTCTGTCTCTCCCCCTCCTCTCTGAAATCAATTTTAAAAATATATATTTTAAAAACATACTCGGGTGAGGATTTAAAAAAAAAGAAAAAACATGTAGCTTATTTGGATATGATTTGGAAAAACTATAAAAAAAGACATTTTGAGACAAAAACCTCTGAAAATGGTCTTATTTTTGTTAGACGTGACCATGACATTGTAGTTATATTTTTTACAAATTTCTCCTTGAAAGCTTTTTCTCTCAGATCAGAGGCAAAGTAGGGATGCCTATTCTGGCCATATATATATATGAATCTGAAATCAATATATATATTGATCTCCCTCAGAGAGGAAGGGGAGAGAGAGAGAGAGAAAAAACAGTGATGAGAGAGAATCATTGAATGGCTGCCTCCTGCATATCCCACACTGGGGATCAAGCCCACAACCATGTGCCCTGACCAGGAATTGAACCATGACCTCCTGGTTCATAGGTCGAAGCTCAACCACTGAGCTATGCCAGCTGGGCCTGGCCACTTCTATTCAACATAGTATTGGAAGTCCTACCCAGAGCAATTAGGCAAAAAAAGAAATAAAACCATCCATATTGGAAAGGAAGAAGTAAAATTATCTGTTTGCAGATAACATGATCTTATATGTTAAAAACAAAAACTCTAAAGATTACACACAAACACAAACAACTAACAAAAGAATTCATCAAAGTTGTTGGATACAAAAATCACACAAAAATCAATTGTGTCTTTACACATTAACAATGAACAATCAGAAAAGTACATTTAAAAACAACGAACCTAAGCAAGGAGGTGAAAGACTTGTACAGTGAAAACTACAAGATAATGCTGGAAGAAATTAAGACACAAATAAGTGGGAAGATCCTATGTTCGTGGATTGGAAGACTTAATACTGTTAAGATGTCCATACTACCCAAAGCAACCTGCAAATTCATTGCAATACCTATCAAAACCCTAGTGGCATTTTTAGCAGAAATATAAAAATTTATCCTAAAATTCATACAGAATATCAAGGGACCCCAAACAGTCCAAACAATTTTGAAAAAGATGGTGGTTCACACTTTCTGATTTCAAAATATGTTACAGCCCAAACCGTTTTGGCTCAGTGGATAGAGCGTCAGCCTGTGGACTGAAAGGTCCCAGGTTTGATTCTGGTCAAGGGCACATGCCCGGGTTGCGGGCTCGATCCCTAGTGTGGGGCGTGCGGGAGGCAGCCGGTCAATGATTCTCTCTCCCTCTCCCTCCCTCTCTGAAATCAATAAAAATTAAAAATAAAAAAACAAAATAAGTTACAAAAGCTATAGTAATCAAAACGAGGTACTGGCACAGAGACACAGAGACAGACGAGCCGAGGGGACAGAATAGAGAACCAGAAATAAACCCTCACTAATATGGGCAGACGACCTTCGCCAAGGGCACCAATGTGGAAGGGTAGTCTCCAACAAATGGTGTTAGGAAAACCTGACAAATACATGCAAAAGAATGAAGCCGGACCCTTACTGACACCATCTACAAAAATTAGCTCCAAATGAATTAAAGACCTAGATTTAAGATCTGAAACTATGAAACTCCCGGAAGAAAACGTAGGGGAAAGCTTCATGGCGTTTGAGTTGGCAATAATTTCTTGGAACTGACATTAAAAAGTACAGGCAACAGCTGGCCGGCGTGGCTCAGTGGTTAAGCGTTGACCTAGGGACCAGGAAGTCACGGTTTGATTCCTGGTCAGGGCACATGCTGTGGGCTCAATCCCCATGTAGGGGGCGTTCAGGAGGCAGCTGATCAATGATTCTCTCTCATCATTGATGTTTCTATCTCTCTCTCCCTATCCCTTCCTCTCTGAAATCAATAATACACACACACACACACACACACACACACATATATATAATTTTGGGGATATATATAATTTTTTTAAGCACAGGCAACAAATGCAAAATAGACATATGGGACTACCTCAAACGTGAAAACTTTTGTGCATTCAAGGACACAACAAAGTGAAAGGCAGTCTGAGGAATGGGAGAAAATATTTGCAAATCATCTGTCCGAGGAGAGGTTAATATCCAGAATATCTTTCTGTGGATGGACAAGAGAGGTAGACAATGGACGCCGCTTGAAAAGTTAGGAGATTCATAAAAATCCAGATGCTGAGGATGGTGACTCTGGGTGTGGAAAAAGGTGTAGGTACTTTGGTATGCTGCCTCAATTTGCTCATCCGTAATAGCACTTGATAGCAGGCTAACTTGTGTAAAGCTCTCAGTACTCAAAGGATGTTTGCTGCTGCTCTTGTTGCTATTATTATTATTATTGTCATTATTATTAAAGAGAGCCCTGGACAAAAAGGCAGGCACACACAGGTTCAATTCCTATCTCCACCCGTCTCAAGCTGTGTAACTTTAAGCAAGTTACCTAAGCTCTTTGGACCTGTTTTACCATCTGTAACTAGGGGAAGATGATGAAACAGTAATAGCTGTGCCAGAAGATTAAGGCTGAAAAACCATGTACATAGCGCCCGTAGCACAGTGCCGGGCACACAGAAGCACTCACCAAACGGTAGCTGCTTTTAAGCATTTCCTGGAAGCAGGAACCTTGTCTTCTAGGTGCCGGGCCAGTGTGACCTTGCTGGGGTGTGGGTATGCCGTCACCTGAAGGAGCCAGAAGCTCTCCTGAGCTGTTTTTTCCACTGGAGCGTGTGCTTTTCCCAGGCTGGGAGAAGCCGTGTGGTACACACCTGTGCATGGAACCTGGGGCAGCAGAAGGTCATGGTACAGAGTGCAAGGGCTTGAGCAAAGCTCTCCACCTCTGTGTCCCCTGCAGAGGTTTGGACTGTCACATTAGCCCGTCTCTTTCCAGGAACAGAATGTCCAATTGCATGTGGGAATTTGTGCAGCCTGCCTTTGTGGAAAGCCTCCAGCTGGCTGCGGGGGGGGGGGGGGGGGGGGGGCGGAGAGGAGGGAAGTGGGCAGGACTAACCCTCCTCTGGCCTCCAGGGGCTTCCCACACTCCCACCCACCACTACAACTCCCTGTCAGGAGATGATATTGTGGTGTAAGCACCAGGTCCAACTCACCTCTCGGTCCTGCTGTGTGACACTGGAGCAGTTCCTTAACCTCTCTGAGCCTCCATCGTCTTCTCTGTGAAATGGAGTTTGTAATTGGACCCACCTCAGGGGTCGGTGCCAGGTTCTTAGCATGGGACCTGGCAGCGTTAGCGCTCGGTTAAATGGTAGTTAGTACTCTTAGCCAGAGGGCTTGGTAGCACCAGCTGAGCCTCCTTTCCCAGACACCCCCACAGGAGTGCCTAGTCCTCTTTCCTTCTGACCCCAAAGAACCCACATGGGGGGCTTAGCATTCTGCTGGCCACGCCTTCCCTTTCCTTGGGCAGCGCCCCCCCTCGCCCCCTCCCGCCTCTGCGACATCCTGCCCAGCTGTCCCATCGAACCTTCTGTGATGATGGAAATAGTCTCTGTCTGCGCCGCTAGCCACATACATGTAGGGGCCGAACACTTGCAATGCGGCTAGTGCAGTGGTCGGCAAACTCATTAGTCAACAGAGCCCAATACCAACAGGACAACGACTGAAATTTCTTTTGAGAGCCACATTTTTTAAACTTAAACTTCTTCTAACGCCACTTCTTCAAAATAGACTCGCCCAGGCCGTGGTATTTTGTGGAAGAGTCACACTCAAGGGGCCAAAGAGCCGCATGTGGCTCACGAGCCGCAGTTTGCCGACCACAGTTTCTAGTGTAACTGAGAAACTGATGTTTAATATTATTTGATTGTAATGAATTGAAATGGCCCCTGTGGCTGGCTGATGGCTACCATATTGGACAGATGTAGAAACGGATAAGGGACAGGTGGCGGGGGAAAAACCCGAGGCCAAGGGGGGCAGAATCAGGCCTAAGCAAATCAGCCACTGCCCCTCTCCGGGCCTCAGTTTCCCCATCTGCCTACTCAGCGCTGCGTGTGTTCTCTCATCAGCCCGAGGGCCTTGCCTGGGGCTTGAGGTGAAACAGGGGAGCCCTTGCAGGTGGAGGACTTCTTCCTCGCCCTGCGCCTGTTTGGGGGGGAGCACGAGGAGCCCGGGGCGAGCCGGCCGCGGGTGGGCGAGGCCCATGGACTCGGCGCGGCCTCAGCCGCCACCGCCCCTGCGCAGGTGCAGGGACCCGGCTCCGGGAAGGGCGCTGGGTCCCAGTCCGCACGGCCATGTCCCGGGGTCCCCCTCTGGACAGTGGCCAGGTGCACCCAGGATAGGAGAGGGTTCCACTGAAGATGGCAGGTGATGAAAACGGCACTTTTCTCTGAGATCTTCCTCCCTCAACCCCCCCCCCCACTTACCCCCCAGCGGGATCAGGAGTCAAACATCAGGCGCCTTCCGACAGAGGGGCCTCCCGGGGCACCTGGCTGTCCCAGAGGTCAAGGTCAGCAAGGACAAGGCGGTCTGAGAAACCGCCCCAGCCCAGCGGGGCCTAAGGGGACAGGACACCGGAAATGAGGTGCTCTCTGGGACTGGATTCTGGAACAGAAAAAGGACATTTGGGCCCTGACCGGTTTGGCTCAGTGGATAGAGCGTCGGCCTGCGACTGCAGGGTCCCGGGTTCGATTCCGGTCAGGGGCATGTACCTTGGTTGCGGGCACATCCCCAGTGGGGGGTGTGCAGGAGGCAGCGGATCGATGCTTCTCTCTCGTGGATGTTTCTAACCCTCCCTTTCTCTCTGTAAAAAATCAATAAAATATATATTTTTTTAAAAAGAAAAGAAAAAACATTTGGTAAAAACTTAAAGACTAAGGAACTGTAAGTAAGCCATGGGTTTGAGTTTATGAACACTACATTGGAGAGTAATAACATATCAATATTGGTTCATTAATCATAACAAATGTACTATAGTGAGATAAAATGCTCATAAAATGTAAACAAAATTAAAACAGGGTTTGCCGCAGAGATCACATGGGAGCTCAATGGGAAAACACAAAGTAAACCAATTACAAAAGATTATGCGTATGTGGTGTGAAATATCCGGAAAAGGTAGATCTAGAGAGACAGCAGCAGATCGTGGCTGCCTGGGACGAGGGAGAGGGGGTGCTGTGGGCAGGGCTCTGCTGGGGAGGGTGAAATGCTCGGGAACCCGGTCGAGGTGATGGTTGTCCCACAGTGTGTGCATGTACTAAATGCCACGGACTCATTTGCTTTAAAAATAAAATGGTTAATTTATGCTATGTGAAATTCACCCCCAAAGTGTTATGTTAGACATTTTAAATATATATATATTTTTATTGATTTCAGAGAGGAAGGGAGAGAGAGAGAGAAACATCAATGATGAGAGAGAATCATTGATCGGCTGGCTGCCTCTTGCACACTCCACACTGGGGATTGGGCCTGTACTCTACATGTGCCCTGACCAGGAATTGATTAATAGGTTGATGCTCAACCACTGAGCCACGCCAGTTGGGCCATGTAGACATTTGATACAATAGTTCTGAAAACTTTTTTATCCTATAAGTCTTTTGGGGGATTTTCTTTGGGGGTTTTCTTACAAACCCACAGTGGGGAATGGGGAGGGAGCTGGTACTGGTGCAGTGGGGAAAAGAAAAGAAAACGTGTGCCTTAGAATCAGACATACCTAAGTTTGAGCCCCTCCTCTACCATTTGCTGGCTGTGTGACCTGGAGCAAGTTACTTTACCTCTCTGAATCGGCTCCCTCACCGGCCAAGTGCGTGATTGATGGCACCATTCAACGGGACCCACAACTCAGACCCAGGCACATGAGAAGACATGGAGGCAACGCCAAGTTGATGGCGTTGGTGGCTTTGCCACCACCACCCCCCCCAGCGATGAAGCTGGGCTGAGTGCCAAGGGGAGGGTAAGAGGGTCAAGATTCCAAGAAATGTGATTCCAGAAATAACCCCTTTCCTTAAAAAGTGCTGATGACGAATACACACACCTCTCACTGCCAGGGCTTACGTGCGTGCGGTCACCCAGAGCAGACAGACTCAAGGACAGCCCCCAGTCAGCAGGGAGCAGAGCAAACACTGCAGCCTTATCTCGGGGCCCCGGGGTGCCTATAAGGAGGCCGTTCTCAGATGGAGTCAGTCCTTTCCCGCTCATCAGTTTCACGACAGGATGAAACTCCTTGTGCTGGCTGCTCTGCTCACAGGTAGGCAAGTCTTTCCCGCTCCACCCACGTCTTGGGCTAAGATCTCACTCTTTTGGAACGGGGGTCACAGGTCACAGGGCTGGCCAGACCTGGACTCTTTTATTATTTTTATTTTATTTTATTAATTAAAAATATTTTTATTGATTTCAGAGAGGAAGAGAGAGGTAGAAACATCAATGATGAGAGAGAATCATGGATCGGCTGCCTCTTGCACACCCCTCCACGGGGATCGAGCCCACAACCTGCGCATGTGCCCTGATCGGGAATCGAACTGTGACCTCCTGGTTCATAGGTCGATGCTCAACCACTGAGCCATGCCCGCTGGGCCAGACTTGGAGTCTTTATTCAGAGCTCCCTGTGGGGCTTAAGAGCTTCAATATTGGGATTCCCTCAACTCCCCCCTCAAGCTGGCACCAACCTTCAACCTTCAGGTGTGAACTCAGGTAACCCCTCTCAGAAAGGCCCACCCTGTGCATCCAGGCGAACAAAGACCCCTCTTCTTTCTTTCTACCATGTTGCCTTGGTACAAGGTCCCATCTTCCCAGCACCTATCTTTGCTTGCAATTGGTATCTTGTTGGTTTTGGGTTTTTTTCCCCCCATCCCCACCCCCATCTACATGGGCTCTATGAGTGCAGAGACAGTGCTGTTTGCACCGTTGATTGAATGAATAACTGGAATCTGACACATTCCCAGCTCATTCATCCATCATTCATTCATTCATTCATTCATTCAACATTGATGACATCAGACCACCAAGGTATCAGACTGAGATGAGTGAGCCGTGCTCCCTGTCGGAGGAACACACACATAGCAGCTTCATGCGGACTGGCCGCTGCAAAGACAGAGCTGGTGGGATCAGAGAGAGAACAGGGAAGCAGAGGAGGGTCTGCAGACGGGCCGTCATAGCCGGGCTGCTCTGGCCTGAGCAGGCTCCAGGCTCCTGCTCCAGGACACAGGCTCTGCCAGCTGGGCTGCCGCATGGAGGCTGCTGTGGGGCAGGGTGACCAGCTGCCGCCCGTCCTCTGCCCCGGGGTCTGAGCACATGGAGCGGGTCCAGTGTCACAGACCAAGGAAGAAAGGGCAAGGCAGGGGGCAAGGAGACGACAGTGGTGGCTGATTGAAACAGGACCCCAGCCAAAACCGGTTTGGCTCAGTGGATAGAGCGTCAGCCTGCGGACTGAAAGGTCCCAGGTTCGATTCCGGTCAAGGGCATGTACCTTGGTTGCGGGCACATCCCCAGTGGGGGGTGTGCAGGAGGCAGCTGATCGATGTTTCTCTCTCATCGATGTTTCTAACTCTCTATCCCTCTCCCTTCCTCTCTGTAAAAAATCAATAAGATATATTTTTAAAAAAAGAAGAAAAAAAAAGAAACAGGACCCCCAAATCACGTCATGCCATCTTCTCTTTAGGGCACCAGATCTCACAGGGTCAGGCTCTGCAAATGGGGTGAAGGGATCCTGCTCCCCTGTGTCTAGGGGGCCAAGCTTAGACAAACACTCAGCCGGAGGCAGACTTTTTTAACTTCGTCAGTCGACATTTATGGAGCACCTACTGTGTGCCAAGAACTTTAATTCATGCATTGATGATTTCATTCATTTACCTCATCACATGTTTATTGAGTGTCTACTATGTGCCAGGCCCAATGTCAGGTCCTGCGGAATAAAAGCCCTGAGACCTGTCCTCGAGGGCACAGCCCTGTGAGAGGGAGGCATTAGCTAAGCAGAGCGCAGCCTGTGGGAGGTCCTATGCACAAAGAACGTGAAGAAAAGTGGTAGCAGGGGAGCCACGTAGCTTGGGCGGTCAGGACGGGCCTTTCGAGGAGGTGGCTTTTAAACCAGGACCTCCCAGCCTTTTAAAGTGAGACGACGAGTGTGCAGGCAGAGGGAGCAGCGGGTGTGAGGGCCTTGAGGCAGAACAAGAGGCTGTCCTGTTGAGGACGGGAGGCCACAGAGGCCTCCTCACTGTTCCTTACACTCCTGCCCCACCTCAGCCCACAGGCCCCCACGTAACCCCCTATTTTAGGTTCTTCTTACCCTGTTCCAGTTTTTTCACACTCCAACACATTATCTGATCTCCTTTTTTGTAAAAAAAAAAAAAAAAAATATATATATATATATATATATATATATATATATATATATATTATTGATTTCATAGAGGTAGGGAGAGGGAGAGAGAGATAGAAACATCAATGGTGAGAATCATTGATCTGATAGGCTGCCTCCTGCATGCCCCCTACTGGGGGATCGAGCCTCAATCCAGGCATGTGCCCTTGACCGGAATCGAACCCGGGACTCTTTGGTCGGCAGGCTGACGCTCTGTCCATTGCGCCACACCAGCTGGAGCCTGATCTCCTTTTTTATTACGTTTATTGCTTATTGGCTTTCTCCCCGACTAGGATCTAAGCTCAATGAGGTTATAGACCTTTTACTTGTTCCCTGATGTAGCTCGAGCTCCTAGCCCATGGTAGGTGCTCAATAAGCGTTTGCGGAATAAATGATGGCGATAGTTTAAAACCATCCTCATTGGAAACATATGTTCACAAAAACTAGTACACAAATGGTAATGGCAGCACTACTGAGAATAGTGGAAAAGTAGAAACAACCCAAATGTCCATCAAATGACGAATGAACAAAATGTGGCCTGTACAGAGGAATATAATTCAGCTACGGAAAGGAAGGAAGTACTAATATACATGTTACAGCATAAATGAACCTCAGAAACGTGATGCTAGTGAAAGAAGCCAGTCGCAGAAGGTCACATGTGGTATGACTCCATTTATATGAAGTGTTCAGAGCAGGTGAATCCGTAGGGCAGAAAGCAGAATGGGGGTGCCAGAAGGGAGGTGGAGCTTTTGCTAATGGGTACAAGGTGTTCTTTGGGGGTGATAAAAATGTTCTGGCAATAGTGTGATATTTGCACAACTGTGAATTGTACACTGAATTGTGCACTTTAAGTGGCTAACATAGTAAATTTTGTTATATAAATATTTTTAAATATATTTTATTGATTTTTTTTACAGAGAGGAGGAGGGAGGGATAGAGAGTTAGAAACATCGATGAGAGAGAAACATCGATCAGCTGCCTCCTGCACACTCCCTACTGGGGATGTGCCCGCAACCAAGGTACATGCCCTTGACCAGAATCGAACCCAGGACCCTTGAGTCCTCAGGCCGATGCTCTATCCACTGAGCCAAACTGGTCAGGGCTATATAAATATTTTTTATTTTTTTATTTAAAAAAAATATTTTATTGATCTTTACAGAGAGGAAGGGAGAGGGAGAGAGAGATAGAAACATCGATGAGAGAGAAACATCAATCAGCTGCCTCCTGCACACCCCCCACTGGGGATGTGCCCGGAACCAAAGTACATGCCCTTAACCGGAATCGAACCTGGGACCCTTGAGTCCTCAGGCCGACGATCTAACCACTGAGCCAAACCGGTTGGGCTATATAAATATTTTTTAATTTAAACTGATTGATTTGAGACAGAGAAAGAGAGAAACATAGATCTTTTGTTCCATATATTTATGCACTCATTCATTGGTTGATTCTTGTATATGCCCTGACCAGAGATCAAACCCGCAACCTTGGCTGTGGGACGACGCTCTAACCAACTGAACTACCCGGCCAGGGCTTGTTATGTGACTTTGATCTCAATTTACAAATATATATGTTTTTTTAAAGTTTTCATGAAGAAGTCCGTAGTCGCTTTGCCAGGTTTCTGCGTCCAGCTATGTTCCCAGGAGGCAGCTGCCAGCGGTCAGAGGGGTCAGCGGGGCCTGAGAGCGCAGGCTGGCCGTGAGCCCCAGGCCTGCAGGGCCCACAGGGACGAACTTGAACCCGGCTGTCTTCTTGCAGTGTGTGCCGCCGAGGGCGGCATCGGCACGCGGGCGGTGTGGCAGTTCCGCAACATGATCAAGTGCACGATGCCTGAGAGCGACCCCTTGAAAGATTACAACAACTACGGCTGCTACTGCGGCCTGGGCGGATCCGGCACCCCTGTGGACGAACTGGACAAGTGAGTGCTTGATCTGCAGGGGGGTGGGGGGCCGGGGGGGGCGGGGGGGGCACGAGCCAAGGACCCTCACGAGGAAGCACGGGAAGGGGATTGCAGACTTGCTAAGGTCAACATATTTTCACCTCCTGTCACGTCAGCAAATGTTCCGGACTAAATGCAACGCTCACTGTTGGGGATGGGACGCAGAATGCGGGGGTGTGAGTAGTGGGTGCGGCTGCCCTCTAGTGGCAGGACATTGCCACACACACCATCGCAGCGACCACTCCATGGGCATCTTCAGAATGTAGGATCCGACAGTCTTCCTGCAACCACTTTTTATTTTTATTTTATTATTTTATTTTTTTTTAATTTCTTTATTGATTAAGGTGTCACATATTTGTCCTCATCCCCCCATTCCCATCCCACACCCCTCCCCATGGATGCCCCAACCCCCTGTTGAACTTAACCATTGGTTAGGCTCATATGCATGCACACAAGTCCTTTGGTTGATCTCTCCCCCCTCCCCCCACCCTCCCCTATCCTCCCTCTGAGGCCTGATAGTCCGATCGATGCCTCCTTGTTTCTGGTTCTGTTCTTGTTCATCAGTCTATGTTGTTCATCATTTCCCCTAGATGAGCGAGATCATGTGTCACTAGAGATATACTTATAAGAACTGAATGTGAGAAGAGCAATAATAGTTATGCTGACAGGCAAATGAATCAGTCTGTAGTGAGTTTCTTTCTGGACCAACAGTTCTTTTGAGACCCAATATCAATGTCCACCCATTCCTTACGTGTACATGTCGGCACTGACCCCTCAGCTCTGGATGGTGGACAAATGGTGGTAATGCAGGTTCGATTCCCTCTGGTTGGGTCTCGGCCGGACCCAGGGGCACGGCTTCATCCGGACCCAGGGGCACGTGGCCTCACCCGGACCCAGGGGGTGCGTGGCCTCACCTGAACCCAGGGGCGCGTGGCTTCACCCGGACCCGAGATCCAACCTCACCCGGATCCAGGGGCACACGGCCTCACCCGGACCCGGGATCCAGCTTCACCCGGACCCAGGGGCGCATGGCCTCACCTAGACCCAGGGGCGCGTGGCCTCTCCCAGACCCAGGGGCGCGTGGCCTCACCCGAACCTAGATGTGTGCGGCCTCACCCAGACCCGGGACCCAGCCTCACCCGGATCTGCAATCACTTTTTAAATTGCCTTCAATAAACATGAGAAAAGGCCTTACACTTCTTCAAGCCACAAAACCCAAACCTCCCGGAGCCTGTCAGCTGAAACACCGCCCCCCCCCGCCCCCCCTGTTCCTGAGAGAGCAGATGCGGGCGGGCCTGCTGCCCCCGCACCCGCTCCTGCCTCAGCTCTTCCCCCCTCCTCCACCCCCAGGTGCTGCCAGATACACGACCGCTGCTACGACCAAGCCAAGAAGCTGGACACCTGCAAATTCCTCCTGGACAACCCCTACACCAAAAGCTACTCGTACAAATGCTCCGGCTCAGAGATCACCTGCAGCAGTACGTTCACCCCCTTGTTGGCCTGTGGGCCCTCAGTGGGCCGGAGGGAACACAATAGTGCGAATGGCCACCATTTGGTGATCAATTACTTGGTGCCAGGAACTGTACCATTGTGATCCCCATTTTACAGATGAGGAAACTAAGGCTCGTAAAGAGTGTTTGGCTGTTGAACACAGGTCTGTGTGACTCAAAAGCCTCTGCTCTTAACTGCCATGTTATACTGTTTTATTATTTCATAAAGGAGCCCAGAAGTAGCATTTATTAGGCTCTTATCACACGCCAGGTGCTAGGTGAGGCGTGTGTGTGTGAGGTAGGTTTTATTAGCCCCATTTTACAGGTCAGGAAGCTGAAGCTCCAAAATAGCCACTTGTCCAAAAATCACACAGCTTCTCAGTGTCCGGCTAACATCTGAACCCCGCTGCTTCTTTCCTCGAAGTCTCTGGTTTCAACCAGTAAGTGATGCAGCTCCCTCCATAAGGCAGCTCTGAGGAGCAGACAGCTGAAAGGTGTTGTTGCTGCTGTACAAACATCAAAATAACCACAATTCCACTCCAAAGGTGCCACGGAAAACGTTACCCAGAACCCCACCACCGTCAGAAGGAACGTGGCGTATTTCAATAATTCAGTTCATCTCTCTGAATTGTGGGATCGAACCCACAACCGTGGCGTATGGGGACAACGTGGTAACCAACTGAACTGGGTTCCACTTTCTATTGCAGAGACAGAAAATAAAGAGAAAACGTAAATACATTCGATGTTGAGAAGTGTTGTAGAGAAAATAAAGCAGAGAGAGAAGAAAATATATTAGGCCCAGCCAGCGTGGCTCAGTGGTTGAGCCAGGAGGTCACAGTTCCATTCCCGGTCAGGGCACATGCCCGGGTTGCAGGCTCGATCCCCAGTGTGGGTTGAGCAGGAGGCAACTGGTCAATGATTCTCTCTCATCACTGATGTTTCTATCTCTCTCCCCCTCTCCCTTCCTCTCTAAAATATATTTTAAGATAAAATATATTGGAAATATTTCCACATATAGACATAATTATTTTAAATGTCTGTACAATATTCTATTATTTTTTAAATATGAGCTTTAACGTAGAGAAACTGGCTTACTAAACTTCACTAAGTTGAAATTTAAAATACTTCGCTGCCTTAAGTGTATGCTTTAGGGTTTTCCATATGGTTTATAACGGCCTACCTGTGTTATCAGAGGTCTGTAGCTATATGGGTGCGAAATAGACAAGACTTTCCCAAAGGCAGCGCTCACACCTAGGATCACCAGATAAACGCAGGTTGCCCAGTTCAATTTGACTTTGACATAGACAACAAGCAATTTTTTTAAATATATTTTATTGATTTTTTACAGAGAGCAAGGGAGAGGGATAGAGAGCTAGAAACATTGATGAGAGAGAAACATCGACCAGCTGCCTCCTGCACACCCCCTACCGGGGATGTGCCCACAACCAATGTACATGCATGCCCTTGACCGGAATCGAACCTGGGACCCTTGAGTCCGCAGGCCGATGCTCTATCCACTGAGCCAAACCGGTTTCGGCGAAAACAAGCAATTTTTTAGTCTACGTCCCAAACCTCGCATTCATTGTTTATCTGAAATTCTGGCATTTTAATTGCTTAATCTGTCAGCCCTAAACTTGCACCAATGGAATGGCCACTGGGTTATTCCCGTTACTTTTTCCTGCCCCTGGGTTGTAGACAGCAGGCTCCGCCTTGGCTCAGGCCTCTCCGCTTGCTCTTTTCCAGGCAAAAACAAGCCCTGCCAGGCCTTCATCTGCGAATGCGACCGCAACGCCGCCATCTGCTTCTCCAAGGCCCCTTACAACAAGGAGCACAAGAACCTGGACAGCAAGTTCTGTCAGGACTGAGCGCCCCTCGGTACCGCCTTCCCCTGTGGCTCCGCCTTACGCTGTGCCCTCCAGTAAAGCACCTTGTTGAAAGGCTCGCGTTTGGAGATTGTTTTATTCTCTCTCTGCTGAGACGACTGGGCCTCTTCCCAGTCCTTCCTGAGCACCCTTCTCCAGCCTTGGAAGGTGAATCCCTCGGATATTTATTTCCAGGAAGTGAGCACCCTGAGGCCTGAGTACTGACGAACAACCCCTGAGGGTTTACTCGGTGCCCGGACTGTGTGTCTCAGACTCCCTGGTTTGCCCTAAGGCCGTGGTCGGCAAACTGTGACTCTTCGAGCCACAGGCAGCTCTTTGGCCCCTTGGGTGTGGCTCTTCCACAAAATACCACGGCCTGGGCGAGTCTAGTTTGAAGACGTGGCGTTAAAAGAAGTTTAAGTTTAAAAATTTTGGCTCTCAAAAGAAATTTCAATCGTTGTACTGTTGATATTTGGCTCTGTTGACTAATGAGTTTGCCGACCACTGGCCTAAGAGGTTTTGACACTTAGTAAACCCTCCTTTTCTAAGCTGCCGCTCAATAGGAGAGGCCACTTGCCCAGAGCTATGCAAAGGAAGTAGCAAAAATGGGATTTGAACCCAGCGAGCCCAAGAGAACACACACTCTTCCCCACCCCGCACCCCGCCTGAAGCAGTGAGCTCTTGTTTCAGTTCCAGCCCGGTCTCTCCTCTCATTTTCCTGCCTCTGTTTTCAACCATGTAAAACCATTTTTCCTACAACTCTTTTCTCTTCTAAGCCCTTCAAAGACTTTACCACACTCTACATGCTGATTTTTACATTGCGGTCATCAAACATAATAAACAGCCCTAGCTGGTTTGGCTCAGTGGATAGAGCGTCAGCCTGTGGACTGAAGGGTCCCGGGTTCGATTCTGGTCAAGGGCACACGCCCGGGTTGCGGGCTCGATCCCCAGTGGGGGGCGTTCAGGAGGCAGCCGGTCAATGATTCTCTCTCATCATTGATGTTTCTATCTCTCTCTCCCTCTCCTTTCCTCTCTGAAATCAAAAAATATATATTTAAAAAAATAATAAACAATAACAGCTTCTACTTCTAGGTCATTTACTCCATATCACTCTGTGCTAAGGGCTTTCCACATCCCACCTCATTCAATATTCAAACCGGCTCTGTGAGGTCCATATTATTGCCCCCATTTTATGGATGAGAAGCTATAAACTCAGAGAAGTCACTCCCCTGTGATCACACAATTGGCATAGTCAGGATTTGACCAGACCTGCCTGGCGGCAATGCCTGAGCTCTTAACCACTAAGCCAACTTTCTCCACTAGGATTTATGGCTACATTAGCATCGAAATTCACCAGGTAGAGTAGGAAGGGGAAAGAAGAAAACTGAATTAGAAAAGCAAAAATGAGAAAGGACAATAAAGACTATGAGAAGCCACCACTGAGCAATTTTAAAATATACTTTATTGATTTTTCACAGAGAGGAAGAGAGAGGGATAGAGAGTCAGAAACATCGATGAGAGAGAAACATCGATCAGCTGCCTCCTGCACACCTCCCACTGGGGATATGCCCGCAACCAAGGTACATGCCCTTGACGGGAATCGAACCCGGGACCCTTCAGTCCGCAGGCCGACGCTCTATCCACTGAGCCAAACCGGTTTCGCCCACTGAGCAATTTTAAACCACTGGAGGCTGACAGAACAGCAGCCACTGCTGGGTGTGTGGTGGGCAGCAAAGAAGTGTGTGTGTTTGTCTCTTCAAGAAGGAAGTATGTGTGGGTTTGTCTTTTGGCCCAATTTCTCCCTCATTTCATTCATCCATTCAATGGGAAACAACTGCAAGCCCTCCCACCCCGCCCCTTAGGAAGGAAGAAAGGTAAGATTATTAGGAGACTACTTATTCCGACTTTTTTCTTTACAATTATAAAACAAACAACAGAGAGAACAGAGTCACCTGAGTACTCAAGCTGGACTCTAAAAATATCCTCTGACGTAAAAACCTTCATTTTTTCATTATCTCAAGGACTAGGGGCGGGGGAGAGAGAGAGAGAGAGAGAGAGAGAGAGAGAGAGAGAGAGAGAGAGAGAGAGAGAGAGAAACAAGTGCTCATTACTGGAAACGGAAAATGGGAAACATTACAACAGTGGCTGGGATGATTTAAATGAATAAATAATTAAATATACTGCACTGAGAGTAACTCGCAGTCGGGATTATAGTACGGTGTTAGATAGGAGCCACAGTGCTCCGCACACCTCGCACGCTCATTAACTGTTTAACGGAGGGACAGTGTGGTGCAATGGTTTGCTGCAGTCGAAGACTAAACCACGTGGCCGTATTTACCTTTTCATCCACGTGATCCGCCGCGCCCAACCCTGTCAATCCGCCAGCCACACCCCGGGGCTGGAGGGATTTCGGGGTAGAAAATGTGATTGGACACTTTCTGGGCACGTGGCTCTCCGTGCCTCTTTCCTATTGGTGAACAGGTCCCGCTTCCGGCCTCCCTGCGCACCTCCCAGGCTCAGGCCCCGCCCCTCCCGGTGGCGGACCCGCGCCAGCGCAGGCGCAGTGGTTGGCTGCGTCCTCTAGGTGGCGTCCCGGGAAGGTGAGGCCCCAGGAGGCCCGGGTGGGCGGGTTGAGGGCGAGAAGGCGGCGAACACACGTGGGTGAGGTCCCGCTTCCCGGCGGGCCTGGCCTCACGGGGTCTCGCACCCACCGCGCGTTCGCCCCGCCTCCCCCAGGTCCCGCCAGCTTCCAGCTGGTAACACCTTCGTGGCTTTCACCCCGGGGAAGGCAAAAGGGGGCTGGGAAAGTGGGGGGCTGGGAACCTAAGGGGGCGGGAGGGAAGAATGGCGAGGGGCGAGGGAATTTTGGGCGGAGCCAAGGGCCTTTGGGGCGTCCCAAGTCCACACTTGAATGCCCACCCCCACCTTCAAGCGTTTTGGGTTTTTTTAAGGTGAAGGTATTTGCAGGTTTGACCTCCATGCTTTTGCATTTGTTGTTCTCTCCGTTTGGGATGCTCCCCCTTGCCCCCGCCTGGTGAATGCTTATTCGTCTTAGGGGACCTAGCTTGGGGACTTCTGGAAGTTTCCTGTGCCTTGTCCGTCTTCCCTCCCAAAGTCCGGGTTTCCGCAGCCTTAAAGAGGGAGAGTGAGCTCGGAACTGGACGCACCTGACTGGTCGCCCCGGGTGACATTTGGGCAAGTTACATAAGCTTCAGGATCATCATCCTTCAGAAGAAATAATAGTGCGTAGGATCATGGATAGATAGGGTTGGTTGTAAAAACTAGGTGAATCAATGCTTCCTACAGTGTTTGTTGTGTAGTAAATGTTTAATCAATATGATTTTCCCAACGGAATGGAGAAGGAAGCATATTCACTTACTTTCTTTAGAAAGGCTTTATTACATCAAGACTTTAGTACTTTATCCCTAGCTGGTTTGGATCAGTGGATAGGGCAGCAGCCAGCAGTGAAGGGTCCTGGGTTTGATTCAAGTCAAGGGCACATGCCCTGGTTGCAGCTCAATCCCCAGTGTGGGGTGTGCAGGAAGCAGCCAATCAATGATTCTCTCTCATCATTGATGTTTCTATCTCTCTCTCCCTCTCCCTTCCTCTCTGAAATCAATAAAATCTCATATAATAAAAGGCTAATATGCAAATTGACCAAATGAGGGAACAACCGATCACTATGATGTGCACTGACCACCAGGGGGCAGACGCTCAATGCAGGAGCTGCCCCTTGGTGGTCAGTGCACTCCCACAGGGGGAGCACCGCTCAGCCAGAAGCCAGCTCACAGCTGGCGAGCACAGCTGCCATGGCGGGAGCCTCTCCCAACTCCGAGGCAGCACTACCGAGCAGCCAGCGGCAGCAGGTGCAGCGGGCTGGAATGAGCGCGAGCGGCACAGCGCCTGGCCCCAATTCGGGCTCTTCCCTGGCCACCTGTCGCTTGGTGCACTGCTACATCCCCCGAGGGGTCCCAGACTGCAAGAGGGCGGGGCTGGGCTGAGGGACAAACAGACCCACCAATGCACGAATTTTGTGCACCGGGCCTCTAGTATATATATATTTTAAAATAATAATAATAAAACTTTTGCCCTAGCTGGTTTGGCTCAGTGGATAGAGCGTCAGCCTGCGGACTGAAGGGTCCCGGGTTCAATTCCAGTCAAGGGCACGTGCCCAGGTTGCGGGCTCAATCCCCAGTGGGGGTGTGCAGGAGGCAGCCCATCAGTGATTCTCATCATTGATGTTTCTATCTCCCTCTTCCTTCCTCTCTGAAATCAATAAAAAATTTTTTTTAAAAAATAAAACTTTTGTACTTAAAAAAACAAACAAACAGGTACACAAAAGGGAAATGTGGTTCTGGAGAGAGTCCTGTGATTCTCGTTAGAGGAGTCGATGGGGCACAAAGGTTTGGCAGGTATGACGGCTTTCCTTTCCACCCTCCTCCATATTCTCACGACAGTGGCTGACATCTACTGTGCGCCAGGCACTGCTGTGAGCTTCACACACATCACTGCCCTGCTTAAGCTTCATAGCAGCCCAAGGAGGGAGCTCCTCTTATCCCCACTGACAAAACGACTGAAGGCTAGATAAAGCAACTTGCCCAGGTTCACCTAACTAGTACGTAGCAAGAGCTAGATGGAAATCCAAGTCTGTCAATCCATGCTATACTCCTTTCCTAATAGATTGAGAGGGGAAAAAACTGCTCTCCATTCTTGGATGAGTTTAATTTTTCCTCGTGAAGTAGAAATCCGTTTCGTGGGGGAAAATGAAATGCCAAAGTCTGGATTGTAGAGCACCATCTTGAATCTCGGCAAGGATAGCGTGTCTGGAATTAACTAATCTGGTGGCCACCTCTGCCAGGCCCAGCAGCAGGTGACCAGCTCATCCAGGCTTGAGCACTCAAAGTCCTGCATCTCAGGGAACCCCTCAGTAGGGGGCAGTCTGGGACAGTAGGTCACCTGACCCAGGAGTATTGAGTTTCTTATCAGTCCTTCCTTTGACCGTCTCAGGAAAAGTTGTGTTCACTGAAGACTGACTTATGTGCACCCAGCATCTCCTGTGAAGTTAATGCCTACTGAGCTCACGTAAAATGCTTCACACGGCCCTCGGGATGTAGTGTGCTCAGTAAGGCTATTGTTTAAGGGGGAGGTGAGAGAGGATATGCAGTTTATGACAGCATGAAAAAGAAAACGAGCTGAAACCAGTTTGGCTCAGTGGATAGAGCGTCAGCCTGTGGACTGAAGGGTCCCAGGTTCGATTCCAGTCAAGTGCATGTACCTTGGTTGTGGGCACATCCCCAGTGGGGGGTGTGCAGGAGGCAGCTGGTCGATGTTTCTCTCTCATCAATGTTTCTAACTAGCTCTCTCTCTTCCTCACTGTAAAAAATCAAAATAAAATATATTTTAAAAAAAGAAAAAGAAAACGAGTTAGTGGGAAGGTTCCAGTGTTATGTTCCTCTTTGCCTTTGTGACTCCTACTTACTAAAGCTGTGACAGCAGAGCAGAAATGTGGGAGCAGCTGAGGGAGAGCCTGGCCGAAAGTCACGTCCAAAGCGGGGCTTATGCAGCTAGAACCATGTGACCAGGGCGGTGACCAACTGGGAGTGTCACTAGAAGATGTTTGTTATTCCAGCCGAGGGCACTTAGCGTGGACGAGGGACTGCCATGCTGGTGGGAAGCTAAAGATGTCAAGTGAGGAGACCTGAGAACCACCAGCTTCAGGAAATATCAAGTTCCTCTTGAGACAAATGTTTTGGAAAGAATTCCGTCTCGGGAGGAAATGTGAGCAGAAGGAGCATTCCTCAGGCCCTCACGGGGTCTGGTGAAGCGTGCCAACACTGGGTGTGCGAGCCTGCCCGCTCTCCCTGGCAGCCTCACCTCCTCTCCACGCCCCACGTTGAACCATCCCTGGTCCCCTGGCCAGGCACGCTGCTGGCTTCTGCTGCTACCCCAGGCTGACTTCTTTCTAGCCATCATCTTCAAACGAGTCTTGTTTAAAAGGAAAAGAACCGGGAGGGCCCAGCTGGTTGGGTTTCGTGCACCCACAGGTTGCCGCCCGTTCGATTCCGGGTCAGGGCACATGCCGGGTTGCAGGCTCGATCCTCAGTAGGGGGCGTGCAGGAGGCAGCTGATGGATGTTTGGCTCTCACATTGATGTTTCTCTCCCTCTCCTCTCTCTCTAGAAGTCAGTTAAAAAAACAGAGTTGCGAGGAAAATCTCCATGGATTCTAGTCCTGGCTCTGAAACTACGTACTATGGCCTTAGGTAAGTCTGGATCTTAATTTCCTCAAAAAGGAATGGGGGTGGACTAAATTGTCTCGTTCTGTCATTCCATGCATGACTGTATCATTTCAGGTGTAGAGTAAGGGCGGGGGAGATAGCTCACCCTCTGTGAGCCAGTTGAGGGCAAGAGGTTGTATCTTTGTAGCCTCAGTACCTTAATATAGTGTCTGTCAGTAACATTATGAGGTTTGTGGGTGAAAATGGCTTGAGATTCAAAAGACCCAGGCTCAGTGGATAGAGCGTCAGCCTGCGGACTGAAAGGTCCCCGGTTCGATTCAGGGCATATACCTTGGTTGCGGGCACATCCCCAGTAGGAGGTGTGCAGGAGGCGGCTGATTGATGTTTCTCTCTCATCGATGTTTCTACCTCTCTATCCCTCTCCCTTCCTCTCTGTAAAAAATCAATAAAATATATATTTTTTAAAAAGGCCCAGATTGAATACAATTATTGGTACTGACTTTGGATAACTGAGCAAATCTGGTTCAAAATACTTCAGGATCTCCACGTGCAAAAAAGCTGGGATGAGAGTACAAAACCGTACACCTCTTCAGAGTTCACTCATGGCCGCGGCAAACGGACAGTTGTGCGGGTGAGAAGCACTCTGTGTGTTCGGATCCTGGCCACCCCGGTTAACGAAACCTGCTTCCCAGGCAGGTGCAGGATGAGCGTGCATTGCTCGCCCTAATTGTAGACAAAAGACTGCTACTCTTCCGTCCGCTTCACTTCCTGAGGAGATTGTGCAGAAAGCTTTGCCCCGGTAAAGGATTCTTTCTGGCTAATGCAGTAACCAAACAAGTCTTGCTGCTTCCCCGGCAGAAACAAATCAATTTAAGATCCCACTTGGGAATCCACTGTTTCCTCCCTGCAGACCGGGTTCAAGGCAGGTGTCTCATTTGGGCTGAAATGAAGCAGAAATCCTTAGAGAACCATGTCATCAAGTCCCATTTGCTTTTAGCTGATTAAAAAATAGAAACGTACCGCCCGCATACCTGGTGTGCTATTCAAAATGATTCCTTTATTCCTTGGTTAACAAACAATTAATTCAAAGCATAGTTCATCCTTTCAAAAAATAAATCAAAACAGTCCAGTGAAAGACATTGAACCATTTAGAATAATAAATTACGTCATTCCCTTCTCCCATTACTCTCCCCCCACACAGTTAGTGAGCCCTGGCGCATCCTCCAGAGACCAGCCTGACCTACATATTCTTGGGCCATTTCTTCTGCCTGAGGAGATAAAAAGGGACTGAAAGCATTCTCCTATCAGGAGAAGCTGCTGCTTTGAAAAAGTCTGTCTTCAGGGGCAAATCTCATCAACCGAGAGATTGAACTCCGCGGCTCGGAAACGGGTCCACTTCGGAGAGGCTGGCAGAGCGGTGCTGGTTTGCTGCCCTCTACAGGCTGCACTCGGTGAGCTTCGACTAAAGGAAGAAGGGATGGATCCTTAGGGATCTGAAAGAAATGAAACAAACTGATGCCAAAATAAGGCAAGAGTGGAGGGGGGGAAATGATTGGGAACCAGCCTTCCATTCAAAAAATTACAGCATTAACAAAATTACAGGCAGTCCTCGGGTTACGTCGGACTTGACATACGTCGTTTCGTGGTTACATCGCCATCTCCCATTTATTTATAAAAAAGTTCCATCATTTCAATGTATGTACATATGTGCTTTATATTTTTATTATTTACTGTATTTACCACAAGTAAAGGTCAGGAATTGTTATCTTTCTTTTAATTTTTTTTTACTGTTTCACTTCATTACTGCTGTGTCTGTGCTCCATGTGAGTGATGTAGGTGCTTATATAGGTGGGTTCCGACTTAGGGCGAAAATCACGTTACATCGCACCATAGGAACGGATCCGATGTAACCCGAGGTCCTACTGTATAGCATTTAGGACATGTAAATATGGCCATTACAGAATAGGATATAATGAAACACTATGATTCAATATTTGTAAAAACATATTTAGTTATACCAGAATGTTAAACTTTGGTTATCTCAGTAGTGGGATTATGGGTAATTTGTATTATATTCTTTTTACTTATCTGCATCATCTAAACTTCTACAATAAATAGGTGTTATCCTAGTAATAAGAAACTAGTTAAAATGTGTCACAGGGCCCAGCCCGTGTGGCTCAGTGGTTGAGTGTCGACCTATGAACCAGGAGGTCATGGTTTGAGTCCTGGTTGGGGTACATGCCTGGCTTTGAGGCTTGATCCCCAGTGTGGGGCATATAGGAGGCAACAGATCAGTGATTCTCTCTCATCATTGATGTTTCTATCCCTCTCTCCCTCTCCCTTCCTCTCTGAAATCAATAAAAACTTTAAAAAGTGCCACGGGGACTTCTTGGGTGCTGGGATGCTCTGTTCCTTGACCTAGATGCTGTAGGTCGTCATCAAGCGGCCCACTTAGGGTGCGTGCACCCCTCTGTGTGTACAGTTCAACGAGAACAGTTTTTAACAATGGTTGTTGAAGTGGAACTCTCCTCCATTGCTGGTGGCAGTGCAAATGGAACAGCCACCTTGGAAGACAGTGTGGCAGTTTCTTACAGAATGAAACATTCTTTTATCATTCGATCCAAGTAGTATATGGGAACTCTTCACTTCCTGCTCAATCCTGTGAACCCAAAACTGCTCTAAAAAATAAAGTCTAGTGCCCTAGCCGGCTTGGCTCAGTGGATAGAGCGTCAGCCTGCGGACCGAAGGGACCCAGGTTCGATTCCAGCCGAGGGCACATGCCTGGGTTGCGGGCTTGATCCCCAGTGGGGGGTGTGCAGGAGGCAGCCCATCAATGATTCTCTCTCATCATTGATGTTTCTATTGCTCTCTCCTTCTCCCTTCCTCTCTGAAATCAATAAAGAAACATATTTTAAAAATAAATAAATAAAAATAATAAAGTCTATTTAAAAAAAGGTGGTTGTACTCACAGATTAAATTAAATATATTCACACATGCTACCATATGGATAAACGCTGAAAACATTAAGTGAAAAAGCCAGACACAAAAGGCTATATATATATGAATGTCTAGACTGAGCTGAAACAGAAAGATTAGTTGTTGCCAGGAACTGGGGGGGGGGGGGGGGGGGGGATTGGAGGATGGGGAATGACTGCTATAATGGGTAAAAGATTTCTTCCTGGGCCGAAACCGGTTTGGCTCGGTGGATAGAGCGTCGGCCTGCGGACTGAAAGGTCCCAGGTTTGATTCCGGTCAAGGGCATGTACCTTGGTTGCAGGCACGTCCCCAGTGGGGAGTGTGCAGGAGGCAGCTGATCGATGTTTCTAACTCTCTATCCCTCTCCCTTCCTCTCTGTAAAAAATCAATAAAATATATTTAAAAAAAAAAAAGATTTCTTCCTGGGATGATGAAAATATTCTTAAATATTCTTAAATTAGAGAGTGGTCATTAATGTTCAACTTTGTGAATGTAGTAAAAACAACTTAACTGTATACTTTTAAAGGTATGTGAATTATATCTCAATAAAGCTGTTATTTTTAAAAAACAGAAAAGGTTATGGTAGATTTTGGAACATTTAAATAGCTATGTGCCTACAATTTGAAAATCAAAGTCTTTCAAACTATAGCTTAATGTGCATTACAAAATAAATTCAGAATGGCCACACATTAAGAAGCCTAGAACCGCCCTAGCCGGTTTGTCTCAGTGGATAGAGCGTCAGCCTGTGGACTGAAGGGTCCCGGGTTGGATTCCCGTCAAGGACACATGCCCAGGTTGCGGGCTCGATCCCGGTAGGGGGCGTGCAGGAGGCAGCCCATCAATGATTCTTTCTCATCACTGATGTTTCTATCTTTCTCTCCCTTTCTCTCTGAAATTAATAAAAATATTTTTTAAAAAAAGACCAAAAAAAAAAAAAAAAGAAGAAGCCTAGAACCTTCTATATTTTGTCAGCGCTCTCAGATGAATGGGAACTGGAATCGTGTATCCGAGAAGGCATTTACCTCTAGCAGCAGGACACACGCAAAAGTCCCAGCTTCTGGCTCGGGAACGTCAGGCCGCGGTCACCGTGGGTCTATGAAAGGCAGCAGCTCCCCACACGGAGAGTCCAGCTTCAGGCACGCCAGGTGATCCGACCGCGTGGGCCCGATGTTCAGGATGGCGATCGGTAACTTCTCCTCCCGGGCGGTGAGGATGAACCTGTAACCAGAGTACACCTGGAGGAGGAGGAGGCGGCACAGGTAAGAGATGGCTGGGCGCGGGAAGAGATCGCTAGTAGGCGGCCCCCCGGAGAGGCTCCCACACGGGCAGTGACCGGCCGATACCTGTAAGGACGATCCCACCACCAAGAGAGAGTCGGCTTCTTTGACGCGCCTGTGGACAAAGTCGACCTTGTCGGGGTTCACTGTGTCCCCGAAGAAAACGACATCTGGTTTCAGGGGGCCTCCACAGCGAGCGCAGGGGGGGACCCGGAAGCTCTGCACCTGCTCCTCTGTGAGAAAGACGTCGCCGTCAGGGGCCACGCCGTGGGCCTCGGCCCTCCAGGTGGGGTTCAGGGCCTCGAAGCGCTCCTGCAGCACCCCACGCGGCGTCTGCTCTCCACACTCCAGGCAGAGGACCCTGAAACCAAAGAGGAGGCCGGTGAACGGCTGTCCTGGGGAGGCACCTGCTGCCAGAGACGGGGCATCCCCAACGCTTTTTAGTCCCTCCATCGTCACTTCCTTTTCCCATCACCCAGTTTTAGGAGTAGCTTCTCCTGACCTCCTTAGCTACCTCCGTTTCTCACCTTCCTCCCCCTGTCCACCTTCTAGAACAAGTAATGTACCTCTGTTTCCTTACGAAAGACTCCCTGCTTACCCTCCAGCCAGCTCATTTTTATCCTTAGCATGACTGCAAATTCTCTACCACCTAAATGAGCTCCTTAGTACCAAAACCAGTCTCCCCCTCCATTCCCTGTTGTCCTCATCTGCTGTAATTATTGCTATCCATCACCATCCTTTCATTTTTAAAAAAAAATTTGTTTTTTAATGTTTTTGTTGATTTTAGAGAGGCATAGAGAGATAGAAGCATAGATCAGCTGCCTCCTGCACGCCCCCTATTGAGGATCGAGCCTGCACCCGGGCATGTGCCCTGACCAGGAATTGATCCTGTGACCTCTTGGTTCATGGGTCAACAATCAACCACTGAGCCACACGGGCTGGGCCATCACATCACCATCCTTTCTTTAAAACACTTTCTCCCTTGATGTCTATGACATGGTGTCTTCCGGTTCTCTTGTCACCTCTCTAATAACCAGAACCTGAGCTCTGTGAGGTCTAGAACTTTGAGTCTTGCCTCTCTTGCCTTAAACCAGCAGTTGCCAACCTTTTGGACCTCATGGACCACCAGTGGTCCGCAGACCACAGAACACTGCCCACTAAATAGCTGGGGGGAAAAAGAACAAGAGGTGGTTTAACTGGGTCCTCCTCTGCTCAACCCCCCAGCTTGTCTTCTACGTCCCCCGGCTTGGGGACTCTGTTTACACTGCCTCAGTGCCTCTGTGCTAATGGTTTCCTCTGCATAGGACTCCACTCCTGCTCTCTCCCCCAAACTGGAGTCCAACTCCAAGTCTCCTTGACAGACCTGTCAGGTTCACCTTCTGTCTTCAACCACATGCCTCCACCCCCAACTTCTCCATCACCATCATTTCTCTAGTTACTTGGGCTGAAACCCTGGGGGAAAACTTACTCCTTTTACTTGATCTAGTCAACCATCAGATTATGCTGTGTATTTTTTATTTAAAAGGCCCCACCTGCAATGATAAGAAATCTTGGATTTGTTTTAAAATGTTTCAAGGAGACAGGGAGAGAAGGGATAAAGTAGGCATGATAAAAATCTTTGAATCTGGATAATGGTATATGGGAGTTCATTATACTATTCTCTTTACTTTTGTAGATGTTTGACCTGGGGGGGGGGGGGCCAGGGGACAAAAATCCCCCAAGAGTGATCTTTGACCAGTGAGGGATGGAAGATGATGGCTAAACGCCCAGGACCCAAACATCATTAGTTCTCTCATTCCCCTGCCATCACCTGAGTCCAGGTCCTCCTGAGCCTTTTCCATTCCTGTCGGGCCTTCCTCAAACGTTATTTACCACGTTGCTTTCTTGCTCAGAAAGCAGTAATAGCCCCTGTGGTCTCACAACAGTCCCAAACGGCCCTGCGTGATTTTTTGTGAGGTGGGTTTAGCCTTCCCAGACACCTGATCTCATACCAGTCTCCCCAGAGGCCAGACTGGTCTCTTCTGGGCTCTGCACATTCCTTTCATTTAGAAAGCTTTCCCCTCCTTTGCCTAATCCAGTCTGAGCCAGTCTCAAGCCCCACCTCACCCACAAGAGCTGCCCCGGTTTCTCCAATCTTTACTACCTCTGTGTCTCTGAACTCATAAAGCTTGTCCATCGAGGACCACACGGTTTAACAATCATGTGGAGTCCTTGGTCTTTCTGGCTTTCCTCCCTTCCCCACTTCACTTCCCCACTCCCTCAGTGAGTTTGGTGGGATCAGCTCCAAGTTAAACAACTTGCTCCCAAATCCTTTTCTCAAATCTAACGAAGACAACAGTGATCCGGTCAGCCAAGGCCCCTGCCCTTACACATTTCTGCACTCAAGCCTTCCCGACGTGTCTGCACCTGTGCATGCATCCGTGCAGCTCTGTTAGGCGCCGACTGCCCGCCTTGGTGTGCAAGGCGTCCACGTTCTGGGTCACCAGCCAGTGCAGCTTCCCGAGCCTCTCCCAGCTGCTCAGAGCCCGGTGCGCGGGGTTAGGCTGACGGGAGGAGAACTGAGGCCAGCCCACAAAGTTCCTCGCCCAGTACCGCTGGCGGACCGGAGCACTCCGTACAAAATCCCGGTGCTGGATGGGCCTCCGGTCCGTGCGGGCGTAGAGTCCCACCTTTTCAGACCGGTAGTCCGGGATCCCGGACTCAGTGGACACCCCGGCCCCAGTCATCACTAGCAGTCTCTTGGAAAGAGTGACGAAGCGCTGTAGCTCTCTGACCTTCTCAGGATCCACAGGAGGACTTGGTGGCACAAATAACCCAGTGGATCCGTGCGAGCACTGCTGGCTGAGGTTCACCACCCAGCAGCCTTTCACTGCCCTGAAGGCCACCCCAGAGTTCATCTTCATTCTGGAGAGAGAAACCTCACGTGAAAAACCGACTGACTGATTGATTGGCTTAGGTATAATTGATGTATATATATGTGACATATTAGCTTCAGGTGTAGAACAATGACTCAGTATTTGGAGATATTGTGAAATGATCACCACAATAAGTTTAGTTACATCTGTCACCACACAGAGTTATAAAAATGTTATTCCTGTGATGAGGAATTTTAAGATCTACTCTCTTAGCAACTTTCAAATATGCACTACAGTATTCACCGTGCAGTACATTATGTCCCCGTGACTTATTTACTTCATAACTGGAGTTTTAGACCTTTTGACCACCTTCACCCATTTCTCCTCCCACCCCACCCCAGCCTTTGGCAGCCACCAATCCGTTCTCTGTATCTGTGAACCTCAGGGGAGGGGATGGCTTGCTTGTTTTTTATAAATTCTTTTTGTTGCTGTTTATGTTTTTCAGTTTTTTTAAATGTTTTTAAAAAACAAAGGTAACCATCAGTTGATGAGCCGATAAAGAAAATGTGGTCTGCCCACACAGTGGAGTACTAATCAGCTGTAACAATGAATGAAGCCGGCAGGAGTGGGCCTGGGAAAAGGGAGATGAGAGCGAAGACTGGCGGAGAGGGGTGCGCGGTGGCAGCTGACTTAGGAGGCCACAGTGACAATGGGGAGGAGGAGCTGGGTCCCGGAGATACTTAGGAGAGGACCCCAGTGTCTCGTGGTTGGTTGGATGTGGGCTTGAGGAGAGGGAGGAGCAGATGAGTTAGGGTATAAGCCTGAGCGGCTGGATGCGTGGTGGCACCAGCGCCTGAAATGGACTGTGCACCAGAGAAAACCGAGGCTGCGAGAGGTCAGAAGGCTCACGTCCACGTAAGGAGCAGCATGCCCTGGTTCTCGGGGATCAGGCCTTGGGGTGACTTCCGGAACAGGGCGGAACGGACTCTGCTGCTTTCTGAGGGCTCCCCGTTTGGGGTGGAGGCAGCTGTACCCAAAATGCACTAGAAAGGGGGAGGGAGAAAGAAAGAGAATCAAGAAAGCCTTGGGGCAGGGGGGGGGGCATCTGAGCTTGGCTTTCTGTGTTGTTTAACACTCGCTGGTAGAACGGATGGGGCTCCAGAGTCTGGGACTAGCTGGTTACGTGGAGACGGCCGCGCACTGAACAGATAGTAGCAGGCATTGCTGTGGTCATCTAGGTCAGCTCGGGGCAAGGGAAATGAGGACTCGGGGGTTAAACCGTTCTCTCGGCGTCCTCAAGCCAGTCATGCACATCTGCCTATGCTCCTGAGAAACTCGGAGCTTCTCTCCCGCTGGGGTAGTTCCTTCATCTCGGCTCCTGTCCTTCAAGCTGTGTGACCTGTGCAAGTGACTTAACTCCCGGTCCCCCGTTTCCTCATCTGAAAAAGGAAGAGGAACCGGGATACTCAACATAAAACACTTAGAATCTTGCTGGGCACGTGGTAAGTGCTCAAAGATGTGCCTACACATTGTTACTATTATTATATTTTCCCTAACACATGATATATTTTTATTGAGTAGATTGATGTTATATATAAATGTAAGTGATCATTGTAGAAAATTTGGAAAATTCAGAAAAACAGCAAGAAGGAAATAAAAACACGCACCAGCTCACACACACACAAAAAAAACGAAGCCGGGCCAGCATGGCTCAGTGGTTGACCGGCGACCTATGATCCAGGAGGTCATGGTTCACTTCCTGGTCAGGGCACATGCCCAGGTTGCAGGCTTGATCCCTAGTGTGGGGCGTGCAGGAGGCAGCCAATCAACGATTCTCTCATTGATGTTTCTATCTCTCCCTCTCCCTTCCTCTCTAAAATCAACAAAAATCTATTTTTTTAAAAATGAATGAAGTTCTGATATATGGTACAATATGGATAAACATTGAAAACATTATGTTAGGTATAAAAAGCCAATCACAAAAGGTCAAAAATCATGACTCAACTTATATGAAATGTCTAGAACTGGCAAATCTATAGTGACGGTAGGTCAGTAGCTGCCAGGAGCTGGAGGAAGGGAGAATGTATCAGAACTTCATTCACATTGTTTTTTAAGTAGCAGCATTTTTAATATGTTTTTAAAATTGACTTTAGAGGGAGAGAGAGAAACATCCATTGGCTGCCTCCTGCACACCTGCTACTGGAGGTCAATCCGTACCCCAGCATGTGCCCTGACCGGATTGAACCAGTGATCCTCTTGGTGCGTGGGACGACACCCAACCAACTGAGCCACACCAGCCAGGGCATCTTCATTTTTCTGGCTGAGAAACAAAGGATCTAGGCGCTGAGCATCAACATTACAAAGAGAGGACCAGACTTCTGAGACTCTTGGAAGATGTGGTGTTGGCAAAAAAAAAAAAAAAAAAAAAATGAACTTGACTCTAATCAAGTCTCTAGAGCTAATTAATGTTTATAGAAAATACAGAGCCCAAAGCAGTATGTTAGATGAACCATTTGTCAATCAATAAAGTCCAGACTATGGGAAACTACAGGACAGACAAATAAATTTCTCCCAACAAATAAACTGCAAGAGATAGAGATAGACATAGATATACGAAGGGGGGATTATATAGATTAAAGTATGTGGGCCTTATTTGAACCCTGATCCAAACAAACTTTTAAAATATGACATTTATAAAATAACTAGTGGCCCGGTGCACGAAATTCATGCACAGGCGGGCGGTGTCCCTCAGACCAGCCTGCACCCTCCCCAATCTGGGACCCCTCGGAGGATGTCCGACTGCCGGTTTAGGCCTGGGATCGGGCCTAAACTGGCAGTCGGACATCCCTCTCGCAATCCGGGACTGCTGGCTCCTAACCGCTCACCTGCTTGCCTGCTTGATCACCCCTAACCACTCTGCCTGCCAGCCTGCTCGCCCCCAACTGCCCCCCCTGCCGGCCTGCTCGCCCCCAACTGCCCTTCCCTCCTGGCCTGATCGCCCCTAACCACCTCTGCCTCAGCCCCGCCACCATGGCTTTGTCCAGGACTCCGGAAGGTCTCACGGAAGGTCTCCTGGTCTAATTAGCATATTACCCTTTTATTAGTATAAATTAAACATTAACTTGATGTTTGATATTAAGAAATTATTATTAATTATTTAACATATGTCAGATAATATTTTAAAAAGTCCTCATCCTACTGAGTAATATATTGAAATATTTGTATAAAATTATATATTTAGGAGGATTTGCTTCAAAATAATATGGGGAGGGTTGTGGAGTAGATAGGAGTATAGAAATGAAACAAGATTAACCAAGAGTTGTTAATTATTAAAGCTGGGTGATGGGCCCATGGATGGGGGTCATTATATTATTCTATCCCCACAATAAATTTTTTAAAGTAATTCCTCAGAGGAATGTCTGTTTGCAGATGTCCTAGTATGCTCAGGACAGTGGTAGTGCAGAAATGCCAAAGCCGTGAGATGAAGGAAAATGATTATATCTTTTGAATATTTTAAAAGCTTAAGAGATACGATCAGAAAAGTTAGACAAAGAAAAAAAGATGGAGAAGTTTGAAGAGAAGCTAAAATGTGGAATGCTTTATCTTAAAGAAAGATATTTTAAGACCTCTCCAACTTATATCTGGAAACTGCCAACCCAAAGGATTTTTAAATTTTTTATTTATTGATTTTAGAGACAGAAACATTGATTTGTTGCTCCACTTATTTATGCATTCATTGGTTGATTCTTGTATGTGCCCTGACCAGGGATCGAACCCACAACCTTGGTGTATCAGGATGATGCTCTAAGCCAGTGGTCGGCAAACTCATTAGTCAACAGAGCCAAATATCAACAATACAACGATTTAAATTTCTTTTGAGAGCCAAATTTTTTAAACTTAAACTTCTTCTAACACCACTTCTTCAAAATAGACTCGCCCAGGCGGTGGTATTTTGTGGAAGAGCCACACTCAAGGGGCCAAAGAGCCGCATGTGGCTCACGAGCCACAGTTTGCCGACCACGGCTCTAAGCAACTGAGCTACCCGGCCAGGGCCCGAAAGGTTTAATTATCAGCAAACTTTTGCACATGCAGATATTTTAAGAGATGGGTGATGAGAGCCAAGAGCATGAGACTGAGAAATGGCGTGAGGGTGGAATTTGTTAGCATTGCGTATAACACCGCCTTCTGGAAGATAATATCTAGATATTAGAACAATGTATTGGAGAGGACCACAGGTTTTACATATCTAAGAAAGCTGTCCACACAGACCATAGTGTTTTCTGTGGCAGAGTTCATGCTTATCAATGAACAATGAACTAATTAATGACTTCGGTACCTGTAAGGATGGCCCCAAATAAACAATATTTCACTAGAAATATTTTTACCTAGAAAGGTACAGCCCCCTTCCCTCCACTCACCCCTAGAGTGTATTTATAATCTTACTCTGAAACCCAAGTCCATCATTTGTAAAGTCTGGGAGGGTGTGAGCTGGCTCAGGATCTGATGACTCAGGGATGTATTGAACACTGGGGCTCCAGGCTTACCGAGAAAACTGACCTTTGCGGGGGCTGTGCTGATAAACTGGCTCCCCCCTTCCCCTTCAACAAAAGATACAATCATCCCTCATGGCCAATTTCATGCTGCCAATGGCTTCATTACTGGCCAGCAAACTCCTGAATATTTGACACCTGGAATCTCGCAAGTGCAAACTGATTTCAGCACACGCTCCTGGGTCCCATGAAGTCCACCCAAAGCAACAAGCCTACCTTTTTATTATGTTTTTAATCATCTGTTTTGGTCAAGAAGTCCTAATACCTTCCACAAATAAAGTCGTCTCCACACGGGACCATTTCATCACAGCCCGAGCCAATCTTATCTTCCTGGCCTCTTAAGAACCGATAGCCAGAGCTCTACTGTGCTGCAGCCATCAGATGAAAATTAACTTAAAAAGGCTTTCTGCATTTAAGGGAACTGTCTATTTTGGTGTGTTTTTCTTTTTTAAAAGAGGGGGCTGTAAAAACATAGCCTATTTAAAAAAGGAGGGAGGACAAAGTGAAAATTGGTGAAGCAGTATAATCTGAGGCCCTATTGTGAATCCCCCAGTAACACCAGCTGGTCAGACATGAATTCCTTATAAACTTCAAGAGGTTAATGGCTTGCCTCAATACCCTTTAAATCCCTTAATACCTCATTGTTATTCCATCTATGACTGCATCTGAAGATGTCCCCATCAGAGGAATATATTTATATTTTAGTTAATACCATCCCTTGGGGAACTTTTTGTTCCTTAACCCTACATCCCGTCTTCTAAATTAGAATTATCTTATTTCTTTATTATTATTATGTTTTAATCCTCACCTGAGGATATGCTTTTCCCCCATCAATTTTTTGAGAGCAAGGGAGAGGGGGAGAGAGCAACGTCGATGTGAGAGAGAACAATGATTGGCGGCCTCCATACAGCCCTGACGGGGATCAAACCCGCCACTGAGGTGTGTGCCTGGCTGAGAACTGAACCTGCAACCAGAACTACCTTCTTTCTTCATATGCTAAGGACGCACATTTGAGTTCTAGTGTGCCAGGTGTTAGTAAAGTTGTTTGCTCAGACTTTTCATTTCCCTAATATAATTACGCACACGCACACCTCTTGTTTTTCGTTTTCCCCGTATTATTTTAGTTACAATTGCGAACAGCTACTTGCATACAGCGACAGCAGTGAAACCTGGCCGAGTCATGATACCCCGGTGTGTCCGCGTTTCTAGCTGTAAACACAAGGCGCTGGCATTGTTTGACAGAATACAGAAATCCCCTAGTGACGTGCGCCCCGCGTGTAAACATTATTTTATGTTTGGATTTCCAGGTTGGACTCGGGACCCCGATTTCTCCTTGGCCTTCCACGCGAACAGCTAACCAAATACAGAGTCCTCGTTCCTGGGACCAGGGGCTCGGGGAGCCCCGCCGCAAACACGCCCTGTGAGGACGGCCGCCCTCTCCCAGGTCCCACCGAGGGCACAGAGAGAAATGCCATCCCTTGTGAGAAACCCACGACCTCTGGGAACCTCGCAGCCCGCACGGAGCGCCCTTACCTTCCACAGCTTAAGGGACAGACACTTCAAGTCCGACGGCGGGACTGCCCGGCTACATTTGCATTTTGGGTAATGTAGTTTACGAAGCTTAAATAATGCAAACACTACAAGTCCCACAATCCTCTAGGTTTCACAGTTGATATAACCAGGTTGTCCAGTTGCGCCCCCTGAGGGCTCCTCGTGGTGAGAGGTTTTGAACCTTCCTCGTGGATGTGCTGCTCTCACCTAAGCCCATGCCATACATTGTCCTCCCTGAGAGTTTAGAGCATCACATCAACGTCTTTAAAGTGCAAAATCATACATCCAAACAGCCCTTAGGAATTCATTCTCTCTCTTTTTTTGTTTATCCTCACCCGAGGATATTTTTTTCCATTGACCTTTATTTTTATTTATTTTGAAATATATTTTTATTGATTTCAGAGAGGAAGGGAGAGGGAGAGAGAAATATCAGTGATGAGAGAGAATCATTGGTAGGCTGCCTCCTGCACGCCCTCCACTGGGGATTGAGCCCACTACCCCGGCATGTGCCCTTGGCAGAAATCGAACCCGGGACCCTTCCACTCACTGTGACAGGGTCACGTTCCCACCTTGCTGTGGGTTGTCAAGTACATTCACAAGTACCTGAAAATTGGATGTTTTTACATTCTCATGAACAACTAAAGGCAACTCTACTATACAGGGACTAATGTGTTTACCCACGTGGCTTCTCCAATCTTATCTTCCACCCTGTGCGTTACCAAGTTAACCAACACAAAGCCTGGTTTTCACTCTGGGGAAACACCTGGGGCGTCAAGTCGGTTTTCAAACCTCCCAGTTGTTTCAAATGTGTGGCCGATGAGAACCTCTGCTCTATAGCATCACCTAAATAAGATATCAATCAATTTGTGAGTGTTTTAGGACATAAGTAAAGGGCAGTTAGCAGGGACCTTGAAGACCACCCGTGGAACCACTTC
Organism: Cnephaeus nilssonii; assembly: GCF_951640355.1. Taxonomy (NCBI): domain Eukaryota; kingdom Metazoa; phylum Chordata; class Mammalia; order Chiroptera; family Vespertilionidae; genus Cnephaeus; species Cnephaeus nilssonii. The sequence continues at coordinate 4,786,800 of NC_137093.1, forward strand.
CCCCAGTTTACGATAAACTGAAGCCCCGGGGAAGAGGATCGGAGCTGGAGTGAGTCTGAGTCCTGGTCCTCTATTGACCGTGCGGAGGTAAAGACTGGAACAGAGACGGAGGGCGGTCGTTTGGGAGCTGTGCCTCCAGCAGCCGCTGGGCTAGGTCACGGACGGAATGCCCGCTGGCTGGAGAATCCCTGACACGGACGGCCTTCTGTGCCGCCTCACTCTGTCCGCTGGCCCACAGAAAGGACCAAAACGCAGACTGGAAACTTTTACCAAGTCAGACGGTTGTGATCCAGAACATTTTCTGCACACACGAGTATTTGATCAAAACCATGGAAATGCCCCCAAAGTGACATTCCTCCCACCCCAGCCAAATTTTATTACGAAATATTTCAAACCCATGTTATTTTTTCAGTTCTCCAAGCAGGATGAGCATTATCAATAGAGACTGGCTAGGAATATACAACTATTGTGCATTCAGACCCCAAAGATCTAATGTTCTGGGAGAAGCTAGCTGAATTTTCCATTTTCTCCTAGTGCTGGAATGTTATCTGTGGAGGATGAAGTCATCCAAGACAGCCGGTGAAACACACCATTTCCCGTGATAGCTACTGACAGGAGGTAATGAGCCACCCAATCAAGACATCCTCAAGGGCTAAGTCCTTTTTATTTCTCTCTTTTTTTTAAAGATTAATTTTATTTTTTATTATTTGTTTTAGAGAGAGGAAGGGAGGGCAGAGAGAGAGAGAAACAGATCAGCTGCCTCCTGCATGCACCTGATTGAACCCGCAACCTGGGCATGTACCCTGATCAGGAATCAAACTGGCAACCTTTCAGTGCACGAGACGACGCTCAACCTACTGAGCCACACCTGCCAGGGCTCTTTTTATTTCTCACAACTCCACCACACCAGAAATGAATGACTAAGTCCTGGATTATATCAAAGCAAATTAATCTAAATTAATCAGATTGTTAGTGTTGTTGTTTTTTCTGCTGGTTTTTCTTACCTTGGCATTTATAGCTGGGTGAAAAAAAATTAACTACACATCAGCCTCATACAGGCCTTTTAAAGATGTTCATTTTTGCATCCAGATGCCAACTACATGAATATTCACTGAACAATACTTTAAATGTTTCGTGTTTGAAATTTTTTAATAATAAAATAGTGAGGAGAAGGTTTCTTTCTCAGAGACTACTATTTGCATCTTAATGAGTAGCAAAAACCAGAAGTATTTTGGAGAATATAGCTCAAATCCAGGTAGCAGTTTCTACCAGCTTTCCACTTGCAGAGGGAACACAGGCAATGAGAGTGAACGTCGCTTCAAACTTCATGAGCTGTGACCATTGCTGTGGAAATAGCTTCTTTCTTTCAGCCTCTCTCTACTAAATTAAGATGTCCATAGAAAACTCTTTTATATTAAACATATAAGTAGTATATGATCCAGAAATTCCACTTCTAGGTATAAACACAAAAATGGAAAACAAGGACTCAAACTGATATGTCTGTGCCTGTGTTCCTAGGAGCTCTATTTACAAGAGCCGAAAGGTAGCCGCTCAGTGGTTGAGCGTCCTCCCACGCACTGAAAGGTCTCCGGGTCGATTCCCCGTCAGGACACATGCCCGGGTTGTGGGCTCAATCTCCAGTGGGGGGCATGTAGGAGGCAGCCGGTTGACTCTCTTACATATCAATTTTTCATTCTCTCTCTCCCCCTCCCGTTCTCTCTCTCTAAAATCAATAAAGACATTTTTTTAAATTTTTTAAGTCTTTATTGTTGAAAGTATTACATAAGTCCCCCATTTCCCTCCTATTGACCCCTTCTAGCCTGCCCCTAGCCCCCACCCCAGGCCCTCACCACCCTATCATCTGTGTCCATGGGCTATGCATATATGCATACAAGTTCTTTGGTTGATCTCTTCCCACCCACCTACCACCCCCACCTTCCCAGAGATAAAAACATATTTTTCAAAAAGGTAAAAGCAGCCCTAGCTGGCTTGGCTCAGTGTATAAAGCATCTGCCTGCAGACTGAAGGGTCCCAGGTTTGATTCTAGCCAACAGCACATGCCTGGGTTGTGGACTTCATCCCCAGTAGGGGGCGTTCAGGAGGCAGCTGATCAATGATTCTCATTGATGTTTCTATCTCCCTCTCCCTTCCTCTCTGAAATCAATAAAAAAATATTTTTTTACAAAAGAATTACATTTTAAAAAGATAGAAGCAATGCATGCCCATTGTAGAATGGATAACAAGATTCCATACAACAGAATATGTCATAAAATGAAACTGAAATATACTACAGCATGGATAGACATTAAAAACATGAAACAAGCCAGACACAAAAGATCAAATATTGGGTGATTCTGCTAATGTGAGGTATTTAGAATAATCAAATTCATTGAGACAGAAAGTAGAATAGAGGTTACCAGGGGGTGGGGGCGGAACGATGTAAAGTTAGTGTTTAATGGGCACAGAGTTTCAGTTTGGGATGATGGAAAAGTTCTGGAGATATAGAGCAGCGATGGTTGCAAGCCATGTAAAATGTACTTGATGCTACTGAACTGTACACTTGAAAATGGTTAACGTGGCAAGTTTTGTTACGTATATTTTACAATAATAAAAACATTTTATTTTTGGAGAGGACAGCTACCCTGAGAATTGGGAATCAAGTGAACAGTACCCTGACATTGAGCCCGTTTCTCATCCGCCCCAACTCCTAGTCTGCATTAGGTTACTAGCATGTTCCCTCCCATAATGCTTTGCTTCATTCTCCACCAAAATCTAGTGAAGTGAAATAAAGCAAGAGAATCTTCAAAAACAGCTTATGCATTTTCGAGAGGTCCTAATAAGGCTGTATAATTTTCAACCGAACAGTAATTGAAAGTTTTTCCATGAGCTTCAAACTCGCCTTTTTGAATTAGGAACCTTGCTTACTGGGGACGATGGGCAGGAGGAGCGTTCGTTAGCTTTGCGCAGTGGCAGTATCGTAGCCAATGAGGTTTATCCGAGGCGCGATTATTGCTAATTGAAAACTTTTCCCAATACCCCGCCGTGACGACTTGAAATATAGTCGGCACTGGCAATTTTTGACGGTCTCTACGGAGACTGATCTTCTCGGTTGGAAAGAAAGAACCACTTTTTTATTCGGTTACTAGGAAGAGGTGCCTAAGCTGCCTCCGCTGTTCAACTCTTTACCTGCGGAAAGTGGCTCGGACCCGTTTTCTCTCTTCCACGCTGCATCTTTCCGTCTTTGCCACGCTGACGCCCGAGGTGTAGCTGCTCCGGAAATGCTCCCCCCGGCCCCTGCCCCCGCCATCGGCGCCCGCGCCCCCAGCTACTTGTTGCTCTTTTCCCGCCGCTCCCTTTTTCTCCAAATTCAAGTCATTACGGTCACCTCTGTGACGTTATGCTGATTTGCATAAGATCCCCCAGCATCCCCAGCGAAGGTACGCTCATTCCCCCAAATCTGGACGTTCTACGCGAGATGGTCCAACCACAAGAAACCTCCGGTGCAGACGGGCCTGGAACTACAACTGCTCCCAGGGGGACGGGTCGGATCCGCGGCCTCGCCGGCGGGCGCTCACCCTCAGCGTAAAGGCCGTTCCCGTCCGCCAGGGAGTGTGGCTCGCGGCCATGGCGTCAGCTTTGCGCAGTGGCAGTATCGTAGCCAATGAGGTGTATCCGAGGCGCGATTATTGCTAATTGAAAACTTTTCCCAATACCCCGCCGTGACGACTTGAAATATAGTCGGCACTGGCAATTTTTGACGGTCTCTACGGAGACTGGACCTGAGCGGTTCCAAAGAGAGTATGTGAAGTTCTCTGTTATCTATCATTTTTTTGCAGCTTTAGCTTGTTCTGACTGCCTGTCTTGTTTCCCTTTGTCTTGTCTTCCTGGGTGAGGAGTCGGTGGGAGGCGTGGTCTCCCCGGACCTGGCACTGCCGCCCGGAGACCTCGCACGGCAGGGCGTGTGCGCTTGGTTGTGGCCGCCTCACGTACACACCAAGACTCAGCGATCGGCAGCGCCCACCTCCTTCCATCCCTGCTGTGTGTAGGCGACCCCTTTCAGAAAGGTCACAGATTCGCAGGCTTGGAAGGGAAACTGAAGGTATCGCACCCAAAAGTGTTGCCGATCTAAGAAAAAAAGGGTGCCCTAGCTGGGGTGTTCAGTGGTTAGAGTGTCGGCCCGTAGACAGAAGGGTGGCGGGTTCGATTCCGGGGCGCGTACCTCGGTTGCGGGCTCCTTACCCGGCCCGGTTGGGGCGCTTGCAGGAGGCAACCAATCGATGTGTCTCTCTCACATCCATGTTTCTCTCTGTCTCTCCCACTCCATTCCATTCTCTCTAAAAATCAATGGGGAAAATATCCTCCGGCGAGGATTAGCAACAACAAAAAAGGTATATCAGCCTGACTGGTTTGGCTCAGTGGATAGAGCGTCGGCCTGCGGACTGAGGGGTCCCAGGTTTGATTCTGGTCAAGGGCATGTACCTTGGTGGCGGGCACATCCCTAGCAGGGGATGTGCAGGAGGCAGCTAATAGATGTTTCTAACTATCCTTCTCCCTTCCTCTCTGTAAAAAATCAATAAAATGTTTGTGTTTTTTTTAAAAAAGGTATATCAGCCAAAACCTGTTTGGCTCAGTGGATAGAGTGTCGGCCTGCGGACTGAAAGGTCCCAGGTTCGATTCCGGTCAAGGGCATGTACCTTGGTTGCGGGCACATCCCCAGTAGGGGGTGTGCAGGAGGCAGCTGATAAATGTTTCTCTCTCATCGATGTTTCTGGCTCTCTGTCCCTCTCCCTTCCTCTCTGTAAAAAAATCAATAAAATATAAAAAAAATAAAATAAAAAAAGGTATATCATTTTGATTCATTCACACCAGATGGCTACTGTCATTTTTAAAATTTGACAATCTCAGGGAAAAGAGGTCAGTGCCCCTGACTGTATAGTCAGGTATTGCGTTTTTTATTTTTTTTATTTATTTTTTATTTTTAAAAATATATTTTATTGATTTTTACAGAGAGGAAGGGAGAGGGATAGAGAGTCAGAAACATTGATGAGAGAGAAACATCGATCATCTGCCTCCTGCACACCCCTGTACATGCCCTTGACCAGAATCAAACCTGGGACCTTTCAGGCCGCAGACCGATGCTCTATCCATTGAGCCAAACCGGTTTCAGCAGGTATTGTGTTTTTAAAAGTTCTTGAGGCATACCTGTGCCATGGCACACCAGCCGAAATTTGGTGTTTTATCATCTAAACAAGTCCCCTCGCCTTTTTTCTTTCCTTAAGGATATGGAGTTTTTGAAGAGTCCAAAGCAGTTACCTTGCAGAATGTCCCACATTCTGGCTTCACCTGATTGTGTCCCCTGTGGCGTTAACATGTCCCTCTGTCCGCTGTACTTCCTATCAAGTGGAAGTTAGACCTCAAAGCTGGATTCAGGAGCACCACAGAGGCGGCTTTGTGAACTTGGTACTGTCTCTTCCACTGTTAGTGATGCTGAGTGTGAGCACCTGGTGAAGGCAGTAACTGCTCTCTCTCTCTCTCACTTCCTTTACTGTAAAGTGCATTTTGCCTTATGTAGTCAGTTATCTGTGGATGAACGACACTTAATACAGAAACCATTTGATACTAAAAGCCCTTTTCTTTTCACACCCACTGCCCTGCACCACTTCCTGATCAGGCGCCAAGATGTCACGGCTGAGTAAGATAAGTTAACATCGCTTCTTCTTGGAACCCGGGGGAGGTTTCCTGGGACCAGGGCCTGTGTTCAGAACCGGTGTCCCCCGACAAGCCAGTGTGTCCGAACCGAACCAATGTGATGGACAGAGGGGGTCCGTGATCACTGCTCAAAGGGGCGTCCTGGAGACTCCACATTGATTATGGGACCGGCAAGAGTTGCCAGTATGTGCCATCCAGAGTCTGACGGTTCAAGGAGCTATAAATACCCTTGACAGCACGCTCTGATAATGCACGCCAACCCTTTCTTTCCACTCTAGCTGCTAATCTGGGTGTCAAACAGGCCTGAGGAAATAGATGGGTCCTTCTTCCCATGGCAACTTTTGTATGGATCACAAAGCTAGTTGGGCCCGGCCGGCGTGGCTCCGTGGTTGAACGTTGACCTAGGAACCAGGAGGTCACGGTTCGATTCTCAGGGCAGATGCCTGGGGTTACTCGGCTCCATCTCCGGTGTGGGGCATGCAGGAGGCAGCCATTCAATGATTCTCTCTCATCATTGATGTTTCTATCTCCCTCTCCCTCTCCCTTCCCCTCTGAAATCAATAAAAATATATATTTTTTAAAAATAAGTTAGTTGGTTGAGCTTCCTCCCGTGCACAAAAACATCGCCAGTTCGATTCCCAATCAGGGCCCTTACCCGGGTTGTGGGCTCGACCCCCAGCAGGGGGTGTGCAAGAGGCAGACAGTTGGTGATTCTCTCTCATCATTTAAAAAATGTGTTTCTTGATTTGAGAGCGAGAGGAAGGGAGAAGGAGAAAGAAACATTGATGTGAGAGTAACATCGATCAGCTGCCTCCCAACCAGGGATCAGCTGTCTCCCCCGCTCCCTTCCTTTCTGAAGTCAATAAAAACATCTTTTTAAAGAAAAAGTAAGAAAAGGCTAAAAGGCTTTGCTGCTTCTGATTTGGTGGTGGCGGTGGTGGTAGTGAAGGCCCCCTGTAGGTCACTCATTGCCCTCCTTAAAACTTTCATGCCAGAATAAAGCCCAGTGATTTTCCATGACCTCTGACCTCATTAGAGGCCCCGGTACAATGCCTTCTCCCCAGCTCCCCCTTTTTCCTTTCTCAGCTCCAGCCGCAGGGCGTGACTTTCAGTTCCTGCAAAGGGCCACGTCCTCCTGGCTTCAGACCCCAGCAGGTGCTGTTGCTCCTGCTGAAATGCATCCTGTCCTCTTTCCTCCTTCAGTTCACAGTTCAGCCACCCCCTCCTCCAGGAAGCCCTCCCTGACCACCTCCCAATCTCGGACACTTGGTCCTACATCCCCCACCAAAGCATTTAACTTTGTGTCAGGTACCATTGGGAGCACTTTCCCTATATTATCTCATTTAGCACCCACACACTTTCTGTGGCAAGGAGACTTCCTTGGTGAGACATGAAATCACCTAGGAAGCTTTAAAAAATATATTTTTGCCCAAGATTAATCTTTTTTTTTTTTTTTTTAGAAAATTTATTGATTTTTTTACAGAGAGGAAGGGAGAGGGACAGAGAGCCAGAAACATCGATGAGAGAGAAACAATCAGCTGCCTCCTGCACGCTCCCCAGTGGGCATGTGCCCGCGACCAAGGCATACGCCCCTGCCCGGAATCGATCCTGGGACCCTTAGAATCCACAGGCTGATGCTCTATCCACTGAGCCAAACCTGTTAGGGCCAGACTAATCTTTAGAAATTCTGATTTAATTGGCCTGGAATGCAGCCTGGGCATCAGAATTTTTAAAAGCTTCCCAGGTGATTCTCATGCACAGCCAGGGTGGAGACCCATGGCCTCTGAGATAGATGTGATCCTGACATCCTTTTACAGCAGGGACTCTAAGGCACAGAGAAGTTAAGTAAGTGGCCTAGGGTCACGCAGCAAGTGGTTAGTGGAGAGGATTTGAACCCAGAAAGTCTGGCTTCGAAGCTTTGCGGGAAAAAAATAAATTGGCCATAGTTAATTTTTTAAAAATGTGCTTATTGATTTGAGAGAGAGAGGAAGGGAGAGGGAGAAAGAAACATTGATGTGAGAGTAACATCGATCAGCTGCCTCCCAACCAGGGATTGGACTGGAAACCTGGGTTTGTGCCCTGACCGGGAATCGAACCGGGGACCTTTCGGTGCACGGGACAATGCACACCAGCCAGGGCCTCCGTCAATTTCCCAGTGATTGAGAGCTGTGAGCCAGCTCTCTTCTGAGATGGACACTGAGGGCCCGGGCATGGGACGTGTTTAAGCCAGAGAAGCCGGTGAGCGTGCAGACACCCTGCTGTCACTGAACACGGAGAGGCTGTTTGGGGGCTGGTGGGCCCTTTCCCTGCTGACATAGTCCTTGGGGTCCCCCTTTCCCACCCCCTGGAGCCAGTGGTCCAGGCTGGCTCGGGAATGTGGGAGGGCTGGGTGGGGGTCCGTCCCATCAGGGGCTGATGTTTCCAAGGATGTTTCCTTGCCTGGAGGGAGGGGAGCGGGTCAGGATTACAGAACAAACAAGTGTTAGAACTGGATCTGCGTTCCCCCTCCCCCTCCCTCCCCCGGGAGAATCCTGTGAAAACGGCAGAGTGCGTCCGAACACACACATCAGACATTCTCCAGATGCCCTCCTACGTGGCTTTCTGGGCACATACATTGATTGCTACAGTGGGCACCTCTTTCATTTTATTTATTTTTAAAAATATGTTTTTATTTATTTCAGAGAAGAAGGGAGAGGGAGAGGGAGAGGGAGATGAAAACACCAATGATGAGAGAGAATCATGGCTTGGCTGCCTCCTGCAACGCCCCACACTGGGGATCGAGCCTGCAACCAGGGCATGTGCCCTGACCGGGAGTCGAACCATGACCTCTTGGCTCATGGGTTGACACTCGACCACTAGAACCACATCAGGCAGGCTCAGCATACATTTCTGATCACTAACGCAACTCGTCCTTCTGGAATGCCCATCCCATGGCCTCCTAGTCTCCAAAAATCGGCTCCGCGTTCCCTCTTTTCCAGGAAACCTTTCCAGGCCTGATTTGAATCACTCTTTGCAGCTGATTCATGTCAATGTCTGAGGTGTCATTTTTACAATACGGTTGAGTTTTATTTTGAAACTAGAAGCCCGTTGCACAAAGTTTCGTGCAATAGACCTTCCTTCACCTGGCTGCCGGCACCAGTTTTCCACCAGCACCAGTTTTCCTCTGGCCACCCGCCGATCGGAGAGCCCCCCGCCAGCGCGATCAACCACCCCGAGTTCCTCCAGCGCCGTTTCCTCTGGCCACCCGCCGATCGGAGCGCCTCCCGCCAGCGCTCCGATCGGCGGGTGGCCAGAGGAAAACTGGTGCTGGTGGAAAACTGGTGCCAGCAGCCACAAAATTGGCCACCCCGAGTTCCACCACCGGCGCCTTCTGCCAGCCCCATGGGTCCTCCCAAAGTGCCGGCCATTGGGGCCGGCGAGAGGAACGGGGGGCGGGGACTCGTGAGTCCCCACCCCCCGCTCCTCCTACCAGCCCAATCAGCCACCCCGAGTCCTGCCCCCAGCCTCCCACCAGCCCAATCGTGGGCGTAGCGGAGTGATGGTTATTTGCATACTTCCCTTTTATTAGGTAGGATATTAACTCATTCTAGGCGTAGATAAGGTTGTGTATGTGGTTCAAAATTCAGAAGATCCCGAAGGGTATTTAGGGAAATCTCCTTCCCATTCCTGATCCCCAGCTACCCCATTCTCCCACCCCACCCCATCCCACCCCACCCCTTGCCAGAAGACACGAAGAGTTTATTTATTCATCCAGAGATGCTCCACCATGTGTAAGCATTTCAAACAAATAAATTGGTTCCCATTTTTCTCCTCAAAGATACACGTTACACACACTGTTCCGTTTTATTTTTCTTAGAACTGTTTTACGTCAACCACTGAGCCACGCCGGATGGGCTTTGGGGCAATTCTTCGTGGGGTCACCCTAAGGTACTATGTGGGAGTCAGTGTGCATGAAATGTCAGTATATATTTATCTAGACACAGTTGTTATGGACAGCGCTGTGTCGGCACCCAGCAAAAGGCCTGACAGCAGCGCACTTAACCTCTGACTCAGCACTTCCGCTTCTAGGAATTGATCTTCAGGAAATAATTAAGGATGTGCCCCAAGATTTAACTCCCACGATGTTCTTATCAGCATTGCTGGCTACTGTGAAATCTTGGAAATAACTAAATTTAACCAGGGAACTGGTAAATATGGGAACAGTAATACGTGGAACCCTATTTTGCCCCCCAAAATCATGTTTTAGGAAAATATTGAATGCCATGAAAAGTAGCTTACAAGATAGTGTAAAGTGAAAAATAACAGTTTTCAAATAGATCCAGAGACAAATGGCAGGGGAGGTGGGGGGTTAGAGAGCAACCAAAGGACTTGTATGCATGCATATTAGCATGACAAATGGACACAGACACTGGGGCGGTGGGGCGGTGGGGGCTGGCCCGGGGTGGGAATGGCTGGGGCGGGGTGGGGGTGGGGGGAGGTCAATCGGGGAAAAAGGAGACATATGTAAAACTTTAGACAATAAAAAAAGAGAAAAATAACAGTTTTCAAAGCAATGTACATAAATATAAAAATGCACATTTAAACATTTTGTATATGTGATATAGATACTTATATGTGTGTATATGTGTGTAACACAATGGTCTAGAAAACTGTACAACTGGCATTCAGTTTTTTGGATTGTTGATTTTTATCTCTTAGTTTATCTTCTTTTTTCCCCCTTCTAATTATCTTTCTACAAGGACCAATTGTTGCTTTTGTAAAGAACATTTCTACATCTATATTCTAAGCTCTGGGATTTATTACTCTAAATCATTTTTTTTCCTTTTCTTAATCCCCTCTTTCTTTCCAGCATCAGTTAGTGCAGCCCTCACCTTAATTCATTAGGAAGTACTTAATAAATGTTATTCACAGAGCATACTTTTATTGAGCACCTACTATGTGCTGTGCCCTATGCCAGGCACTGGGGTAGAGCAGTGAACAAGACAGATATAGTCTTTGCCTTCCTGAAGTCTAAAGTCTAGTAGAAGAATACCCTAGCTGGTTTGGCTCAGTGGATAGAGCGTCAGCCTGCGGACTGAAGGGTCCCGGTGTTCAATTCCAGTCAAGGGCACATGCCCAGGTTTTGGGCTCGATCCCCAGTAGGAGGCCTGTAGGAGGCAGCCAATCAATGATTCTCATCATTGATGTTTCTATCTCTCCCTCTCCCTTCCTCTCTGAAAAAAATAAAAAATAAAAAAAAATATATAAAATAAAGTCTAGTAGAAGATGAACAGAGGCAAACAACAAGTGCATAAGAACTATTTAATTGTAATTATGACAAGTGCTTCCGGTTGCTAAGTAAAGATCCTAATAACAGGAGCCCTGACATAGCCTAGCACCGTGGTCGGCAAACTGCGGCTCGCGAGCCACATGCGGCTCTTTGGCCCCTTGAGTGTGGCTCTTCCACAAAATACCACGGCCTGGGCGAGTCTATTTTGAAGAAGTGGCATTAGAAGAAGTTTAAGTTTAAAAAATTTGGCTCTCAAAAGAAATTTCAATTGTTGTACTGTTGATATTTGGCTCTGTTGACTTATGAGTTTGCCGACCACTGGCCTAGCAGGTTAGGAAATGATTTTCTGAGGAAATAGCTTTTAGGTTGAAATCCCCCAAAACAGTGATGCCAGATAATATTTAAAACTGCCCAGTGTAGCTGAAACCGGTTTGGCTCAGTGGATAGAGCGTCGGTCTGCGGACTGAAGGGTCCCAGGTTCAATTCCGGTCAAAGGCATGTACATTGGTTGCGGGCACATCCCCGGTGCGGGGTGTGCAGGAGGCAGCTGGTCGATGTATCTCTCTCATCGATGTTTCTAGCTCTCTATCCCTCTCCCTTTCTCTCTGTGAAAAAAATCAATAAAATATATTTAAAAAATAAACAAACAAAAAACTGCCCAGTGTGGTAACCACTAGGCACCTGTGGCTACTTCGCACTTGGAATGTGGCTAGTCAGACTGAGAAGTGCTGTAAGTGTCCAACACACACCGAATTTCCAAGACCTGGTACGAAAAAAATAAGTGAGTGACCTCATTGATTTTTTAAAATATTGGTTACAAGTAGAAATGATAACATTTAGGATATATTGAATTAGATAAAATATATGAACATTAATCTTTCCTGTTTCTTTTTCCCTTTTTAAAATGTGGCTACTACAGCCCTAGCCGGTTTGGCTCAGTGGATAGAGTGTCGGCCTGTGGACTGAAGGGTCCCTGGTACAATTCCGGTCAAGGGCACATGCCTGGGTTGCAGGCCTGATCCCCAGTGTGGGGCATGCAGGAGGCAGCTGATCGATGATTCTCTCTCATCATTGATGTTTCTATCTCTCTCTCCCTAACCCATCCTCTCTGAAATCAATAAAAATATATTTAAAAAAATAAAAAATAAATGTGGCTACTACATATGTAATTTGCATTTTGTTTCTAATGGATAGCAATGAGTCAAGAATGCTTATTAGTGACAAGGATTATCCTAAGTCCTAAATACATAGCATCTCCTTTACTCCTGAGAGGTGGATTTTATTAATCTTTTTTCTATAGAGGAGGAAACTGAAGCATAGAGAGTAACCAGCCTGAAATTTACCACAAGCAAGGAGCATAGTTGGGACTTAAACCTGAGTGGATCTGTGTACTCAACCTGTACCCCACACTTTTTAAAATATATATTTTTTTTATTGATTTCAGAGAGGAAGGGAGAGGGAGAGAGAGATAGAAACATCAATGATGAGAGTGACTCATTGATCAGCTGCCTCCTGCACACCCCCTACTGGGGATCAAGCCCGCAACCCAGACATATGCCCTTGACTGGAATCGAACCCAGGACCCTTCAGTCTGCAGGCCGACCCTCTATCCACTGAGCTAAAGTGGCTAGGGCTGGGCTCTTGAATGTTAATATAAGAGGATGTGGCAGCTACAGAGGTGAACCTCTTGGCTCTGCCTTCAAAAAAGAGCTTGTTATCCAGCTGGACGAATGACAGTTTCCAGACACAAGACCACACTGCTCTGGGCATCCCCAGCCAGTGGCTGGACATGGTGGGGAATTGGGGCCTGGACACTCTGCTCAATGGGGACTCCTCTCATGAATAGTTTTCTGGAGCTCCCAGTTGCGTTGTCAGATCTGAGTCTCTCTTTACCCAGTCCTGCTTCTTCCTCTTTCTCGTTCACAGGCGATAAGGCAACTCGCAACATCTGCTTCCTGGAGGGTCTGGCCTGACACAGAGGGTCTTGGGGGCTGGGTTCTTGGGGGAAGGGGAGCTGGAAGCTGTGTTTGCCGAGTATTTTTTTTTTTAAATCCTCATCCGAGGATATTTTTCCAGTGATTTTTAGAGAGTGGAAGGGAGAGGGAAAGACAGAGAGAACTATCAATGTGAGAGAAACACATCAATTGGTTGCCTCCTGCATGAACCCTGACTAGGGCTTGGGCCGGGGAGGAGCCTGCAACCGAGGTATGTGCCCTTGACCGGAATGGAACCCTGGACCCTTTGGTCTGCCAGGCTGATGCTCTATCCACTGAGCCAAACCGGCTAAGGCTGCAGAGTATCTCTATATATAAAACCCTAATATGCAAATAGATCAAATGGCGGAACAACTGAACAACCGAACAACTGGTCGCTATGACGCGTGTTGACCACCAGGGGGTGCACACTGAACATGGCAGGCATTGGCCACAGTGGGATGGTGGAGCAGGTGAGCAGGGGCGCCAGACCGAGGCAGAGTGCCAGTCACTGCCATCGGGGCGAGCCTCTGGTGGTTACTGAAAATTCTTTGCTGCCATGCACTGCGGTCCCGCCTGGTGCCATCAGCGGGTGCAAACGGCAGCTGCTGGCCCCGATCGCTCCTGAGGGCTTCTCCACCTCCCCCTGCTCCTGAGGGGCGATTGGGGCTGGCAGCTGCCGCTCGCACCCACTGCTGGTGCTGGCCCCAGTCGCTCAGTGCCATCAGCGGGTGTGAGCGGGGCTGGTGCCGTCAGCACGTGGGAGCTGCTGTAGTGGGAGCGGGGCTCCCGGTAGACAGGGGACTGGGCCACGGAGGAGGGGCACGGAGGATGGGCCGAGACCCGCCCCTGTGCCCACTGCTGCCTTGTGGCCCACAGTTCCTTTCAAGGTGTACGAATTCGTGCACCGGGCCCCTAGTTTTTATATAAAATTGACAAAATGTGGGGAAGGGCTGATAGTAATAACTACCTTGATGAGAATTAATTTAGATAACAGCCATATAGTAGCTGTCACTTAGTAAATGGCAGTTGTTATTATTACTCGATTTCTGGGGTGGCAGTGGGGTGTTCCGGACACTGTGCCTGGCACTGGGTGTCAGGTCTTTGTAGTTTTTCTTTTAATGTCTAAGGTGGGGTCCCTTCTGCTCCATGCAGAGCTCAGAAGTCTCCCTCTGGGAGAGCGGACATGTAGAAGGTGGAGATACAGAACCTGGAAAGTACTGAGTCTGCCCCAAAGGCGGGGCTGCGAGTTACGCTGTCATGGGCCCAGAGGGCGCCCCCAGGGAAGGTCTCCAAAGGTCCCCGCTTCCTTGCCCGGCGAGGATTTAGGGCTCTCCTGGGAGGGGACCTACTGGGAGAAAGACAGGCAGACCAGTCTGACTCTCCCCGGACAGACGTGTGATGAGTGTCCGGTGGATGGACAGACACAGATCAGACTGAGATAGCAAGACAGGCGATGGGCCTGTGACTTTGAGATGGACAGAAAGCCGGACCCGAGGGCCTGAAGGCCGGGGAGCCACCCACCTGTCGCCCGTGCCGCGAGAGGGCGCCGCCGCCCCGCCCAGCGTCGCCCACCGGCCCGGCTAGGCGCGCGCTCGCGGGCCGCGGCGGGGGCGGGGCCGGCGCGCACGGGGCGGGGCCAAGGGGCGCGCGGGGGCGGGGCGCGCGTGTCCGCCAAGACGGCCGGGCGCGGGGGCGCGCGGCGGCGGCGCGTTCCGTTCCGGGCCGAGGCTCGCGGCGGAAAAGTTGCGGGCGGAGAGCGGCGGCCCCGGGACGGGCAGCGAGCGGGACGTCCAGCCGGTTCCCGGCGCTCGCGGCCCCGCCATGGACGACCTGGGTGAGTGAGCGGGGCCGGGGCGGCGGCAGCGGAGGGCGCGCGGCCCCGGGGCGGGCGGGCGGGCGCGAGCGAGCGAGCGGCGGGCCCGGGGATCCCACCCCTGGTGGCCGATCCCCGCCGGGTCCCTGCCGGCCGGCGCTCCGCGGGGCGGGGATCTCGGGCCGGGCCTGAGCCCCGACCAGGCCGGCCCCGCGCCGGCCTCACCGCCGCCACCCCCCGCCTCGGGGACCCACCCCCATCTCCCAGCCCAGCCCCAGGGACCAGCTTGCACCTCAGGGACCCGCCCCGACCGCTCCAGGGGCAGGACCCTCACTGCCTGGAGCAGACCACCTCCCCAGCGAGGGGACCCTCGCTTCACAGACCGCCCCCCCCCCCACCGCCCAGATCCACCGCCCAACTCGGGGAGCAGCTGCCTGATCCCACAAGCTGGCCCCCCCCATTCCAGGGCATGCTCCCACCCCCGGAGGACCGCTCCCCCTTCAGGGATAGCCTCTCCGAGCCCGGCCCTTTCATGTCAGACCCACAGTTAGAGATGAGCCCCCCCTGCAAAGACAAGTTTCCCCTGGGTCCCACTGACCCCCCACTCCAGGTCTGGCCGCCCTGTCTCACGGACCCGTCACTCCATGTCACTGACTGCCGTCCCCTTTACCAGCATATCATACACCAGCCTCATCTTAGAAGGGTAAACTGGGGAGACAGAATCGGCACCCCACTCCCAGACGCTGGTGGAATGCCAGGGAAAGAGGAGGGAAGTGGGCCTCAAGGTATGCCATCGTTGAACCTGTCCTGGCTGGCAGAGTCCGGCCCGCTGCCTGGCCTCAGACCTGCTGGAAGCCACGGGAAAGGAGGACAGGACGCGGGGACAGAGTCTCACTGTTCTCCTGTTATTGGAGCTCCATGCGCCTCTTTCACGCCAGCCTGGATTCGCTGTTAAGGCAGGAGAAGGTGTCTCCCGGAACCAGACACTCAGCCAGGGGGCTGGTGCCAGGGCTCTGGGAATGCCTTGTGGTGCGCACCCTGGAGTGGGAGGGTTCTCGCTCCCTCCCCTTCACGCCTGAGGCTGGAGGGCCTCTGAGGAGGGGAAAGTTTCTCTCTGTAGGGGCCTTGTCTTCCCTCTCTGGACTGTGGGTGCCTTGTATGGCCATTGCTGCTTCCTCTGTCCCAGGCTGTGAGGAGTGGATTCATGCCCCCTAAGTGACCCCCCCCCCCCCCCCCCCCCCAGTGCACAGGGCACTAAGACTGGCTGTTTGCAGGCACTGGACTTCAAGGGCACAGGGAGGAGGACTGGGACCTTACTACTTCCTGGCAGCTTCTTTTGGGATCATTCCCCCCATACCCCCCTGCCCCCCCCATCCCGGAGCTGCGGATGGTGTCCAGTCCTGCCTGTTGTGCAGCGGGCGATGGCTGCCAAGCATAGTTCTGCCCTTGGGTCAGACTTGGCACCCATTTTCCCCACACACTCAAGGTTGGCATGGCCTCCAGGCAGGTATTTTTTTTCACATAAAAATAAGTAAGCTTTAAAGGAGGCGGGGGGGGGGGGGATATTTTTCTAACCAGGCTTTTCCCGTGGGAGCGCGGGCAGTTACAGCTCCTAACATGCTGATGTGGCTCTTTGCTTCTGCTCATTCCCCGAGCTGTTCCAAGGACTGAGGGCGTCTTCGTAGAGTTTGCAGTCAAAGCCCTGAGCTCCTGTCTCCTGATAGTCTTCCATGGGGGGCCAGGACCCGGAGTTGGTCTCGGAAAGGAAAGAGTGCACTGGCAAATGGTAGGCCTTTCAGTGTGCTGTGCGTGGAGTTCTCCACACTTCAGCTGTCCCGTCCTCCCAGCAGCCCTTTGGAAAGGGCCCCTCAGGGCCACTGCTGCCAGCACCGCCTGCCTTTCCCAAATGGAGAAAACTCAGAGAGGTTGAGTCTCTTGCCCAAGGCTGCACAGCCACTGGGTTGACAAAGCCAGGACTAGAGCCCAGCCCCAGCGCCCCGACCTGCCGCTCTGTACCCCAGGCCTTTCCTCCTGAGGAGGGGAGCTGTGGGGGAAGGGAGGTAGTGGCAGGGTGATGAAGCTACAAGCCACCTGTAGCTTCTGCTGCCTTCCACCCCGGCTCCCAGTTGTTTGGATCCTGGCTGCCCAGCTTCCTTGGCCTAAGCTCCCAGGGGCCAGCCGCGCCTGGCTGACCAGAGCCTGGGCGGGAGGACGGGGCTGCAGGAGGGGAGAGGAATTTGCCTCTGTGCTCAGGCCCGTCAGCTGTCTGGCTGACTGCGCAGCACCCTGCCCGTCAGCTGTTTTCCTTAGTTAGGGCAGACACCGAGGCCAGGCCGCGTTTTTATTTTTCTCCTGAGCGTGCCCTCAGCTGTGAGCCTCCTGGCCCCCGGAACAGGGGAGAGCTTACGGTCTGTCCTGTGGCGAGCCTAGAGGGGGCAGGGGTCTGGGCTGGGACTTTGTTTTTGGTCTTAAAGAAATTGGGGAACTCTCCCCTCCCCATAGCTGCTAGTGACGGACCGGCCATGTGCTATTTAATAAGTTACCAGTTTATCGCTCTTGGGGCAGGAAAACATAAACACAGCCTTTCCCTGTGAGCGCTCGGCCTTGTGCGGTGCGGTGGCTGCTGGTGGCTTTTCTCATTACTGTTTAGACGCTGGTTTGGCCGGGAGTTGCCCTGTTCTCTGGCCGGAGTTTCCTGGACAGAGTTCCCCAGCACAGAGCACGGAGGAGCCTCTGATTACGTTTTCTGACCTGACCCCTTGCTTTCCCCATTTCCCTTCCTAGTGCGAGGGCGGGGGTGGGGGTGGGGGGCCGTGACCACAGTTGAGGTCACTAAGGATCACTCCTGCTTGGTGGAGACAGGCATGGACTCGGCACTCTGTGAGTTTCCTCACGGCCCTTCCGGGAGGGAGGTGTGTTATCTCTGCGTGCAGACGCGGAAACCCCAGCTCTGGAGGAGCCCACTGGGGGAGCCGGGATTGGAGCCTGGACTGATCCAGTTCTGGATCTGGTCATTTTATTTTATTTATTTTCTCAGAGAGGAAGGGAGAGGGAGAGAGAGATAGAAACATCAATGATGAGAGAGAATCATCGATCGGCTGCCTCCTGTGTACCCCCCCACGGGGGATTGAACCTGACCGGGAATCAAACCTCGACCTCCCGACTCTCAACCACTGAGGGCTGGGCCGATCTGGTCATTTTAATTATAATAAGGCAATAGCGTGATCTGTGCCGGACCAGGGGGCCTGCTGAGTGGTTGCTAGTTACCTTTCAAAGTTCTGCCTGGAGGCCACCCCAGGACATGCCTCTGTGCCGAGGGCGGGCGGTCCAGTGCAGGCCTCCATAGCTTTGCCTGCCCCTCTCCGGGGAGCAGCCAGCTGTTGGCGATGCCCAGTTGCCTCTGGAATCTGGACATGTCTTCGTTCAGCTTCTCAGCAGTCTTGACCCTCTGGAAAACAGTGCCTCATTGTCCTTGGAGGGGTACTGGGGGGGGGGGGGGCGCGGAGAGGGGAAGAGGGGAGTTGCCTGGGGCATTTGGGGCTGTGGAGCCTCCGTTTCCATGGATAGTCTGGACTTTGGGCTTGCCTGTCTGTGGTGCCTCTGTGTGAGGCCGGGGTCAGGCACCCAGCTGCTGGGCCCGTGCAGAGGCACCGCTGAGCCATTTGCCCTCCCAGGGGCTCCGAGTCAGTGCCAGGTCTTCTCTTGGGCCGTGCGCTGGTGAGGGGCAGAGCGGGGCTTCAAACCGGGGTCTGATTCTGAGCAGGTGCTCAGGGGTCTGCTGCTCAGGGGTCTGCTGCCCGGGCAGCCACGGCTTAGTGGGGAGAGGCTGGGCTTCTGGCGGCCGTGGCCCCACCACTGTGGGATTGAGGTCTGCCTTCCTTCCGGCTTCCCGGCGATGCCCGTGCACTGGTGAGGCTGGGTGCCCTCGCTGAGGGGCCGATGGGAGGCCAGAGGCACCGCGGGCGCGCTGAGCAGCCCTGTGCCTCCATTTGTGCATGAGGCGTGTGACCCTCCAGACGGAGGACGTTGAAAGAACTTCCTCCCAGCGTCACTCTCCTCCCAGCCCTTCCCTGGGCTGCGGTCTCCTTGCCTTCGTTAATGGTAACAAACCTCTGCAGGACACTTTTCTGACAGCGTCTGCGGGACTCTTACCCACAACAGTTCCTGAGCATGTGCTGTGTGCGGGCGCCGTGCTGGGCGCCTGACAGACATTGTTTGTTGGCTCCTGTGGGCCACACGAGGTGCAGGTTCTGTTATTGCTACCACCCCCCTTACAGTGACCACACAGGCACAGAGGGTGAGCCCACGGCCACTTTAACAGCGAGTGCCAGGGCTGGGCTTTTAACGCAGAGCGAGCTGGTGACCAGTCTTTACACTTCAGTTCATGATCCTGGATCCGATCCTGATTGCCTGTTGGTTTGCTGGCTTTCCACTCTCTGTTCCGTGTCCCACATCCGTCCTTTTCCTCTTCTCTGTGGCTTCTTCCTCCTCCTTTGTTCTTTCTTAGGGACTCAGGATGGGACGCTGGGCACCTGTCCCCAATCCCGTCCCCTGTTCCCTTCAAGACAGACTGGGAGCTTGTTGCACAGAGGTGCGGGGAACCAGGGCTGCCTCCGAGGGCCCTCTCGCCCTCCCGGCTGGACTCGGAGGCCTCTGTGCCCTCCTCCGGCAGACACTCCTGTCCTTGCTCACGGCTGCCTGTGGAGCCTCCCATTGGAGGAGGAAGCTGTTGACACCTTTTCAGGTGGAGAACGGAAGATGTCTTGTGGGAGGAAGAGAGTGAGAGAAAGAATTAGGAAGCTGAGTTTTCCCGGAAATCTTGACAAACGGCTGATGGAAAGGGGCAGCCAGGATCACCTCCTCACCTGGGATGGGCCCGAAGCTCCACAGCCCCAGCCCCCTTTGCCTTCTCAGCTGTGGTCTTGTTGGGCGGCTCGCTGGCCTCAAGCATGCATCTGCGTCCGGATCGGTCTTCCAGCTCCCGGACTGATTGCCTAACCCGGGGCTCAGGCCCGGCCTCTCCGGGGAGGCCTTGGATGGGCCGCTGGCAGGCAGCACGTGTGGTTGGCCAGACTCGGCAGAGCCCTGGTGGCCAATTTTTCCCTTAAAGACGGCCTCTTAATGCTCATTTCTTGTGTGATTGTGGGATTGTGGTTTTATGGGAGAACATTGTTATTGTTAGGTGCATACTGAACTATTCGGGAGTAAAATGTCATGATGTCTGCAACTTAGTTTTAAAGAATATAGTAACAAAAAGTAGGTGTGTGTGTGTGTGTGTGTGTGGTGTATATGGGGGTGCACACATTTTTTTATACAAAATGGCAAAATGTTAATGATTGAATATAGGAAGAAGGTATATGTGTACTCATTGTAATGTCTTTCAACTTCTCTATATGTTTAGATATTTCCATGGTAACAAGTTGGAAAAAGCCATAGTGGGCTCAGAGTCATTCGGCCAGGGGTGCCCCTAAGTGTCTACCTGTGACTGACTTGAGTGACCCTGGGCCTCCTGTGACTGCACCGGTGGTGTAAAGGGTACGTGGGCAGAGAAAGGAGCCACGTGGGCCTGGCTGGAGACAGGAGCCCGCAGCCACCATGACCTGTGCACAAAAGTCAGGGCCCGCCCTGGCCAAGGCAGACTCCGGGCTTACGTGGGTGTGGTGAGCAGGGCCGGGAAGGGAGATGCTGGGCTGGAAGGGGTGGCCGGGTGGGTTGCAGAAGGAAGCTTTGCAAAGGCAGAGAACAGCCTCTGGGCAGCTGGAGCCGGGGGAGGGGATGAGATGCCATTCAGTCTACGTCATGAGCCTCTTATCTGTGGCCCAGGGAGCAGCAGGCCTGCGGGCAGCAGGGCAGGAGTGGCCCCAGGCTCTGGCTTACAGCTGAAATCGCCCCCCATTTCTCCCACTTGAGGCTCCCTCTCCTGGAATCCCCACTCGGAGGTCCCTCTTGTCTTGTTTTGTGCTGACTCAAAGCCGGGCCGCTTGGTCTCCCATCTGAGAGAAATAGCTGGATTCCAGCACCAGTGGCCCCTGGGCCCTGGGGATCCCGGCGGCCCCAGCAGGCCCTTGTCAGGAGGGGGCCTCACGCGAGGTCTCCGAGCCACACGTCTGTCCGTCAGCGTGCCAGGACGCAGTGGCTGGCCGCTGCAGGGATCATGGGCTCGTCCTGTGTGATCTCGGAGTGGGGTGTCAGGCCTCACTCTGCCTGTTGGAAAGCATGCTGTGGGTTTCCTGGGGGAGGGGTGGTGCCGGGAGGAAGCTTTATGTAATTCTTGGCTGGGACTCAGGTAATTGTTTTAATGAAATGGAATGCAGCTTATTCAGAACTCACTTGGCAGAAGCAGCCTGTTCGGTTCTGTTTTCTTGTGGGGGGAGCGGGTCACACATTTCCAGCTGTTTCGGGCGAGCAAGAGCGAGGTGGGAGGGAGCCTCCGGAGCCCCTCTCAGTGTCTCAGGGACCCTCAGGCGTCTGTCTCCATTCTCCTCTGGCCCCAAGTCCCTGTGTCTTTTGTTGTTGTTGTTAATCTCCACCCGAGGATATTTTTCCACTGATTTTTAGGGAAAGTGGGAGGGGGAGAGACAGAGAGAAACATCGATGTGACACATCGATTGGTTACCTCCTGCACGAGCCCCAGAGGGGCCTGCAGTCAAGGTATGTGCCCTTGACCAGAATTGAACCTGGGACCCTTTGGTCCGCAGGCTGATGCTCTATCCACTGAGCCATACCGGCTAGGGCTGCCTCTTACAACAATTAAAAAAAACAAACACCTGTTGAAAGCAGGCTGTAAAATGGGCCCAAATCCTGCCTTTCTTGATTGGGAGGCCCCAGAGATGAGGGCCATGGAGGTGTTTACACAGCGGACAGACCTTCCTCGAGGCCCTCTTTCTTCATCCGCTCTTTACTCCTCCCCACGCCTTCTTCCGCCTCAGCACCTTTAGAACGCCCAGTGCCCTCCCACCCCGGATCTCCCATCAGTGCAGTTTTTAAAAAAAAAAAAATTTTTTTATTGATCCGAGAGGAAGGGAGAGGGCTAGAGAGACGGAAACATCAATGATGAGAAAGAATCATCAATTGGCTGCCTCCTGCACACCCCACACTCAGGGATCGAGCCCGCAACCTGGGCATATGCCCTGACCGGGAATTGAACCATGACCTCTTGGTTCATAGATCGGCGCTCAACCACTGACTCACAGCGGCCGGGCCAGTGCAGGTTTATCTTCACCC
The DNA here is from genome assembly GCF_951640355.1 of Cnephaeus nilssonii. Taxonomy (NCBI): domain Eukaryota; kingdom Metazoa; phylum Chordata; class Mammalia; order Chiroptera; family Vespertilionidae; genus Cnephaeus; species Cnephaeus nilssonii. Next base: position 4,808,791 of record NC_137093.1, read on the forward strand.
CTTTTCTTCTGGTGTTTTTACCTTTCTGTTCTTCCTAACTTCTTTTGTTTGCTTCTTTTCTGTTGTTGTTCTTTTGTTGTTGTTGTTGTAATCTTCATCCAAGGATATTTTTGCCATTGATTTTTAGAGAGTGAAAAGGGAGGGAGGAAGAGAGAGGAGAGAGAGAAAAACATCAATGTGAGAGAGACACTTTGACTAGTTGCCTCTGGCATGCACCCTGACAGGGGGCAAGGGGAGTGAACCCACAACCCAGGTATGTGCCCTTGACTGGGAATAGAACCCATGACCCTTTGGTCCAAGGGCCAACACTCTAACCACTGAGCAACCAGTCAGGGCTCCTTTTCTGTGTGTTTTTTTTTAAAATGTATTTTTATTGATTTCAGAGAGGAAGGGAGAGAGAGAGATAGAAACATCAATGATGAGAGAGAGTCTTTGATTGGCTGCCTCCTGCACACCCTCTACTGGGGATCGAGCCCCAAACCCAGGCATGTGCCCTTGACCGGAATCGAACCTGGGAACCTTCAGTTCGCAGGCCGACGCTCTATCCACTGAGCCAGACCAGCCAGGGCATCCTTTTCTGTTTTTAACTCAGCCTGGGCCATTCTTGCCTTTTGCTAGGCACACCTCCCACGCCTCAGTGGCCATATTCCCCCTTCTCTTCCTTAAGATCCGCTGCTTTTGCGTTTTTCCAAAGCTTTCGCTGGGCTCCCTGTTTCTCTCCCAGGTTCCTAGGTCAGTTCATCTACTTGCGTGACCTCTTCTCTCACTGTGTGTTGGCGACTCCTAAATTTATATTTCCACCCTTGACGTGGATGCCATTGTCCAGATTCTTCCGGCCTGCACGCCGGCAAAGACCCAACTCATTTCCTCTCGCTCTCCTCGTGGCCTCCTCTATTGTCTGCGCCCTCTGCTGCTGTCCCCGCGCTTCCTTGGCCTGTGTGAAATCATGGGCTCTTCTAGGCTAGGCAACATTTTCACATGCTTTGTCTTTTTTTTCAGATGCCTGGTGACTTTTATTAATTATTATTATTATTTTAAATCCTCACCCGAGGATATTTTTCCATTGATTTTTATTTTATTTTTTATTTTTAATATATTTTTATTGATTTCAGAGAGGAAGGGAGAGGGAGAGAGAGATAGAAACATCAATGATGAGAGAGAACCATTGATCGGCTGCCTTCTGCACGCCCCCCACTGGGGATCCAGCCCGCAACTGCCCTTGACTTGAATCGAATCCAGGACTCTTCAGTCCGCAGGCCAATGCTCTATCCACTGAGTCAAACCAGCTAGCGCTCCATTGATTTTTAAAGAGAGTGGAAGGGAGGAGGGGGGGGGGGCAGAGAGAGAAACATCGATGTCACATCCATTGGTTGCCTCCCACATGTGCCCTGACCCTGACCCCTGCCGGGGATCTAGCCTGCAACCGAGATATGTGCCCTTCACTGGGACTCGAACCCCAGACCCTTCGGTCTGTGGGCCGATGCCCCTAACCACTGAGCCAAATCAGCTAGGGCTGCTTTGTCATTTTTTATATGATGGTGACAACAATCCTTCGGGGCAGATCATAGCTTTCCCCGTTTTACAGACGAGGAAGGAAAACTGAACCCCGGGGACTGAGGAGTGGACACACCCACTGTCGCAACAGATAAGGTTGCGAGAACTTGATCTTGGGTCTTGTGGCAGCCAGCCTGTTCTCTTTCTGGTTCTTCACACTGACACCTGTAGGCAGAGGTGGGAAATCCCAGGTTGGGTTTGGCCTGCAGACCCGTGTTGCTTGCCTTCATGGTATTTAAAAATATTCCAAGTTGTCAGGCCGGCGAGGCTCCTGTGAACCAGGAAGTCAGGGTTCGATGCCCAGTCAGGGCACATGCACGCTCGATCCACAGTGTGGGGTGTGCAGGCAGCCGATCAATGATGCTTTCTCATCATTGATGTTTCTCTCTCTCTCTCTCTCTCTCTCTCTCTCTCTCTCTCTCTCTCTTCCTCTCCCTTCCTCTCTGAAATCAATAAAAATATATTTAAAAAATATTCCAAGCCCAAACTGGTTTGGCTCAGGGGATAGAGCGTCGGCCTGCGGGCTGGGGGGGTCCCGGGTTCGATTCCGGTCGGGGGCGAGTACCTTGGTTGCAGGCACATCCCCGGTGGGGGGTGTGCAGGGGGCAGCTGATCGATGTTTCTCATCAGTGTTTCTGGCTGTCTATCCCTCTCTCTTCCTCTCTGTAAAAAAAAAGAAAAGAAGAAGAATAATGCTAAAAAAAAAATATTCCAAGTTACTCATCAACATGTAAAGCATCAGGGGCTCACACCGACCCAATCCACATGTCGTTTCTTTTGAAAAGTCAGAGTTGGCCCCACCAGTCGCCTGAGGGTCCCAGCCCTCACATTGGCTCTGTCGCCTGCCGCGGGCCCAGCTCCCGGAGCACATTCCCACCTGGCCCTGACTTGGGAGGTTCTAAGAATGCTCTCCGTCCGCCCTGTATTTACAGCAAACACACAGTTGCCGAGTCTGGGGATTCCTTGCGCTGTAGCCTCTGAGTTAGATTTGAATTCTGACCCCTCCGGGCGCTTACCTCTGCCTGGAGTGCGGATTTCTGTCCACGTGGCAGACAGTAGCCTCCGCCCGGCCCATCGCCCTCACCCTCCACCTTTGGGGTCTCAGCTGCAGCCTCCTTCTGCAGAAGACTTTTTCCGGTTAAAACCCGCAGCCTCTTGGCCCTCCCACTTTGGTAAAACTTCCCAGATTTTATAAGTCGGGCTTCTTTCCTTTTGTCTCTCCCCAGCCCGGTAAGCCCCTTGAAGACAGGGCTCTTATCTGCCTTTCAAGGGTCTCTGACCACCAAGTATGGCTCGGTTCTCTCGGCAGTTGCTTAATGAGTGTTTGATGGTCGATGATGAAATGGGTATGAACTGTGATGCCAACCACTTCCTCCACCGGGCAGTCTGAGCGGGAAACCCTCTGCTTCCAGGCGGGTGGGCGGCAGGTCGGTGCCCCGGACAGAACACAGGCTCCGCTGTCGGCCACTCCTGGGCCTGGATCCATGCCGTCCCCTGCTGGCTGCGACCCGGGCGGATCACCTACACCTGAGCCTCGGTCCCCGGATCTGTGAAGCAGGTGCATTTCCTGAATGCTTTAAAGTGCTCAGCCAAGGGTAACGGTGATCATTGTTCATCCTTGGAGTAATCTAGGTACTGCTGTGGGGGTCTGGCTTTCTCTGTCACCTCTCCGCCTCCCGAAGCCGCTGCTTAGGTTTGCTGCGGCCTTGGTGGTGGCATTTAATGCCTGTGAACCTGGTTGGCCGTTCAGCTGGGCCCAGGGAAGGAATCTGACCTTGGTTACCTTCCGAATGTGATTTGGGACCCTTTGTGGCCCGGTGGGGTGGTGTTGGGTCTCTGATCTGCAGGTGATGTGGTACCCCAGGGCCGGGCGTATTAGTTGGCCATTTCCCCGGAGCCTCGTCGGTGGCTTTGAGGAGGAAGTGGCTGGGGGAGGAGGTGGTTTGGTGGCTTGGTTTATAGTAGCCGCTCACCTAATGCTAACAGCCGAGCTGCCGCCGAAGCCACTCCGGGACCTGCTTCCAGTGCAGCCTCGGCGTCTCCCAGAACCCTCAGGGGTCCCGGGGCCCAGGAGGCTGTGAAGGCTGCCCCGCGACACCTGTGATGCTCACAGTGGGCCTGGGCCAGCAGGGCTCCGAGTAGCAGCAGAAAAGGGGGGGTGGTTTTCCTGACCATGAGCGGTGGTTTTTGTCAGTTGAGTGGGCACAGCCATTAGCTAGAAGCCATCCCGTGATGGCCTGCTCTGCCACCTCTGTGCCCTTCAGGGGCAGTCAGTCTGTTTTTGTTTTTTAAATATGTTTTTTATTGATTCCAGAGAGGAAGGGAGAGAGAGAGAAACATCAATGATCAGAGAGAGTCATTGATCGGCTGCCTCCTGCACGCCCCCCACCAGGGACCAAGCCTACAACCTTGGCACATGCTCCGACCGGGAATGGAGCTGTGACCTCGTGGTTCATAGGTCGGTGCTCAACCACTGAGCCGTCCTGGCCAGGCAGCAGTCCATCTGTTGGGCCAGCCCTGGCCCCGTTGGGGGTTTGAAGTGGCTTTGAGAGTCCTGGCCGGGCTTTTTCTTGCTCCGTTTCCAGGACTGTTCCTCTTCCTTCGGTGGCAATGGGTGTGCCCCATGGCCTGCCCTTGGTTTCCTCTGTATCTGCCATTTCCGTGGGCTCGGGCTCGGCTGGCCCTCTGGGGCGCTTTCTCATCACCGGGAGCTCCAGGACAGTGATGTGGATGTGAGGGCGCGGCTGCGGCCCCGGGAGACTGCGCTGTGCCTCGGCGAGCCGGCCTGGGGACCGCCTGGCCCACGCGTGGCTGTGCAGTCGCCTGGCTGCATCTTGGGGCCAGGTGGCTGCCGGGGTGGCCGGTGGCCTCATTGCCTCCGATGGCCTCTTCTGCTGTGGCCCGAACCTCCCGCGAATTCCTGCCCGTCCCTCTTTGGAAGTGGGCACGTGAGGTCTTGTGCCTGGTCTGCTGAGAGCCACACGGAAACAGGCGAGGGGAGGAGCGCCACCTGGAGCTGGTGTCATGGCTTCCTGTGGTCACTTCTGGTAATCTGCTCCCAGACATCCTGTCTGTGCTCCCAGAACAGCAGGGACGCTGCCCGGGGACAGCTGTTACCTGCCTGACCTCCAAGAGCTGGGGGCCGGGCTGGCACGGCCCTCCTGCCCCCGGGACCCTTGGCTGCCCGGCCACTGGCTGTCGAGGGCCCTGCTGGTAGCAGCTCCTTGTGGTGTCGCTGGCTTGGGCTTCACCCAGCTCTGCCCTTCCTCTTCCCCTGCTCCTGCTGCCGGGGAGCTCTTCCTCCGAATATTCTGTCGGGTGTGATCAGTCAACACTCCCTTCTGCGGCTCTGGTCTGATTCGGGCTTTCTGAGGCCCCTCCGCTTCTAGAGCTTCGAGGAGCCTTAGGATGTCACCTACTCCCGTGGTTCAGTGGGGGTTTCCAATCATCACCTTCATCAGCGCTGCTCACTCTTTATCTGTTTATATATTAGGTTTCCACTGAAGATTACAATTGCAAAAGGGGTTTGTGGGTTTTTAAAAATCTGAAATTAGTCCTGGCCCACATTGCTCAGTGGTCAGAGCGTTGGCCCATGCACCAAATGGTTGTGGGTTCGATTCCCGGTCAAGGGCACATACCTGGGTTGCAGGTTCGACCCAAGTTGCGGCGTGTGCAGGAGGCAACCAAAGTGTGTCTCGCACATTGATGTTTCTCTCGCTCTCGCTCCTTCTCCTCCTCCCTCCTCTCTTCCACTCTCTCTAAAAATCAATGGCAAAAATATCCTCAGGTGAGGATTAATAACAACAAAAATCTGAAAATAAAAAATAGAAAAAACATTTGTAAATCACTTAGGAGTTTCTACTCACCCATTTTACAGATGGACAAACTAACGCCCTCTGAGGAGAAAGCACTTGCCCAGGACACTTAGTAGCAGAGCGGGCCTGTGCTTTTCTTTCAGCCCAAGCATGTCTCAGAGGCCAACACGGGCCACATAAACAAGGTTTAAGTGTATGTGGGCCGCAGAAAAACAAAATCTTCAATTTTCATAGAAACGTAGGTTTATTTCACTAGAGACATGCTGAATACAAAGGGCTGAAATAAATGAGTAATTGTTAATATAAAATAATAGAACATTTTAATAAAAATTAATATTTTTTTCTTGAACATTAACTTACCAGACACTGAATAACTGCACAAATTAATAAGCATAGCACAAATAAACCTATTTTTCTTGTTCTCTGAAAGCGAAATATTTCCTGTTGCACATACCAAACAAGTCAATCCAAGACTAGTGATGTGGCCATCGGCTGCTAAAATATTCGCTGCTGGTATTAGTGGAGAGAAATGGTGTGCTTGCTCGTAAGGCGCGTAAGGGAAATGAATGCAACACGATTATAGTAATCAGTCATTAGCGAACATTGTAGTTTGTTATTAATACTAGTAATTATGTATAACAGGATATTGTAAAAATTAAGTTAGGACATTTTTATTTATTTATTTATTTATTTATTTATTTTATTTTTATTTTTAAAATATATTTTATTGATTTTTTACAGAGAGGAAGAGAGAGGGACAGAGAGCTAGAAACATCGATGAGAGAGAAACATCGATCAGCTGCCTCTTGCACAACCCCTACTGGGGATGTGCCCGCAACCAAGGTACATGCCCTTGACCGGAATCGAACCCGGGACCCTTCAGTCTGCAGGCCGACGCTCTATCCACTGAGCCAAACCGGTTTCGGCAGGACATTTTTATTAAGACGTTTCTTACATCTAATGAATATCATTATATTGGCTGGGCCGCAAAAATATTCGTTGTGGGCCGCATGCGGGCCGTGAGTTTGACATGCTTGTTCTTGCCCTTTTTGGTGAATATCTGGGGTCCTAGTTTTCCTCATTTCTAGGACTACATATCTGCCACAGTGTAGCCTCAAGTCTTGTTTTTTTTCCTAGAGACTTTTAAAAATATATATATTTTTTATTGATTTCAGAGAGGAAGGGAGAGGGAAAGAGAGATAGACACATCAATGATGAGAGAGAATCACTGATTGGCTGCCTCCTACATGCCCTCCAATGGGGATCGAGCCTGCAAATACCTGTATGAGCAGTCACGTGTCTCAGGCACAAACAAAGGAGAGAGTGTGAAGCATGAGTCAATTCGCAGCTAAACCTCGCATTAACATCTCAGGAAATTGTGCTGTGAATTTTTTTTTTTTTTTGCTTTTGTTGTTGCTTATTATTAAATACGTACAGTAAGTCACCATGGGCCCTAAGAAGGTTAGTAATAGTAGCAAAGGGAAAAGGAAGTTGTGAGAGCAACAATAGAGATTAAAAAAATACTTGCAAAGTGTGATAGAGGTGTTCGCCCGCCTGAGCTGGCTACTGAGCGTGGCCTGGCCAAATGGACGATTAGCGCCCTTTTAAAGCATGAGGAGCGCTAACGTGGCTGAGGGATGAAAATGCTCATGAAGCGGTGATCAAGGCAATTGAGGAAGGTTAAAACAGGGACTCACTGGGGTCTGGAACAGATGAACTCAACTTACAGGATTTCTAATGAGAAAAACGGATTCGGTTTTTAAACAGATCACTCCTTGAACAGCCTTCTGGAATGAATTAAGTTCTAGAACTGAGGTTCTCCTGTACTTGCACCTTCCGTCCTTTGTCATTGTGGTCAGACACCTCACCTATGTCTACATGTATTGTAAACCACACTGCGTTTCAGTCTTTTATACTCACCCGTAAATTTACTCTTTCTGGCATTCTCTGTGTCTTTGTATGAAGGACCTTTATTTTTTCCCCTTCCTGTCGCTTCCAAAATCTTGTCTTCCTCTTTCTTTCCCTGCGTGGAGCTTCCCTCCGCACCGCTGATCTTCAGAGCGCTATGTTCATCCTCGGCTTAGTCGTGGTAATCAGTGATGCCATCAGCCACTCGCAGCCACAGAGCCGTGGCTGGTGTTGGTAACACATTCCAGTGACACAATCCCAGCTCCCTCCCCTGCCTCCTCGGCCCCCTGGGGAGAGGTGTGACAGGATGAGCTGGCGGGACACTGGGCCGCTGGGCCGCTGTTCGCCCTCCTCTTGCTAATGCCTCCTCCTCCAGCACCAAGTGAAAGTGCCACCGTCCCAGGGCCTCACTCTGCCTGGGACCCCACTCCCTCCCAGCTGCCTCACGCCTGTGAGCCTGGCCCCCCTGGCTGACTCGCCCTCCCCCACCCACAGAGGAAGCCAGGCAGGCCACACAGTGAGTTTCACCCTTAAGTACCCACAAGGGGCTGCGATGCTGATGCTGTGGCCGCAACGCCTTGGGGAGAGTTCCTTTGATTTTTTTTAAGGTTCGGATTGCTGCAGGCTGGGGAGGCGTGGTGGTAACTGGATCACAGCAGAGGGGGTTTCTGGACTGGAAGAGGAGGGAGGGCGTGGGCCTGTTCCTGCACATGTGTTGCTGTCCCCCATTGTGCTTTGCTTTGCATGTGAGCACCACGGAGACAGAGGTGCACAGGCTGACGTGCTGGGCAGGCCTCTAGCACATGGGCGTGGGGAGGCATCCGGTCGGTCGTTGTCCATGGAGCACCTGTTATGGGCGAGGCACTGCCCTGTGCGAGGAGGCGAAGGTAGATGATAAAGCCGCGTCCCCGCCCTCGCTGAGCTGTCGGCTGGGGGATGGAGGCAGTTAGGCAGACAGTTCCTACCAGTTTGGTACGTGCTCTCAGGGGAAGTGCACAGTACTTGGGGAACTCAAAGGAGAGGGGTCTTGAACCCCGTGCAGGGAATGTGGTCAGGGAGGGCTTCCTGGAGGAAATGGCACCCTAAACTATTGTGTCTTAATTGGGACCTTGACATTTAGAAAAAGCCCTAAATTTTCGTCCTTTATCTGTGAGTAAGGATTTCCTTACTAAGATTTGGGTTTTTCTTTCAGAAGAGGCCCTAGTATCAAACCTACACATTCCCTTTGTCTAGGTAGGCAGGGCGGGTCTTTCATCCTTCTGCTGCAGACGAGGAAACTGAGCTGTGATAGGTCTCAAGGGATAAGACAGGAGGGTGGTCTAGGCAGAGGGAACCGGCATGTGCAAAGGCCCGGAGGGAGGAGGCTGTGTGTGTGTGTGTGTGTGTGTGTGTGTGTGCGCGCGCGCGCGTGTGCGCGTGCTCAGTTCACTGGCTAAGATTTGTGCCCGTGTCCTCCTCCCAATTGGATTTACAGTCAAACTCAGCCTGAGCCCCAGGGCCAAGGACAGTCGGCAGCCTTGGCTTCCTCGGTGGAATGACCTTTGGTGGTGGCTTTGGTGTGACCGCAGAGGTGGGGCCAGCTTCTGGGGCCTCTGTTACCCTCCGGTCAGATGTTGAGCTCTGTCTGTGCAAACTTCCTGGGCCCAGCCGGGCCGGGACCGCAGGCCAGTTCTGAAGGGCGGTTCCAGGAGAATTGGGGGCCTGAGATTGTGTCCTGAGCCTGCCACCCGGTGGTGAGCCCCCAGGGAAGAACCTGGCTTCACCCCTTCTGGGGGAGGGCTGTGGGTGATGGGGGACTTGAGCACCTCGCTGGAGGGGGCAGAGGGCAGAGGGAGGGAACCCGGACACTGAGAATTCCTGGAGCCAACAGCATGAGTTTACAGCTCCCCAAGGCCGCTGGGAGAACTAATACTTGTTTTTAGAGGAAGAGCAGACTGGAGCGGCAACCCTGTTATCATTTCCCCAGCTGCTGCCTTCTGGGCCCCTGGGAGATTCCAGGTGACGGGGCCACGGGGTGGGGGTGGGGAGAGAAGCGGCTCCGGCTCGTGCAGCCCTGTGGCTCTGCCTGACCTCGAGGGCTGCCCTTGTCACCTGACCCTCCATGCACTTCTTTCCTGCTCGCCCTCCTGCCCTCCCTGTTCCATCCTCACAGGAAACAATGTGGGAGGCATCCTGCACTCCTCCCCTTTCCCCACAGCCGCTCGGTTAGCAGGGTTAGCAGGCCGGTTACCAGGCCGTTACCAGGCCGTGTTGATTTCACCTGCTTTTATTTAGAGCGCAGTGACTCTTCCTCCGGCCAAGCCCCGCCCCATCCTACCAAGCCCCGCCCCCTCCGGCCAAGCCCCGCCCCCTCCGGCTCTCCAGCAGGAACGCCTGAGTGACCCAACACACAAGCCCGGTCCTGCCCGCAGGCCGGCCGCTCTCGGGGCTTGCCCTTGTAAGTCCAGACTCCGCAGCAGGCCCTGGGTCCTTAACTCCTCTTCACCAAGCTGGGACTTGTACCCTGAGCTCCATCCCCCCGCCTCTGCTCCTTCCCGCGTCCTCTGCCCAGAAAGCCCGCCTTGCCGCCCCCCTGCCTAGTTTACGACGGTCTGGCTAGTTAGTGCTTCCTGGGGAGACAGTGTGTCTTTGTGTCCCCCATGCCCAACACGGTGCCTGTGCCCAGTTCTGTTGGGGCCGCCACTGGCAAAGAGGATGCAGCCCCAGAGAGAGGGTCGGAGGACCGGAGGAGGCCGGCAGGGCGGTATGCGGCGCTGGCGCTGCTGTTTTTCAAGGCGAGTCAGTGCCGCCTGCTTTGTGCTGTCTGCAGCGGTGGCTTTGCTGGAGAGCGTGTGTGCGCCTGGGTCAGTGCCCAGCAGGGCCCATTTCAGAAACTTCAGTCACCTGGGATGGAGGGGAGATGAGGCTGCTCCCCCCACCCCCCATCAGACTTGTCTCCAGTGGACCCAACAGTGAGTTGCGAGGTGCAGGGCAGCCACGTTAGCTGGGTCCCGGCGGTGGCTTCACCTTTGCAGACTCCCAGTTTCATGGCCCATGAACGGCTCGGACCATCTCCCCAGCAGTGTTGTAGGGACGTGTGCACCGCTTTGTGTGGCTTTTCAGGCGGCCCACACAGTCCTGGAGGCCACCCCTGGATGCCAGGTTAGGCCTCGGGGTGAGGTTCCTTTGTCTCCGCCTCTTGCTCTGGAGGGGGGTGAGGAACCCTTTTGCCCCTGGGAGCTCAGTGGAGTCCCCAGAGGGAGGGGACTGCCTACCAGGGGCAAGCGGGCGCTGGTCATGCCCGAGAGTCAGGGCCTCTGGAATAAGTCCAGGGCGGCCAGGTCTGTGCTGCCCCAAAGGGTGGACCCCGGGCAGGGTTAGGAGCAGAGACCTCGGGCGGGCAGGTGCCGCAAGGACTCGCTGGACTCCTTCCTGGGAGCTTGGATTGTCAGAGCCGGTAGCGCCGAGGGGCTGGAGGGTGGCCTTTGGACCGGACTCCCGGGAGGATCAGCAGTGCCCCTCCCACTGGCTTTGTGTGCTGAGCGCCCGACGCCCCGAGCACAGGGGCCTCTGGATGCTTCCGCTTGGCACGTCTGTGAACGTCGGGATGGTTTGCAGCAGGGAGAGCTCCGAGGTCGTCCTGGACACTAACAAGCGGAACGGGGGGCAGAGGGGCAGAGTGGGCTGCCCGGCTGGCACCTTTCAGAGCACTTCCTCTGCAGCAGCTCGGGGTTTGTGCTGGGTGCTGTTTACACCTGCTGGGGGGGCAGTCAGGGATGGCACCTGGTGAGGTGGGCACGAATGACGTGTGCCTGGCATATGCCAGGCTGCCTCATGTCCGTTCTTAGTGGTTCCCCCAGATGGCGTGAGCGAGGCTGGGAGTCCCACTGTCCCTGTGTTTCCGAGGCTGTTACGCTGTTCTGTGGATGAGGGAACTGAGCTCAAAGAGGCGCAGTGTTAGCAAGTTCAACTACACGTCCACGCAGCGCGATGTTGCGAACTCACGGACCTGCTGAGGCCAGGCAGCTGCTGTGAGTGGCTGAAGGGGGCCAGGAAGGAAAGGGACCCAGAGTCCATGCTCCAGCCAGTGGTTGTCCTGCAGGGATGTAGGTCCGTATTGCTAGCCCCTCTGACTGCTCCTGGGAAGCCAGAACTCCTGGCTTTCCTGGGAAATCCCTTGATGTCTTAAGACTAACCCAAACACGTCCAGTGGGGTTCAGTCTGCAGGGCGAGGCTGGTGACCAATGCCTGGCGACCTCTTTCACTTCTCTGTCCTCCCTCACCCGCCCCTGGTTCTGCTGCCTATGGAGTTCCCTCGGGGAGAATCAGTTCATTGCTGAAAGAGGTCTCGGAAGGTTTATCTGGGCTAACCCATAGCCATTTACAATTCCTGTTTCACCGAAAAGACAGGGAGGGTGGGGCGCTAAGGCAGAAGGGAGGGTAAAACGGGCACTGGCATCGCTGCTTCCGGTTCTGAGCCCTCTGGGCTCTGCCACCAGGTGCCCGGGGCACCTCCTGCTGTCTGCCACTGCGCACTGAGCTGCCCTGGCTCTGAGGGCTGCACGCGGCCCCTGCATCCACCTTCCCTCCGAGGACTGGACACTGGGGAGCGTGCCGGGACAGCCTTGTGCCTGCGTTCTGTCCCCAGCAGCCACCGTTGACAGTCAGTGAGATTTGACTCCTCTTTTCCCAGCCCCACCTCACCTGGGTTTGGGGTAAAACAGTGGAGGGGCGAGGCACCCCCTTTGCTTGCAGGCAACCCCTCTCAAGGGCCGGTGCCCCCAGAAGACATTGGAGTTTGGGGCACAGCAGGGAGGGGTGGACAGGGACAGAGACTTCCACTTTTAAAAAGGAGAAAAGTGGTGTCCGAGAGGGCAGCAGCCGGTGGCCCTGCTGACTTCTGTGGTGGCCACTTCCGGTCTGGGCGTAGAGATAGGCAGGAGAGGCACAGCCCCCACGGGCAGTTTTGTTCACATCAGAGGTTGCCGAGGTGCCCACAGGCTCCCTGATTTCCCCATAGCTGTTGGGGACAGAAGCACAGGATTGCTGGTCCTGTCTGTTGCCGGGCACAGGGCAGGCACAGTGCAGAGGGATGGGGCCAGTGCTCCTGACTTTTTTTATTTTTTATTTTTATTGATTTCAGAGAGAAAGGGAGAGGGATAGAGACAGAAACATCCATGATGAGAACCATTGATTGGCTGCCTCCTGCACGCCCCCTAATGGGGGGATTGAGCCCACAACCCGGGCATGTGCCCTTGGCCGGAATCGAACCTGGGACTCTTTCGTCCGCAGGCTGGCGCTCTATCCACTGAGCCAAACCGGCTAGGGCAGTGCTCCCGACTTTTGCTGGCCTGCCGCCTGCCCCCATGGCCCTCCATGGCCCTCCGTGGCCCCTCAGAGTGAGAAAGCATTCCATGCAGACGCTGCAGAACCTAGGGTCCAGGGGAAGTCACCCAGACGCCCCTCTGAGCATTGCTTCTATTGGAAGGGAGTCCCCGCTATTCAAAATCTAACTTCCTAACCGATTTGGGGGGTGATTTGTGTGTGCATGGGGCTTCCTCTGACGTTTTGGCATTACGGCTAGGCACTGCTCTCGCCATCTGTCCTGGCTCTGCTGGGTGAATGCCCAGAGCGCCGGTGTCTCCTCCAATAAAACCCAAATCAGGACTGAGGTGGTCACCTCCCCGCCCCCTCAGTCTCCTGGTGTAACCAGCTGGCCATGGTGGAGGGAGGCCAGCGCACCCCGCTGGAGCCGGGGGACCCTCTGCCGCGGGAGCCCAGGGCACAGGGCGCCGGCGAGGTTCTCCCCAGGCCGGCCACCTGCGTGGCTCTGTGCCCCGCTCTGGGGTCGGCGGGCTTCCTGTAGGGAGACCACAGGAAGGGTCTCATTTTGGTTCTGTCCCCCGTGTCCTCTGCACTGTGAGCCCCTCCAGTGAGCCCTGCGGGCGAGACCGATGACAGCACAGGTCTCTGGGTGCTTTTGTTTCAGGAAAGTCTGTCTTTCCTCCTCTTTCTCTCTTGTGGTTTCCTAGTGTGACTCTGGTTAGCCAAGGCCATGAGGACTGCGGCCTCCATCAGCTCCCTCTCTGCCAGCAAGAGGCCGTTCCCCATGTGGCGAGCTGGCAAGGTTTGGGCTTCGAGAGAAGTTTGTGTCCTCAGGACAGTGGCTGTAGGCACCCTCCTTTGTAGACCAGTGATGCCATCCTCCCAGGGCCTCGGTCAGCCAGCCTGCAGCCTGGGGACGAGCCTGCAGCCTGGGGACGAGCCTGCAGCCTGGGGACGAGCCTGCAGTGTGGGGATGAGCCTGCAGTGTGGGGATGGGCCTGCAGCGTGGGGATGGGCCTGCATTGTGGGGATGGGCCTGCAGCGTGGGGACGAGCCTCCAGTGTGGGGACGAGCCTGCAGTGTGGGGACGAGCCTGCAGTGTGGGGATGGGCCTGCAGTGTGGGGATGGGCCTGCAGCGTGGGGACGAGCCTCCAGTGTGGGGACGAGCCTGCAGTGTGGGGACGAGCCTGCAGTGTGGGGATGGGCCTGCAGCGTGGGGACGAGCCTCCAGTGTGGGGACGAGCCTGCAGTGTGGGGATGAGCCTGCAGTGTGGGGATGGGCCTGCAGCGTGGGGACGAGCCTCCAGTGTGGGGTTGGGCCTGCAGCCTGGAGATGAGCTTGCAGCGTGGGGTTGGGCCTGTAGCGTGGGGAATGAGGGAAGCTCGGGAGGGCCTGGGAGAAGGCTTGGGGCTCCCGTGAGTGTGACCAGCCCTTCCTGGACCTCCCCCTTTCTCAGGAGGTGCCGAGAGTCAGTTGTGGCCCCAGGAGAACTTCGTCTTACCCAGAGCTGAGCAGATGGCTTCCAACACTTGTGGGGCCGGGAAGGCCGGGGCTGGGAGGCACAGATGTGTCTAGGGAAGCGAAAGTGTCACTGAGGGTCAGCTGTGGGGTGAGAGGGCAGCTGGCTCTGGCTCTTGCCCTCTCCCGCCTGCCCTTCCTTCTCAGAGCCCCTGACTGTCCAACTTGTGACCCACAGTGACACACCCTTCCGGTGACACTCAGGACGGACAGGCTCGCCTGCTGCCATCCTCCTTCCCGAGGCCCCCCTGGTTCTGTGCACTCGAGCTCTCTCTCACGCGAGAAGCACAGGGGAACCTCGTGGCTGGGCCGATGGTCCTGGCTACTCTTGAACCTGCTTCAGTCCATTTTCTAAAACTAAAAGCAAATGAGCTGCAGCTGTCAGTACCTTATGCCTGTTAGCCAGGGCCGGGCGGGGCAGCCGCGGCTGACTGCTCCTCAGGCCCGAGGTTCTGTCCCCGCAGGTGGCTGCTTGGTGCTTTCAGAGGAGCCCTGACCACCTGTCGCCTCTGCCGGTTTCTGAGGGCCAGGGAGCCACCGCTCTCTCTGTGCCCAGGCCCCTCGCCCGTCCACATCGGAAAGCTGCCTGGCAGCAAGAGGGGGCGACGGTCAGTGTCGGGGCAGCCCCACCTTGCATCATGCTGCTCGATGAGGCCGCTGGCCGTAGGACACAGGGAGGAAACACTCCTGCAAGCCGACCTGTAAGCAGCGAGTTAGCCCAGAACAGGGGGCTCCGGGGCCACCGTCAGGGGCTCCGAGCGGTCAGGACCCTGCCTCAGGCCGAGGGTGAAGGGAGGAGGGCGATAAGACCAAGGGCTCCGGGCCGTGGGGGAAAGGCACCCAGGGGCCAGGCTTTTGGGGTTGCTCTCGGGACTCCGGGGGCTGGTGCTTTGAAAGCTGCAGAGTGGTGGCTGGCAGGAGGACAGCTGACGGCCTCCCCATGGGGTGTCGTGGGAGGAGTGGATGGGCTCAGCCAGACAGAGCTGTCCTCGTGCGGACTCCGCCTGCCTGCAGAGCGCACTCATTGGGCATCGTGAGCCTTGTTCTCCCCTGTAAAATGGGGGTGCCCCCGGGTGCTGCCTGTAGATGCTCCGTAAGGATGACGTCCCTCTTCTCCCCATCCCGAGCTCTGGCTCCCTTTGCAGCACTGCCAGGCCCAAGCCTCTGTGGCGGGAGCAGAGGCTGCTTCCTCCGGGGCTTGCTCCTCTGAGGCCGAGCCTGAGAGCTTTCCTGGAGCTTGGGCAGCTCCTTCGATTGTTCTGGTTCCAGGTTCAAAGCCACAGGGCTCTCAGGCGGTTGTGACGGGCCGTAGAGCTGGGGGAGGGGTGGGGGCGCTGGAGCCTGACTTTCTCTCTCTTGCCTCTGTCCTTGCTGGAGCTGGGCCTCTGGACTCGGTGGATGTTCTCTGAGAAGGACTTGGCATGAACCCGAGGCACGAGGGGCGAGGTCAGGGTGTGCTCAGCGAGGAGGCCCGAGTGAGTGACGGGCCTGTCACAGCTCCCGAGATGTTTGGCCTCAGTCCCGGGCTCCACTTCCTCCTGCTCCTGTCCTTACGGGAGATGAGCATCAGCGCCGGGTTTATTTACCCAGCCTCCTCTGTGTCACAGTGGGAGGGCACCGGAGGCCGCCCAGCCTTCACGGTGGCTTGCGAACACTTTCTCATGGATTACTCATTGTGTGCTCTGTGAGGTGCCTGAGTAACGAGGTCTCCGAGGGGGTTTGTGCTGGGGATCCAGCGAGGGGGCCGGGTCCCTGTCCACAGAGGGAGAGGTGAGAGTGATGTATGGACCCACGCAAAACAGGTGGGCTCCCGAGACGGTCAAACCGCTGGTGTCTGCTTACAGGCTCCGAGCGGGAGCCCAGAGCAGGCGCCGCGGGCGGGCCGGAGGCGGCCGGGGGTGGGTTCTGATGCGGGTCCCAGTTGTCGCCTGCCTGTTAGGAAAAGGAAGGGAGGAAAGTAAAGGGGAGAGGCCCAGTGGAGGAGGAATTGATGCGACTTGGTGACCAGTGAAATGAGGCGGCTGTTTGGGCTTCTATAGGAGAACGGGAGAGGCAGGCCAGAGAGAGCCAATTCAGGGACGGGGCGGCCGCCTGAGGCCGGGCAGCACCTCGGGCTGAGCTCATTGGTCAGACCTGACTGCAGAGGGGTAACCAGTGCTGTGAAGTCGATAAACATCGTGAAAGGCTTCAGCTCGTTCCTGGAACAGGCAAACTTTTGAACTTTCTTTCCCAGTCTCTCAGGGAGGATGACTCACTCCTGAGCCCCTCCGACCTCTGCTGCTGATGAGCCGGGTGAGAGGCCAAGGAGCCCCCTGCTTGCTGGGCAGCAGACGGACTTGCCCGGAGGGACCCAGATGGCAGGACTGGGCTGGATGGGTTTGCCTGAGCTGAGAAAATGTTCAGCGCTTGAGCCTTCTGGGTTCTAGGCTGCCATCTTTTTTGTTTGTAAATCCGCATTTACCCATTGAAGGAATGTGGGAGGGGCCTGGAGATGCGCCCTAGACTTGACCTTAAAGTCTGGAGTCTCTGGGTGACCTGAAGAGGTAGATGAAATGTGTTCACGGTTGTTCTGGGACCTCCGGGGGTGGGGGGTGGGGAGGGCCCGCTGATCTTGGACCACAGATGAGTTATTTACAACAGAAGAGGCTGCTCTCCTGCCAGCCTGGACCTGCTCCTGCGCCTGTGGGGTGGGGGTGGAGGTGCGCAGGGTAAACCTGGGCGGCTCCTCCCACCTGCTGCTGCTTACCCTCCTGGGACCCCATCAGCTTGGGAAGCCTGATCAGTGGGGGGCCCTGAGGGGGTGCCTGGTGCACACGGGCCTGGCTTGGTCGGGCTTCTGCCTGGCGTTCAGGGTGACCTCTGGCCTTGCCTTTCTGCCTTTATTCCCGGAGTCTCTGGTTACTTGTGCTGTGACCTTGGGCACAAGCCAGGCACCCAATAAAGAAACCCACTTGCTGGCACACCTGCCTCGTGCCAGCCTCCTCGGCAATGGCAGCACCTTCCATGGCCACGCCCACCTCTCCTGGCAGCAGATTGGAAGACAGCCTTCCCCCCCTTCATACACCCCCCCCCGCCCCCGCCGTTTCCGGTGTGTCACCCCGGCCCACACTTCCTTCGGGCTGTGAGAGAATGGCAGTTCCTGGTGAGTGAGGCGTGAGTCAGCCAAGGAGAATGGTGGCTGAGTCTTCATAACCTCCAGGCACGGTTATTAAATATGTAGATGACACTACAGTATTGATGGTTCTTACCCGCCCGAGGGAGAGCAGTTCTGTCTGGGATAGCAATGTCTTGGATATAGACAAACTCTGAAGAGCTCAAAGGTGCTGTCTGCAGGGGTTGGCAGAAGTAAGTTTATAGTTGAGTATAGGAAACACAGAGTTTATTCTTGTCTTATTATTTATTAATTATTGTATTACAGCTGTAAACCTGTTGCCCACCCCTGTAAATGTCACCCGAAATTATATTATCTCCTCCCCAGAACCTGCTACCAGCCGTGGGGCAAACGGGGTTCTGCCCATTTTACAGAAGAAGAGGACCCAGAGAGGTGGGGCGACCTGCTGACAGGCCCCCGGCAGGCGGGGCCTCCTGGCTGTGGCTCGCACTGTTTGCCAGCTCATTGCTCCTTCCTGTCTTCTCCTCACAGTCCCTGTTGGTCCGCCATTCATTCTAGCTGCTGGGGATGTGGCATGGAGCAAGACAAGGCCCCTGCTCTCTAGAGCTGAATTCTTGGAGAGGAGACAGTTGACAAGAACCCAAATTGGCAGGGCAGGCCCCTCCAGGAGATTGAGTTCCTAGTCAGTGCCCAGGTCCTGGGTCCCCGGGCTGGGAGGGGGAGAGCAGATCTGGCCTAATTGTGGATTGGCCGGTCACAGATCTGCCTTTCCCTCCCAGGACAGTTATCAGGATAAATATACCAGCTCCCCATTCCTGGGGACTTACTCACTGAGCAAAAGTACCCCACTGCTGCGGATTACATTACCTCTGCTCTCACCGCTGTGTGCTCAGGGCTGGGGGAGGGAGACCTGCCTTTTTGTTCTGCTCTCCTTCCTAATCTGGAAGAGTTTCAGGAAAGGGGCCGAGAGGAGACCCATCCGCAGGGCTGGGCCTGCTGTTTACATAGCTCCTTCCTTAGGAAGGCCCAGCCCTGCTCACTGCTGCTGTCCCTGAGCTCAGGCAGCCGCAGGAGGCTGGTCCCCACGCTGCAGGCTCTGAGACCACCCAGGCCCAGCAGGTGCTCAGCAGGGGGACCCCAAACCTCCTGGGGCCCAGCAGGTAGGCCATAAGGCTGGGCCTCTCCGGGACCTGTGGGGAAGGGACTTGCTGAGCTGATGCCGCCTCTGAGTCCGGTCTCGGTCTCGTATTAAATGGCAGGGACGCACAGCCGGCCCCGGCCGCGGGGAAGGCCCTTGTGTGCTGGCAGCCCCTCCTGGCGCTGCTGCTGCTCCTTCCCTCCGCTGTCAGCTCCTAGGACACTGCCCGCCCGGCCTGGGGCGCTGAGAGCTGAGTTACACTGGCCCGTGACCGAGTCTTGGTATGTCTTGTTCTCACTGTGGGTCTCTCCTAGGCCTGTCAGGGGGTGTCTTCCTGATGGCCCCTGTCTCCTAGTTCTGTCTGGGTCTGCCAAGCGGAGGTGTCGAGGGGCCCAGCACTGGGGCAGGTGTGGCAGCGTGGGCTCTGGCACCCGATGACGCCCCACATTTACCTGTTCCACCCCTGGAGACCTGTTGGGGAGGCTTCTCCAGGGTGACTTTGGTTTCCCCAGAATGGTGCCCCTAACTACTGGCTCGGGATCGCAGCATCCTTTGGCCCAGGAGTGGATGGGCTGGGAAGGCCTCCTCTTTCCCCTCCAGGGTTGACCGCCTCCCTGGCAGGGAGCTCCGGCTGGTTTGCAACACCAAGTACTGAGCGTGCGCTCTGTTCCAGGACGGTGCTCAGCAAGCACTGTGCCCCGTGTTCTCTCGCAATCCTTACTCCTCTGAGTTAAGGGGAGGAATTCCCATCTGACAGACAAGAAAACCAAGGCCCAGGAACTGCTAAGCAGCCTGGTCGGTGTGACTCAGAACCCCCTCCCCGTGCAAGCTCCAACAGCTAGCGGCTTAGCGCCTGGGAGGGGGCATGGCTCAGCGTCCTCCCCCACCCCACCACTCCCCACATTTATCTCACCCTCTTGGTGTCTGCTCAGCCTCGTCCTTATCGCATGCTGAGAAGTGGCCGGGGCCTGGGGAGGGGAAGAAGCCAGTCTTGCGAAAGAGCCCTGACTTGTTTTTGTGCACTAGTTGGGGTTACAGGTGGAAAGGGTTCATTAATTCTCTGACTTATTGGGTGCCCTGTGTCAGTAGGTCAGCCCGAGTCTCCAGAGCCAGTCTGGGGGCGCCCCCTACCTTGGGAGAATGAGGGGTTCTGGGGCTCCCTCCTCTGCTCTGCACCCCTAGGCTGGCTAGCCCTGGAATGCGGGCAGACCGGCCCGTGGGTCCCCTCCCTCCAGGGGCAACAGCTTGAGGCGCTTGAGTGTTACTTACACCCCCACCCCCACCCCACTCCCACCCCCGGGGCTGCAGATCCAGCCGCTCCCAGCAGGTCCTCAGGTCAGATTACGCTCCGTTGCTCTGGCTGGCGCTGGGGTGAGGCCCGGTTCAGGTGCGCCCTGCACCCAGCCGCCTGCCCCAGGTGGCCTCTTGGCCGAAGCCGCTGCTGCTCTGAGCACTGCTTGGCCCAGGCCCGGCCTCGGGCTGGGCTCCGGCACCGGCCGCGGTCTGTCGGCGGAGGCGGGGATCCGGGAGGGGCCTCAGGCCAGCGTCACTCGGGGGGCGCACCTTCTAATGACGGTGTGCCCCAGGCCGCCTCGTGCGCCTCCCGGAGCCTGCTCTGTCCCTCCACCTCAGCCGAGCCTCCCGGCCTCGACATTTACCTGGTGCATCGGTGGCGGGGCTCCCGGGTCTGCCCGGCCCGGATCCGTGATGGCGCGAGGTTCCCCGGGGTTGCTCCCGGCAGCAGGGCGCCGGCGGGCCGGTAGCGCCCTCTGGCGGCGAGTGGCGAAGGTCCGCACCCCTTCGTCGCCAGAGCCTAGCCGAGTGGCCTTCGCTGGGCGGGAGACTTGGCTCTCAGCGCCCTCCCCTCGGGCCCCGGTGTGGAGAGAACCTCTCCCCCCACACACGCGTCGGGAGAGGAGTGCTCAGCTTTCGGGGTGGATCTGGGGTGGTTTCCTCCAGAAAGGGGCCGGAAGCCCGGGAGAGCTTCCTGCTGTCGCATGCCCGGGGCAGGCCCTGCGGTGACTTGGGAGGGCCTCAGGCCTGGGGAGGCGCGGAGGAAGTCTGAGGCCTTCCTTATCCTGAATGAGCAAGCCCTGACTGCTTCGGTTCCTGCTGCTTTGCCCAGTCAGCCCCGTTTTCTCTGACGCCTTCTGTGGGGTATGAGTAGGAGGAATCTCAGCCTACCCCGAGGGTGCATAGAGCTGGGTGCCAGGCAGCAGATGTAGCTGAAAACTGGGGACCCTGCCCTGTGGGCACTGCCTGCAGGTGAACTCTGTGCAGTCCTCGCCCAGCCGCTCTGCTGACTCAGCAGGGGAGGAGTCGGCTGAACTTGCAAGGGAACTTGGGCCTGTGACCGCTGTGTCGCGTGGAGACAGCAGGCCCTGTACCCATAGGAACCCACCGCGGGGTCAGCGTGCCCTCCCTGGCTGCCCATATTCCTGGCTTCTTCCCTGAGGTGTTTGTGGAGGTTTTGGGGGACGGTGACCCCGGGCCCTGTCTAGTCACTGAACAGAGACTGAGGGTGGAGAGAGGGGGAAGTCCACCACAGACCCTGTGACTGTGGCCCCGCCGGGGTTCCTCTCAGCAGGAGTTTGGAAAATGATGTCTCTTCTCTCTCCCTGACATCCACAGTGTTTCGCTTGGAATGCTACTTTATTACTTTGCTTTTCTCTTCACGGGCTTCCTTTCATGTCTTGCCCAGATTCTGCCCGTAGAAGACGTAGGAGAAGTCAGTTCTCTGCATCCCACCCTGATCGCCTTCGAGGGAGATCTTTTTCTGGATTTCACAAAGCAAATAAGATCCGATGTTTGCAGCTTCCCATGTGTCCTATGGCATCTGGCTATCCCTTGTAAACCCCCAGCTGACTGAGGAAACTGAGGCTCGGGGAAGCTAAGTGGTTTTGCTGTGTGGCCATGGACAATGGAGGGGGCAGCTGGGGCTTGAACTCAGCTCTGGCTCGACTCCAGAACCTAAGATCTTTGGTCTCTGCACTCCGGAACTGCGCCTTCCGATCATCTGATGTATCTATTGAAAGAGCCCATTGAAATGGTAAACCAGAATCCAGTCCATAACCCAGGAATCCAGACTTAGACAGGGAGGGGTGTTTGATGCAGAGGGCGGTGGTTTGACAGGGAAGGTCACCCATCTGTCTTCTATTGAGTGTTTGGGGCCCAAGAAACCCAAGTTCATATCCCAGCTGGGTCACTTAGCTGGCTCTGGCAGTGTGCGGCTGTGCCTCTGCCTCTGGGCCTCAGTTTACCATCTGAGCTAGCGTCATGTGCGGGCGGTGGCACAGGTGAAGCTCCTGGCACGTGGTGGGTGCTCAAGCACGGCGGCTGCTCCTGTTACCCGGGGGGGGGGGGGGGGGTGCACTTGCTGCCTGCTCTGGGGAGCCCTCTGGCCTTTCCCAGCTGGCTCTGCCATGATGAAGGAGGAGCCCCGCCCTTGCTGGACGGGCCCAGAGCGAGTGGGGACTCTGCGTGAAGCCGGCGCAGCAGGTGGGGCTGCGGAGAGGCCACTGGGATTGGCCTGGACACTGCTTCCTTTTCTGCTGTTACCTAGACACACACTGACTTGTTCTAGTTCCGGTTTGCCAGAGACAGGAAGCCAGGCTCTTCCCAAGGACCTGGAGTGGGAGGAGTGCAGGAACTCCTCGGAAGTCAGGAGACCCGTCCTGGGCTGCGGGGCCTGGGACCCTGGGCCTTGGAACAAGCTTCCCCTCTGAACCGCTGGGTAGGAGCCAGGGTGGGTGTGGCTGGCCTTGGGGGAAGGAGCCCGGGCAGGCAGCGGGGAGGAGGTGTGGGCCCACAGAGCAGGGCCCCGGGAGGCCTGGCTTCCCTCTTTCTTTCTCCGAGCTGCGGTGGGGTTGAGGACAGGGCCACACGGAGAGATCCGACTGGCAGCCCTGAGAGCTGCCCGTGCTTCAGGAAGTTGTACCGTGTAACTATGGCATCGTCTAGTGATCACAGCGCCCCTTGCAGGCCAGGTTTGGGGGCTTCTGAGGAGTCAGACCGCCTGTCACTTACTGGCTTGGTGATTGGGGATGAGTCCCACCACCTCCTGAAGCTGGTTTCCTGTCTGTAAAGGAAGCATCAGAGCCCCCCTTCGTGGGGTAATAGGGGGTCACTGAGACCAGGAGTGCGAGGTGTCCCGCACTGCGCCTGCCACTAGGAAATGCCGATGGTGCAGCCACTGCTTTCTCAGGAGTGTGTCCCAGGTCAGGTCGCCAGGGAGGTGAGAGTGAGCAAGTCCCTGGCGGTGGCAGGAATGAGGTGTGGCATGTGGGCCCGGCCCTCTGGGTTGTGGGGCTGGTGAAGGTCCGGGAGGGGAGGGACGAGGAGGGAGATCGGCAGTTCCTACTCCTACCCCCCTGCTGTCCTGCTCTTGTCTGGAGACGGCGATCCAGGGCCCAGTTGTCTGCCTGGTGCGGGTAATGGAAGCTTGCACTCGAGGGCCGATTCGGCTCCCTTGCTGCTGGTAAAAGCAGAACAGTGGGGCCCTAGAGCCTCGGGCCAGGCTGCTTGCCAGGCTTCTGCAGAAACAGCCTACGGAGTAGTCCTGCCATCCCCCCCCCCCCCCCCCCCAGGCTTGGCCCAGGAGGTAGGAAACACTGCACCAGCCTAGTCCCAGCCCCCACCTCCCCACACACCTCACCCCGGAGCCTGAAAGGAGCTCTCGGATCTGGGGTTCTGCTTCTAGCTGGTCAGGAAGACAGGTGTCACCCCGGGGGTCCCCCCAGTGTGGGGGCTGAGAAGCTTAGCTCCGGAGAGTTAAGTGGACCTGGCCCTGCTCGGCCCTCCCCCTGACGTGGGGCCCCTCCCACATTCTCTCCGCCTTGCCCTGCGGAGTCAGAGAGTTCTAGGCAGGCGTTGCTGACTCCCCGCCAGCCAGCTGCACAGCCTGTCCAGAGGGAACGAGGTGCCCACCCAGCGGTAGGAGAGCCTCAGGGGCAGCCCCGGGGCCTCCCGAGCACCCCAGTCGGGCTGGGCTGCGGCCGTCAGCTGTGGGGCTGGTTCTTAGGCGGGCTGGCGGAGCTGGTGTCTTCCTGACCTGAGGCGGGGCAGTGCCCATCCCCTTAACTCCTGGTGCAGGCCGGCGGGCACTGCCCTCGGGAAGAGTCCCAGGCCTGCTGCTCACCCTCCCGCTCCTCCCGCAGACGCCCTGCTGGAGGACTTGGAGTCCACCACCTCCCACATCTCCAAGCGGCCCGTGTTCCTGTCGGAGGAGACTCCCTACTCCTACCCAACTGGAAACCACACGTACCAGGAGATCGCCGTGCCGCCCCCGGTCCCGCCGCCCCCGTCCAGCGAGGCCCTCAACGGCGCGCTCCTTGACCCCTTAGACCAGTGGCAGACCAGCGCCCCCCGATTCATCCACCAGCAGGTGAGGGGCCAGGGCCGAAGCTCCCAGAGGCTTCGGGGCTAAAGGAGCGTGTCTGGCAGCGGCCGTGGCGCCAAGGGAGGAATGGGCTCCGGGGAAGGGGAGAGGGGCTCCCCACCAGACGCCACGTGAGGGGTGGTGACCGAGTGTTACTCACCTGACTCCCGCCGGAGTGTGGAAATTCCCTGGTGAGACTGGCTGTGAGCAGCAGCCTCCTGGGGGTGACTCGGACTGTTCCTTCTCCTCCCCGGAGGCTCTGAGCGTTCTCCTTCCCGCAGCCCCAGTACGGCTCCAGTGCCAAACCGTGCAGCGCCTCCACGCCCCAGGACGGCCTGGGCCCTCCCTGCGCTCGGGCCGGAGAGGAAGAGCACGTCTACAGGTACGGCCCAGCCCTGCCGCTCCCCTCCCCTCCTGCCTGGGAACCGGGGGCCCGGCCCCAGCCCTGCCGCTCACCTCCCCTCCTGCCTGGGAACCGGGGGCCCGGCCGGCCCCAGCCCTGCCGCTCACCTCCCCTCCTGCCTGGGAACCGGGGGCCCGGCCGGCCCCAGCCCTGCCGCTCACCTCCCCTCCTGCTTGGGAACCGGGGGCCCGGCCCCAGCCCTGCCGCTCCCCTCCCCTCCTGCCTGGGAACCGGGGGCCCGGCCCCAGCCCTGCCGCTCACCTCCCCTCCTGCCTGGGAACCGGGGCCCGGCCCCAGCCCTGCCGCTCACCTCCCCTCCTGCCTGGGAACCGGGGCCCGGCCCCAGCCCTGCCGCTCACCTCCCCTCCTGCCTGGGAACCGGGGCCCGGCCCCAGCCCTGCCGCTCCCCTCCCCTCCTGCTTGGGAACCGGGGGCCCGGCCGGCCCCAGCCCTGCCGCTCACCTCCCCTCCTGCCTGGGAACCGGGGGCCCGGCCGGCCCCAGCCCTGCCGCTCCCCTCCCCTCCTGCCTGGGAACCGGGGCCCGGCCCCAGTCCTGCCGCTCCCCTCCCCTCCTGCCTGGGAACCGGGGCCCGGCCCCAGCCCTGCCGCTCACCTCCCCTCCTGCCTGGGAACCGGGGCCCGGCCCCAGCCCTGCCGCTCACCTCCCCTCCTGCCTGGGAACCGGGGCCCGGCCCCAGCCCTGCCGCTCACCTCCCCTCCTGCCTGAGAACCGGGGCCCGGCGGCCCCAGCCCTGCCGCTCACCTCCCCTCCTGCCTGGGAACCGGGGCCCGGCCGGCCCCAGCCCTGCTGCTCCCCTCCCCTCCTGCCTGGGAACCGGGGGCCCGGCCGGCCCCAGCCCTGCCGCTCCCCTCCCCTCCTGCCTGGGAACCGGGGGCCCGGCCAGGGCTGGAGGCAGCGAGGCCAGGGAGGAGGCAAGGCCAGGGCCCGTGAGGGTTCTGCCTTGGGTCATTGGACCAAATCACAGAAGGCCCGAGGCTCCCAGCCAGTTCATGGTGCCTCCTGATGGCCTGGTGGCCTGATGGCTGCCATCTCCATTCTCCATACTAAACCAGCTGTCCCGTCACGTCACCCGTGCCATCGAGGAACGGAGAGGCAGGACTTCCTCCCTCCCCTCTTCTTACCACCTCCCCCCACTCTGTCAGTCCTCTTGCTGTGGGAGACCTCGTGCCCGCTGCCTATCCTCCTGGAGAACCGGGGTGGCCACACCGGGGAGTGCCTCTCGGTGTGACCTTCCCTTTGTCTCAAAGCTTCCCCAACAAGCAGAAGTCGGCGGAGCCATCGCCCACCGTGATGAGCTCCTCCCTGGGCAGCAACCTTTCGGAGCTGGACCGCCTGCTGCTGGAGCTGAACGCCGTGCAGCACGGCCCCGCCGGCTTCCCCGCAGGTGGGCTGCTCCCTGGGCTGGGCCGGCCTCGTCCCGAGAGGGCTCAGGGCTGAGCGGTCTTTCTCTCTCCCTCTCCCAAGATGAGGCCAACTCGAGCCCCCCGCTGCCCAGGGCTCTGAGCCCTCACTATGGCACCCCGGAGAATAACAGCCTGCTGGCGGGCAACGCCGGGCCCCTGATGAAAGAGAAGCCCAAGCGGAACGGGGCCCGGGGCCTGGAGGACGTGCGGCCCAGCGTGGAGAGTCTCCTGGACGAGCTGGAGAGCTCTGTGCCCAGCCCCGTGTGAGTGTCCCCGGGCTCGCGAGGGAGGCTCGCTCATCAGTGCCCGTGCTCCACGTCCGCCCACTTAGCCCCATGTCCCCGGTCCCCTCCAGGAGAGCCTGTGGTCCGCCAGGCCCTGCACCAGGCTCTGGGGGGATAGTGGCGAGTCACACGGGCACCATTCCTGCCTTCCTCGAGCCACCACCCATCTGAAAAGACAGGCGTCACGCAGGCTGAGGGCCCCTGTAGCTTAGTGGCTGTCAGCACAGGTTTTGGAGCCACACAGTGGGGTTCAGACCTTGGCTCTGCCCTTACGAAGTATCTCAAGCCTCAGTGTTTCCATCTGTAAAATGGGATTGGGGGTATGGAGAATGGGGATAGGGCCGCCTGCCTCCATGGGGTCGACCCAGTCATCCATGTAAAGCACATGGAGTGGTTTCTGGCTCAGAGCAGGTGATGCACATGGTGAGTGCTTCCTAAGTGTTGGCTCTTCCGGGGCCGACCGTGTCTCTGGAGCTCGCACATGTACACGCAGTGCTGTGGAGGCCACACGGCTCGGGCTTATGTCACGGGCAAGCTTGAACTTGGGAAAGTTGCTGTTTGAGCGGCCCTCGCGTCACCCATGTCAGCACACCTCAGCTCTGTCCCCCTGGCCGACAGCAGCCTCCTCCCCCAGAAGAGATCGGGAGCTGGTGGGCTTCCCCGGGGGTGGGGGGGTGGGACCCGTGTCAGAGCTGACATGTTGATCTCCTTGAGGAGGGGAGGGCCGCACGGGGGGAACATGGGGCTGGACTTGGGGCTCCCTCTGACACGTGCGTGCCTGCAGCCCCGCCATCACTGTGAGCCATGGCGAGATGAGCAGCCCCCAGCGCGTCACCTCCAGCCAGCAGCAGACGCGGATCTCGGCCTCCTCTGCCACCAGGGAGCTGGACGAGCTGATGGCCTCGCTGTCGGATTTTAAGGTGCCCCGAAGCCCCTTCTTCCCGCCGTGTCTCCCAGTCCTCCTCCTTCCGCGCCTCGGTGTGAGAAGCTGGAACTCGGTCCTTCCGTTTGGGTGCCTTGCCCTGAGCCAGGGACCCCGCGGTGCCCGGGCCTTGCCAGGGTGGGGGAGGGAGGGCTCAGCCAGGCGGTGGCACTGAGCTGCCTTGCAGCCTGCGAAGGCCGGGACATTCCTTCCTCCCTGGCGCTCCCAGCTCCAGGCCGGGACCAGGAGGTAAAACAAAGGGCCCTGTGTCGGTGGCGCTCTTGGTGGGGGCGGGCGTTCTCTGCCGGCCACGGGGGCCTTGGGATCTCGTGCCTGAGAGGTCATTTGCCCGGGAGTCGGTCTCCCACGCGGGCTGTCCTCAGCACGTCCTCTTTCTTTCTGCCTCTGGCTTCTGAGGCCAAGGCCGCCTTTGCCAGCCTCCCGCCCTGCCCCTTTCTCCACGGGCCTGAATCCCTCAAGCTCTGTCTGTGGGAAACCTAACGTCAGGCTGCTGGGCCAGTCCACACGTGGCGCCCCTTCCTCCCTCCGGGCGCCCCCGCCTGCCAGGCCAGATCTTTTATCGAAGATGCGGTGCCTCCGTGGGGCTGATATTGACCGGACGCTCCTGCAGTCGCTGACTGCACTTTTCCACATGGATCGACCTTTGGCGAATGGCTTGGGGAATCTGAGAAGGGAGCAAGTGGTCCATGTGGTCTTGGCCCTGATGGTGCCTCCAAACCTCCCTTCAGCTGGGGTTTTTGGTGGGAGATGCAGGTGGGGCTTGGGAGCAGGTGGGGGTGGGGCGGGGAGAGCTACTGGCCGTTCTGAGCAGCCCAGGCCAGGCGCAGGTCTGTTGGACCAGGCATTGGCCTAAGGCAGCCCTGCTCTAGCACCCTTTCGAACGTGGCTCTCTGAGAGCCAGCGTGGTGATGCCTGTGGGAAGCTGAGCGGCTCTAGTTACTGCCTAAGCAAGGTCCCGGGGATGCAGGGAAGATGGGTCTGTCGGGGAGAGACCAAGCTGAGGATCTAGTTGGTCTCTGGGTTGGAGGCACCAGAGCAGCTGCCTGCGGCTGACTGTCCCTTGATGGTGCCGGGCTGACCTCCCCGGTCACTCTCTCCAACGGCCACCTCACTGAGCCTTTCTCCTTCTTGCCTACTGATTGGGGTGGCTCCCCAGGCTTCGCTCGGAGGCTGTGCCCTGCTGCCTGGGTTTGATGGGGGCCAAGGACACGTTGCCAGGAACACCTTGTTGGGTGTCTGTGAGGCCCAGTCCTCATCCGTCAGCTTTGCGGTCACCCCGCCAGTATAGACGGCGGCTCTCAGAGCCCTGAGGTCGAGCCCACTCCTTGCAGGGAGCGTCTTTCCTCACCTCTCCTGTTTCTCTCTCTTCTTCCCTCTGCCTTTTGTCTTTCTCCTCCTCCAGACCAGCTCCTCTTCTGTGGCCTTGAACTCCCTGGGGCTGCCGCCCAGCTCAGCTCCATCCTCACACCACATACGTCCTTCTCCTTCTCCTCCTCCTCCTCCTCCTCCCGGGCCCTCTGTACTCTTGCCACCCACTATTAAACCCTCCCCTGGAGGCCACGGTCACACTGCAGAGGCCCTCTGCCGGGAGGATGAGGACGGGCAGGGCCTCTTACCTCCTGTGGCCCCCAGCTGGCTTGATTTGGCTGGCCTCGGGGTGACACCTGACACCCCCAACTCAAGGTCTCCCTCTGGGGAGGGCTCTCTGGGGCCATTTGGTGCAGAGAGCCAGGCTCGAGGCTGGAGGGACCCACTAAACCTCAAGCGTGAGCTCTCCAGGGCTCCCCCAGGCCACACTCGACCCCGAGCTGGGTGTGCAGGTCCCCAGGAGCCTGGAGACCCCCAAGGGCTGTCAGAGGAGGCCTTGGCTGCCACGTGGGAGCAGCCGTGGGCTTTGGAGGCGCTCAGGCCAGAGACTCCCCACAGAGCGACGCCCAGCTTCCAGGAAGTAACGGAGCCAGCTGTCGTGGCCGTAGACCGGCAGGTCATCTTCCCGGATACCTGGACTCTCACGAAGGGACGTGGACAGCTGCAGGAGGGGGCCAGGCCAGAGCCCGCGGGGCCGGAGGGCAGCCGCCCGGCTCCTGGGGACCAGGAGCAGTTAGGTGGAGAGATGCCCATGAGGCGAAGCCCGATCCCGCCACCCCAGGGACCTGAGACAGCCCGGAGGCCAGAGGGCACCGCTGAAGCTGCTGCCGAGGCCCCGAGGGCACAGCCGGAGCGTCCACATGCCATGGTCACGGGCACGCCCACCACCGAGAGGATTTCCACCTCTGGCCAGGCAGGCGCGAGCTGGCACTGAGTGGGCCGCTCTGGCTAACTGCATGCCGCCTCCCACTGCGCATGTCTGCTTGGGCAGCGAGTCCTGAGCTGGCGTGGCCTGTGGCCTGTGACCCGACCAGCGCTCGCCCGGGCACTGTGGGCCAGTGCAGCTCCCGGCCGGGGAATCGCTTTGAGTGACAACCCGCTTCTTGCTTGTTTACGGCTTTTTCCTTTGGATGAACTCCCCTGACATCCGGAGACGATGTTCGCGAAATGGCTGAAAGCATGAGCTTTGGGACCAGATAGAACTGAATACAAACCCTGCCTCCAACACTTGCTACCTCTGTGACCTTGGGCAATCTCCCGCCAGCCTCAGTTTCTCATCTTTAAAATGGGCGTAAGGGTAGACCTTTCCCCGCAGGTTGTCCAGAGGATCCCAGGAACTAACGCCTGGATGCGCTCAGAGTACAGCACTGGCCCTCAGGGAGCGTGGCTGACGTTACTTGCTTCTTGCTTTATAGAAACAAAACAAAACAAAAAGCCAAAACCACTGCAAACCAGCAGGTTATAATATAAACAAGAAAAAAAGTTGGTTAGAAGATTTGGAAGGAGTGACCACATTTTTTATTACAAATTAAAAAGAAAGAAAAAGCCTCGTGTCCTTTTAAGAGTGCCCACTCACATGCCCTCAAATAAATAATCCTCATAGTAACCTCTAAGGCAGCCGAGACAATACGAACCCATTTCAAGGATGGAGGAGCCGAGGCCCCTGGAGGTGAAGGGTCTTGCCCAAGGTCGGAGCTGAAAAGGAGCTGCGCGTTGGGAGCGCGCTGTGCCCCTGCCTCCGCCCCACCTTAGCTCTGGCCGTCTTGTTGAGCCCTGCCTTGCCCGGGCACCTGAGTGTGGACTGAGCAGCGTTGGCAGAGCCCAGAGTGGGGCTGTGACAGCTTCCCCTCCCCCCTCAGATCCGCTCCGTGATCAGGAGGAGCCGGGAGACAGGCCACGCGCACCCCATGTCCCGGGAGCCCTCCCCTCGCCGCCGGCTGGACCCCGCCACCTTGAGCAGGACCCCCTCCCAGGAGCGGCTCATCGCAGAGCTGCAGGGGCGGCTGGGCATCCAGCCGGAGGCAGAGGAGGCGGCGGGGGCGGCGGGGGCCTGCACCGAGGCCTGGATGACGGAGGGCGTCGTCATCACGGTGCAGCCTCGCGGGAGGCGGGCCGAGGGGCAGCTGGTGGAGAAGGTAGCAGGGAGGTGCCAGGGCTGGGCCAGGCCCGGCTGCAGGCATCCTGGCCAGAGGGGAGCTGGCTGTGTGGGGTCCTGGTCCCGAGGCCCTGGAGAGACTGGTCAGAGTGGGAAGGCCCGGGGAGCCGGGGCCATGGCTTCTCGGCCCTTGCTTGCTGAGCTGGTGCTTCCTCCTCTTCCTCACGGCTTTCCTCCTTTCTTCTCCCCAGGTGGTTTTCCCTCCCGGCTCTCCCGCTCCCCTGAGAGGAACCTTCTCTGTTCTGCCTTCTCCTCCTGCCCCTTTCCTCCAGCATCACAGAGATGCCGCGGCCAGCAGCCCTTCTCCCCCGCCCGGCCTGCCTGCCCCCTCCACCCCGGGGCCCTCAGTTCTTCCCTGTGGGGCCCCTGGGGCCCAGGGTGCGGGGGCAGGGCCGCAGGAAGACGTGCAGGGGTCCGCCTCTCCCCTTCCGGCACCCCCCACTGTGCGGTCCGTGGGCTGCCAGACCGACGAGGACCCGATGTTCCCCCCGATGCAGGCAGGCCCTGGGCCCCAGCATGAGCCCTGCCTGTCCCCCCTACACACACACACCTGGTCTCTCATCCACAAGCCCAGCAGGACCGCGTCCTTCCTAGACCTGGCCTTGACCCTGGGCCTCATTTGACCTGACGTCCACTCTCCTGCCCCGCATGTCAGCTGTCCCCTGGCCTGCCTGTGGGCTCCCTCCCGCCTGTCCCTCCCCTGCCCCTCCATCCTGTCCCAGCTCCACCTGAGAAAGCCGGGCCAGAGCACACCCCAGCCTGCCCCTCCCTCCCGGGACCCCTGCCTGTGGTTGGCTCACATTCCCTTCTCTTCTCGCCCTGGGACGCTCTAGACTTTCTGTAGACTTTTCCTCCTGATTTTGGTACTGCCAGTGGGAGAGAAAAACCCTCTCTTCCTAAATTCCCTTTGTGAAATGGCCCAACAACAGGGTCTCTTTTTGTTTCTTCCTTAATTAAAAAAGTTTCTTATCCTCGTTTTCTCCCCTATTTAAGATCCAGGGCCTGGAACAAAGAGCAGATGGAGAGCTGTGCTGGGCGGCTGGCTGGCCTCCGCGTGGCAGGCAGAGCAGCCCCGAAGGGCAGGACGAGGGAGGGGTCAGTGCCCAGGCTGGGCTCCGTGTCCCGTGTGCCGTGTGTCCCGTGTTTCCCGGGTCAGGCCAGGGCGGGGCCAGGAGCCCCTCTGACAGCGGGAAGCCTGCGCTGTCACTCCCGCCCGCAGGGCTCCGAGGCCCCTGGAGGAGGCTGCGCTTGTTGCCTCCATCGGCCCACGTTCAGGAGGGGGAAGGCCCCAACCCTGACTGCCCCTCTCTCCACAGTTCATGGCCCAGGGGAAGGCGGGGAGCAGCTCTCCCCCCGGGGAGCCCCCAAAGCCCGGGAGCCAGCTGGACAGCATGCTGGGGAGCCTGCAGTCCGACCTCAACAAACTGGGGGTTGCCACCGTCGCCAAGGGAGTCTGCGGGGCCTGCAAGAAGCCCATCGCCGGGCAGGTGATGAGGGCGGGGGGGGGGGGCGGCAGGTGGGCACAGGGACTGGCTCCTCGGAAGGGGGCTCCGTGGCAGGCCAGGGCCTTGAGCCACAGCCTGCGTCCCTCCTCAGGTGGTGACGGCCATGGGGAGGACGTGGCACCCCGAGCACTTCGTCTGCACCCACTGCCAGGAGGAGATCGGGTCCCGGAACTTCTTCGAGCGGGACGGGCAGCCCTACTGCGAGAAGGACTACCACACCCTCTTCTCCCCGCGCTGCCACTACTGCAACGGCCCCATCCTGGACGTGAGTGCCGGGCGGGGGGCGGGCGGCCCATTCAGCTCCACGCCACCCTCCGCGGGCCAGGGCGCGCCCTCTGAGGCCAGAAGGTGCTGTCACCGGCCCCAGCTCACAGCTGGGATTCAAACCCAGGCCTGATGCCCGGCCGGCCTCCCACCTCCCACCCCACATTCCCTCTGCGGAGACTCGGAGGTGAGGCGCGAGGTGCCGGCTCCCGCTCCCACCGTGTGACGGCCTCTCTGAGCCCAAGTCCCTTCCTCATGAAATGGGAGTCACAGGTCACAATAGAACCTGTGACCTCAGCCGCACTGGGGATGAAAGGAGCGTGTCCGCGTGTCACCTCCTTCAGGGCACCGAGTTCCCCGTGGTGTTGAGACACAGTGAGGAGAGACCCCATCCTGGCAGCCTCGGCGCTGCCCTTGGCCGGGGCCGGGCCGGGGGAGGACAGCTCTCAGCGGTGGGACCTGTCCAGTGGGCGCGGCGCGGCTCTGACCCCGCACTCGCTTTCACAGAAAGTGGTGACGGCCCTCGACCGGACGTGGCACCCCGAGCACTTCTTCTGTGCCCAGTGCGGCGCCTTCTTCGGTCCTGAAGGTACGACCGGCAGACTCACGGGCTGCCCGGGAGCATCGGGGAGGGGGCTTGGCTGATGTTGGAGTCAGGGCTCCCCCTCTGGAGGCCCTCACTCCGCCCCACAACACCTGCTCCTCAGGGTTCCACGAGAAAGATGGCAAAGCCTATTGCCGGAAGGATTACTTCGACATGTTCGCGCCCAAGTGTGGCGGCTGCGCCCGGGCCATCCTGGAGAACTACATCTCGGCCCTCAACACCCTCTGGCATCCCGAGTGCTTCGTGTGCCGGGTAAGGAGCCCCCTGACCCCGCATCTGAGAGCCACCGGCCCGGTTGGCGTGGCTCCGTGCTTGAGCATTGACCTGTGAACCAGGAGGTCACGGTTCAATTCCTGGTCGTGGGCTCAGTCCCCAGTAGGGGGTGTGCAGGAAGCAGCGATCAGTGATTCTCTCATCATTGATGTTTCTGTCTCTCTCTCCCTCTCCCTTCCTCTCTGAAGTCAACAAAAATATATTTAAAAAGGGGGGGGGGGGCACTGGGCAGCCAGGAGAGAAGGGCCTCCCTCCCTGTGCTCTCTGGATCCAACTTGGGGGCTTTGTTTGCGGTTATTGGGTGAGCAGGCAGGGGGACGCTTCCTCACGCCCAGGGGTCCTGGACCAGGGCTCGCACTGAGGGGAGAAACCGGAGCAGGCACCGCGTCTCCAGTCTCGTCCCGGGTGGCGGCCCGTCCCGCTCAGAAGGGCATGTGGGGTTCAGTGAGGAGGCAAGCTTTTCGCAGCCTCCAAGGAACTGGCCATTGGTTTTAAACTGCCGTCTGGGGGGAGCCCACAGCTGTTCCTGGGGATCCAGCAAGGGCCCTCCGACCAGATGAGTTTGGGAAACATTGTTCATTTCAGCACCAGGGTTTCGGGGCACACCAGTGCAGCCTCCGGGTTACGTGCCCAGGAGTCGGACCCATGTGTAAGTCCAGGCTGTGCCACTTCGTAGCGGCACGACTTTGGGCCAGTCGCTTCACTCGCACGCCTCGTTCCCGCCTCTGGGGGGAACCAGGTGCGTTTCGCACAGCACTTGGCTCGGAGGAAACGCTCAGCCCGCGGGAGTGTGGTGACCCTGAGTGTCTCCTGCCCATCGCACCTGGAGCTGCCTGAGCCCCTGCCCCAGCTGAGCCCCTTCCCCCCGCCTCACCCCCTCTTCCGCCCGCAGGAATGCTTCACGCCGTTCATCAACGGCAGCTTCTTCGAGCACGACGGGCAGCCCTACTGCGAGGTGCACTACCACGAGCGGCGCGGCTCGCTGTGCTCCGGCTGCCAGAAGCCCATCACGGGCCGCTGCATCACCGCCATGGCCAAGAAGTTCCACCCGGAGCACTTCGTCTGTGCCTTCTGCCTCAAGCAGCTCAACAAGGGCACCTTCAAGGAGCAGAACGACAAGCCGTACTGTCAGAACTGCTTCCTCAAGCTCTTCTGCTAGGCGCCCTCGTCGCTCCCTCCGCCCTGCCCCCGGCCCAGCCTCCCCGACTGCGACTGTGACCCAGAGGCCTCGCCCGGGCTGCAGGGCCAAGCCCGGCTGAAACTGGAACCCGTGCCCTGGCTGTGCAGGCGGCAGGAGGGCTCAGAGGGTGCCCCCTGCTTTTCTCCCTCTGCCGGGGCCTCTGGCCCCCCCTCCTGCAGCTGTCCCCAGGCTGCCAGCTCCTCGTCCTCCCCGGAGGGGGGCTGGGGGCCCCACCCCGCAAACCCGCCTGGCCAGGCCAGCACCCCACACTGGAGCCATCTCTTACTCATTTCGGCAGTGGAGCGGGGGGCGGGCAGGCAGGATCAGATGGGGTCTCTTTTATCTTTATTTCCGTCCGACCAAATTATCCAAATAATCCTGGGGGACCCCCGCTCCCCCAGACAATGCCAGCATAAAGCCATCCGTCCGAGGCCAAGTGCCCAGGGGCCCCGGAAGGTTCCTGGTGCTCCTCCTGCCCTGCCCGTCTCCCCAGGCCGGGACACTGCCCTGCCCATCACTGCTCCGACTCTACTGAGACAGACTCGCCAGCAATAATGTTTTCTAGTCACTTCCTCCGTCTCGGGCCGGCGGGAGGGGGCGTTTCACCTCGAGCCTGGACACTGTGCCGACTTTGATAGATTTCTACACTGAGGTTTGAATTCATATCATCTGAGTTGCTTTTACTTCTCTACACAGAATGATTTTGAAGAGATTTTAAAGACATCCCCTTTTGTACTCCCTCCTTGTCCTCCGCCGCCGGTCCTGGGGGGCAGCAGCTGTGGGGCGGGGTTTGCCTTGTACCGAGGGCTTGGGGTGGGGAAGCCATTTGTATTTTACTTTTTCTTAGCGTAAGCAAGTGAAGTGGGGGCGGCTCTGAGACTCCCCGTCTTTCCTTCACGGCTCCCAGGACCGTTTTATAAACTGCTGTATTTTGAAATCCCTTCCTTACTCCCCAGGCCAGCAAGCTCTTAACTGAAATGGCCTCAGGGTGTCTTGCCCCTTTGGGCCTAGGATTCTGAACCTCATCCATCCTGTTCCTTGGTGAGAAGGGGAAGGATGCTTTGGGGGTGCTGTTTCCTGTCTAAGCCAATAGGAGCATCCGCTCCCCTGTGAACTCTGGCATCCAAAAGAAGCCACGGAACATTCTCGCCTCCTCACTGCTTCTCTGGGCGCCTTCTGCCTCCTCAGGAAAGCTGGGGTCTGGTTTTGACCGTTCGTCTTGTTGATCCCACTGGGCGCATCACTTTCCCAAATTCCCTGGCCTCCTCGGGAGCTGGAGGTCTGGGGAAAGGGCCCAGGTTGTTGCCAGGCAGCCTGGTAGGATCCTGGGCAGAGGGACGGGGTCCGCTGAAGCCATGGGAAGGCCCCAGAGCTCTGGATGAAACGGGAGCAGGCAGGCCTGGGGTTCCTGCCAGCAGAGGGGCCCCAGTGGGGCCCACAGACCACTCTGCTAGCCTCCTAGCACAGGCTGAGTGTGCTGGGGTTCAGAGGAGGGGCCCTCCTCCGAGGCAGGGCTGGGAGCAGCCAGGTCTGGGCAGGTCAGCCGGAACCCTCACAGGTCTGACGTCTCCACTTCCACCCATAGGCCTTATTGCTCTGTTTACAGTGACCCGCCCCAGACCCCACTCCTAGAGGGAAGGCTTCTGGGGTCCACCTTCTGGGTCAATGGTTATTTGATGAATTGATTTTAATTTTTTTCTCTGTAAACTTTTAACCTGGCTTTTCCTCATTTCAATTCCTGTGATTTATGCCAATAAAGTTTGCCATTATTTTGACCTGTGCTAGTGCGTTTTCTTTGTGGTCTGAGATAACAACTTAGTCCCAGAAGAGAGCCCAAACCCTCCTAGACTCACAAGGACCACAGTTTGCGGATAAATCATCCATGTTCCCTGACTGAGGTAAAAAGCCCTGGGGGTGGGACCCTTGCCCCACAGGACTCTGGTCCGTGAGCACAGGCCTCCTGGCTTCCCAGGTGAGCTCTGTTGGCCAGGAAGTCTGGGGAGCAGCCTTATTGGGCCCTGCCTAGGTCTGGGCCTGCACTAAGTTTGTCCTGGATTCCCCACAGGCATCCTCACGTGGACCTGTGGGTGGTCTTACACTCATTTGCAGACGGGGAAAGCGGTTCAGAGAGGAGAACCGACATGCAGAGACAGGATGTGTGAACTCAAGGCTTGCCTCTGCCAGTGTTCCTGCACTGGCCGAACCCCGCCCCCCCTCCCATGTACTGGCACAACACCGTGGGCGACCGACCCTCTCAACTGAAGGGGGGTGGACTGATAGTTGGCGATTGGTCTCTACTTCCCCCTGGTGGTCATGTTCCTATTTGCAGGCTTCCTCACTTTTGTCAGCCAGAACTTCAGTCCTGCTCCCCACGCCCTACACCCTCTTCCCGCCTCACTTCCCCTGTTGTTTGGAATGGCCCTCCAAAGCCTCTTCCCTCGTTGGGACATGTTGAATTCTAGTCTGAACCCTGCCCATTTCACAGTGAGCTCAGAAGTGAAAATTACCTTCAACCCTCACCCAAAGTTAGTTACTTGGTTTATCCTTCCCGCTCACGTTGGATTTATTTTATTTATAGAAATGGATATGGTGCAGTTCCTTGTCATTTGCTTCCTCACTCAAGTGTACTCTGTATTTCCCCATGTCAATAAATATAGATCCGCATCATTTTTAATGGCTTCATGGTATTCCATTATATTGATGTACTACAATTAGAAATACTTATGTCATCAGAGCCAGGATGTCCTTGGGAAGGTAACTGTATGTACATCCTTGGAAAAGTGTGTTTAGGGGGAGACACTCTCAGGGTTTGGAAGGAACTACAGCACCGTGAGGCCCAGGGGCTATGATCTTTCTCTAGATTTCAGTTCTGACGCCATCATTAGCTGGCTGAGGGACTTGGGCAAAATATTTAACCTCTCTGAATTTTCTCATCGATAAAATGGAAATACTAAAATGGTGTTGATATTGTTGCAAATATCAACAGCGCTAATGTGCGCAAAGGACTCAGCACAACGCTGAGCATGCAGCAGTAATACCTTGTCACGACAAAGCGACCTTAGCAGTAATCAACTCCAGCATTTCTCTAAACTGGCTCATCATCAGAGGCCCGAGGAGGCTTTCAAACAAAATATAGAGATTTCTAACTTGGTCAAGTGCAAAGGGTAAAGATAGGGAGAAACACCTCTTCTGCTGTAGGATCTAAGCTCACTCATTAAAAAACACACAAGCCCTAACCGGTTTGGCTCAGTGGATAGAGCGTCAGCCTGCGGACTGAAAGGTCCCAGGTTCGATTCCAGTCAAGGGCATGTACCTTGGTTGCAGGCACATCCCCAGTAGGAGGTGTGCAGGAGGCAGCTGATGGATGTTTCTCTCTCATTAATGTTTCTAACTCTCTATTCCTCTCCCTTCCTCTCTGTAAAAAAGCAATAAAATATATATTAAAAACTAGAGGCCCAGTGCATGATTGAATCATGCACGTGTAGGGTTCCCTACATGCTTTCACTTTCAGTCACGGGGGAGCTGGGTGCCTGTCCGCTGGTGCACCAGGCCTTTCAGAAGCCTCCAGCGCTGCGGAGGCTTCTGAAAGGCCTGGTGCCTGAGCGGACAGGCACTCAGCTCCCACGCTTTTGCTTTTGATTGCTGGTGCACCAGGCCTTTCAGAAGCCTCCGACCCGCCGGAGGCTTCTGAAAGGCCTGGTGCCTGAGTGGACAGGCACCCAGCTACCCCGCTTTTGATGGTCCCGGCGGGACGTGAGCTCGCTGCCCCAGAGGCCCCTTCTGTGCCGCAGCACAGCCATGGCGCAGACGCTGAGCTCGAGCTGCCACTGGCGACGCGAGCTCAGCGTCCCGCCGGCCCAATCGGCCACCCCGGCCACCCCGAGTCCCGCCCCCCCCGTGCCTCTTGGCCAATCGCAGGCATAGCGAAGGTACGGTCAATTTGCATATTTGTCTATTATTAGGTAGGATACCCACACACAAGGTAGTACAATCGTTCAAATAAGTGTTGAATGAGTGTATAATAACAGAAACTAGCATTTGTAGTAAATTCCTCCTGCATTCCAGGAACTGTGTTAAGTCTTCACAAATAGCTCAGGTAACCTCATAACAAGTCTAGAATGTGGATACTCTTACCCCATTTTACAGGTAAGGAATGAGAAACAGTGTCAGCAAGGTGAAATCACTTCCAAGAACAAGAAGATCAGGTCATCTGACTGCAAACCCTGCACTCATACGCTCAACAAGTACTATTTATGAGCCCGGGCTGGTGCAGCTCAGTTGGCTGGGTGCTGTCCTGTGCACTGAGGCCACTGGTTAGATTTCTGGTCAGGGCACATGCCCGGGTTGCCCCTCCATTTCTTGTAGGGAGTGTGCAGGAGGCAGCTGACAGATGTTTCTCTTTCATTGATGTTTCTATTACCCTCACAGTGCCTTTCTCCCTAAAATCAATAAAAACATTAAAAGACAAATAAATATTTATGATATGCCTATGTGCTAGGCACAAAGCAAAAGTTTCTGCCTTGTGGAGCTTGCATTCTTGCAGGGAGAGACAGACAAATAACTATATATATAACAGGCTAATATGCAAAGTGTCCCCTCAGGAGTTTGACCAGGAGACCGGGAGTTCCAGCACTTGCTATGACGTGCGCTGACCACCAGGGGGTGGCGTGGAATGAAGGAAGGTCCTGGCCGGCAGCTGGCAGCTGGGGAAGGAAGGCCCTGGCCAGCAGCTGGAAGGCCCCGATCGGTTCTGATTGCTGGCCTAGGCCTCGGGACCCTACCTGTGTACGAATTTCATGCACCAGGCCTCTAGTGTAACAAGTAAACTACATAGTGTGTTACAAAGTATAAGTGCTAACGAAAAAAACAACAACAATAAAACAGAGTAAGGGGGAAGTGGGAGTGATTATTAAAAAAAAAATGTTTTTGGTAGTAATTTCAAATAAAGCAAATCAGAGTAGGCCTGATTTAGCAGGTGACATTTGAGCCAAACTGTGATGGAGGTGTCACACATGTGGACATAGGCAAGGAGCCTTCCAGGAAGAGGGAACAGTTGGTGTAAGAGCCCTCAAGGGGCACATCGTCTGGCTGGAAGGGAATGAGTCAGTAGAAAAATAGGAGATGCGATTATAGGAGTAGAGGTGGAGAGTGGATGATGTAGGGAAAGCATGTCAAACTCAAAGGCTAACACGGGCCAAATAAACAAGGTTCAAGTTTCTGTGGGCCACAAAAAAACAAAAGCTTCGCCCTAACCTGTTTGGCTCAGTGGATAGAGCATCAGCCTTCGGACTGAAGGATCCCAGGTTCTATTCCAGTCAAGGGCATGTACCTTGGTTGTGGGCATTAGGGTGTGTGAAGGAGGCAGCTGATCTATGTTTCTCTCTCATCCAATGTTTCTAACTCTCTATACCTCTCCCTTCCTCTCTGTAAAAAATCAATAAAATGTATAAAAAACAACAAAAAACCCAAAAACTTCAATTTTCATAGAAAAGTAGGTTTATTTTGCTAGAGACCTACTGAATACAAAGGGCTGAAATAAATGAGTAACCATTAACATAACATAATAGAACATTTTAATAAAAATTAATATTTTTTCTTGAACATTAACTTACCAGACACTGAATAACTGCACATATTAATAAGCACAATGCAAATAAACCTATTTTTCTTGTTCTCCGAAAGTGAAATATTTCCTGTTGTGCACACCAAACAGGTCAGTCTAAGACTAATACCTTGGCCATCGGCTGCTAAAATATTCGCTGCTAGTATCAGTGGAGAGAAATGGTGTGCCTGCACGTAAAGTGCGTAAGGGAAATGAATGCAACACGATTATAGTAATCAGTCATTAGTGAATGTTGTCGTTTGTTATCAATAATTATGTATAACAGGATATTGTAAACATTAAGTTGTGAAATTTTTATTAAAACGTTTCTTACATACTGTTATATTGGCTGGGCCACAAAAATATTTGTTGTGGGCCACATGTGGCCCGTGGGCCGCGAGTTTGACATGCTAGGGTCTTATAGGCCAGTTAAGTTTTAATCTTTTTACTTTGTGGAAAATGGGAAGCCTTTGAAGCATTTTGAACAGATGAGGAAATGATCCGACTGTTTTATTTATTTTTTGATCCGACTGTTTTAAATGATCCCTCGGTTTTGGTAGGGGGAAGGACAAACTACAGAGGGGACAGAGAGCATTCTGTTTCTAAGGCATATGCAACTATTTCTCAGCTCCACGTCATATTCTAGTCTGCGACGTGGCCAGGTGGCGGGGGAACGTGGGCCGAGTCTACAAACTCCAGCGCCTTCGCCAGAGCAGCTCCAGCCCAGCAGAGGGCAGCAGCTCTGAGAAAGCTCCTCCAACCCAGGGCAGCGCTTCCTTCACTTCCTTATTTAAAGGCGGCTTCCCGTAGGCTGGAGTGGCTGCTATATCATCCAATGGCTGCCTGTGTTAGTTCTGCTTCGCCAGACAGGCGTCGGCGCCAGCCAATAGGTGGGGGTGCTGTCCAAGGCTTCTGATTGGCTGCTTCGTTTACTTATAAAAGATGCGCGCCGGCGCGCGGCCTTCCTCTCGCCAGGCGTCCTCGTGGGAGGTTCGTGTGGTTGCCGAGTGGCGCCGGGGACTGGCGGCGGGAAGGATGGGCGTCTTTGCGGGGAAGCTAGGAGGCCGCGGGGTCCGGGCTTATGGGGCCTGGGGCGGCGGCGGAGGCCCGCGCGCTCCGGGTGGTGGCAGCGGCAGCCAGGCCGGACCGGCGGGCGCTCTCGCGTGGCCTGCTCCGTGTCTAGGCCGCTGGTGTGAGCCCGGCGGGCGGCGGGGACGGATGTTTGAGCTCCCTCTCTCTTCTCAGTGACATCGTCTTTAAACCCTGCGTGGCAATCCCTGACGCACCGCCGTGATGCCCAGGGAAGACAGGGCGACCTGGAAGTCCAACTACTTCCTTAAGATCATCGTAAGTGCGGGGTGCATCGCGGCCGCCATCATGCTGCCTCCGCCACGGGCTGAGAGGGACAGTCAGCTCCCGTGTGCCGAGCTGCTGAATTGGGCCATTTTAGGCAAATCTCATTTAACCTTTCAGGATTTCCAAAGATCTGCGTGCCACCCCCACCTGTTGCAGATAAACAGGCTTGGGCAGTTCTTGGCTCCTAAGAGAGCTAAGTGGCATTAATTCCCAGGTCTGTGGCATTCAAAAAGCGCTCATCATGCTTTTACTTCTCTGCTTCCATCTTTGGGAAGGCGTGAGGCAGTGAGTGACTCATAAAAAGTCAAGTTGGTGCATAGTTAGGTCCTGCCAGTCAAGAAACCCAAGGTCTAAATGAAGGTTATCTTTACGAAGGCCTTGAAGTGGGTCCTCCCCTCTTAACAGGATAGTACAATAATCCGATACCCACAACCTAGATTTTACAAGTAAGGTTTTGTTGTATTTGCTTTATGTCGTGTTTGGAGTGCTGTAAATCCAGCCCTATGTGGAATGTGTTTTTTTTCCTGTCAAGTCATTTTAGCGAGTCAGAAACATCTCATAATTGGGAAATGTTAAAAAATGAGAGCTAACCCGAGACTAGAGTCACATCTTGACAGCTATTGTCCTGGTGTGCTAGAGTTCTCGGAGAGAATCTGCTGGTCTTGATTCACTGACTCGGGCAGTAAGTGCCCCTGGTAGTGCCCAGATCAGAAACATAGGGGGGAAAAAAATAAGAGGTAAAATTAAAATTTTTCTGATTGGATGTACCAACCCAATTTTTACTATCCATACTCAGCAAGCAAATCTTTTGACAAATCTGTCAGTGTTACAACCCAGGTGGCTCCTAGTGGGAGGAGTTGGCCCAATCTGAGTCACTTCAAAAGCATAGAAGAAAGGGAGTGAGATGGAAACCAACCATTGGGGGGTTGGTTTCTCCTGATTTTTAAAAATTTTTGTTTATTGATTAATTTTTTTAAATTGATTTTTAGAGAGAGAAGCATCAATTTGTTCCACTTATTGATGCATTCATTGGTTGATTCTTGTATGTGCCCTGAGTGGGAATCGAACTCGAAACCCTGGCGTATCGGGATGATGATCTATCTCCTGATGTTTTTTCCCCCCCTTCTTTCCTCCTGTTAAACTTGGCTTGTTTCTGCCTGGTTTTTGTAGCAACTTCTGGATGATTATCCAAAATGCTTCATTGTGGGAGCAGACAATGTGGGCTCCAAGCAGATGCAGCAGATCCGCATGTCCCTCCGCGGGAAGGCTGTGGTGCTGATGGGCAAGAACACCATGATGCGCAAGGCCATCCGAGGACATCTGGAAAACAACCCAGCTCTGGAGAAGTCAGTCAGTGCTCTGGGCATCTTTGTCTTCTCTCCTCTGTGCCCTTCTCCCCTTTCCTGGAGAAGAATGGTGCTGAAAGGTGACCACCTCTCTGTAACCTTCTCTTTGTAGACTGCTGCCTCATATCCGGGGGAATGTGGGCTTTGTGTTCACCAAGGAGGACCTCACTGAGATCAGGGACATGCTGCTGGCCAATAAGGTAAGAGGAGAATCAGGTTGGCTAAAGAGACCTTATCAATTTTGGTTCCTTAAAAGCCAAATTCTCAGGTGGTGTCAGAACTCACATTTCTTGTTTTTGTTCAGGTGCCAGCTGCTGCCCGTGCTGGTGCCATTGCCCCGTGTGAAGTCACTGTGCCAGCCCAGAACACTGGTCTGGGCCCGGAGAAGACCTCCTTCTTCCAGGCTTTAGGCATCACCACTAAAATCTCCAGGGGCACCATTGAAATCCTGGTGAGTGGACCTGGCTCGCCAGTACTAGCCAGGCCAGTAGTGGGGCCCCCTTGGTGGCTGTCAACCTGCTGAATGTTCAGGTGTTAACTTGTTACCTTGTCCTGCAGAGTGATGTACAGCTGATTAAGACTGGAGACAAAGTGGGAGCCAGCGAAGCCACACTGCTGAACATGCTCAACATCTCCCCCTTCTCCTTTGGGCTGATCATCCAGCAGGTGTTTGACAATGGCAGCATCTACAACCCGGAAGTGCTTGACATCACAGAGGAAACTCTGCATTCCCGCTTCCTGGAGGTACATGTTGCCCATTCCAGGCTCTTACATTAACGGTTGAGAGTATGCCTCGCTTCAGACTGAATCCTGGCCACTCCTTTGAAACCAAGTGTGTAACCAAGGACAGTTTAATGTCTGCCCTCAGTTTCCTCATCTGTGAAATGGCATTAATGATACAAGATTGTTGAGGATGAATGAATTGATGAGTATAAAGCCTTAGAACAGTGCTGGGTACATAGTTAGGGCTATTCTAGGACTTGGAATAACATGATTCACTCTAGCTATGTTTTGGAAGTCTCACTAGTGGGTGGAAAGTTCTCATCTGGCGTTACTTAAACATTTTCCTCTCATGGGACTCAATGGCTATGTTACTAGTTTATATTTTTTACAAAATAGTGGCTTTTGTAGTAATCGTCATCGTGGTATAGTAATACCCATGATGGGAATAAGGATAAAAAGCATTTATGAACTACTGGATTTGAATTGCCCTGCCAGAAGCATTTGGTGTGAAGTATCCCTGTGTGAGACTATGATGCTAGTCCAGCAAGTCTTATCTGCCATTGAGCTTTGCTTGGACTTCACTATCTTCTTCAATTTTCTCTATATCTCACCTAAAATATAATTTCCCCTCCCTCCACAGGGTGTCCGCAATGTTGCCAGCGTATGCCTTCAGATTGGTTATCCAACTGTTGCATCAGTACCCCATTCTATCATCAATGGGTACAAGCGAGTTCTGGCTTTGTCTGTGGAGACTGATTACACCTTCCCACTTGCTGAAAAGGTAAAAAGAACCTACTGGGACCATGGGGGGTCTGACAGCAGGGGGATAAATGGCAGCCTGCTGAG
The DNA here is from genome assembly GCF_951640355.1 of Cnephaeus nilssonii. NCBI lineage: Eukaryota > Metazoa > Chordata > Mammalia > Chiroptera > Vespertilionidae > Cnephaeus > Cnephaeus nilssonii. Next base: position 4,852,797 of record NC_137093.1, read on the forward strand.
TGATCGCTTTTATGATCATATTTTAGTAGCAGATAATGTTTTTTTTAAATAAATTTTTATTGATTTCAGAGATGGAGAGAAACATCAATGATGAGAATCATTGATTGGCTGCCTCCTGCATGCCCCCAACTGGGGATCGAGCCTGCAACCCGGGCATGTGCCCTTGACCAGAATCAAACCCAGGACCCTTCAGCCGAGGCTCTATCCACTGAGCCAAACTGGCTAGGGTGCAGATAACATTTTTTTGAACGTATACTTGAGAGGCCGGAGGGCATGGGATGTGTGTCCTTGACTTTAGAAATGACAAGAGACCCTGGATCCTAAGTGGGTTAGTTAATGGGTACGAGCTGGCCTTAAGCTCACAAGGTCATGCCCAAGCTGTCGTCCTGCCTGGTCACTTTCAGGGAAGGCTTGGAAATTCGTTGTTCTTAATCTAGAGCTCTCCAAAGGCTGACAGGTTGTGGATCACCATTTGACTGAACTTTTCCCCTTGCTTCAGGTCAAGGCCTTCTTGGCTGATCCGTCTGCTTTTGTGGCTGCTGCCCCTGTGGCCGCCGCCACCGCTGCTGCTCCTGCTGCTGCTGCAGCCCCAGCCAAGGTCGAAGCAAAGGAAGAGTCGGAGGAGTCGGACGAGGATATGGGATTTGGTCTCTTTGATTAATTACCAAAAAGCAACAGCCAACTATTTGAGAAACAAGGAAATAAAGGCTTACTTCTCTTAAAAAGTCTCTGGACTCTTCATTTTGTGTGTCTTGAGGTTTATACTATTGTAGACTAGAAACTAAAACCATACAGCTTTACAGTAGGTCCCCGGCTTCTGTCTGAGATTCGTTCCTATGGTGCGACGTAAAGCGATCTTCGTAAAGCGATCTTCGCGATAAGTTGGAACCCACCTACATAAGCACCTACGTCACTCACGTGGAGCACATACACAGCCGTAATGAAACTAAAAAAAATTTAAAAGAAAGATAATTCCTGACCTTTACTTGTGGTAAATGAATAATAAAAAACAAAGCACATATGACGGAACTTTTTTTTTTTTTTTTTTTTTAATAAATAAATGGGAGATTGGCAATGTAACCATGAAATGAAATGACATGACGTAGGTAGAGTCTGACATAACCCGAGGACTGTCTGGATTTGGAGTTGACATTAGGGAATCCTCTTTATAAGTGAAATGCTGGTCTAACATCTGATACTTTTTCAGGCCCAGGCAGCTTTAACTATTTGTTTTTCTTTTAATAACAAATTTATTGGGACATTTTATTAGGATTATTACCATGGGCTACTAGTCTGGGGTCCTCTTAAGATTTTTAAAAATATTTTTATTTCAGAGGGGAAGAGAGAGACATCAATGATAGAGAAGCATTGATCGGCTGCCTCCTGCACGCCCCACACTGAGGATCAATCCCTGGCATGTGCCCTGACCAGGAATCAACCACTGAACCACGCTGGTCGGGCTCCTCTAAGATGCTTTGAGTAGGTTTAATGTCAGTTAAGCACTCAATGAGTGCCAGGGTTTTTCAAATTGTGCGGTGATTATTTTAAAGAGAAAAACGTGCTGCTTGTTGAAAGGGTAGGTGTGAATCTGACAAGGATGTATTGTGACTTGATCTCTGGTCAAAAGTTGGAAAGCCATTGCTTATTAGAGGGCCAATAACAGCTATGCGGCCCCCATTCTCTATAGTTGGCAGACGTGCAGGCTGAGGAAAACTAAGGCAACTATCAGAACCTTGAGGCCCTTGCCTCCCGCCTGCAGCCTTGGCTCAAGTGCCCAGCCTGGGGCATTCATTTCCCCTTGGGCAGGCTGCTCGGCTCCGGAATCCTTCCCTGACCGCCATATCCACCTTTGTTTTCCAACCCTGATATGTCCACCACTGGGCTACAGCGGACAAGACACCAGTTTCCGGTCTCCCTTTTACCTAGTTCAGTTCCTGCCATCCAGGAAACACGTTTCTCTAAAAACTAAGAGCTGCAGGGAGGTTTCACTGTTACAGATCCCCCTGCTCTCCCACGAGGCCAGGCTGAGAAGGGCACCGGGACCAGGGGCCGGGAGGAGGCCTCGGCCATCGGCGGTGGGCCCAGGCATCGGACCCGCCCGCCCGATTTCCAACCCCGGGCGGTGCAGCGGCGACAAACTCCTGGCCTCGCCCTGCCGCGTGGGCCCGCGCCGTGACCCGGAAGTGCTCCGGAAGCAGTTCCGGAGTCAGCGCCGGTAGGATGGCGGCGGACACGCAGGTGAGGCGGGTGTCTGCGGGGCCAACGCGGCCAGCGACGGGGCTTGGACGGCGGCCCCCGGGCGGGACCGCTCATGTCGCCAGTCCAGGGGTCCCGGGGGCGTCGGCAGCGGAGGGCGCGGCTTAGGGCCCCCTCGGTCCGGCTTCTCTCGGCTCCGGGTCCGGCCCGGCCCCCGGCCCTGGCGGCGCAGACTGAACCCGGACTTGAGGAGTCAGGGGCTCCGGCCTCGGTTTCGGCCGCGGACCCCGGCGGGGCCCCTCCCGACTCTGAAGTAGCAGAAGTTCACCTTTGGGAGACTCTACTCCATGTCCCCGAAGCCCCCTCAGTGAGCGCGGCCAGTGCCAGCTGTTCCTCAAACTTCACATCCAGCGGCTGCTTCTGGGGCACCTCCTGGGTGCGAGGACTTAGTCTCTGCATTCGGACCGGACTAAGTTTTGAGCCCCAGCTCGGCGATTTCTATGAGACGCTCGGCAAGTGACTTAACCCCACCAAGTCTCAGTCTTTTAATCTATCAAATGGGGTTAAAAATAATACCGATTGTTGTGAGGACTCGGTGAGATGAAGTAGAGCTCCTTATGTGTTGGACATTATTAGGTTGAGGGTTAGATTAAAAATATTACCGAGGAAGAGTCTTGTCACCCTTGAGTGCTGTCAACTGTGGCTGCCTTGTAGTTCAGGGAAGGACTTGGGGAAACGTTTCATTCCACCCCAGCCTCGTTTGTAGTTGTGTTTTAGAGTAAAAAGACAATATTAAGGGGAAAAGAAGCAGGTATCTAAGGGACAGCTTGGCTCACTCGGGTCTCCAGGGTGAGGACATGAATCGATTATGATATGGTGGCCCTGGTGCCAGACGGTGACCACTTAATCGAAACATTCAAAAGATTCTTGGGAGTCTCCTGTGCACGGGGCAGGTAATTGGTTTCAAGTTGAAATATTTTGGAAGCTTCTTAGTCTGTTGGGTATTTTTAAAGGGGTTAGACTCTAACCGTTAGAGGAACACATGTTGAATGTTGAACATTCTCTAAAGTGCAAAAAAACCCACTAGAGCTATATTGGTCACATGGCTAATTAATAGCCAAGTAGTTACTTGAGTTAGTTAAAATTAAAAATAAGATCTTTAGTTGTACTAGGCACATTTCAGTGCATGGGTAGCAACATGTGGCTAGTGGCTACTGCCTTGGACAGTGCAAAAGAACATGGTCATCATCACAGAAGGTTCTAGTGGACAGTTCTACTCTATAGCTGTGAACGTTATAGCTGTTTGCCTCTGATCTCACCAGCCAGTGACTTTTTGAAGGATCTTAGTGTGCCTGCCCCAGTTTTGTTCTGAGAGGGTCTCAAGTGGGTAACAAGGCAAACTGAGGTGAGGTGAGAAAGCGCAAACAGCGCTTTATGAGCTTGAGGGTTAAATTTTTTTTAAATATATTTTTATTGATTTCAGAGAGGAAGGGAGAGAGAAACATCAGTGATGAGAGAGAACCATGGATCAGCTGTCTCCTGCACGCCCCACACCAGGGATCAAGCCTCCAACCTGGACATGTGCCCTTGACTGGAATCGAACCCGGGACCCTTCAGTCCACAGGACGATGCTCTATCCACTGAGCTAGACCAGCTAGGGCTTGAGGGTTAATTTAAAAAGCTGTGCAGGATAGTAAAAAGTTTATTAAACGGAAGTTAATACTGTTTACATATAAATGTTAACATTGACTACTGAGCTAGCCCATATTATGAAACTGAGGAATTATATGGGGAACGTGTGTGTGGTGAGCTATGGTAGAAAGACAAAACTGAAAAAATAAGTAACATCACAAGCAAGTTATTTAAAAAAATTTTTTTTTATTTTTGTTAATTCTCACCCAAGGATATTTTTCCCATTAATTTTCAGAGAGAGTGGAAGGGAGGGTGAGAAACGGAGAGATATGTCTCTCTCATCAATGTGAGAGAGACATATTGATTGGTTGCTTCTCTACACACATCCCGACCAGGGCCCAGGATCGACCAGGGTCGGGGATCAAGCCTGCAACTGAGTTACCTGCCCTTAACTGAAATCAGTCCCGTGATCCTTCTGTCAGCGGGTTGACACTCGAACCACTGAGCCGAAATGGCTAGGGCACAAGCAAGTTATTAAACGATATGGAGATAACTACCAAAATAACCAGCCAGAATTGGTGAGAGCAGGGGACTGGTCTTTTTAGCAAACCTCCCAGAATTCTTCAACTTAGACTCTTTAATTATATGCATATATGACTATAAAGACAAAAGGCAGTATTAAAACAAATCATTTATGCAGAAGACTATTTTGGACGTGAGTTTACTCATTGCCAATAGAATTAGAGCAGGGAGAGAAGTATAAGGAAAACAGCATTTTATTTCTTTGCACCCTTGAATCTTACTTTACTGATAAGCCTGTCTGTGAAATACACTTGGAAAGATGATGGCACCGGTGTGTTAGTTACTTGGGTATTATGCCCCGCTCCACAACCTGCCCGCTCTGTAGAACATTTCTCAGGAGCACACTGAGGATTGTTTGCATACCACCCGCCTCTCTGAGTCTTAGGCCCGTGTCCCTGTGCAGCTGATGCAGCTGTGGTGACTAGGATGGGGGTTGAAAGCTAAGGACTTGTTAGCATCAGTTTATAGACCTATTGGTTTCAGGTTTAGTTTTAAAAATGCAGGTGCTGTGGTTCTCAACTCCAGTTGGGCAATGATTTCCTTCTCGGAGTTAGTTCCTTTGCCACCTGTAAAATGGGGTTGCTGCTGTCTGCCTCGAAGGCGGGTTGGTAGTAGTAGCCAGCTCTGGGCTTGGGATGAGATAAATGCTCTCACACGTTATCTCACATGGATGTACTCATATGAGCCATAACAGTCATGAGGTAGATGCTATTATCTGTGTTGTGTAGATGGAGACACTGAAGACCAAGGAGATGACATAATTTGACTTAAGTGTCCACAGCTAGTAAGAGGCAGAGCTGGGATTCACTCTTTTAACCTTTCTTCACCCCTTAGCTACTGTGCTATGCCCTGCTACTGACTTGCCAAGGTACTGATGTGCCCCTTGTGGGAGGTTCAAGTGAGATAATATAAAGGGGACATACATGGCACATAGCAGGTCCTCACTAGAATTTGCATGATTCTGAACAGATATTTTCTATCCTGAGGTTTTTGACTTTTGTCTTACCTCTTTTGGTTCAGGTTTAAGATACATTGATCTTGTTGGGTTAAAGCAGTGGTCGGCAAACTGAGGCTCGCGAGCCACATGCGTCTCTTTGGCCCCTTGAGTGTGGCTCTTCCACAAAATAACACGTGCGGGCGCGCACATACAGTGCGATTGAAACTTCGTGGCCCATGCGCAAAAGTCAGTTTTCGGCTCTCAAAAGAAATTTCAATCGTTGTACTGTTGATATTTGGCTCTGTTGACTAATGAGTTTGCCGACCACTGGGTTAAAGCAATACATTTCAACTAGGGATGATTTGAGACATTTGACAACATTTGGAGGCAATTTGGATCGTTACACCTGGGGTGGAAGGAGTGGACTGCTAGTGGGTGGAGGCCAGGAGTGCTGATAAAGAAAGCCGCCCACTACAAAGAGTTACCCCGCCCAAAGTGTCAGTAGTGGAGGCTGAGAAGCCCAGGGTTAGAGAGCTCTTCCCTGAATTCTGCACGTACACATTCACCGTTTTGTAGTCTGACTGGTGAAACTTTCTCTGTGGGCTTGGTCTTCACAGGTTTCTGAGACACTAAAGCGTTTTGCAGGGAAGGTGACAACAGCCAGTGTGAAGGAACGGAGAGAAATCCTCAGTGAACTGGGAAAATGTGTTGCTGGAAAAGGTATTTGTTTTCCATCCATATGGCCTAGAGATGATTCCATTTCAAAATAAATTGTGTTCTCTGTTTAGAACCAAGGCCTTCTTTCCCCCTCCTTGTAATAAGTTCTGCTTTGACTTTCTGTATTTGCTTGTTATAATCTGCATTGAAACAGTAGTGTTAGTGGAGAGTTTATCCATTTAGATACCAAAGCTTTTTACAGTTTTAAGCGTTTTTGATTAGAAATAGTTCTAAAAGATACCAACAATCTTTCTTAAGTAATTTACCAGATGCAAAAACATTTTCCCAGTCGGTGTTCTGTGGAACTCAGCAAGATGGTAGCAGGTGGTTGGCCAGTAAAGGATCCCAGAATCCATTACGTGTGGGACACGTCACATTTTCTAATGCCCACTGGGAGATTCACAACATATTCCAGGGAGGTGCTTTAATTTTATTAATCTTTCTTTAATCCCATGTTTTCCTTGAACGTCCCCCTCCCCCTCTTTTTTTTAAAACCTGTTCAGGGTATGGGGACCACATTTTAGGAAATGCTAAGCACATACAGTCATCCCTATTTTGTACCATAATGGAGGGCTAGCCCTGCAACCTATTGGGGTATGTAAGACTTCATCCAATCAATCCTAATTAGTTTTGAGTTTCCTTTGGTGTTTTTGCAATACAACAGTGGTTCTCAAAGTGTGGTCCCCAGGCCAGCAGCAGCAGCATCACCTCAGAACTTGTTTGAGATACAAATTCTCAGCTCCACCCCAGCAACACCAATTCAGAAACTGTAGATTGGGAGAGGTTGGGGGAGCAGGGGAATCACAGCATCTGTGTTTTAACAAGCCCACACGATGATTCTTGTGTTTGCTGAAGTTTGAGAACTGTGGGTATAGAATGTTGACTCTCCCTTTGTGTCAGCTTTTACTTCTCACTAGAGGCCCGGTGCACGAAATTCATACACTCGGGCAGGGGTGGGGAAGCGGGCCTAAGCCATCAGTCGGACATCCTCCGGGAAGCGGGCCTAAGCCGTCAGTCGGACATCCTTAGCACTGCTGCGGAGGTGAGAGAGGATCCTGCCACCACCGCTGTGCTTGCCAGCCATGAGCCCGGCTCAGGGCTTCTGGCTGAGCGGCACTTCCCCTGTGGGAGCACACTGACCACCAGGGAGCAGCTGGGCAGCTCCTGCATTGAGCATCTGCCCCCTAGTGGTCAGTGTGCATCATAGTGACTGGTCTTTCTGCCGTTCAGTTGATTTGCATATTAGCCTTTTATTATATAGGACTAGAGGCCCGGTGCATGAAATTCATGCACAGGGCGGGGGTCCCCTCAGCCTGCACCCTCTCCAATCCAGGACCCCTCGAGGGATGTCCGACTGCTGGTTTAGGCCCGATCCCCTGCTGGCCTGGTCGCCCCTAACTGCCCTCCCCCCCCCGCTGGCCTGGTCGCCCCTAACTGACCCCCCCCCCCCCCACCGGCCTGGTTGCCTCTTACTGCCCCCCCTGCTGACCTGGTCACCCCCCAACTGTACCCCCCCCTGCTGGCCTGGTTGCCCCTCATGGCCCCCCACCCCCACCCCCCGTCGGCCTGGTCACCGCATGCAGCCTGCTGGTCAGTCATTTGGTTGTCCCTCACTAACCCCCCTGCCGGCCTGGTCACCCCACATAGCCTGCTTGTTCAGTTGTTTGGTCATCCCTCACTAACCCCCCTGCCAGCCTGGTTGTAGGCAACCAGCTTGTGAGGGTGTGACAGTCAATTTGCATATTACCTCTTTATTAGATAGGATAGGATTACTCAAGAGCCCACTTTTTTTAAAAAATACATTTTATTGCTTTTTTGATTTTTTACAGGGAGAGGGATAGAGAGAAACATCAATGAGAGAGAAACGTTGATCAGTTGCCTCCTGCACACCTCCTACTGGGGATGTGCCCACAACCAAGGTACGTGCCCTTGACTGGAATTGAACCTGGGACCTTTCAGTTCGCAGGCCGACGCTCTATCCACTGAGCCAAACCGGTTTTGGCAAGAGCCCACTTTTTACCACTCTTTCACCCAAGTTCTCATTGGTTGCTTCTGCTGTCTCCTGGTAACATACCCAAGCTTGTTAAAATGGTGTGTAAGTGAAGTAAATTGCTATTTGTGAGCATCTAAGAGAGTCTCCCATGTCTTAATGCTTCAGTGTGTGACTTTTATGGCACTTTCAAAAGTCTTCCCGATCACTTTTTTCAACACGGTTGTAGTTAGAAAAGGCTGTCGTGTGACAAGTTGCTGTCTGTACACATCTTCTGAACTGTCATGGCTGCGCCCACTGCTGGCTGACTGCTGGACACCACACCTTCCCCATTTTATGGAGTAAGGAGTTCGACGTGTATGGGTGAAGTTCATGAACTTCTAAGATCTTTTAGGGAGATTTTACTCTTCATTCACCCTGAAATTCTATTGTTCAGGGTGAATTATATTTGTAAAATGTTTTCTAGTCTTTGATATGCAAGCTGATTGTGGGAAGTTAACTACTCCCACACAAAATCGTTAGTTCTCAATTTTCTAATTTTCCGAGTATAAGCAGGAGCCATTGCATAGTGGTCATTATTCTGGCCTCTCCTTGTGTTAGCGTAGCAGGTAACCAAGTGAGTTAACTAAAGGTAGGGGAGGATATTTCCAGCCAGGCCGAGGGGTTAAGACTTTCTCAGAGCAGTCTGATTCAAATGTCGTTGGTCAGCATGGCTCAGCCCAGCCTGCCCGAGGCCTCCCTGATGCTCACCTCAGTCCTGCCTTCTTGTACTTGAACCCTGATACTCGCTGATGCAGCATCTCCTGTGCCTGATCTTTCCAGTCACGGGCCTCGGGTGCAGCAGCCAGTGATGAAGGGCTCGGCTCTGGGGTCAGACGGGCTCGTGTTCTAGCCAGGGCTCATCCACTTATAGGCCATGTGACCTGGTTCAAGCTACTTAACCCGTCTGAGCCTGACTCCTTGCTTTGAGCCTGGCAAGAGCAGTAGTGCCTCCCTCACAGGGTTGGTGTGAGGCGTGAGTGAGCAGAACATGTATGGATGGTGCTTAGCACAGTGCGTGGCCAGCTGTGGTAAGGTCCTGGTGTATATTAGCTGTTTCTAGTGTTCTCTTAGCTGCAACCTGTCTCTGACCCCTGTTACTCTTTTCCTCGGTTACTGAAATAGCCCCAAGTCCAGTGGAACAATACAGTGTTCTGGGCCTGGGGGAACGGGTCTCTGCCCCTTCTTCACTTCCCCTTCATCATGCATGTCCCTGAAGTGTGGGCACTGCGCCAGCCCTTGTGGGCCTCCTGCTCTCGGTGCCTCCACCTTAGCTGTCTTCCACTGCAGCTCACATTCCCCTCCTGTGCACCCCCTGCTCCTTCTCGTCTGCGTGCTTCAGTCTGGATGCAGAGCCGTCCCAGGTCGGCTTTCCATTAGTGAGCACTAGTGTTCAGTCAAAGTCTCTTTCACTCCGCTGGCCTGCTTGGTTTCCTGTGTCTTGGTTTCTTCGTCTTAAAATCACAGTGCCCATCTCATGGGGGTTAAATAGGTTAATGTGTGGGAAGTGCTTAGAGCAGGACCTGGCACTTTGAAGTGTTGGGTGTTGTTATTTCTCCTCCTGTGTCCTGAACAGGCATTGTGCATTCTTACCCCCGTGCTTAACGCCACTCAGCACGGACGTCCCTTTCCGTTTTCCCCATAGCCTCCTAATCTATTAGGCCAAGCGTCTGCGTCCTTAAAACCTTCAGAAACTACTCCACTTTTCTATCCCTCATAGTACTTTAGTCTTTGTCCCAGGTCATAAAACTGTTTGTTAGGATATACCTAAAGAAAAGTGCCCATAGCATAAGCAAACAGCTCACTGAATGATCGCAAACGAAACACACCCTGTAACCAGCATCCCGATGGAGAAGCAGAATAGTCCCAGGACGCTAGCACCTCCACTCAATAGCATGGTAAATTTTGAGGCTACTGTATTGCCTTAGTTTTATTCATTTAACAAATGTCCACCTGCGAGCTTTTCTATACCACGTATTTTCCTAACGTCCTATTTGTCATTGTTTTTTCCTCTTGGGAATTCTCTCTCAAATGAACAGGGAGTGTCCAGTGGGCAGAGATCATGTCTGACAGTGCTTGGCTCAGGCAGATGTTCACGAGGTAGTTTTCATGGACTGGTCTGTGTAATCTTTGGTTTCAGATCTGCCAGAGGGAGCAGTGAAAGGGCTCTGCAAGTTATTCTGCTTGACTCTGCATCGATACAGGTGAGTCCCAGCCAAAGGCCCCGTGTCCGGAGCACTTTGTGCAGAGAGGTGGTGGTGGAGGGTAGTGGTTAGAGCGCAGGCTGTAGCGCCCAATTGCCTGGGTCCAGTCTGGGCTGTGTCACATCCTAGCTGTTGGATCCCAGGCAAGTTACTTAACCTCTCTATGCCTCAGTTTCCTCAGATGCAGATGGGATGATGCTATTACCTACCTCATAGGTGGTGGTTAGAAAGTGTGAAGTGCCTGCCATGCTGTGAGTGCATCAGTCCTGCACACAAAAGCCTTGGCCTCGTTGGAGGCCCATAGTGTTTGTTAAATGTGGGTGTTACCCTTACAGCTTTAATGGCTTATTCGCCCCTATTAGCTGCTTCCAGAATCCCTGGAGGTGGTAGATTTATCTGGTTATTTCCTAATCCCATCGTCTGCGATCCTCTGGAATACAGTGCAGCCCGATTTTCCTGAGAAAGACCAGCGCTTGGCCTAAGCTGCCGTGCCCCTCCCCACGTCCACATGCTCACTCGTCACCTTCATTCCTCCCCCTAGAGATGCAGCCTCCCGCAGGGCCCTGCAGGCAGCCATCCAGCAGTTGGCTGAGGCCCAGCCGGAAGCCACTGCTAAGAACCTTCTGCACTCTCTGCAGTCTTCAGGCATTGGCTCCAAGGCCGGCGTCCCCAGGTAAGTTTTCAAGGTGGTGGCCCACAGGGGGTTGATGGAGTCCTATCCGGGAGAATCTGGTGCAGGGGAGCTGCCCTGAGCAGGTGTCAGCATGCCTGTCCCTTTCCCCTTTGCAGCTCTGAATGGTGCCGGCAGTCTGCCTTCTGAATGGAGGGAGGAGCCAGGATGGCAGGAGGGGAAACCAGGTGCCCACCAGGCAGGGAGTGGGAGAAACCATCTTTTTCTTTTTGTTTTTATAGTTGTGCGTGCAAAAAGCTGGTAGTTTGGCTGAGGAGGCCTGCACTCTTTGTCCTGAGTTGTCACAGATGGTTTCCGGGCAGCTGGTTTCAAGTTCTGCCCAGTTGTAGATCAAGGGAGGGTCCTGCGTACCAAGCAGGGCCTTGTGCTGACCATTTGTCCTTAAGATGGAGGCTGCTCTGACTCACCTCTTGCCTGCCCTCTCCTCCCCTCTGTAGTAAGAGCAGCGGCTCGGCCGCCCTGCTGGCCCTGTCCTGGACCTGCCTTCTGGTGCGCATCGTCTTTCCCTCGAGAGCCAAGCGGCAGGGGGACATCTGGAACAAGCTGGTAGGTTCCTCCGGTCTTTGGAGTCGTGGTCAGAGCTGGGGTGTGTTCAGGCACATTCTCTGTGCAACGTGCTCTCTTGGTGCTGGTGACCAGGCACGTGGGACTGTCCTGAGGTGTGTGACTTTGGTGGATGGGCATGAGAGCAGCATAATAACATTCATCTATTTGAATCATTTTGTTTTTTTCTGGCTAAGCATTCCTTTTACTGTGTTTGGATTTCAGTGTTGAACTGGCTAATAGAATGGAATTCTTGCCAAATGTTTTGGCCCTTAAATTCTCTCCTTTCTTTTTTTTTTTTTTTTCCTTTTGTTAATTTTCACCCAAGGATTTTTTTCCATTGATTTTTTTTTTTAGAGAGAGTGGAAGGGGTTGGAGAGGGGTAAAGGGGAGAGAGAGAGAGAGAGAGAGAGAGAGAGAGAGGGAGAGAGAGACAATCGATGAAAGAGAAACATTGACATTGATTGGCTGCCTCCTGCACCCCCACAACCACCCCTACCCCCACCCCACCATTGGGGATCGAGCCCACAACCTGGGCATGTGCCCTGACTGAGAATCGAACTGGCGACCTCCTGGTGCCTAGGTCAACACTCAATCACTGAGCCCCACCAGCCGGGCTGGGCGGTTCTTTTGAATGTCTAGCTATGCTTAGAGCAGTGGTCGGCAAACTCATTAGTCAACAGAGCAGCAAACTGCGCTCACGAGCCGCAGTTTGCCGACCACTGGCTTAGAGGAAGGCAAGAGGAATGGACTTACAGTTTAGTGAAAAGGAGTCTGAGAAGTGTGGTGCGGATCTCATTGTTGGCCATGAGATTTGGCCAAGTACTTAACTTCTAAGCTTGTTTCCTTACCTGCAAAATGGGGAAAAGTACCACTCACCCCACCCATCTCAAAGAATGGCATGAAGATGGGCTCAGACCAGGTGTGTAGAAACTTAGGCCACGCGGATAAATGCAAAGTGGCCTCTGCAGTAGGACATATTGATGGCCTTGTCCTTGGGAGGTTATGCAGCACACTTCTGGGGATGACCGTGAATGGCCGTCGGTAAGGATTAAAGGATAGGAACACGGAAGCCTCTCAGGTGGTGGGTATGCTGGACTTGAACTCCCTTCAGAATGTGCGTTTCATTGTTAACAAAAGGCCTCCTTACAAGATGGTTCATCATGAGCTCCCTCCTTGGCTCATCTGCAGGGAACGCTTATAACCATTATCCAAGGTAAGTATGCCCGTGGGTTAGTCAGTGGGAGAGGCTAACCCGGAATGTTGTGTTTATGGGACAGCATGTGTCAGGAGCTTGAGACCATGTTTAATTTTTCGGTGTCTTGAATCCTTTGCTCGTTGCCAATGTTGACAAAGTGTAGTTCATTCAGTTGCTCAGCTACTTGAGGGCCTTCTAGGGCAGTGGTCGCCAACCTTTCAGACCTCACGGACCACCAGTGTCCGCAGACCACCGGTTGGCGACCACTGTCCTCGGGGCTGGGCACTTGGGCTGCAGCAGGCAATGTTACAGGATGTTGCTCTCTCAGAATTGTGCTCTTGTGGAGAAAGCCGATGGCAAGGTGTAAAGTCATGCAGCAGAAAAGTAGGTAGGAGGAGACAGTGTGGTGGGGGGTGATGGTGGGAGGAAGGCCTCTCAGAAGAGGTCATTTGAGCAGATACCCTAAGGCTAATGAGAGACAAACCAAGCCCAGGTTGAGGTTAGAGCATTCCAGGAAGAGGGAACAGCAGTATAGTTCTGATTGCAATATCAGCAAGCTTATTATTATTATTATTATTATTATTATTTTTAATATATTTTATTGATTTTTCACAGAGAGGAAGGGAGAGGGACAGAGAGCTAGAAACATCAATGAGAGACATTGACCAGCTGTCTCCTGCACACCCCCCACCGGGGGATGTGCCCACAACCAACGTACATGCCCTTGACCAGAATCGAACCTGGGACCTTCCAGTCCGCAGACCGACGCTCTATCCACTGAGCTAAACCGGTTTCAGCAAGCTTATTATTTTAATTAAAATTTAAAATTCCTTTTAATTAAAGCAATAAATGGTTCAAAGTTCAACAAGCATAGAAGGATATACTGGTTTCATTCCCAGCTTTTTTCCCCTGCCACCTGGGACCCCTCTCTTAAGAGTTTCTTATGTTCCAAAGTCAAAGTTAACAGAAAAAAAATAGAGTTCCTTATGTGTGTAGATATATTCTTTTTTTTCAATCCTCACCCGAGGATATTTTTCCATTGATTTTCAGAGAGAGTGAAAGAAATATCAATGTGAGAGAAACACATCGATTGGTTGCCTCCTGCACGTACCCCAACCAGGGCCTGGGCTGGGGAAGAGCCTGCAACCTAGGTATGTGACCTTGACGGGAATCGAACCTGGGACCCTTCGGACTGCAGGCCAACACTCTATCCACTGAGCCAAACCGGCTGGGGCGTGTAGATATATTCTTTGTATATATGACCAAATAGATTTTATACCACTGGTAATGTAGATCACCTTGTTTCTTCTCTTTAGTCAATCTTGGAATTTGTTTCAGAGTAGTACATAGTTTTTACATCACGAGTTCTTTGTTCTGTATGACTGTTTATTAATCCTTTATATAACTAGATCTACAAATGCCTTCTTGATAGGCATTTATGTTGTTTACAGTCTTTTGCTGTTATAAAAACACGTTGCAGTAAATAACCTTGTACAGATGCCATTTTGTACACATGCATGTGGAATTGGGCACACTTCTTCAGCTGCCCTTTTTCTCAGGGTGGCAGGTCACACTGCTCACCCGTGTCCGTGGCAGTTGAGGCACATGAAGTCTCTGAGGTGTTTTTAGTTGAGTACGGATTCTGTGCTTCATTCTGGATTGGACAGTGAGCCCTACACTGGCTGGATCATCTTACTGGTGGGTCTTCCTCTTCTGTATCCACAGTGCCTAGCACAGTGCCTGCCATTCAGTCAATGTTCAGTAAGTGTTTGTGGAATAAATAAAGTAAAAGTTGAGGCAGATAAATATATAAAAGAGGATGCTTGTTCTTTTCCTGCATGGCACTTCTCTGGAAATATATATTCACTGTGTATTTATTTGTTTAATACCCTTTTCTTCCTCTTGACTCTAAGGTACATGGAAGCAGGGACCATGCCTGTGTTGGACTCCATGTATTTTCATTGTTTGACTCATAGTGGGTGCTCAACCAATATTTATTAAGGAAGTGCTTGAGTGAACAGAGGTCATTGCAGAGGGGTGGAGGCCTGGAGGCCAGTGGGAGAGGCCTAGTGGAGATGAGCCCAGGATTTGCAGGCCTGACGCAGGTCTGGGCCAAGCTGGGAGGCCATACAACCTCCACTCCCGTGTCACATCCTGACCCGAGCCCCTCCTTCCTGGCAGGTGGAGGTGCAGTGCCTGCTCCTGCTGGAGGTGCTGGGTGGCTCCCACAAGCACGCCGTGGATGGCGCCGTGAAAAAGCTCACCAAGCTGTGGAAAGAGGTGACAGGAGGCAGCAGGGGGTGGTGGGCATTGCTTCTTCTGTGCCACCCCAGGTGCTCATCATCATCATCATCATCTGCTTTACACTCTTCCTCCTCAGAACCCCAGCCTGGTGGAACAGTACTTATCAGCCATTCTCAGCCTAGAACCCAACCAGAACTACGCAGGCATGCTGGGGCTGCTGGTGCAGTTCTGCACGAGCCACAAGGAGATGGACGTGGTCAACCAGCACAAGGCAAGTGGACTCCCTGGAAGGGAGGAGGGGGAATTGGATTTGTCCTGTTGGCCCCAGCTGCTGGCCTTGTCTGGAGCTTGGCTTTCTCACTCAGGACCCTGGCCTTTCTCCATGAACTTTGAGAAGTTGGAAAGTTTTTGCACCATGTCTGGTTTGGGGAGAATCCTGGCATAGTTTTGAGAGGATAGCCTGTTCATGCGGTCATTCATTCTCCCACAGCTGAGCAGCTGCCATATGCCAAACGCTGTGCCAGGTGTTGGGATGCAGTGGTGAGCATGGAGCTGCGATCCCTGCCCTGGTTATGTCTGATACACACACAGGGAAAATGCAAGGAGCCATGATACTCTGTAACCGGGGACCTTACTTAGGTTATGGGTCAGGCAACACATCTCTAATGAAGGGACCTAAACAGTGAATAAGCCTTAGCAAGGTCGAGAGGTGAGAAAGAGCATTTTGGGCAGAGAAAGCAGTCTGGGAGGCGGCCAGTGGGGTTGGAGAGTCTTGAGTGGGATAGGGAGGTGTGAGATGCAGCCGGTCGGCCAGGTAGCAGGCAGGCCTTGCGAGCCATGCCAAGAACTTTGGACTTGTGGTACCTCTTTGCTTGACACTGTGAAATTTGGGGCGCTGATTTGTATTTTTTTTTGGAGACACTCCCACTAGAGGGACGTCGCAGGCCAGGGATGAGATATTCAGAATGTCACCAGGTCTTTGTATTCTCTAGAGTGCCCTGCTGGATTTTTATGTGAAGAACATCCTGATGAGCAAAGTGAAGCCTCAGAAGTATCTGTTGGTGAGTGAGAGGTGGGGCGTACTCACCTGGACAAGCTCAACCCCACTTTCAATTCTGTGGGTCAGAGCTGTCCTGGATTCTTGGTCTGTTCACGTGAGGGCTGCGCTTGACTCCTTTCTCCTTCTAGGATAACTGTGCCCCTCTGCTCCGATACATGTCCCACTCGGAATTTAAGGATTTGATACTGCCCACCATCCAGAAGTCCCTACTGAGGAGTCCCGAGAATGTCATTGAAAGTAGGTTGTTGCCAAACGGGGCAGTGGGAGGGAGGCAGTGCCTGATAAGCAGCACCCCTGACACTTGGCAGCAGGAAGCTTTGGGACTGGGGTGAGGGATGTGTTCACTGTCTTCTTCCTCACTGGGACTTTGGGAGGGAGATCAGGGACCCTTTCAGAATATGTTGAAAGTCACGGCCTTCTTCCAGAAGAAAGCACAACAGTGTATCGGCTTTGAATACTGCATACAGTTTTAGAGGTCCAAGAACCTTCTGGAGACCATTCAAGTTAAGAACCTCTGCTCTAGATAGTTTGAACTTGGTGTGGAGGTGGCACTTAAAACCATAGGATGCGAGGGTTGAGTCTCTGACTTTATTTATCTTGCTAAAAGGTGTAGGTGGAATGCTAGAGGGACACTTTTTTGCTGATTGGGACGGGGCAGTGTACAGCTCTGCAGCAGAGCTTTGGGGCAAAGGTGTGAGCACTCAGGTGGCCATAAAGAGATGAAGAGTAGTCACAGTTCTGTGTGTCTAGACAGCAGGCCGGGTAGTGTTTGTGGGGAGCAGGCCAAAAATGGGTGTTACATCTGTGACTGACATGGTCAGTACTTTCTGTCCCCCTCAGCTATCTCCAGTCTGCTGGCATCAGTGACTCTCGACCTCAGCCAGTACGCCCTGGACATCGTGAAAGGACTGGCTGGTGAGTGTCCCGACCCCTCCCCAGCCCCGAGAATGGCACCTTGGGTTTTGGTTGTCCTTGTCCCAGTTACTGTAAAAATGGGCAAGGGGACAGCTCAGGTTAGAAAGAGGCTTTACCCTAAACGGCACCTGCATAGTTTCTTCCCAGAGATCCTTTGTGAGAACTAGAGCTAGGATGGAAGAGCCGGGAACATGGGAAAGGCAAAGATAAGAGCCTGGGTCCTCAGCTCTGAGCAGCTTCTGAGCAGCGGCTGTCTGTGTGTCCAGGTCAGCTGAGGTCCAACAGTCCCCGCCTGATGGACGAGGCGGTGCTGGCGCTGCGGAACCTGGCCCGCCAGTGCAGTGACTCCTCCGCGATGGAGGCCGTGACCAGGCACCTGTTCGCTATCCTTGGAGGTGAGCAAGCCTTTGTGGCCATGGGGTGGTTTTTAAATGTTTTTCTTGACATTTTTCTGTTTCTCAGATTTTCTCTAAATCTTTTTTAGGGGGAGAAAGCTAGTAAATATTATTTTAAACCCAGCTTCACAATAGGTTACTTCTGGAATCAGAAGCTGCATCTTGATATCACACACATGATGATAGGTGACAGATGTGAATTTTGAATGTTTGCCATCTCTCCTCTCAGGCTCGGAGGGAAAACTAACTGTTGTAGCCCAGAAGACCAGCGTCCTCTCAGGTACAGAATTTCTCCGCAGGTCCTGGGGTGGGTGGTGGTGGATGAGGTGTAAGTAACTGTTAGGGAGGCGAGTCCTTCTTTGGATCTTGACTCCTCTGACATCCTGGGACATCCCAGCTGGCTCCCAGGACTGCTGCCTGCCTGCCTGGCATGCGGGCCCTGTTGAAATCCAGCGGGAGGCCTGGCTTCTGCAGGGGGGATGGGAGGAGGAGCAGTGATGGCCAGAGGAGAGGCTTGGCGCTGGGGAGGAGGGCAGCGGCAGGAAGGCTCCCGCGTTGGTGTTTTGTGGTGGCGAGGAGTTGAGCAGGAGTCTCCTGCCTTCTAGGGATCGGGAGTGTCAGTCATCACGTGGTGTCTGGGCCTTCCAGTCAAGTCCTGAATGGGACCGTGGCTGAGCTGTTCATCCCGTTCCTCCAGCAAGAAGGTAATTCTGTGCAGTTGGTGAGCATCGGTGGGGACCCAGGCTGGACCCGGTACTCCCCATCAGAGCCTGCCATGAGCCCCTCCTGAAGGCACTCCTGCCCGGAGCGTCGGCTCCCGCTCCCTTGTACTCCTGCTTGCTTTCTGCGCTGCCCGCCATGATGTGATGCAGGTCTGAGATGTCGGGCTGACGGACTTCTGCTTGCCCTAGTTCACGAAGGCACCTTGGTGCACGCCGTCTCTGTCCTGGCTCTCTGGTGTAATCGCTTCACCACGGAGGTGCCCAAGAAGCTCACCGAGTGGTTCAAGAAAGCCTTCAGCCTTAAAACCTCCACCTCCGCAGTGAGGCACGCCTACCTGCAGTGTATGCTGGCCTGCTTCCGAGGTGAGATGCTTCCCCCGTCCCCGCGGCAGGTGACCTAGCTTTTAGGGCAGCATTACTGTCTCAGGCTTTCCCTTTTGTCCAGCTTATGTTTGTGTCATTTCTTCCTGAGCCTCTGGGAGCACCAGCTCAATCTGCATGACAAATTCTGGCCTCTCCCTCCTATTACACCTTCAAGGACAAAGTTTTATTCCAAGAGGACCCAGAACCAGAACCTGATACTATATATCTGAAATCATGGAGGAATGATTTTGATAGGACTGCTTTAAAAGGTCCAGTTTATATAAACTTGACTCTGGACCCATGACCCCTGCCCTTGCTTCAGTGCTGACAAACCTGTCATTGGGCACGGGCATCCGCCTCCTTCCCAAACAGCTAGGGGAAACTTTCAAATCTGTGTAGGAGCTTGATCTCCAGGTAAAAAGCTCTAATATTGGTTTCCGCCTCTGAGATAGGCTTATATTTCTTCTTTTGAAAGTTTAAACAGGGATGAGCTGTGTTTAAAGAAATGTCTGGGAGCCCTAGTCGGTTTTGCTTAGTAGATAGAACGTTGGCCTGCGGATTGAAGGGTCCCTGGTTCGATTCCAGTCAAGGGCACGTGCCCAGGTTATGGGCTTGATCCCCAGTAGGGTGTGTGCAGGAGGCAGCCAATCAGTGATTCTGTTTCATCATTGATGTTTCTCTCTCTCCCTCTCCCTTCCTCTCTGAAATCTATAAAAATACGTTAAAAAAGAAATATCTGGGAGATTTTAGAGCCACCTCTAGAGAGGGGATGTTCACTTGTCAGTTGCAATTTTGCTGCATTGATCAGTTTCTACTTCTGGATTTGAGATTGAGCAGAGACTTGTTTAGTGTAGTCTCTTCAGCTTGAGCTAGTTCTCCTCTATGCTTTAAAAATAAACATAATGAACCTTTGAAATAAACACTTCTTGGATTCAAGTCCATGACATCATCCGGATGAAATACTTGTTTCATTATGAAATGTGCAGATATACCAGTTTAGTAATTACACGGGTTTAGCTATAGGTATAACAGGTTTCTACTTTTTTTTAAGTGGGTTTAGTTCACTGGTCAGTAAGTTGGTTCTAGTTTTGGAGTTTGGGTCCAGAGGTCGTCTGGTATGGGGGAAGAGCCCCAGAAACAAATTGGTAGGCTTGAGGTTGGCCCTGGCTCTCTCCCAGACCAGCTGTGTGGCTTTGGGCAACTCACTTAACCTCTCTCGCTCTGTTTCCTTATCCATCAAATAAATAGCTGCACTACTGGGTTAGTAAGGATCCTCCTAGCTCTAACTCTATGTTTGTGGAGTTTGATTTAAGCCCAGGTTCTGATTCCAGTTCTTCCTGGTATTTCACAAGGTGGCTGAGGGTTTTAGTTAGCCGCTTCAGACCTGGGTGGGTAACTCCTTCTTTGAGTAGCTTGTCACTCCCAAGAGTTAGGGTGTTCTGTAAGGTGCTGGTGCTCTCTCCACAGGTGACACGCTGTTGCAGGCCCTGGACTTACTACCCTTGCTCACCCAGACGGTGGAGAAGGCAGCTTCCCAGAGCACTCAGGTTCCCACCGTCACCGAAGGCGTTGCCGCGGCCTTGCTGCTCTCGAAGCTTTCGGTGGCCGACTCCCAGGCTGGTAAGAGTCAAGAGCTGTCCAGGAAGGTCGCAGACAATGGCCGCTTTCTGAGTCCTGGGGAGGAGTGTTTTGATGTTTAGGTTTTTATAGGATCAGCTTGGCCACTTACTGAATTGGGTCAGCCACATGGCAGCTTGTCATCTGTTGGGATGAGCCTAGGAGTCACATTGGGTGATGGGAATTCAGCCAGGGCCTCTGTCACTGTCCTCCAACCTGTGGCCCCAGCGCTCTGGGACGGGCTCTTGTAGACAATGCCCAGGCTAACCTGGGTTTAGTAGAGGACTTTTTTTTAATTGGTTATACATCCATACGGTGTACCATGGAAAGCTTCCCCTTAGCCAGCCCGTCTTCCAGCCACTAGTTCCCCTTGCTAGGCAGTATTACCGTTTTCATCTCGTCAATTTGTCATTGATCAGATACGCCGGGTAACATACTGTATATGCCATGTTATGTACTAAACATAACTTGGAAAAGTCCCAAATGAGTACAACAAAAAGAGCCTTCTCATTCTTTTTTGGGCTACATGGTATCCCATGCTTTCTTTAGTTTACCTTCTACTCTGCATGCAGACGTGCCTGAATTTACTCCTGTGGTTAGGAACGGAGCTCAGCTCTCTTCATACAAGTATTGTTTGCCGTCTGTGTACATACCAAGGCACTGGGCTCCCTGGGGGGAGGACCTCGCTTCAGCAAACTTCAGGCTGTTTCACTCTAGAGGGAGGGAGGAGATGCAAATAGATGTCTGTCATTTAAAGAAAAATGTGGCATTATGCTGTTTTGAAGGAGGGATTGCTTTTAGTTTAGGACTGGGCGTCAGAAAAGGCTTCATAGAGGAGGGAGCGGTTGAACGGGGGCCTGGGAGGCCAGGAGGGTTTCACCAGCTGGCCGGGAATAGTCCAGTGTGGGTTCAGACCAGCCCCAGTCAGGGAAGGCCCATGTGTAAACCTCAAGCCTTTCAGCCTGGCGCAGACGAGGTGGGAATTGCAGATGGGAGGCAGCTCGCCTGGGCTCCTGGGGCAGCAGGCAGCCACGGAAGGCTTTCCTGTGGGCGATGATACCAGAAGGACTGGTCTGCTTTCAGGCCAGGGAGGGCAGAGAGCCTAGCAGTGACCTGTCCCTGCAGTGCAGGGTCTGTCAGCAAAGCCAGCCCCGGCAGCTTCCGGATGGAGGGGCCCAGCCGTGGTGGGCGTGGTGAGTGGTGCCATCGGGTGACCTTTTGTTTCTGGCAGAGGCCAAGCTGAGCGGTTTCTGGCAGCTGATCGTGGATGAGAAGAAGCAGATTTTCACTTCTGAGAAGTTCCTGCTCCTGGCTTCAGAGGATGGTGCGTTACTACCCCTTCGTGGACTCAAGGCTGGGGCTGCATCTCTCTCACTGGAGGGTCCTCAGAGAAGGCTCCTCCCTGACTGCCTGTTGTGACCAGTCAGCTTTGCAGAGAGTGGACCAAAGTGATCTGGCCAAGGCCTTGGCTGTCCTGGGAATGCATGCATTCCTGTGGGGTGGGGAAGGTTAGGGAAGTGGGGAGAAGTGGGAGATTTGTGGAGACAGCACTGTGGCTGTGGAGCTGAGATATTAGGTGTAATTATAGCTGATTGGGTAATTGGTGCTGTCTCAGAGGTTTTCCTGCATTCAGAAGCAGTGTGAAGCTCTGGTGGAGTGTGGTTGGCTCCATGCCCCTCCAGGAGACACAAAAACTACTGGTTTCTATCCTGGAAGAGAGGGAACAGTTGATCTTTAAATGTATGTTTAAAATTCTGGGTTGCCTTGGGGGGTCTGCCGCTAATTGGTGATTTGAAAAGTCTTTTGACTCATAAATCACAACATCCTATTATTGAGTTACAATTGTTAGTCACTTCTTGATTTAAAAAGGTTTTATATAGGAAATACATTCATATAATTCAAAACAAAAGATCCAAGAGGATCTACACTGAAATTTATATTCTCTACTTTGCTCTCTGGCTGCCCAGTTTCCTGGCCATAGAGAGAACAAATTTTATTAGCTTCTGTGCATCCTTGATATTTTATTTCTATACCAGTAAATACCTTTTATATGCTAGTTCTCTACTTTTTTTGCACAAGTGGTAGCTTGCCTACTATAAACAATGTGCTGTCTAGACTTGGAAATCACTCCACGTCAGTATAGAGTGAGTGTCCTCATTCATTTTTAGAGTTGCATAGTCATTTATTTTTATTTATTTATTTTAATACATTTTTATTGATTTCAGAGAGAAAGGGAGAGGGAGAGATAGAAACATCAATGAGAGAAAATCATTGATCATCTGCTTCCTGCATACCCCTACTAGGGATCGAGCCCATAACCCGGGCATGTGCCCTTGACCGGAATTGGGACCCTTCCGTCTGCAGGCTGATGCTCTATCCACTGAGCAAAACTGGCTAGGGCTGCATAGTCATTTTTAATTAATTAAAAGGAAGTGTATATTTTTCTTTACTCCACACACATGTTCACAGTAAGCAAAGAGGAAACCCTAATGAGCTGTCATCCCACAGCCAGTGGTAATCGCACTTACATTTGGGTGTTCGTGGTCCAGTTCTTTCTGGAGGTGTTCTCTGTTTTAAAAACACACTTGCTGTTTCTCTCCCTTCTAGCCCTGTGTACCGTGCTGCATCTGACCGAGAGACTTTTCCTCGACCACCTGCACCGACTCGCCGGCAGCAAAGTCCAGTACGTGAGCTTGCCTACCTTTCCCCTTGGGCACCTTTCCCCTTGGGCCAACGGAGGTGAACCTGGCAGGAGCCTGAGAAACGGGGCCGAGGGGTGTAGTAGGGCTGGCTGTGGAGAACCTCCGCCCGGCCCAAAACCAGGACGGCCTGTCCCTGTCCTTGCAGGCAGTACCACCGGGCTCTGGTGGCAGTGCTCCTGAGCCGCACCTGGCACGTGCGCAGGCAGGCCCAGCAGACGGTTCGGAAGCTGCTGTCTTCTCCCGGGGGCTTCAAGCTGGCGTATGGACTCCTGGAGGAGCTGAAGGCCGTCCTCAGTTCTCACAAGGTGAGGCGCTCAGACCTGCCTCACCAGCCCTGCTCCTGCCATGGATTGTGGATGGGCTGCTCCTGGGCTGTCCTCCCTCCCTCCCTCCCTCCCTCCCTCCCTCCCTCCCTCCCTCCCTCCCTCCCTTCCTCCCTCCCTCACTCAGACTCTGTGATGCCAGAATCTTCTCTCCTGCCCTTAAGCTCCAGTGACACCTGGTTCACACACAGTTGACTCTTCAGGGTGGGGGTTAGGGGCGCTGACCTCCCTCACAGCTGAAAATTGGAGTATAACTGCAGTCAGTCCTCTGCATGTGTGGATTCCCATATGTGGAGTTGGCCCTTGAACAACGGAACAGCATGGTTTGAACTGTGTGGGTAGTCGAACTGCCTGGGTCCAGTTGCATGTGAGTGGACCCGTGCAGTTCAAACCCATGTCCCTCAAGGGGCCACTGCAATTCCTTTTCCTTTTCAGACTCCTCCCATGCCCTTTCATGTGTAGCTCAACCTTTTTATTCTTGAGTAATTGAATAACATTATGTTTTAAGGTACTTCGTAATTTTTAAAGCATTTTCTATTCATTCTCCCCTTTGACTTTTCACAATGGTTTTACAAGGCAGACAGGCTTACTGCCTTCTTTTATGTGAGTTGTGCAGGGTTCCAGGAGCTGAAATGACTGGCGTAGGGTCACAGTTGGTGGCTGGCAGACCTGACTCCCACTTCAGTGCATGTTGTGCCCTGCTTCCCTCCCTCTGGGTCTGCTTGAGGATGTGGTGCCGTGACAGACTTGTGGGCATGGGCTGGGTCTCCTGGACCAATTTCTGTTGCCTTCTTCCCCAACCGCTGAGCTTTTTATGTGCAAAGTCCCAGGTGCTTCCTCCTTCCAGGCACATCTCGTAGCCTGCAGGTCCCCATGCAGGAGCTGGGCATGTCTCCACTTTAGCACGGACCCCTGAGCGAGAGGCAGCTGTGTCCCTGGGTGCAAGGCCTGCACAGGGCTCTGAGCAGTGGGGGCTCGTGTTGTGTTCACGCAGGTGCTGCCCTTAGAGGCTCTGGTGACTGATGCTGGGGAGGTGACTGAGGCCGGCAAGGCCTACGTGCCCCCACGAGTCCTGCAGGAGGCTCTATGCATCATCTCCAGGGTGCCAGGGCTGGAGGGTGACACCAGCAACACCGAACAGCTGGCCCAGGAGATGCTGATCATCTCCCATCACCCATCTTTAGGTCTGTGGCTGTCCCAGGTATGGGAGGGGCGGGGCTATATTGGGCAGGGTACCAGCGGGCTGAGCAGAAGGCCTCAAATTGCTCCCGTCCCCTTCAGTGGCAGTGCAGTCTGGACTCTGGCCAGCACTTCTAGCCAGAATGAAGATTGATCCCGAAGCCTTTATCACCAGGCACCTGGATCAGATCATTCCCAGGATCACCACACAGAGTCCCCTGAACCAGGTGATTGGCGTGGGAGTTGGTTCTGGCCTCAGGGCACAATGCAGGAAGGGGAATGCAAAGAAACGGGTGGAGGTGTGATGGAATGTGGTGTGGACCCTTGGGTTGCCAGTGATAGAAAATGCCAACTAGTTTGAGCACAAAAAGGAATTTACTGCCTCATTTAACTGCTAAATCCCAGGATCTGACTGGACAGGAGCTCAGATGTCATCCTCAGGACATCGTAGGTGGTGCCTCTTTTCCTCTCTGTGTCTTCATTTGTGTCTTGTATCTGCTTCCCATGATGTGGGCTCCATTCTCCAACAGTCTCCCCCTTTTTGGTGGTAGGACAGCTGCTAGAGTTCCAGGTTTACAGTTTGTCCTCCGTTAGCTCCAGTGGAAGGAGCTTTTCCAGTCATTTCAACTGGCATGGGGTCTCCCTGCCCTGGGCAACCTGACTTGGGTGCTGTGTTCACCCCTGGGCGGGTCCTTTTGGTCGGGGTTACATGATCACCCCTGGAAAGCAGTAAGCTTGCTGAGAAGGCAGGCACCTGCCGCAGCTCTCCTCTCCCGTGGGAATCGCTCAGAAAGATCCGGCAGGGACAAGAAGAAGCAGAGTCAGTTGCCAGGGGCACTTAGGCCAGGTGGGACACCTTTCCAGTGCCAGCCTTGGCACATACCGACTGTCTGTGTTTGTCTGGCAGTCTTCCATGAATGCCATGGGCTCCCTCTCCCTCCTGTCCCCGGACCGGGTCCTCCCACAGCTCATCAGCACCATCACCGCCTCTGTGCAGAACCCTGCACTGCACCAGGTGACACGGGAGGAGTTTGCCATCATGCAGACCCCTGCCGGGGAGCTGTACGACAAATCCATCATCCAGAGGTAAGGCACCGTCACACACCAGCCTTACTTTTTCTTGCCCAGAAGATGGAGACAACACCTCTCTGCGGTGTTGTTGTGAAGAATGAATGAAACCATCCCTCCATTTCCTGGACAAGTGCCTGCTCTGTCCCAGGCACGTGCTTAAGCGAGAGCATGTTGGCATTCAGCACTGTCCTGGTGCATGCTACTTAAAAGCTAGCGGGGATGCCATGGCTGGCGGGAGGCTAAGGGGACTGGCAGCCGTTTTGAAGCTGGCTGATCACTCGCTCTGCTGTTTCAGTGCCCAGCAGGACAGCATTAAAAAGGCCAACATGAAGCGAGAGAACAAAGCTTATTCCTTTAAGGAGCAGATCATCGAGCTGGAGCTGAAGGAGGTGAGGACATGGACGCAGTGCGTGCGGGGTGCTGGCCGAGCTTGGTGCCCTCAGGCTGGCGGCATTTCCTGAAGCGCATATCCCCTTCCCGTCAGTCACCCCAAGGCCCACGGCACAGTCCTGATGCCGCCTGCCCATGCTGGGTCCTCCTGCCTTACCCTTTATGTACCCTTTCTCCACCCCAAACTCAAGGAAAATAAATTTCTCTCTGCCGGGTACTGGCAGCAGTTCACACACTTCCTTCCCTAAGTGGTGCTGCTTGAATTCATGTCTGTCCACCCAGCTCCTTGATGGCTGGGACCCGTCTTTACTCTGGGCAGCGGCCCAGGGCCTGGCTCGGTGCCGCCTCTGGGAATCGTGGTTCGAGGCTGCATTCAGCTTGTAACACAATGTGTGGTGCCCTTGCCTGTCTCGGAGTCTTTGCTCTTCCGCCATCTTTAAGAGTCTGGCTTCTTCTTGTCTTTCTCAGCCCACATGACCAGGTCTGCTTCTCAGAGTGACCGCCCTGCCCACCTATCCAAAGTGGACCCTGCCCTTCTTGGTTGCTGTGCATCCTATTTATTCCTTTTATAGCATTTGCCATGAAGTCATGTTGTTTACGTATTTGGTTACATGTTCATCATCTTTCTTCACCCACTACATTGTGTGCCCCGTGAGGGCAGGGACTTGGTCTTATTCCCCACGGTGTCCCCAGCATCTAGAACAGTGCCTGGTGCAATGTAGGTGCCCAATCCGTACTTGTTGAATGAATGAGTGCTTTCTTAGCCTTTTTCAGCTGTAAGCTTATACTGGGGAAGAGAGGATTTGTAGGGAAGGGTGGGCCAGGAGGGGAGGGTGAAGTTTTGATTCTGAAGCTGTGTGGACCAGAATGCCCTTTTCAGCACATTGAGGGGCTTTTCATTTCTCTAACATATAAAAGGCCTTCCTTGGTTTGGCAGTAGAGAATCCAGTCAGAAATCGCTTCTCTACCTGCCGTCTCGGTTCTGTAGGAACCAGGTGGCTGCGTCTTGGTGGGAGGTGGGGAGACCACATGCTGGGTTTGGGGCCCCAGTCACAGACTGAGAGCTGACACGGTACTGACTATGGAGCCAAGCTCGCCCTCTGGTGGGAGGGCGGTCTGTTCCCTGGAGATGGAATTGCTTTGCGCATTGCCTTCAGGAGATCAAGAAGAAGAAAGGCATCAAAGAGGAGGTGCAGCTCACCAGCAAGCAGAAGGAGATGCTGCAGGCCCAGCTGGACAAGGAGGCGCAGATCCGGAGGCGGCTGCAGGAGGTGAGTGGCTGCTGCCACCGCACGTCCGTCCGTGAGTGTGCTGGACAGCCCAGGCCTGCTCCTGGCTGCCCCAGAGCAGGGCCCCGCTGACCTGCCTCCTGGGGCGACTCTGCTTGCAGCTGGACGGTGAGCTGGAGGCGGCGCTAGGACTGCTGGACACCATCCTGGCCAAGAACCCATCTGGCCTGACCCAGTACATCCCTGTTTTAGTCGAGTCTTTCCTGCCCTTGCTGAAATCTCCTCTGGCTGCTCCCCGGATCAAGAACCCTTTCCTGTCCTTGGCTGCCTGTGTCATGCCCCCTCGACTCAAGGCTTTGGGTCAGTCCTTGTTTGCTGGCTGTGAGCATGGCCCCGGGCAGGTTGGGAGGTGGGTGGGGGGTGCCCCTGAACACTGGTGGGGAGCCATGTGGTGACTTAGGCTACTGACTTCTGTTTCCATATGGAAGTGGCCTGAGGGACCTCCAGCTGCATATCAGGAGCAACATGGTGCCTCTCCTCTCCTGTTCTATGTCTGCTGTGCCTTCACTCTGAGGCCCAGGGTTTAGATGTTAGTCAGTGTGATCTTTTTTTAAAAAATATTTTGTTAATGAGAATTATTTTTTAGTATATATTTCTGTTGATTTCAGAGAGGAAGGGAGAGAGATAGAAACATCAATAATGAGAGAGAATCATTGACCAGCTGCCTTCTGCATGCCCCCCACTGGGGATCAAGCCCGCAACCCGGACATGTGTCCTGACCGGGAATCGAACTGTTACCTCCTGGTTCATAGGTCAATGCTCAACCACTGAGCCATGCCGGCTGGGCAGTCGGTGTGATCTTTCTATAGCAGTTTTAAAACTAAGAAGTCAAAGTCAGAGGCAGTGGGGGTGGTTTGGTGCCATGTGGCTGGTTAGTGGGGCCTAGAGCTCCTGAGCCGCCATGTGTCAGTGATGAGAGGTGTCTAATTTGTAGCTTTCTGTTCGCTGTGGTGAAACAAAGATTAGGTAGGGTGGCTGGGAATTGAGCAGACTTCCTTCCTAGCCTAAAGGGAACGTTCCCCTGGGTGAGGCTAGAATAAGAACCTTCTGAGTGAAAATGAGTTCTGGAAAAATGAATCTGAAAGGGAATAGGCTGATGTTTGTCAGAGGGGAGGGGGATTGGGGAACTGGGGGAAAAGGTGAGATTAAGAAGTACAAATTGGTAATTACAACATAGTCACGGGGATGTAAAGAACAGCACAGGGAATGTAGTCAATAATAGCGTAATAACTGTATGGTGCCAGGTGGGGACTGGGAATATCAGGGGGAACCCTGTAAAGTATATGTGTGTCTAATGACTATGCCATACACCCAAAATTAAGACAAAATAATACTGAATGTAAACTGTAATTGAAGTGGATATATATATATATATATATATATATATATATATATATGGCTAAGCGACCGGCCGACTGGACGGTAGGTATGACATACACTGACCACCAGGGATCAGACACTCAACGCAGTAGCTTTGCAGAGTGCTGTCTCACACTCCAGGACCCTCAGGGGATGTCAGACTGCTGGTTTCGGCCCGATCCCCGCAGGCCAGGCCAAGGGACCCCACTTGCTGGAGGGACCCTGCTCACTCCACAGACGCCCTTTGAGCCCTGGCGCCGCCCCAGGTGTGGCCAGCCGGGGAGGGACCATGGGAGCTTGGCTCCAGGGTGTGTCCAGCCCGTCTCGCCCAGTCCTGCCTCACCGTCCACCTAATTAATTTCCTTTTAATGTGCACGAATCTGTGCACCGGGCCTCTAGTATAAAATAAAAAAAGAGCCTGGAAAAAGGTTTCGAGTCAGTGCATATTTTCGGGCACAGCAGATGTGATTGCTATTAAGTCAGAGGGACATGGCACCTCTGTGCTGGGCCAGATTCTTCGTGTCTGTGTGGGTCATCCCCTGCTGGGTCTCTTCTCATGGGTACAGGCACCTTGGTGAGCCACGTGACTCTGCGCCTGCTGAAGCCAGAGTGCGCCCTGGATAAGTCATGGTGCCAGGAAGAGCTGTCGGTGGCTGTGAAGAGGGCGGTGACCCTGCTGCACAGCCACACCATCACCAGCACGGTGCGCAAGGGTGAGCCCGGTAAGGACGGCACAAAGGACACTCGGTGGCATGAGCTGGTGCAGGGAGTGGATGAGCTGCCTCGTCCCCTGGCTTCCTGAGGCTGTGGCCATTGGCGAGTCTCCGCCCTCCTTGGCCTTGGTTTCCGCATCTGAAAAACGGGGTGGGGGGAGTCGGACCAATGGAGGATTTCTGAGTCCAGTCCTGGTATTCTGTGAGTTGCTCCAACCCCCATTGAGGGTTTACTTCTTGTCACTGGAATATACTTGTCTGTTTTAACTCACATTCTGGAACCGGGCAGTGTTTGGGGTGGGAGCAGGCTTGGCTTTCCTCCCTGCTGTCATACTGTGTGCTTCTGGGTGTCAGAAAGGGCCTCCAGCTCTCCTCTCCCCCCTGCCCATTTGCCCTGAGGATGGAAACTGAGGCAGCAGCGCCCAGTGCCCCGCCCCGCCTGCAGGATCGTGTCTGCTTGTTGCTCACAGATGCCGCGCCCCTGTCCGCGCCAGCCTTTTCCTTAGTCTTCCCGTTTCTGAAGATGGTGCTGACCGAGATGCCCCACCACAGTGAGGAGGAGGAGGAGCGCATGGCTCAGATTCTTCAGATCCTCACTGTCCACGCCCAGCTGAGGGCCTCACCCAGCAACCCGCCTGGGCGCGTGGACGAGGTTGGCAGGGCACCTTAGCTCCCTTTGGCTGGAGGGGGTTGGGAGGCAGGGGCTTCGATGCTTCCTGGCCCATCAGTAGTCCTGGTGGGGCTCGGGGTGTGTGCTTAAACAGGAGCAGCTTTGGTAGGAGAATCCAGATGCTCTTCACACGTCTCCAAACTCCTGTTGGGAGTTTCTAACCCAAAGAAGCTGAAGGATTTTGAATTAATTTATTGTGTTTGTTTTATTTCTAACTCAGGATATAACACTGGCCACTTTCCCTTTGACTTACAATTATGAGGTTGGATCTTTTTAATAGATTATGTTCTAAAAGTTTGCCAAAATCATGCATATATATATTTTTTTTTCATGCATATATATATATATATTTTTTTTTTTTTTGCATATATTTTTTTAAAATATATTTTTATTGATTTCTGAGAGGAAGGGAGAGAGAGAGAGAGAAACATCAATGTTGAGAGAATCATTAATCGGCTCCCTCCTGCATGCCCCCCACTAGGGATCGAGCCTGCAACCCAGGCATGTGCCCTTGACTGGAATCGAATCTGGGACCCTTCAGTCCACAGGCCGATGCTCTATCCACTGTACCAAACCGGCCAGGGCAATCATGCATATTTTTAAAAATTCCAACAATACAGAAGAAAAAAAAATTTGCCACTTTCCAGATGTGATGGTTAACTAACAGCTGGGTGTATACCCTTGTGGGCCTTTATGCACACTCAGAACTTGCACCCCCACACGCAGTGAAGCAGAAACCCTGGGTCTCCTTCCATGTCAGTGCCTGCGGGTCTGCTTTATTGGTTTGCAGGCTGCATGGGATTTAGTGCTGGGTGCACTATGTTTTAGTGACTACCTGTGATGGATATTTTAAGGTTGTTTCCAACTTTGCCTTATTTTGAACTGCACAGCGGCGTGACCCCTTTACGTATATGCTTCTTGCACACCCATGTGAGCATTTCCATAGGGACAGATTCTTGGGCGTGGAATTGCTCGGTGATGTGCTATGTTTGAGCTCCATCCTCACTAGCAGTTAGTTCCCTTTTCTCCAAAGCGAATGCAGCCTCATTTACTGTTCATCTTGCCAACAATGAGTGAAAGAACGGGACCTCCTTTTTTTTTGCGTTTCTTGACTTACTGGTTAAGTTAAGTATCCATGTGTTTGTGGGCCACCTGTATTTCATATCCTGTGAGTTTCAAAATGAATTTGTTTTTGGGTCCCTGAGGATCATGCTTCACTGGGGTTGGCTAGTGTGGGTTCAGTTGTAAGCCTGATGGGGTTCCTGCAGGGGAGTTGGCCGAAAGGCCTAGAATGCTCTGCTGTGGCTGCACGTGCCA
Source organism: Cnephaeus nilssonii (assembly GCF_951640355.1). NCBI lineage: Eukaryota > Metazoa > Chordata > Mammalia > Chiroptera > Vespertilionidae > Cnephaeus > Cnephaeus nilssonii. The sequence goes on from NC_137093.1 coordinate 4,883,855, forward strand.
CTGGGCCTGGTGACAGCCTTTCCCCTCAGCCTCGCCTGCCTCACCTGCTCTTCTCTCCTAGAACGGCCCGGAGCTGCTGCCTCGCGTGGCCATGCTGCGCCTTCTGACTTGGGTGATCGGGACAAGCTCGCCCCGCCTGCAGGTGATCTGGGTTCAGTTGGCTGTCGCTGTGACTCTGTGACCCTGACCACAGGTCCCGGTGTTTGGGGTTGAGTCCTATTTCCCTTTCTCAGCCCTCACCTTTGGACGTGGGCAGGAAGAAGGGCTGCTTTTGAGAGCCAGCCTGAGTGTGCTCAGTTCGTGAAGGGTTTTGCTTGGGTCCTGCCCCTGGTTTTGATCAGCGCTGGGTGGGCATTCTCCCATCCAAGTACTAACCAGGCCCGACCCTGCTTAGCTTCCGAGATCAGACGAGATCGGGCGCGTTCAGGGTGGTATGGCCATAGACTGGGTGGGCATTCTCAATTCAAACCTCTCTCTGGGTCCCTGGCCTCTGCCTGACTCTGTAGGAGTGAACAGTTTGCTGAACTGAGCCCCGTGTGTCCCTGTTTCCCGTAGGTTCTGGCTTCCGACGCCCTGACCAGCCTGTGTGCCAGCAGCAGCGGCAAGGACGGCTGTGCCTTCGCAGAGCAGGAGGCGGTGGACGTGCTGCTGTGTGCCCTGCAGTCCCCGTGTGACAGCGTGCGGGACACTGCGCTCCGGGTGCGGGCTCACTTCCCCTCGGGGCCCTGTGGCATCCCTAGTGCAAGGGTTTAAGTGGAGGCGATGCTCACATTGGTACCAGTGTGTTTGGAGGCGCAGAGAAGACGTCACAGGGCGTGGGTCGGCTCGTTCTAGGAGCTGGAATGACTAGACAGTTGTGTTGTATGGCTGTCTTATTTTTTCTTCGCCTGATTTGTAAACTGGAATGTGGATCTTGGTACTTTTATAGGACAGCTGTAACTCCTAGGATTCGTTCATTCTTCATCCCACCAGCTTGTGCGTGGCATTTTGGTAATTTTGGACCAAAAACTAAAAGATCCCTCAGGAGTATGAGACAGTGGTTCCCAAATGCCAGTCTGTAGCTCCCTACTATTGACCGGTGACAGAGTTCTCACTGGTCCTTGGTAGAATCTGGCAAACAATGGTAAATTGTACTTAAAACAAAGAGAATGTCCTTTTTTTGAGGTTTAATCTGTCTTGCATATTTAGAGTTAAATTTTTAAATTTTACATTAAGAAAGAGTCTGTTACCACATACCATCATTTCACAAAAGAAAAGCCATTTAAAGAGACAGAGAAGCTAGTGAGCTGAGCTGATTCACAGCACTCCCTAGACCAGTGATGTCCAGGGGGACGTCCTGCGGTGATGGAATCGGGTCTGTGCTGGCCAGTGCTGTAGCCGCTAGCCAATGTGTAGCTATCGAGCACTTGAAATGTGGCTGGTACAATAAGGAATTGTAGTTAATTTTAATTGATTTGACTTTGAAGACCCACGTGTGGCTACAGCCCTAGAGGGAGGCGAGGAGGCAAGTCAGGGCTCCTCTGAAAGGCTGCGCCTCACAGGGTTCGATCTTACACCCTCGCAGGGGCTGATGGAACTCCACATGGTATTGCCAGTGCCTGATACCGATGAGAAGAATGGCCTGAATCTTCTGCGGAGGCTCTGGGTGGTCAAGTTTGACAAGGAGGAGGAGATCCGGAAGCTGGCTGAGAGGTGAGAGCCTCTTAGGGAATGATTGAACCCAGTGTGCTCAGCCTGCAGCGAGAGAAGGGCTGGGTGATTGGGGTGGCAGGGCAGGTGCTACAAATCCGTGTCTGACCAGCCCCACCCTCTGGCCTGCATAGGCTCTGGTCATCGATGGGCCTAGATTTGCAGCCGGACCTCTGCTCCTTGCTGATTGACGATGTCATCTATCACGAGGCGGCTGTGAGGCAGGCCGGGGCTGAAGCCCTCTCCCAGGCCGTGGCGAGGTACCAGCGGCAGGCGGCCGAGGTGATGGGCAGGCTCATGGAGATTTACCAGGAGAAGCTCTATGTGAGTCGCCTGTGTGTCCTGGGCGGGCTGGGTGGTGTGAGGATAGGTCGGACTCTGCTCAGCCTCTGGCTTGCTCCAGACAGGAGTCTGGAGCTCACTGTGGCTCAGGGTGGCAGTGGCTGATCACAGCCTCACACTCGGGTCCCTGGCTGGCCCGGCTTGTTGGCGAGAGCACTGCAGCTCATCTGTCCCCTGTCTGTTGCAGCGGCCGCCCCCAGTGCTGGATGCTTTGGGACGAGTTATCTCAGAATCTCCTCCAGATCAGTGGGAAGCCAGGTATAACAGCTGTTCAGTCTTGTTCCGCTCAGAGCTGCCTGAGAGTAGCAAGTTGGCTGGGCTGGGTGGTGTGAGAAGGAAAGGATAGGACCTCCCTCTGAGTCAGACCAGAATTCAAGTGCTGGCTTCTTCCATGCTGGCCATTGGCCGGGGGCGTGTCTCTCCTTCCCTCCAGGCCTCCAGGTCCTCAGAGGCACTGGGGACCTTCTTACTGCTCTGTAACGAAAAAGAATAGTAGCACTTTGCCTTTGTAGACTATGTCCATTTCCGAGTGACTTCATAGCCGATTCCTTGACCTCTCTCCTCTCTCATAACCTGCCCTGGAGGTAATGGGGTAGGCATTGCACTCTTGGGGGGAAACAGAGGCAGAGTTGGTCACCCTGTGGGAGGAAACTCTGAGCCGATGGCAGGTTTCTCTTTGACAAGTGGGCTGCTCCAGATCATTGTGTAGATCAGTGGGCAAGCACTGGGCAGTGGGATTGAGCTGTGCTCTGCTTTGCAAAGTGGTACTTGCTGTTGGCATCTCCCTCCTTGTGACTCCCAGGACAGATCCCAGCTTCAGAGGTGCCCCCCCCCCCTCCCCGGCCAGCCCTCGTCTCCCTGACACGCTCCCATTACTTTCCCAGGTGTGGCCTGGCTTTGGCCCTGAACAAGCTCTCCCAGTGTTTGGACAGCTCTCAGGTGAAGCCGCTCTTTCAGTTTTTTGTCCCTGATGCCCTCAACGACCGAAACCCTGATGTCCGGAAGTGCATGTTGGATGCAGCCCTTGCCACACTCAACGCCCACGGGAAGGTAAGGATTTCCACCCCTGAGGGGCTGGGGAGAAGGCTGAGCTGAGCGATGGTGACACAGGGAGGCTGAGTGCCGGAAACCCGGCACGGCACTTGCCCCATGGAAAATTCCATTTGTATTTATTTTGAACCAGAAACGACCCCAAAAGGGAATTAAGTTCCTGTAAGTCTGCTGCAGTCTTGCCAGAAAACTGGGAGGCTGCTGGCATGCTCGGTGGGCTTGTCGGGGCAGCTGTTCCAGCAGATTCAGGCTGGTCCTCGGGCAGACTGTCACCCCCAGACATAGCCTGTGGGGTTGATGTGGATCCTGGGTGCTCTCCAGGAAAACGTCAACTCGCTGCTGCCGGTGTTCGAGGAGTTCCTGAAGAATGCGCCCAACGACGCCAGCTATGACGCCGTGCGGCAGAGTGTGGTGGTCCTCATGGGCTCCCTCGCCAAGCACCTGGACAAGAGTGACCCCAAAGTGAAGCCCATCGTTGCCAAGCTCATTGCTGCCCTTTCCACCCCCTCCCAGCAGGTAACTGCCACCTGAGACATGACGGGGGAGGCAGTGGGATCCTAGGGGGTTGGGTATCAGGGTCCCAAAGGCCCAGTTCTCTGCAAGAATTTGTCCCCTCTCTAAAGAGCACCTCCAAACAGGGAATTATTGTGTTACTTTGTTCTGGTAGACCTCCTAGATATTTTCATTTTTTCCTACTCATTTTCTAACAGGTTTTTGGTGTTTTTATTTTTTCATTTAGTATAAACTTGGCACTGGGGATACTGAGATTTAAACAAACACAAAGCGGCTGCCTCTTGTGTCAAGCTTTTTTCTGATCTTCTCTACATGTTTGTTGCATGTTTGTTACATGTTGCAGGAGCCCTTGAATGCAGCCTCCAACCCACAGTGCAAGAATTTTATTTTCTTTTTAAAAACACATTTATAAATTTTGCAGCTTACACTTGGGACTGCCTAGCATGTCCTCATCCCGTGCAGGCTCACACGTGTGAAGGTCCCGCCCTGGCCCTGGTGGCGCGGCACCTTGCTAAGTGACAGCTGGGAGACGTGGGCCGTTTTTATGGGGGCACAGTAGCGTGCTTTTTTCTGGACCTTATTCTGTGAGTGGGTTTAGTCTTCCTGGAGTTGCCCACCCACCCTGACCTAGGTTCTCCCTTTAGACCAGAAAGAGCGCCGTAACGGCTGATGCTGTCGTCACTAACAGATATAGTGTGCACCCTGATGGGGTCCACGTCACAAGTGAATGCGTAACACTGTTTGCTTTTCTGACACCCTGTGTGTCGGACAGACTGTGGCTGAGATGGGGCTTGGGGACATCTATGGGGAGGTGCTGTGTAGGACTGTGCCAGCCACCAGGAAAGGCTGTGGTTCCTGACGTGGCAGGCCCCTCCCTTAGGTCCAGGAGTCCGTGGCCAGCTGCTTGCCGCCCCTCGTGCCCGCCGTCAGAGAGGACGCGGGAGCAATGGTCCAGAGGCTTATGCAGCAGCTGCTGGAGTCGGACAAGTACGCCGAGCGCAGGGGGGCCGCGTACGGGCTGGCGGGCCTGGTGAAGGGCCTGGGCATTCTGTCGCTAAAGCAGCAGGAAATGATGGCAGCGCTGACCGATGCCATCCAGGATAAGAAGAATTTCCGCCGGCGAGAGGGTGAGTGTCTCGGAGCTTGGGCCCCCAGGCTGCCGGAGGGAGGACTCTGGCCTTTCCTTCCCCTCCGCGGGGCTGTGTTTGTGCACTGCAGAGGGACAGCCATGCGGGACTCACTTTACCTGGCCTTGCTGCTGCGGCCTGGCCGCTTAAGTCAGCAGTATCCTTAGCCGAGGGATGTTCTGCCTTCCTGGCTGTTAGTGCCAAGAGGTCTCCTTCCCTTTCTGCTCAGCCCTGTCTGTGCTGGTCGGGGAGGCAGAGGGTGCTGCCGCTTCGTGGGGCAGCCACGTCAGTCCCACAGCTGCCCTGCGTGTTTCCAGAAGGTGAGGAGGTCGCAGGGACGTGGTCCCAGCTGTCCGCCTTCTTCCCCAGGAGCCCTGTTTGCCTTCGAGATGCTCTGCACCATGCTGGGGAAGCTCTTCGAGCCGTACGTGGTTCACGTGCTGCCCCACCTGCTGCTGTGCTTCGGGGATGGGAACCAGTACGTACGGGAGGTAAGTCCTGAGGCTGCACATGAGGCCTGCTGGCCGCTGCTGTGAGACTCCGCAGGGAGGCTGAGCCCCCACCGCCAGACCTTGGGCCCAGTTACTGGTCTGGACTCCCCTGATTCCCTGTAAATGACTGAAGCTGTATGAGATGAGAAACCATGTCGCACACGGTCTGACACAGTAGACCCCTCAGTAAGCGCTGGTTACCGGGAGGAGGACTTGGTCTCGAGTCAGGCCTTGATCCTTGCTTGTGTGAGGAGGCCCCTGAATGTTTTTTCTCCTCCTTGAGGCTGCAGATGATTGTGCCAAAGCTGTGATGAGCAACCTGAGTGCTCACGGGGTGAAGCTAGTGCTCCCCTCCTTACTGGCTGCCCTGGAGGAGGAATCCTGGAGGACCAAAGCCGGTGAGGCCACTCTTCCGTGCCTTTGTCCTAACTTCCTGTCCCAAACACTGCCCTCAAGGGGTCCCAGGGAGCCACAGCTCTTGCCCTGTGTGTGCTTCCCAGGCCAGAGATGATAAGGCCAAGACTGCTGCTGGCAGCCCAGCCCCTCCGTAGCCGGTATGCCTTGCTAACCTGCAAAGAGCAGGCCTCTGACAGAAGATGCAGCCCTAAATCAGGAAATCCCAGAGCTTTAAAGCTTGTCTGTGGCTAGTTTTGTGATTTTTAAAGCGTCCCCCTACCCCTCCTTTAAACCCTTTTTAAAAACGTAATCTTATCTGGAATCCTAATATGCAAGAGATTTAAGCAGAGCTACTCTGGTTTGCGGAAGGTCAAGGTCTGGGGCCCTCACACTTGGCTTCTTTCCCCTGGGTCCTTCAGGCTTTACCCTGTAGTTTGAAAAATCGCAAATCACAGTTCCCTCATTGGTGCATGAGGAGACTGAGGCCAGAGAAATCAGTAAGTTGGCCTTGGATCACAGCCAGGACTAATCCGGGTCTCCCTGGGTCCCGTCCTCTGCCCTCTGCCTGGGGACTGCTTGAGCCCAGCCTGCAGAGGACCAGGCTGGTTGTCCCGTGCCTGGGCGCCAGCCAGGTGACTGTTGGCCCGTGCTGAGTGATTCTACACGGCACGTGTGTCTGCATCCGCAGGGTCGGTGGAGCTGCTTGGGGCAATGGCATACTGTGCTCCCAAGCAGCTGTCCTCCTGTCTGCCCAACATCGTGCCCAAGCTCACGGAGGTGCTGACCGACTCCCACGTCAAAGTGCAGAAGGCTGGACAGCAGGCGCTCAGGCAGATTGGCTCCGTCATCAGGAACCCGGAGATCCTGGGTAGGCCTCTCCCACGTGGGCAGTGGCCCTGGCTTCGCCTCCTGTCCCTGGACACTGCAGTGAACATGCTGAGGATAAGTTCACAGTGAAACAAACTCTAAATTCTGGGAAGCTCTTTTCCTAGGCTAAGCGGTAGTTAGGAAGTGGTGGGTTTTCCTGCTTGTCTGGAGCAGTTGTCATTGACTGCACAGGTAGGGAAACTGAGTCAGCAGCTCAGAAGCACCTTGACAGAGAGCTCTGTGGGCTGAGCTGAGTCTGAGGTCAGCAGAATTGAATGACCAGCTCTGGACCATCTCAGACAATCTCGGTATCATCCGATGTGTTAGGATCTTTGGGAACTTTCTAATCTCATTCCAGGAGACATGAGATAGAGGGGAAGGTTAGGGACAGGTTATTCCCCTTAACTGTGCTCCTAGAATGGTTCGTTCCTGAGTGATGGGAAGAGGTTGGTTTCTAGAAATAAAACCTAGCCAGCTACCTTGTTAAATTTTCAGCTTCAGCATTGGAGCCTCAGTGCCCATTCAGTGTAGTTCAGCCCAGGTATTACTAGATTTCTTTTTTTCAGAAAATTATGGGAATTTTTGTTTTTTAGGATTAATAGGTGTATTTGGATTTTGTTGGTTTTTACAATGTCTAACAGCCTTGGGGACAGATAAGGCCCGGAATAGTCTCATCTCTATTGAATGGGTAGAAGGTCCTTTATCTTTTTTTTTTTAATATGTTTTTATTGATTTCAGAGAAGAAGGGAGAGTGAGAGAGAGAAACATCAATGATGAGAATCATAGATCGGCTGCCTCTTGCATGCCCCTTACTGGGGATCAGCCCACAACCTGGGCATGTGCCCTTGACCGGAATCGAACCCGGGACCCTTCAGTCCTCAGGTCGACGCTCTATCCACTGAGCCAAACTGGCTAGGGCTAGAAGTTCCTTTATTCTGAGAATCCAGCCTGCGTTTCTTTTTTTTAATTGAGATATAATTTGTGTAATATGAAGTTCACTTTTTAAGAATGTACAAATTCAGTGGTTTTTACATGTAAGCATCACACTTTTTAGTTCGGGGCATTTTTCATCACCTCCAAAAGAAACCGCATGCACATTAGCATTCATTCTTCATTTTCTTCCTTACCCCCAGCCCCAGATAGATCGATTTTTTGTCTCTGTGGGTTTGCCTATTCTGGACATTTCATGTAAATCGTACAATATGTGGCCTTTTGTGTCTGGCTCCTTAGCATGTTTTCAAGGTTCACCCATGTTGTAGCCTGTATCAGCACTTCATTCCTTTTTATGTATGGCCCAGTGATACTCTGTTGTATATGTGGAGCACGTTTTGTTTATCTTTATTTGTTGGTGGATATTTGGGTTGTTTCCTCTTTTTGGCTATTACGAACAGTGCTGCTGTGACCCTTTGGGTGCATGGGTTTTTTTTTTTTTGTTTTTTATTTTATTGATTTTTTACAGAGGGGAAGGGAGAGGGATAGAGAGTTAGAAACATCGATCAGCTGCCTCCTGCACGCCCCCCACTGGGGATGTGCCCGCAACCAAGGTACGTGCCCTTGACCAGAATCGAACCTGGGACCTTTCAGTCCTCAGGCTGCCACTCTATCCACTGAGCCAAACCGGTTTCGGCAAGGGTGCGTAGTTTTTATAGCCATGTTTTAGTTCTCTTGGTTAGATACCAGGGATGGGATTGCTGGGTCCTAGAGTAACTGTTTAACTTTTTGAGTAACTGCTAGACTGTTTTCCAAAGCAGCTGTACCCTTTGACATTCCCAGCAGCAATGTATGAGCATTCCAGCTGCCAGCACTCTATTGTCTGCAAAACCAGCACTGGTTACAGCCATCCTCGTGGGTGTGAAGTGGCATCTCACTGGCTTTGATTTGCATTTTCCTCATGAGTAGTGATGTTGAACATCTTGTGCTTATTGGCCATTTGCATATCTTCTTTGGAGAACGGTCTCTGCCTATTTTTAAATTGGATTATTAGTTTTTTAAATTGTTGACCACCAGCCTGGGGCTTTATAGTGGTTGAATTCCCTGGGCTTATGGGAAATTTTATCTGGGCGGGGCTGCTCTGAGCATGGGGTGCTTCACCCCATCACTGGCTTAGGGGCCTGTGTTTTCCCAGTTTGTCACAAAACCACTTCGGGTTGCTGCTTCCGGAATAGGGATTATGGTGCCTGAGCAGCTCTCTCTGGAGGCCCAGCAGCTCAGTACCCATCGAAGCCTGCCCACAGGGACTCCGCCAGAGCACAGCTCTGCAGTGCAAAGAGGTGGCAGCTACCGCCTCCAACCAGTTCCTCCTGTTGGAGCAGGATTGCTCTCTGCGGACAGGCTGGCTTCCCGAGCTGGGGACTGGGGCTCCAGGGAACAGTTGCCCTGACTCCCTCTCTCCGGTCCCTCTCTGTTTGGGTATGCAGCCATTGCCCCCGTCCTGCTGGATGCCCTGACGGACCCTTCCAGGAAGACCCAGAAGTGCTTGCAGACCCTGCTGGACACCAAGTTTGTCCACTTCATTGATGCCCCGTCCCTGGCCCTCATCATGCCCATCGTCCAGAGAGCCTTCCAGGACCGGTCCACGGACACGCGCAAGATGGCAGCCCAGATTATTGGCAACATGTACTCCCTGACCGACCAGAAGGTAGCAGCCTAGCTGGGCTGGCACAGGAGGACCAGCAGATGCTGCTTTAGGGCACAGTCCTTGCACGGGAGACACGGGAGGGAGCACACATTCACTGGGCCCCTGATGATGTTTGGGGGCAGATGTGGGCCATTGCGGCGTGGAGGGTGGGAATGCCGGTCCTCTGGGCATCCTGCAGGGTAGCATTTGAGTCCTGTTTAGCCCAGTTCTCAGTGAGGCCCCTCCCAGTGGGCCCCTTTACAGATGGAGGTACAGGAAAGGTCCAGCCTCACCTTTGACCTTTGAGGAGTGTGGGGGAAGTGGCTGAGGCTTTGACTGCTGGCAGTGTTTTCTTGTGTGGCATTTGCTTCTCTAAGTCTCTCAGGAAGTTAGGGGAGATGGATCTTGTTTGTTTCCTCGTTCCGAGGCCTTGCATGTGGGATCTCACACCTGCCTCACCTCTGCCTCGTTCACTGAGCTGTGGGCACAATCGAGAGAGTGGGAGGGTTCTATCAATCCTAGGAAATCCGGGAAGTTGAAAAACCGAAAAAATTAAAAATGTTACCCATAGTCCTCCAGCACTGAAACAATTTCTCTTAATGTTCTTTATTACATTTTAAACATTATATTCCTGAACATCAACTTATTTCCGAGTTATAATGAGTTATTCATGAAACTGATTTTAATAATTGTGTAATAGTCCAATAAGTTTACATACTATAACTTATGTAATCCTATCGTTGGTCATATAGTAACCAGAGTTTTTTGCCATTTTGAATGTTGCTGCTGTGAACATAAGGCTTTTTCTATATTTAAAACTGTTCCCTAAGGCTGAATGCTATATTAAGAGACATAAACCTTTTAAGGTGAGGAAAGGGAAGATGATGTTGCAGTTCTGAAAGGAAATTGCAGAAATGACTTCCTAAGGATCCCACAGGCTGGGCCGGGCTCGGTCCCAGGAGCAGGGCAGGAGGGGTCAGAGCACTGCACTAGCTGGGGACTCTCTCCTCCTGACGGTGGCCTCGGGTCCTTTTCGGTTTCCCTTTCCCCTCCTCGTTCTGGGAGCACCTCTTCCAAGTGCTCCTTGTCAGCAGAGTGGCGAGGTCAGGGCCACAGGAGAGCGGATCCCGGAGAAGCGGGCGTCACCCGAGTCACCGCTTGTGTTGTTGCAGGACTTGGCTCCGTACCTGCCAAGCGTGACGCCTGGCCTGAAAGCCTCTCTTTTGGACCCCGTACCTGAGGTGAGTCTGGGAGGGGAGGAGGCAAGAGCTTCTCATTTTAGCCCAGTCCCCAGGAAATTTACCCCTGAGAATTTTGTGTTTGTCTGGTGAAGGAAAGGAGACCAAGGGACCCCTCATGGCTCCTGCCTGGCCACCTAGTTTTGAGCCCTCAGCTCCTCCCTGTCCCTGCTGTTGGTTGCTTGACAGGTGCGGACCGTGTCCGCAAAGGCTCTTGGGGCCATGGTGAAGGGCATGGGGGAGTCGTGCTTTGAGGACTTGCTGCCGTGGCTGATGGAGACGCTGACCTATGAGCAGAGCTCCGTGGATCGCTCAGGCGCTGCACAAGGTGAGGCCAGCGCAGGCCCAAGGGCCCGCCCGGAAATGCCCTTAGGGACCCTCAGATCCAGTGGGTTCCTTCTGTCTTTTGTTGCAGGGTTGGCCGAGGTCATGGCTGGCTTAGGGGTGGAGAAGTTGGAGAAGCTGATGCCAGAAATTGTGGCTACCGCCAGCAAAGTGGACATTGCACCCCACGTCCGAGATGGCTACATCATGATGTTCAACTACCTGCCCATCACCTTTGGGGACAAGTTCACTCCTTACGTGGGGCCCATCATCCCCTGTATCCTCAAAGTAGGCACCGCTGACCAGGCCGAGGAGGGCGCTACTGAGGAGGGTGGGGCGCACGTGCCCTGGTGGGGGGAGCGAGGGCTGCTGGCTGACGGGGCTGGGTGGGAGGAGTCCTCTTCCTGCTGTCCAGGGAGTCCTATCTCCTTTTGGGTCGGGGTGCCTTGGGAAGGGTGGGGAGGCAGCCCTGGCTGCTGACCCCCCCTCTGTGTGCACAGGCTCTTGCTGATGAGAACGAGTTTGTGCGCGATACCGCGCTGCGTGCGGGCCAGCGGGTCATCTCCATGTACGCCGAGACGGCCATCGCCCTGCTGCTGCCCCAGCTGGAGCAAGGCCTCTTTGACGACCTCTGGAGAATAAGGTGAGAGCTCGGGCGGGAAGACCCAGCGTTACATTTTGGGAACTCAAAGGAATAAAGAGCAAAATGTCGCCAAGAAATCTCAACTTTCTCCAGATCCTCACTTTTAATTCTTTTGTAGTTCTCCAGTTTCCTGTAGCGGTGTCTTCATTCTGCTTCTCTTCTTAAAAAGTTGTCTTTAGTCAGTCCTTCGGTTGTATTACAATTTAAGCTTGAATACTTTTTGATCTGGAAATGTTCCTTCTAGGGTTTTATTCCAAGCACAGATTTGCTCGGGTGCTTAAAGATGTAGGTAGAGGCTCTCTGTTGCAGTATTGTTTTTACCATTTGAAAAACTGGATGTTGGTTTAAAAAAGTCACAACACATCCACACAGTGAACTTATCAGTCGTTACAAAGAATGGTAAAGAACCTCTATCAACCGACCCAGGAAGCTCCTCAGTCTCTAGCTGACATCACAGGTGGCCTGTGGCCCAGCGCACGTGGTACGGACTCATCTCCCACATTGTGCGGGGGAGTGCGTGTCTTTGTAGCCGGCGCCCTATACAAGGGTGTCACCAGAGTGTCAGGACGGTTGCCTGAAAAGTGGGGGTTTCAATGATTGTTTATATTCACATTCTTCTTATTAGTCTGTATTTTTGGAATTTTACAGTTGGAAGTGACTATTTTTTATGATCATTAAGAACAACAAACCTCACTTAATTTGAAGAGAAGTTTATCCTTCTAGGCCTCTTCTGATGCCTCCAGTTCTCATGATCCGCATTCCTGATTTCCTGTTAATGCTTCCATTTGTGCTCTCTTTTTAAAACATTTTTATTATAGAATTTTTCACGCAGTCTTTTCAAAAGTATTTATTCTTTTTCGTTATCAAAGTTCATTGGAAAGAAAATAAAGTGGGGAAGTGTAAAGACGTGAAAATCGCCTGTAACTCGCCTCCCACTCCAGAATAACCGCCTTCAATATTTCTGATGCGTTTCCTCAGTCTCCTTCCTGCGCGGTGCTTGGTCGAGCCCCACGACTGCCCCGTGCAGCTGTGTGACTCTGTGCTTGGCGTCCTCTCAGGTTCAGCTCCGTTCAGCTCCTGGGGGACCTCCTGTTCCACATCTCCGGTGTCACTGGAAAGATGACCACGGAAACCGCCTCTGAAGATGACAACTTTGGGACTGCTCAGTCCAACAAGGTGCGTGCCTTGCGTCGGTTTCCTTGCTCTGCAGAGGGCACTCATGCTGTGGGGGCCTCACCTCCCGTGTTCTCTGATCCTCTGCGCTGGCTGCAGGCTATCATCACTGCGCTGGGGGTGGACCGGCGGAACCGGGTGCTGGCAGGGCTGTACATGGGCCGCTCGGACACCCAGCTGGTTGTGCGGCAAGCATCCCTGCACGTCTGGAAGATCGTGGTCTCCAACACCCCCCGCACCCTGCGTGAGATCCTGCCTACTCTCTTCGGGCTGCTGCTGGGTTTCCTGGCAAGTACCTGTGCAGATAAGAGAACGGTAAGCTCGTCCTTGCTTCTGACCCAGCGGCCCTGATGCCTACTATTAGAGGCCAGAAAGCCAGGTCTGCAGAGCCTGGGAGAGTAGTCATTCAGCCAGTACTTAAGAAGCATCCGCTGGTGTCAGACCTGGGATGTAATGGAGAAGAAAGGCAGCCCCATTCCTGGTCCTCATGGAGCTACAGTCTGGTAGAGGAGATGGATGTGAATCCAATAATCACACAAACAGATGTAGATGCAGCTCCTGCAAGGGTACATGGCGCTGCAAGTGCTCATACCAGGGCCATTTCACCCAGCTGGGGGCCAGGAAAGGCTTCTCAGAAGTAATGGTGCTTGAAGATGAAAGATGAGTGAGCACTGGCCAGGTAAGGAGGTGACGAAGGACTATTTCAAACAGGGAATCGTGCTTTAGATACAAGGACAGGATGTGCAAAGGCCCTGTGATGGGCAAGAACATGGCCCACAGTAGGGGATGAGCAAAGGGCAGTGGGTCTGGTGTGGCATGGCTGATGTGCCCGGCTGGGGGGCCGTGTTCCTGGTGGGAAGAGGGCCCAGCCTAGGCTGATGGTCACTTGTGCCCGTCTCCTTTGGCCCACTGCCGACACCCCTTATCCCTGGCAAACAAACCGCGTATTTGGCTGTAAAGGGTTTGCATGAGACCTCAGAGCAGGTGGGGTTTTTCCTGAAGCATTTGTTCCTAATTCAGCTTGTCCCCTTGGCAGAAGCACACGTTGAAGTGACTTCTGGGCTACAGTTTTCAGTCCAGGGCAATTGGCCTTTGACCAGGCAGCATTTGCTACATTTCCTGTTCACATGTGAGGGGCCAGCTGTTGCTGTAGGTTGTGTGGGTGCCTGTGGCACACAGCGATGATTTTGTTATGCAGTGTTGCAAGCCCCCCTGGGGGGCTCGGCGGGGGCAAGAACATTTGGGGAAGGTAAGCCAGTGACTCAGATAAAGTCTAGGAGGGTCCAGGGCCTCATTCTGGAGTTTGCAGGGAGTTGATATCCTGGCCTGATCTCTACTGACAGATCGCAGCGCGGACATTAGGAGATCTGGTCCGGAAGTTAGGGGAGAAAATCCTACCCGAGATCATTCCCATCCTTGAGGAAGGCCTGAGGTCTCAGAAGAGCGACGAGAGGCAGGGCGTGTGCATTGGGCTGAGCGAGATCATGAAGTCCACCAGCCGGGACGCCGTGAGTATCTTCTGAGCACCCTGTAGGCCTTGCACCCGCAGGTGACTGACTCAGAGCTGCTGGGGAGGTTGCAGGAGAAGCGGCGCCTCCCAAGTGAGGACACGCGACCCTCACTGCAGAGGGTGCTGCTGGCGGGGCCCGTGGGGACTGGAGTTCCCTCCTCAGCTTTCCTATCAGATTTTCTGGCTAAAAACTAAACAGTTTCGAGGCCTTGAGTGGCCTTTGGAAATTGGAGATGATCCTTTTCTCACCATTCTTGAGGTTGCTCTAGATTAATCCCTTTTGTGTCTATCAGTTCAGTTAAAATGTGTGGTGCCCTGAGCAGGGGTGGGGAGGAGGGGGGAGAAGGAGGGCGTGCACGTGTGTGAGTGGTGGGGGCGGCGGGAGCAGGAGGGCCTTGCACTCATTCTTAGATGCTCTGAATGCCATCAGCAGGGTCAGGCCTGCTGACCCCACAGGCAGCTTCTGACTGTAGACAGTTCCAGGTGCTTACAAGACTGGACCCTTAGAGGGAGCAGAGCAGATGGGAGTAAGTGCCCGGTGGGTGGGAACGTATTGTCTCCAGCAGTGGTACTGTTTCCATAGTAGCGAGATCAATCAAGAGGTTTGGAGTCCTTTCCACTGACCTTACTTTCTAAGGTCATTGACCCCGAAACATTCCTGGGGGTAGGTCGGATGTGTACACAGGCTGTCTGTCGACTGGGAGGAAAGCAGCACAGCAGTGGGGTGGGTGGCCAGTCAGACATGGAAGCATGTGGCCAGTTACTTAGCCAGGGTACCCTCACCGATTGACTGGCTCTTTCTCCCGTGTGTATCAGTGTCAGTATTACATTTGGGGTTTATATTTGCATTTGGCAAAGAATACAAACCAATTCTGTCGCCAGATAGAGCTGTGATTTATTGAGTAGCTCCCGCGTCCCCTGAAGGCGGAGGCCTTGCAGGTGGCAAGGCCGACGTGTAACCAGGCTTAGGTTCATAGTGAGCTTTGCTGTGGTGGAATCAGTTAAAGGGGGCAGAGCGTCCTTGGCCCCATTGTAGCCCTAGGACTTCACAGAGGAGCAAGCTTTTGAGTTGAACTTGAAGAGCTTGGCGGTTTTTCGAGAGGGTAGGCAAAGGAACGAGTTGGGGGAGGGAGGCCACGTCGGTAGGCCGCACTGTGGGAAGGAATTTGGATCCTGTAAGAGATGGAGAGTATCAGGAAGACTCACCTTAAAAATCAGGTGCTAGTGGGTCCGTGGGTTTATTTTTTTTTTTTTTTATTTTTTTTATTTTTTTTATTTTTTTTTTTTTTTATTTTTTTATTTATTTTATTTTTTTAAATTTCTTTATTGATTAAGGTGTCATATATTTGTCCTCATCCCCCCATTCCCATCCCACCCCCCTCCCCATGGATGCCCCAACCCTCTGTTGAACTTAAGCATTGGTTAGGCTCATATGCATGCACACAAGACCTTTGGTTGATCTCTCCCCCCTCCCCCCACCCTCCCCTATCCTCCCTCTGAGGCCCGATAGTCCGATCGATGCCTCCTTGTTTCTGGTTCTGTTCTTGTTCATCAGTCTATGTTGTTCATCATTTCCCCTAGATGAGCGAAATCATGTGTCACTAGAGATATACTTATAAGAATTGAATGTGCGACGAGCAATAATAGTTATGCTGACAGGCAAATGAATCAGTCTGTAGTGAGTTTCTTTCTGGTCCAACAGTTCTTTTGAGACCCAATATCAATGTCCACCAGTTCCTTATGAGTACATTTCGGCACGCACCCCTCAGCTCTGGATGGTGGACAAATGGTGGTAATGCAGGTCCGACTCCCTCTGGTTTGGTCTCGGCCGGATCCAGGGGCACGGCTTCACCCGGATCCAGGGGCCCACGGCCTCACCCGGACCCGGGATCCAGTCTCACTCGGATCTAGGGGCACACAGCCTCGCCCAGACCCAGGATTCAGCTTCATCCGGACCCAGGGGCGCATGGCCTCACCCGGACCCAGGGGCGCGTGGCCTCTCCCAGACCCAGGGTCGCGTGGCCTCACCCGGATCCAGGGGCCCACGGCCTCACCCGGACCCGGGACCCAGGCTCACCCGGATCCAGGGGCCCACGGCCTCACCCGGACCCGGGACCCAGGCTCACCCGGATCCAGGGGCCCAGGGCCTCACCCGGACCCGGGGCCAGGCTCACCCGGATCCAGGGGCCCAGGGCCTCACCCGGACCCGGGGCCCAGGCTCACCCGGATCCAGGGGCCCAGGGCCTCGCCCGGACCCGGGGCCCAGGCTCACCCGGATCCAGGGGCCCAGGGCCTCGCCCGGACCCGGGACCCAGGCTCACCCGGATCCAGGGGCCCAGGGCCTCGCCCGGACCCGGGACCCAGGCTCACCCGGATCCAGGGGCCCAGGGCCTCCCCCGGACCCGGGACCCAGGCTCACCCGGATCCAGGGGCCCAGGGCCTCGCCCGGACCCGGGGCCAGGCTCACCCGGATCCAGGGGCCCAGGGCCTCGCCCGGACCCGGGGCCAGGCTCACCCGGATCCAGGGGCCCAGGGCCTCGCCCGGACCCGGGACCCAGGCTCACCCGGATCCAGGGGCCCAGGGCCTCGCCCGGACCCGGGACCCAGGCTCACCCGGATCCAGGGGCCCAGGGCCTCCCCCGGACCCGGGACCCAGGCTCACCCGGATCCAGGGGCCCAGGGCCTCGCCCGGACCCGGGGCCAGGCTCACCCGGATCCAGGGGCCCAGGGCCTCGCCCGGACCCGGGACCCAGGCTCACCCGGATCCAGGGGCCCAGGGCCTCGCCCGGACCCGGGACCCAGGCTCACCCGGATCCAGGGGCCCAGGGCCTCGCCCGGACCCGGGACCCAGGCTCACCCGGATCCAGGGGCCCAGGGCCTCGCCCGGACCCGGGACCCAGGCTCACCCGGATCCAGGGGCCCAGGGCCTCGCCCGGACCCGGGACCCAGGCTCACCCGGATCCAGGGGCCCAGGGCCTCGCCCGGACCCGGGACCCAGGCTCACCCGGATCCAGGGGCCCAGGGCCTCGCCCGGACCCGGGACCCAGGCTCACCCGGGTCCAGGGGCCCAGGGCCTCGCCCGGACCCGGGACCCAGGCTCACCCGGGTCCAGGGGCCCAGGGCCTCGCCCGGACCCGGGACCCAGGCTCACCCGGGTCCAGGGGCCCAGGGCCTCGCCCGGACCCGGGACCCAGGCTCACCCGGGTCCAGGGGCCCACGGCCTCGCCCGGACCCGGGACCCAGGCTCACCCGGATCCAGGGGCGCACGGCCTCGCCCAGACCCAGGATTCAGCCTCACCCGGACCCAGGGGCGCACGGCCTCGCCCAGACCCAGGATTCAGCCTCACCCGGACCCAGGGGCGCATGGCCTTGCCCTGACCCAGGGGCACATGGCCTCACCCGGACCCGGGGCCCAGCCTCACCCTGACCCAGTTTCCAGCCTCACCCGGACCCAGAGGCGCGCGGCTTCACCCGGTTCCGGGACCCAGCGGGGTTTCATCTTCTTGATCCCAATTCCTGTTGGTCAATTCCCTCTCCGCAATTCCTTCGGCCATTTTCTCAGAGTTCCAGGGCAGCCACCGCAGAACTCGTTGGGCGGCGGGCTCGGCGAAGCTACGGTGTGCCCGGTGCGCGGCGGCGGGCTGGTCCGGGGTGGCTGCGTCGGCCCTTGGGTCTGCAGCGGTGGCCGGTCGCCGAGCGTGCGCACCTGGCCACTTCCGAGGCGTTGAGATTCTTGAAGGACTCGGAGGTCAGCAAGCGCGTAGTCTCCCGCCCCATGTCTCCCAGGGGCTCGTCTGTCCGTGCTCGGCAGCGAGTGAAGCCTTCCCCTCAGCCGGAGACCGCTGGGGGAACTGCGCCGAGCACGATCCAGGCCGCCATTGTGTCGCCTGAGCCGTAGTTTTTAAAGTGTGGTCTTTAGGTCACCGACATCAGCTTCATCCCGCGTACCCCTCTCTTTCATTCTAGTTGTAGAGCATCTGCTCAGTCAGCCCTCCGGTGGTTCTGGATGGTGTCTGCTCTGCTCTCCCGTCGTAGTCTCAAAATTGTTGTGGTAGGCAGCAATCAGGCTTCTGCCCTATGCCTCCATCTTGGTCCTTGTTTGTATAGTTAAGTCTTGATTGTTGTTGGTGTCACTGGGAGGAATTGTCCTCCAGGCCAATTGGTCGTGCGGACCCTCTGTGTCTATAAAGGAAGAGTTGCTGTGCGGGAGACACGTTTATTTGCCGGGTCTTGGTGCAGCAAGGCTTTGGCGCTCACTGCGTCTGCCTCTTGAATGTGTCCCTTATGGTAGTGGTTGAAATCTGGTGTCATCTCACACCGACCACTAGATGCCTTCGTTTCTGGGTCTCCAATGGAGTGTAGGTCAGCTACTGCCTGTGGCCCCTCAGCATGAATTACAGCATCACTTATATTCGTGACCTGTTTCGGTGTCTTCCCCTTTTGGCTGCCTCCCTATCGCTCAGCTTCCCCAATCTCCCTAGGTGGTCGCTCTTGATACCCCCCTTTGTGGGCTGAGTGCAAAGTCTTGGTGTTGTTAAGCCTTGATTGCTGTTGGTACACTGGGAGGATGTGACCTCCAGTCCAATTGGCTGTGAGGATCAGCTGTGTCTATGCCGGGAGACAGCCCCATTCAACTAGACTTGCAAAATTGTAAAAGCCTCTGTGTTCAGCTTGGATGGGGCGGAGTTACAGGGCGGAGCCTACCGCCTTGGCTTCCCGTCAGCCCCGCCCTATGAGGTTCCTGTGTCTCAGTGTCCCTCGGTACTCCCAGCAAACACCTCTGAGAGAAAAGCGCCCTGGAGTTTCGCGTGCTGCCAAACAGTCTAGTCTCTCCCCCAATGAATCTGGATTCCCAGATTCTCGCCCAGAACTGGGTTTCCGTGTAGTCAGAATTGGGGCTCACCGCAGTCTGGCGCTTTTGTCTCCTTCCCTCCAGGGCGACTCAGCGGCACAGTCAGCAGCCCATCCTCCGCGCACAATCCCCTGCGCGCCTCCGGTGCTCTGCTCTGCACCTCTGCCCCACAGCCCAGCTTTCCCCAGTATGAGCCTGGCTTCCCCGGGTCTTTCCCGGAACTGGGGTTCAGTGCAGTTGGAACTGGGGGTTCAGCACAGTCCGGAGCCCTTGTCTCCCTCCCGCTAGGGCAATCCAGCGGCACAGGCAACAGTCCCTCCTCTGCGCACATTCCCGTGCGCGGCTCTGGCGCAGCTCCTCTGTGTCTCCGCCCCACAGCCCAGACTCCCCCAGCCTGAGCCCGGCTTCCCAGGGTTTCGCCCGGGACTGGGGTTCAGTGCAGTCGGAGCTGGGGTTCAGCACAATCTGGCGCTTTTATCTCCTTCCCGCCAGAGAACGCCAGCCAGGCCGTCAGCCGCCCCTTCCTCTCTGGCTCCGGCTTCCCCGCACGCGCGCGGGCTCCTGTCTCCACCCGTGTCTCCATACCTCAAGCTTTTACGGCTTCCCTGATTTTCCTTGTGGTCCTCTCTTTCCTTCTAATTGTGGGCATTTCAGTCAGCCAGCTTTCCTGTGGTTCTGGATGATGTCCGTTTTGATTTTTAGTTGTGTTTTTGAAATTGTTGTGCCCGGCTGTAGGTTAGGTGTTTAACCTATGCCGCCATCTTGGTTTCTCGGGTCCGTGGGTTTAGACTCCTGCAAGTAAAGTACACATCCCCTCTGCTTTTGTAGACTGGCGCTTTTTCACAGAAAGCAGCTGAGTAAAAGCCACGGGAGAGGTGGTGGCCTGGCTGGGCCAGAGGTCCTCGCCCCCTCCCTCACCTGCCTCCGCTCCCTCCTTGCCTCTGCCGTATCAGGTACATGCCCGTGCTGTTGCAGGTGCTGTATTTCTCCGAGTCCCTGGTGCCCACAGCCAGGAAGGCTTTGTGTGACCCACTGGAGGAGGTCAGAGAGGCGGCAGCCAAGACCTTCGAGCAGCTGCACTCCACCATCGGCCACCAGGCGCTGGAGGACATCCTCCCGTTCTTACTGAAGCAGCTGGTGAGTGGCTCTGCCGCACACCCACCAGGCCGGCTTTACCGTCTCTGTAGAAGGCGAAACTCGGGGCCTTCTTGTGCCAAGGCAGCTGCAGTGTGGGCTCAGGAAGCTGGTGCAGTGGTAGCAGATTGAGTTCTCGCTTCTCCTTGGACAGTCAGGGAATGTGGGTGCAGGGGGAGGAGGGAGCAGGGTGGAGAAGGAAGTCGGTGGTGGCTGGTCCAGACCGCAGAGGTGGGGACAGGAGCCAGCGCCTCAGTGCGGCCCCCATGGCCCTCTGCAGGATGATGACGAGGTGTCCGAGTTCGCCTTGGACGGTCTGAAGCAAGTCATGGCCATCAAGAGTCGTGTGGTGCTGCCCTACCTCGTGCCCAAGGTAAGTCCCACCAGTGGCAACCCCCTCTGACCCAGAAACCACAGACACAGCCGCATTCCTGGGCCTGCCGCGATGACCGGTTCTGCACTCGGATGCTGGGGGAGGCGGGCGTGGGTGCAGGACACCCTGGAGCGGACACTAAGCCCTGAAGAGCGGCCTGGCCTCTGGAGCCTGGAGCAGGCAGCATTCCTTGCGTTGACGGTGTTCATCATTCTGCAGCTGACAGCCCCGCCCGTCAATACCCGCGTGCTGGCCTTCCTCTCATCGGTGGCAGGCGACGCCCTGACCCGTCATCTTGGCGTGATCCTCCCGGCGGTCATGGTGGCCCTGAAGGAGAAGCTTGGGACTCCCGGTGAGCAGCTGGTGAGTGTCACGATCACTCCCGCGGCTTTCTGACAGCCGTCCGTCCTGCCTCGGAGGAGCCGTGCTCAGCCCAGGTGTCCCCTGTGGTTTCAGGAGATGGCCAACTGTCAGGCCGTGATCCTCTCGGTAGAGGACGACGTCGGGCACCGGATCATCATCGAGGACCTGTTGGAAGCCACCCGCAGCCCTGAGGTGGGCATGAGGCAGGCCGCCGCCATCATCCTCAGCATCTACTGCTCCCGCTCGAAGGCGGACTACACCAGCCACCTGCGGAGCCTGGTCTCGGGCCTGATCCGCCTCTTCAACGACTCCAACCCTGTGGTTCTCGAGGAGAGCTGGGATGCTCTGAATGCCATCACCAAGGTCAGGCCCGCTGACCCCTCGGCCAGCTTCTGACTGTAGACAGTTCCAGATGCTTATAAGACTAGACCTTAACATAACCCCTGTGTACCTGTCACCTCGCTTCAACATACCCGTTCATGGCCAGTCTCCTTTATACTCCCCCAGACCTCCCCCTTGCTGTAATGTTTCCAAGCAGTCTTGAGAGGGCTGTACTTACGCTGACGGCCTCTCTGCTTTTTCCTGGCTTCCCACAGAAGCTGGATGCTGGCAACCAGCTGGCACTAATTGAAGAACTCCACAAAGAAATCCGGTTCATAGGGAACGAGAGCAAAGGCGAGCACGTGCCAGGGTTCTGCCTCCCCAAGAAGGTAAGTCAGGGCTCAGGTGCAGGGTGCCGTGGGCACGCGGCCTTCCTCAACCTTCCCCCTCAGGCCCAGGTCTGCTGGGGCGCCGGGAGCAGCTGTGTGTCAGTCTGACCGTGCTCCAGGTGCTGTTCTGCACCTTCACAGACAGCGCGTTTCTTCCCGCGGTGGCCACGTGGGGACAGGGTTTAAGCTGGGGGGTGAGTCACAAAGGTGACAGCAGTGCGTGTGCCTGTGTGAAAGGCCAGTCGGGGCTCTTATCTTCTGGCCACAGCAAGTCAAGACTATTCCCCAGCCAGCACCCTCTCAGGCTGTGATCCTGGCAGCCGATCAGTCTCTCCCATGGAATTATGGAGAGGGCGGCTGACAGCACCCTGCTTTCGGTGGGCGGACACCTGGGCCCAGTGCCTTGGAGATTTGACGCTTGCATGTGATTCTCTTGCCAGGGAGTAACATCCATCCTTCCAGTGTTGCGGGAGGGAGTCCTGACTGGCAGCCCAGAACAGAAAGAGGAAGCAGCCAAAGCTTTAGGCTTGGTGATCCGCCTGACCTCAGCTGACGCCCTGAGGCCCTCCGTGGTCAGCATCACTGGCCCTCTGATTCGCATCCTGGGGGACCGGTTCAGCTGGAACGTGAAGGCGGCTCTGCTCGAGACACTCAGCCTCTTGCTGGCCAAGGTAAGCGACTGATGGGTTCATCCTCTTCGTCCCTGGGGATGTTAGAGAACAGATCTGTCTGCAGGAGGCTGGTCCAGGGGGTCATGGGCAGAGTGACAGCTTATTATGGAGAAACAGCAGAGCGGAGGTGCTGAGACCTTGGACGGTAGACTCACACTACACACTGCTCAGTTATATACTGAGTGGCCAGATTGTTATGATCTCTGAACGCATAATTGGCCACTCGGTGTGTGTGTGTGTGTGTGTGTGTGTGTGTGTATTTATATTTATATTAGAGGCCTGGTGCATGAATATGTGCTGGGTGGGGTCCGGCCAGCCTGGCCAGGGGGAGGGGACATGGGTGGTTGGCCGGCCTGCCTGCTGGTCGAGGGGACAATTTGCATATTAGCCTTTTATTATATAGGATATACACTGAGTGGCCAGGTTATTATGCGTTCAGAGATCATCATCATCTGGCCACTCAGTGTAGGTCCACCGCTTAATAGCTATGTGCCCGCGATGACCTTGGGAAAGTCATGTAACCTCTGAGCCTGTTTCCTCACCTGTAGTTGGAGATTACTGATGCTGCCTTAGGGCTGTGAAATGGGGGACTTAGATGAAATAACGTCTATTAGCTATTCCTAATGTTTTTAGGGGCAATAAATAAGCCCTTTAGACTTAAAAAAGGATAGACGGATGCAAGATTTGTTGTGAAAAAAGAAAAGAAAAGAATTCTTACTTGAAGTTTGGAAACAAAGGCAAGCTTACAGTTTTTAGCTTTTCTTTTTCTTTTTGAGAAAGGTGTGGGGAGTAACTTCCCAGCTAAAAATGGGATTGTGAGCACCAGCCTTATTCTGTAGAAAATTGAGTCTTTTTTAAAAAAAAATTACATTGCTTTCTGTGCTATTCTTTTCTGTGGTGATTTTTTTTTTTTTGAATAATTATTTTTATTTTTTTGGAAGTATTTCCTTTATTTATTTATTTATTTTTTTATTGAGGTATTATATGTGTACATATCTTACCATTCCCCCCCCCCACCCCACACCCACACATGCCCTCACCCCCCAGAGTTTTGCGTCCATTGTTTATGCTTATATGCATGCATACAAGTCCTTCGTTTGATTTCTTATCTACCCCCCCTCTCCCTAACTTTCCCCCTGTAATTTGAAAGTCTATTTGTTGCTTTAATGTCTCTGTAACTATCTTTTTGTTCATCAGTTTATAATGTTCTTTATTATCCATAAATGAGTGAGATCATGTGGTATTTTTCTTTCATTGACTGGCTTATTTCACTTAGTATAATATTCTCCAATTCCATCCAGGTTGCTGCAAATGATGAGAATTCCTTCTTTTTTATGGCAGCATAGTATTCCATTGTGTAGATGTACCACAGTTTTCTGATCCAGTCATCTGCTGACGGGCACCTAGGCTGTTTCCAAATCTTAGCTATTGTAAATTGTGCTGCTATGAACATGGGGGTGCATATATCTTTTCTGATTGGTGTTTCTAGTTTCTTTGGATATATTCCCAGGAGTGGGATTACTGGGTCAAATGGGAGTTCCATTTTCAGTTTTTTGAGGAAACTCCATACTGTTCTCCACAGTGGCTGCACCAGTCTGCATTCCCACCAGCAGTGCACGAGGGTTCCTTTTTCTCCGCATCCTCGCCAACACTTGTCGTTTGTTGATTTGTTGATGATAGCCATTCTGACAGGTGTGAGATGGTACCTCATTGTTGTTTTGATTTGCATCTCTCGGATAATAAGTGACTTTGAGCATGTTTTCATGTGTCTCTTGGCCTTCCTTCTGTCTTCTTTTGAAAATATTCTGTTTAGGTCCGTTGCCCATTTTTTTATTGGATCATTTATCTTCCTTTTATTAAGTTGCATAAGCTGCCTGTAGATGTTGGAGATTAAACCTTTATCAGTGCTAGCATTTGCAAATATGTTCTCCCATGCAGTGGGCTTTCTTGTTGTTTTGTTGATGGTTTCTTTTGCTGTAAAAAAGCTTTTTATTTTGATGTAGTCCCATTTGTTAATTTTCTCTTTAGCTTCCATTGCCCTAGGGGCAGTGTCAGTGAAAAAGTTCTTTTGGCATATGTCTGAGATTTTGTTGCCTGTGGATTCCTCTAGTATTTTTATGGTTTCCCGTCTTATGTTTAAGTCCTGTATCCATTTTGAGTTTATTTTTGTGTATGGTGTAAGTTGGTGATCTAGTTTCATTTTTTTGCATGTGTGTGTCCAATTTTCCCAACACCATTTATTGAAGAGACTGTCTTGATTCCATTGTATGTTCATGCCTCCTTTGTCAAATATTAATTGAGCGTAGTGGTTTGGGTCGATATCTGGATTCTCTATTCTGTTCCATTGATCTATATGTCTGTTCTTGTGCCAGTACCAGGCAGTTTTGAGAACAGTGGCTTTGTAATACAGCTTGAAATCTGGTATTGAGATCCCTCCTACTTTATTCTTCTTTCTCAGGATTGCTGTGGCTATTCGGGGTCTTTTTTTATTCCAGATGAATTTTTGGAGAGTTCTTTCTAGGTCTGTGAAATATGCTGTTGGTATTTTGATGGGGAGTGCATTGAATCTGTAGATTGCTTTGGGTAGTATGGACATTTTAATGATGTTGATTCTACCGATCCATGAACATGGTATGTTCTTCCATCTGTTTACGTCTTCCTCTATCTCTTTTTTCAGTGTCCTGTAGTTTTCCGTGTATAGGTCTTTTACCTCCTTAGTTAAGTTTATTCCTAGGTATCTTAATTTTTTTGGTGCGATGGTAAATGGGATTGCCTTTTTAGTCTCTCTGTCTGTAAGTTCACTATTGGTGTAGAGAAAGGCCATAGATTTCTTGGCGTTAATTTTGTATCCCGCTACATTGCCGAATTCATTTATTAAGTCTATTAGTTTTTTGATGGAATCTTTTGGGTTTTTTACGTACAATATCATGTCATCTGCAAATAAGGACAGCTTCACTTCTTCTTTTCCAATTTGGATGCCTCTTATTTCTTCTTCTTGCCTAATTGCGGTAGCTAATACTTCCAGTACTATGTCAAACAGGAGTGGTGAGAGTGGGCATCCCTGTCTTGTTCCTGTTCTTAGGGGAAATGGTTTTAGTTTTTGCCCATTGAGTATGATGTTTGCTGTGGGTTTATCATATATAGCTTTTATTATGTTGAGGTATGATCCTTCTATTCCCACCTTGTTGAGAGTTTTTATCAAGAAAGGGTGTTGGATTTTGTCAAATGCTTTTTCTGCATCTATTGATATGACTATGTGGTTTTTATCTCTCAATTTGTTTATGTGATGTATCACATTTATTGATTTGCGGATATTGTACCATCCTTGCATTTCTGGGATAAATCCTACTTGGTCATGATGTATAATCTTTCTGATGTATTGCTGGAGCCGCTTTGCTAGGATTTTGTTGAGAATTTTGGCATCTATGTTCATGAGGGATATTGGTCTGTAATTCTCTTTCATTGTGTTGTCTTTATCTGGTTTTGGTATTAGGGTGATGCTAGCTTCATAGAAGGAGCCTGGAAGTGTTCCTTCCTCTTGAATTTTTTGGAATAGTCTGAGGAGGATAGGTTTTAGTTCTTCCTTGAAAGTTTGGTAAAACTCTCCTGTGAAGCCGTCTGGCCCCGGGCTTTTGTTTGCCGGAAGCTTTTTGATGACTGCTTCAATTTCGTCCATAGTTATTGGGCTATTGAGCTGTTTAGATTCTTCCTGATTGAGTTTTGGAAGGTTGTATTTGTCTAGGAATATGTCCATTTCCTCCAGGTTGTCCAGTTTGTTGGAATAGAGTTGTTCGTAGTATTTTGTAACAATCCTTTGTATTTCGTCAGGGTCTGTTGTTATTTCACCTCTTTCATTTCTGATTTTGTTTATTTGGGTCCTCTCTCTTTGCTTCTTGGCGAGCCTGGCTAGAGGTCCATCAATCTTGTTTATCTTTTCAAAGAACCAGCTCTTGGTTTTGTTGATCTTTTGTATTGTTTCTTTGGTCTCTATGTCGTTTATCTCCGCTCTGATCTTTATTATTTCTTTCCTTCTGCTTACACTGGGCTTTTCTTGTTGCTCTCTCTCTAACTCTTTGAGTTGTTTGGTTAGGTAATTTATTACCATTGTTTCTTGTTTTTTGCAGTAGGCTTGTAGAGCTATGAACTTCCCTCTCAGGACTGCTTTCTCTGTGTCCCATAGATTTTGGATTGTTGTGTTTTCATTGTCATTTGTTGCCATGATGTTTTTTATTTCTTCCTTGATGTCTTTGGTAACCCAGTCATGGTTTAATAGCATGCTGTTTAGTCTCCATGTGTTTGATTTCTTTGGGTTGTTTTTATTGTAGTTGATTTCCAGTTTTATGCCACTGTGATCTGAGAAGAAGCTTGATATGATTTCTATCTTCTTGAATTTGGAGAGACTTTGCCTATGTCCTAACATATGGTCTATCTTTGAAAATGTCCCATGTGCACTTGAGAAGAATGTATATTCTGTGGCTTTGGGATGAAATGTTCTGAAGATGTCGATTAATTCCATCTGGTCTAGTGAGTCATTTAGGATTGATGTTTCTTTGCTGATTTTTTGTTTAGAGGATTTGTCCAATGGTGATAGTGGGGTATTGAAGTCTCCTACTATAATTGTATTGCTGTCAATCTCTCCTTTGATATCTTCCAGGAGTTTTTTAATGTATCTTGGTGCTCCTGTGTTGGGTGCATATATGTTTACCAGAGTTATTTCTTCTTGTTGGATTTCTCCTTTTAGTATTATGAAGTGGCCTTCATTATCTCTTGTTATGTCCTTCACTTTGAGATCTAATTTGTCAGATATAAGTATTGCTACCCCAGCTTTTTTTTCATTTCCATTCGCCTGGAAAACCTTTTTCCATCCCTTTACTCTCAGTCTGTATGCGTCCTTTTTTTTGAGGTGGGTTTCCTGTAGACAGCAGATATATGGGTTTTGTTTTCTTATCCAATCTGTTACCCTGTGTCTTTTGATTGGGGCATTCAATCCATTTACATTTAAAGTTATTATTGATAGGCACTTATTTGTCACCATTTTTATTCTATACCCCTGTGTTCCTTCTTTGCTTCCTATTTCTTTCTTTCTTTCTTTTTTTTTTTTTTTACAGCAGACCCTTTAGCATTTCTTTCATTGCTGGTTTGGTGGTGATAAACTCCCTTAGCCCTTTTTTGTCTGTGAAGCTCCTGATTTCACCTTCAATTTTGATTGATAGCCTTGCTGGGTACAGTATTCTTGGATTGAGACCCTTCCTTTGCATGACTTTGTATATTTCATTCCATTCCCTTCTGGCTTGATGAGTTTCTGTTGAGAAATCAGTTGCTAGTCTGATGGGGGTTCCTTTGTATGTAACTGTCTGTCTCTCTCTGGCCGCTTTTAAGATTCTTACTTTGTCGTTGGTGTTTGCCAACTTAATTATAATGTGCCTTGGCGTCGGTCTTTTGGGGTTCATTTTGCTTGGAACTCTGTGAGCTTCTTGGATTTGTGTGAGTTTTTTCTTCCCTATATCAAGGGAGTTTTCTGTTATTATTTCTTCTAACAGGTTTTCTATTCCTTGCTCCGTTTCCTTTCCTTCTGGTACCCCTATTATCCTTATGTTGTTTTGTTTTGTGTTATCCCGAAGTTCCCTTAGGCTCTCCTCATGCTTTCTAATTTTTGTTTCTAGAAGCTGTTGTAATTGGGTATTTTTTTCCATCTTGTCTTCTAGCTCACTTATGCGGTCCTCTGCTTCTTCTAGTCTACTCTTGATGCTTTCTATTGAGTTCTTTACAGCAGCGATGTCATTTTTCATTTCTTCTTGGTTCTTCTTCATTTCCTCTTGGTTCTTACTCATATTGTCGAATTTGTCTTCCATCCTTTTCAGCCACCTTATGACCATTTCTCTGAATTCTTTCTCTGATAGGTTGTTTACCTCTAGTTCGTTTACTTCCTTTTCTGGTGATGCCTGCTTCTCTTTCCTGGGGGGGCTAATTCTTTGTTTCCCCATGGTCTCTCTTCTCCGGATGTCTGGTTATATAGTTCTCTCTCTCCGGCGTTGATTTAAAGGTACAAAATACAACACAACCAGGCACAACACACAAGGCACTAAACAGAATTGTATTCACGATATTAATAACCTCCAATAAAGGTAACCACCAGAGAAAGCCAAATTAGGGAATAGGAGTGGAAGAGGGAGAGTAAAAAGAAAGAACAAAAAAAAAAAAAAAAAAAGAGTGTGAATCTGAACTTGGGAGAAGAGCAGTAAGAAAAAAGAAAAGAAAAATGAGTAAGAGAGGCAAGAACAATACTAAGAGAGAAAAGGGGAACAAACTATATATATGGGGAGTAGACTCCACTAGAACAACCACTAAACCCAGCAAATTCCAGCAACACGAGCCTGGAGATTAATACCAACTGCAACAGCAACTCTTATCAAGTGAGGCAAGAGAAAACAAAAGTAATAATAAAAAAAAAAAAAAAAAAAAAAAAAGCAAACAATAGAACCAACCAAACAAACAAAAAGTATAATCAAAACAATCTCATAAAAAAAGCATAAAAATTCAATCTAATCAACATTCAAGCAAACAACAACAAAAGGCCAGAGAGAAAAATAATTTTTTTAAGGGGAAAGGTTAGGAGGAGAGTGATGGCAAAATGTTAGCGTTGAGATAGGGTAAGGGAAAGATGCAAATAGAATGTAGGACACTAATCCCAAAATAAAAGAAAGAGAAAATCTAATGACATTAAAAAAAAAAAAAAGTAAAATAATAGCAATAATAATGCTGATTGAAAATAAAAATGTAATAATTAAAAAGGTGAAAATCGAGGAAAAAGGAAAAAAATTTTTTTTTCTTAAGTAAAGATGCAAAAAATGAAAATAAAAAAATTAGAATAAAAAAATTGAAAAAAGAATTAAAAATTAAAAAATAGGAAGACTAAAATGTGCAGTAGCGGCTGTCATTCACTTCCTCTTTTATCCTGTTTGGTATGCCTGTTTCCCAGTCTGGGCGGTATTTCAGTTCAGCTTCGTTCCTCTGCTCCTCCGTGTTGTAAGCCAATCCTGCTTTTTAAGCCGGCCGTGTCTTAATTTCTCGTATTTATTTTTGATTACACCAGAGACAATTAGCGTTTCAGCCCCTGGGTGGCAGTGTTTCTGAATTGACTTCTGGGCCTCTCTAGCTTTTTTTTTTTTTTTTTTCCCCTCTATGGCACTCACTACCGGTTTGTGGAGGTGTGTGCCTCACAGCTGCCTCTCCGATGGTCACACCCAGCTCTGTTCCCAGGTTCCGAAAAAACAACTTCCCCTGCAGTCTTTCAGGGTTTTTCCACCTGGGCTTTCCTATGCGTTGGGCTCAGTAAGCAGAGTCGGAAAGAGCCCAAGTGTGCGGACAGTGGGTCTGTGCGCCAGACTAAGGAGCCCGCACTCCTTTGAAAATTCTTAGTCTGATCCTCCTCGTCAGATTAAAATGAGTTGATTTTAAGAGGACACTTCAGTTAGCAACTCAGAGTACCCCCTTCCACATTCACGGATCACGGCAGCTCCAACTGCCGCAGGTTTTTCTAGGCACAGACCTCCCGGTTCCCGCCGGTCCCGCGGCTCGCGTGCTTCCCTCCCACCGCGGGGATTAGAAACCACACCTTATTTCAGGCGAAATCTGACCTTTCCGTGGTTCAGTGAAGGGTTCCATTGAAACCGAATGTTTGCGCCGATAGGGGACCGGTGTTCTGGTGCTCGCAGCTGTTCAGTGTTTGCAGTTGTCGCGGAAAGTCAGGTTTCCAATAAAATCCTCCTTTCCTTGCAAGATGGCGAGGCGCCCGGTGAGCCCGCAGCTCCGGGAGGGAACCCAGCCCCTGTCAATGCTGTCTCTATGTGGTCTCCACTTATGTCCTTGGTTATCAGAGTTCTCTCCAACTAGTCTTCAATTGATTTTTCAGGAAGTTTTTCTGTATTTTAGTTGTAATTCCAGTTTGGTCCTGGGAGAGTGTCAGTGTAGCTTCCACTTAATCCGCTGCCATCTTGGAATCTCTCTGTGGTGATTTTGCAATTCTGCATACAAATGGAGCCCTCCCTCAGGGAATTTGTCCCTTAGGCCACGGGTCAGATGCCACCTCACAGATTTACCAGCCTCTTCCAGTGAGCCTCCCAGCAGGCTGCCAACTCCTGACCCCAGGCTTCCAGGCAGCTACTCTGGTTTTCCCTTTTAGTAAAAGTAAACCCTTAGTCTTGGACCCGTCTGTATTTTATCACGAGTGCACCTGTTTTTCTGTAGATGGTCAGGGATGAAACTGGATTTTAAAAAAATTTATATTTTTATTGATTTCAGAGAGGAAGGGAGAGGAAGAGAGAAACAGAAACATCAATGATGAAAGAGAATCATTGATTGGCTGCCTCCTCCATGTCCCCCACCGGGGATTGAGCCTGCAACCCAGGCATGTGCCTTGCCTGGGAATTGAATCGTGACCTCCTGGTTCATAGGTTGATGCTCAACCACCAAGCCACACCATCTGGGCTACACTGGATTTTTAATGGGAGGGTTGACCATGTATACAGGGGTGACTTTCGGAGGTCACTTGTTTCATAGGGTTGTTCTGGGAGGTAAATGCCACGTGCTCGGTAGGTGGTACTGCCCTTATGCACCTAGCTCGTCTCTCTGTCTTGGCACTAGAATGGTTCTTCAGTGGTGCTGACGGCTGCCTGCCTGCTCCTCAGTGTATTCGGAGTCTGAGGTTCCAAGTCATTGCCCACGTGGACAGGCCTCCACTAAGCCAAGCTGATGGCTCCCTCAGTGGGGGTGCTCCTCCTCCTCCCACCCCTCCCTTCTTTCCTGTGCAGCGAAGGAGGCTAAAGACAGAGGAGGAGGCTGCGCATGCCCTGTCTGTGCTTGGCTGTCCTCTCTTACGGGACACCTGTTCCTAGCCTGTGTGAGAGCTGGGCCAGTTCATGGTGGTCTGCTCTGCTTCATGCCTGTGGCACGCTTGGCCTCCACCTCACTGCTTTGGGTGTGGGTTTTTCTCACAGGTTGGGATAGCCCTGAAGCCCTTCCTGCCCCAGCTGCAGACCACTTTCACCAAAGCCCTGCAGGACTCCAACCGGGGGGTGCGCCTGAAGGCTGCTGATGCGCTGGGGAAGCTCATTTCCATCCACATCAAGGTGGACCCCCTCTTTACAGAGCTGCTGAACGGGATCCGTGTCATGGAGGACCCGGGTGTCAGGTGAGGTGCCAACAGGGGCGTGCTGTGGCCGCTGTAGAGGAGGCCGGGCAGCTGCTGAAGCAGCCTGGGGCTGGGCCACGCCGGGGCGGGAGCAGCAGTGAAGGAGAGCCCTTGGTTCTGCAGGGACACCATGCTGCAGGCGCTGAGGTTTGTGATCCAGGGAGCAGGGGCCAAAGTGGATGCAGGCATCCGGAAAAACATCGTCTCGCTGCTGCTGAGCATGCTGGGACATGACGAGGTACGGCTGCAGGTGGGCGGGGCTGGTGGGCTCTTCTGTGGTTGGCATCTCTGCTTTGCAGAAGAACTTGGTACACTTGCTGACTGGTCAGCAGTCATAGTCATTCCTGACATTGGTATCATTCTTTATGGTTTACCGTTTGGTTGTGAGTGTGACAAGGCAGGTGGTATTGATATTGAGACTCCTTTTTTTTATTGTTTGAAGTATTACAAATAGTAGTACATATGTCTCCCTTTTTCCCCCCCGTTGACCTCTTCCCGGCCTCCCCTACCCCCTTTTTAAATTTTTTAAATACATTTTTTATTGATTACAAAGAGGAAGGGAGAGTGAGAGAGAGATAGAAACATCAATGATGAGAGAATCATTGATCGGCTGCCTCCTGCACGCCCCCTATGGGGATTGAGCCTACAACCCGGGCATGTGCCCTTGACCAGAATCGAACCTGGGACCCTTCAATCCCCAGGCTGATGCTCTATCCACTGAGCCAAACTGGCTACGGCTCTGTTTTTTTAAAATATGTTTTTATTGATTTTCGAGAGAGAGGAAGGGAGAGGAATAGAGAGATAGAAACATTAATGATGAGAAACATCGATTGGCTGCCTCCTGCACACCCCCTACTGGGGATCGAGCCGGCAACCTGGGCATGTGCCCTGACCTGGAATCGGACCAGGGACCTTCTGGTTCATAGGTCGAGGCTCAACCACTGAGCGACACTGGCCCGGCAATACTCTGTTATAGATAAGAAAAGTTAAGGTTTTTAAAGTCCCAGATAGCTCATGAATTTGCTCTCTCAATTTTAAACAAGTCACTGTCCCTCTCTGCCCCTCATTTCCCCATTTGTAAAATAAAGCTTCATTTATTCATTCTGGAAACACTTGCTGAGCTGAAGGGTGAGCCTAGAGGTAACTAAAGTGTGGTCACAGCCCTCAGGGAACTGTCTGGTGTCTGTCCCAGTGGGAGGTCTTAGCACAGCTGGAGAGCGTGAGACTTGCCTGGTCCACACCTAGCCAGTGGTGGAGTCAGGGCAGAGTCGGAGCCTGTGACTCCTGGTTCTGTCACAGTCCCGTTAACGTGGTCCTTCCTCAAATGTCTGGAGGCATTTGGTGACCGTGACAGGCCCAGTAGGGGCTGAGTCTATGGATAAGAATTTTCCTTCCCCGTCGACAAACAGCCCTCTGTTGTGTCCTTGGACTCCCATCTGTGGGGCTAATCTCTGGAGAGAGGCCTTTGGGTTCCTGCGTCCACTGTGTGTGCCCCCACACGGGCCAGCCATTGTACCTATCACGTCCCCTCCCGTCTGGTCTAATCCCCAGCCACCGGCTGTCTGAGCAAAGCCCGCCTCTGGGGTTCAGATGGGAGACTGCTTGCTTTCGGTCATAGTCTGTCAAGGTTTTTACAGGACCAGAAACAGTGCAAGCAAAAGTGAGCATTGAAGTCAATTTGCATTTCACCGCAATGGAGCTCCAAATAGATCCTGTTGGAGAGAGTGGGCGTCAGAAAGCCGTTAGCCTTGCCGGGCACCTGGCTTCTGCTGGAGCTCAGAGCCCCGAGTGCCTGCACACCACCTCCTCCCCCTCAGAGCTTCCTCAGGATCGAGGGTGGCAATCCACGCTGCCGGCCTGGCATTAGCCTCCCTGTGGGCACTGAGTCCCTGATTGGTGTTTTGGGGGAGGCACAGCAGGTTGGCACTTACTGATAGCACAGAACCTCAACTCCACTCGCTCAGTGTCCCATCACTAGCTGACAGGGAGGAGCTGTTTGTGTGTCTGGCTTGGATTTCAACAGAAAATGCTTGACCTTTACTTACCTTCCTTGGATTGATTAGTGGCTCCAGTGTGACTTCCTGTGAAAGCCCTAATGTAATGTAGGTGGCAGTGGCACACCAACATAGTAGAGAGGGAGCAGGAATTCACTATGGACACACACGATTGTGGGGGGGGGGGTGGAGCTGAGGGGTTCTCTAGCTGGGTGGGCAGGAACCTCCTCTCTCTGCGCCTCGCCTCCCCTGGCCTCACAGGGCTGTTGACAGTAATTGAGATAATAGTGTAAAGCAGTCAGACTGCCTAAGAAGAAAGGTGCTGTGGAAATACAGTCATTATTGCTATTATGATGGAGATTACCATTTGCCCACACCGGAGTTCCTGTAATTGAGTGGAGTGCTGGGGGTGCACTTTTTCACTCTGCATCAAGGGGCAGTTGTAGTGAATGGCAGCCCCAGCCGAGTGCCTGAGTTGCTTTGTCCTCCTCCTTCCCTGCCCTTTGTCCTGGCACTGTTGCCGTGGTGACGATGGAGCTGGTGGGATGGCTCGCACCACCTTTCAGTCCCTTCTCTGCTCTATCAGGACAACACTCGCATCTCCTCGGCCGGATGCCTCGGGGAGCTGTGTGCCTTCCTGACGGAGGAGGAGCTCGGCACAGTCCTCCAGCAGTGCTTGCTGGGTAGGTCTCCTTTGCACGTGGGGACTTCCCCTGGGGGCTCTCAGCCCTGGGGAGCTGTGGGTGTGCCTCCCCTTTCCCTCAGAGGGTCTTGGCAGTTGCACTAGCCTCTCCTTGGGATTCCAGCTGCTAAAGCAAAATGGAGTTTCCAGTGCTCCTGTAGCCCCGAGAGTCTGCTGAAAGGACACGGCTGCAAGGCTGAAGGGGTTGGTGAGACCCTCTCCTTAACATGCCGCCTTGGGCAGGGAGGCCCGTGTGCAGTGTGCGCTGGGGTTTCCGCCAGGATGAGTTGGCACTCTAGTCTCAGAGGTGGGGCAGGCCCGAGGGTTTGGGGAGGGCATGCTGTAAAGTGAGGGCGACCCCATGTGTCCTTCCACCAGCGGACGTGTCTGGCATTGACTGGATGGTTCGGCACGGGCGGAGCCTGGCACTCGCCGTGGCTGTGAATGTGGCTCCCAGCAGACTCTGCGCAGGCAAATACAGCGGGGACGTTCAGGACATGATCCTCAGCAATGCCGTGGCAGACAGGGTAAGGCTTTGGGCAGCAGACGGCCTCCCCGCCCCTAGCAGAATTCCTCTGCCAGAGCCTCGCTGGCGGCGTGGGGTGGGGAGGGACCCAGACTGGGTAGTGGGTAGTCAGAGACCTGGTTCGAGTTTCACCGTTTCTGGTAACTTGCTGTGCCCTGGGACCAGCACTTGCTCTCTGGGCCCCAGTTTCATCGTCTAAACAGTGAGGAGTTGGGGTTGAAGCATCTAGAGGTCCCTCCTGAGGAGAAAGTCTCTGATCCCTGTCCCTGGAGCCAGTGATGCGCATTTTGTTTCTCTGCCTCACAGCCAGGGCAGCCTTGGATAGAGGGCTGAGGAGGCTGGTGGTGCAAGGCCAGGATCCCGGCCGTTCCTGGAATGGGGCTGTGCCTGGCCCCGGTACCCCAAGGAGGGAGCCAGATGCTGTTCTGTCGAGCTCTCTGCTCCCTCCACAGATCCCCATCGCGGTGAGCGGCATCCGGGGCATGGGCTTCCTGATGAAGCATCACATCGAGACAGGAGGACAGTTGCCTGCGAAACTCTCCAGCCTGTTCGTTAAGGTGAGGGCTGGCCTGGCTGTGAGCATGCCCACGACCCGGGAGCGCTAGGCCCGCGCCCAGGCCCGCTGCGCTCCAGGCGTCAGTGGGAGCTCTGGGGGTGGTTCTGGGTGCATTTTTCTCTGGGAGAGGGCCCGGCTTTCTGCCAGTCTCAAACAGACCTGTGACCCCAAATCAAGTTAAGAACTAGTATTTTAGGCATTTTTTCCTAGGCATCCTGACTTTATAAAACTAGGGACAGATCTGGGATCAAATTTTAATAAATCTCTTCCCTTGTCTCTCATTAGCTGGCATGGACTTAGGAGGGTGGCTATTGTGGGTGTATAAGCCGGGAAGCCAGATAGTGGGACGCCTCACGGGCTGTGTAATAAGGCATGCTTCACCAACATGAATGTATACACAAGTCAGAACCAGAACCTGGCCCTGGCCAGGTAGTGCAGTTGGTTAGAGCATCATCCTGATAAACTAAGGATGCAGGTTTGATCCTCAGTCAGGGCACATACAAGAATCAACCAGTGAACGCATTAAGTAAATGGAACAACAAATCTGTTTCTCTCTCTCTCAACTCAGTCAATTAAAAAAAAAAAAAAAAAAAAGAACCAGAACTGCCTTTTAAGAGATGTGGCCAAGCCTGAGACTCTGCCTTTGTAACCAGCTCCCAGGCGTTGACAGTGCTGTAGGTGCACGGACCTCGCTTTGAGTAGTGAGGCTCCAAAGGGCGATGGTCCCCACCCTGCAGACTCCCAGAACCCTGCTGAGTTTGCCCGTGTGTGGACATCACCCTGTTTGCAGCTGTTCATCAGCATTTGTTTACTGAGGACCCGCTGTGCACCCTGCTGGGTTGGACCTGGAGGTGTAGAGATAAACGAGCAGACCAGATCCCTGGAGTTGGAGATGCACAGGAAGCCTGGGGGAGGGTCCTAACTTGGATGGGGCTGTCAGGAAAGACCTCTGAAAGCTGACATTTCAGCTGAGACCCGAAGGATGGGAAGGATGGGTGCAAAGGAGCCCACCAGTGAGGATCTGGGGCAAGCACGTCCCAGGCAGTGGGACCAGCCAGTGAAAAGGTCTGAGGCAGGAAGGCAAGTGGTATGTTTGAGGAAGTGAAAGCTCGGTGTGAGCCAAGAGTAGTGAGCAGAGGGGAGAGTGGCATGAGATGAAGAGGGAATCACTCCCTGTCACCTTCCCATGGGAGGGAAGGCGTCGAAAGGGAGCAGTGGGGTCAGTTTCCATGATGAAGTGAGTGTCGGGGCGGACGTTGGGCTTCTTGGAGAAACGGATGGGATGCGCCTGCCTAAAAAGCCCATGTTCCTCTTCACAGTGTCTGCAGAACCCATCCAGTGACATCAGGCTGGTGGCTGAGAAGATGATCTGGTGGGCAAACAAGGACCCGCTGCCTCCCCTGGACCCCCAAGCCATCAAACCCATCCTGAAGGCTCTTCTTGACAACACCAAGGATAAAAACACTGTCGTCAGGGCCTACAGCGACCAGGCGATTGTCAACCTCCTCAAGATGAGACAGGGTGAAGAGGTGTTTCAGGTGGGAGCCCGGGCTCCGTGCCTCCCAGGGCAGGCTGTGGGCATTGGTCCTGCAGATCTGCGTGACCGTCTCAAACATCACACCCTTCCCTGCCCACCTGTGTGCATGAGTGTGGAGGGACAGGTTGGGATCAGGGACTGGTCTAATGCCGGAAACCATCCTCTCTTCCTGTAGTGTTCAGACTTCTCTTAGCAACAGAGCCCTTCCTTCCAATAAAATCTCACGTGGCACCCAAACCTCTGAAACATGCCAGCCGGGCGCCCAGATCCCTGTTCACTCCGTCCCTACCGCCGGGCAACCTCCAAAGCACTGAAAACTCACCCTTCCTCTTCACGTGGAAAGCGTGGAGTGGTTTCCTTGGTTTTCCTCGACGCCCTCAGTGGGTCTAGTTCTGAGGTTACCACTCGTTTTTGTCTTTGGTGGGAGAAACCTGAAGCCCTATTTCTGACTCTGTCTCCTCGTTCCATCTTCCCCACAGTCCCTCTCCAAGATCCTGGACGTGGCCAGTTTAGAGGTGCTGAACGAGTGCAACCGACGGTCACTGAAGAAGCTGGCCAGCCAGGCCGACTCCACGGAGCAGGTCGATGACACCATTCTGACATGATGGGCTCTGCACCAGCATTTCGGCTCCACCTCTTCGTTCAATGTTTTCATTTTTGAAAATACTCTGGTTCCGATGGGGAGCTTAGGAGACGGCATTCCCAGGAAGTATTTTCCTACATCAATAGACCACAGCCAAAGCCTTAAATCAAACCCACACACACCTGGAGATGGCCTCCCCCTTTCCTTTGGAGAAGAGAAGCAGCACATGTGTGAGCCTCACCAGATGGCAGCAGTAGCTGGGCCCCAGCTTAGCACGGCCGGTCAGACTTTCGGCTCTTCTGTGCCTGAGCCAGCGCTACCAGCCTTTTGCCTGGACGCTGAGTGGGGCGCCGGACTGTAGAGGTTTGCCTCGTGTGGCGTGTCTTGGTGTAGCTTTTCAGTCTTGTGTGGCCTGATTAGATCTGACCCCTGTCCAGTGAAAGGGATACTCATGAAGCCTTGCAGTTCACAGGTTGGGGGGGAGCGGGGGAGGAGGTTTAAAGGCAGGTTGTTTGAAGGAGGAATGTGTAATAAAGGCTTTGATTTAATCTTTACGTAAGCCAATTTTTAAAAATCCCCAAACATCCAATAAACACGCAGCTTCCTCCATCAGAAATAAGGCAGGACTGGCTGCTGTTTTCATTAAGCATTGGCCACACTGATTGCTGGGCGTCCCTCCTGCTCTCGGAAGTCTCATAGATACCCGCCGACTTCTCTGTCCTGAGGTCGGGTCTGGAAAGGGGTGCAGCCAGGCCCGTGACGCACCCGGGTGGAGGATGCCGGGGCTGGCCGAGCCACTTCCCTGCTCTGTCCTGTCTCAGGAAGGCAGGGAGCTGCTGTAGTCAAGTTTTAACGAGCTCTCCATCCCCTCTGTGGAGAGAGAACCACGTTCTGCAGGCAGAGGACTCCCCAGAGGAAGACAGAGTGGCGGTTTAGCGTCTGCCTCCTTTATGAGTGACTTCCTTCCTCCTGTTCTTAGAAGGCTCGTGATCCATGCGTCCTGTCGGATGGAGCACGCCCCTCTGCGCCCAGTGACGCAAGTTTTTCTGGGCTGTTTCTCTGGCCACAATACGGAATAAACATCTATCCAAGTGACTGGTCAGAGCTGTAAGAGGAAGAAGAAGTAGACGTGGTGGTAGCAAGCGCCCTTTGTAAAAGGTCTCAAGTGCTCTACCAAAAAAAGCAAGGCTTTGCTTAATAATGTGTCCGAGGCAGCCTTGTGACTCAGCACTTCGGGTGAATGCTAAGGTGACTTCTCAGATACTTCTGACAGAATCCTGCTGTCGGTGCCGGAGGCTTATATGTCACAGGACTTCCTATTTTCTTGTTGCAAACATGGTCTCAGCTGGCTCCATGTAATTGTAGAGTCCCAGGGCTGGAAGGGACCTTGAGAGGTCAGCTGTCTCCACAGCCAAAGCAGCCAATTGTCTCAGCTTTTGGTAGCCATGGTAACTGTAGCTGTGCCTGCTTCTGGGATCCAGATGGTCATCGCCGATGTCCAGCACGCTGTGTGCATATATGGTCACCTCTGCCAGTTAGCCGTGGGGAGGCTGACGAAGTTCCTAGGGAGGGGCATAGGCTGGAAGCCTTGGGTAAGCACCTGAGATGGTTTTCAGTGTTTCCTCCAGGACCGTGGAGTTGATGCTTATGTCCACCTCGTGTTCAGTCCACAGTCTGAACTTAGAGGTGGGAGATACTCAGCAAAATCTAAAGGAAAAGGCCAGCTTCCAGTTGCAGAACTGGAGGAGGATGAGGCCTCTGTGTTCAGCATAGATGGGCGACTCAAGGCTCCAGAGCATGCTGAGTTACCTCCCCTGCGTCCGGAGGGAGGGTGTGAGCTCCCAGGAAGTGAGCTGTGAAGGGCTGTCCCAGACACGACAATGGAGCGGACCTACAGGACCTGGTCCGCCCAGGTCAGAGCACTCCTGAAAACAGCAGCCCGGACGGAACACCCTGGAGGAGTGGTGCCCGGCAGCAGGGAAGCACAGCTGTTGGCGCCGGTGGTTGGTGGAGCTGTGTAGCCTTGGGCAAGTCATCCAACCTCTCTGGGCCAGTTTGCTCATCTGTAAAATAGGGAATTGGAACGGAAGCTCTAAAGAGCTCTTGTTTTCAAAGTTATCCTTTAGGGGTTAACAGATGACGTTTTGTTCTTCTAATCCTTTCAACCTATGAGGTGGGTTCTCGTTACTGTTTCCAGAGGAAATTGAAGCACAGAGAAGTCACTTGCCCAGGGTCACATGGCTAGTAAATGGCAGTCCGTCCCCAGAGCTGACTCTTAGCCTTTCTCTGACTTCTGTGCCGGCTAGTCAGGCACGAGCATTTCCTTCTTTCGAACAGCGCCTCCAGACCTTCAGGTCCTGGCACACAGGCGATGCAAGTCCAGGCCCGATCAGTACCTCACCCCCTTCACAGGGCACTTGCTCTCGGGAAAGTCTTTCGGAAAGACATTCTCTCAGACTCCCAGTGTTCCTCTAGAGGGGACCCCCATCTTTCTGCCCCATGCCTGAAAGGCAATGACAGGATATGCCCTTAGCTAATTCAGGGGAAACAAAACGGCATTCTCAGTCCTTCAGCTGACTCTTGAAACCTCTGAATCCTGAGCATCAAGATTATTTTAAAACGTGGGAGAGTGTGACATCACGTTCCTTCTGGAACCAAACCTCCAGGTAAATCCGTGCGCTTCCCCCCCCCCCCCGCACACGCACACACCACACACACACACACACACCACACCACACACACACACACACACACACACACACACACGGACTTGGAAACATTTTCTTGAGGCAGATTTTGAAACAAGACTGGCAGGAATGTTTTTCTAAGTATGGTTCTGTGTGGACGTGCCTGAAATTGCCTTCAAGCCTTTCTAAATTAGAACAATAGAAACAGGAAGCAGCCTAACTAACTTAAAGATCTAGATTCCGAATGTTTTTAAGGAAATGCAGATAGCACTTTCAAGTTCTAGTACAGCGTAGTATGGACTCTGAAGTCAGGCTTGAACCTGAACACATGGCTTAGAAGTGAGCTAGGTGACCCGGCATGTTCCCTAGGCTAGCCTCTCTGAGCCCACGTGTCCACACCTGAGCCCTCACGGGCTTGTCTGGAGTGAGACGGTGCTCTGCACAGGCCGGGGCACAGGAGGTGCTCAGTGGCGTCACTGAAGAGAAACGACACTAGCTTGGTACCCGTTACCACCCACGATGTCCCAAGGACAGGCCTCACATTCAGGAGGTAATTGCTGGGCCCACGATTTGCATCTGAAGTGGTAACTTTCCGAACCTGAAGTTTGAAAAGCTAACAAAAACATTTCTTTGAGGAATGACAGGTACTGTGTTTGACCACGTGAAACACCGAATGACAGCACACAGCTGGTCCTCGCTGTGCCTGGGCAGGAAAGCCTTTACTATCCCCGTTGAAGCGGTGCTTCCAGCTCACGTGAGGGAGAGACCAGGAGGGCTGGTCCTTTTTTTCTGAGGAGTCAAGTTGAGGTACAGCCTGGCTGGTGTGGTTCAGTAATTGAGCATCGACCTATGAACCAGGAGGTCATGTTTTGATTCCTGGTCAGGGCACATGCCTGGGTTGCAGGCTGGATCCCCAGTGGGGGACGTGCAGGAGGCAGCCGATCGATCACTCAGCCTCATCATTGATGTTTCTGTCCCTCTCTTTCTCTGAAATCAATAAAAATATATTTTTTTAAAAAGGTGAGGTACAGAGGGAAAGGAGAATCTCTAAGGTCACACAGCCAGTTAGTTGGCTGCAGAACTGGAAAAAAACCCTATTTCTTGATGCTCTGGTCACCAAGCTCCAGGGCCTTCCTGCAGAAATGATTTTGGATGGTGAATCTAGTAAAGAAACTAACCCAGCTCCTGGCCTGTGGCTCTGTGGAGTGGCTGGGTTTCCCTTTTCAGAAGAGGTAGAGAGCCCAGTTACTTCCTGGGTGGTTCCCAGCTGCCCTTGGGTTCTAAGGTCCCCTGCAGCCTGCTGGGGTGGGAGGGTAGTGGTGATGGTGCTGACGCTTAGGAAACTAGAAAAACTGGTCCAAGGATTATTGCCTCAGTGGGATTTCTGGGTGAGGTTCCTGAGTGCCCACATGGAACACACCAGTCACTTTCTGATGCTTCCTCCGGTTGAGATTGCAGCCTGTAGGCCCTTCCTGCCACGTAGATCCCCATGAGAAAGCGAGGTGGGAAACGGGTGCAGCAGTATCTAACTGAGCATGTCTCATGCATTGTGGCCTCAGGACCCCTTTACACTTCGAAAAATTATTGAGGACCCCAAAGAGCTGTTGCTTATACTTACCTATTGATATTTACCATCTTAGATCTCAAAACTGGTCAACTTTTTAAAAAATATATATATTTTATTGATTTTTTTTATAGAGAGGAAAGGAGAGGGCTAGAGAGTTAGAAACATCGATGAGAGAGAAACATCGATTCTTGCACACTCCCTACTGGGGATGTGCCCACAACCAAGGTACATGCCCTTGACTGGAATCGAACCTGGGACCCTTCAGTCCGCAGGCTGACGCTCTATCCACTGAGCCAAACTGGTTAGGCCAAAACTGGTCAACTTTAAAGTTTTATTAATTCATTTAAAAATAATAAGCCCAGCCCAGCTGGCATGGCTCAGTGGTTGAGCGTTGACCTATGAACCAGGAGGTCATGTTTTGATTCCTGGTCAGGGCACATGCCCAGGTTGCGGACTCAATCCCCAGTGTGGAGCATGCAGGAGGCAGTTGATAACTGATTCTCTCTCATCATTGATGTTTCTCTCTCTTCCTCTCCCTTCCTCTCTGAAATCAATAAAAATTTATTTAAAAAAATAAACCCATTACATTACAAATAACCATCTATGATAAATATAACTAAGTTTTTCAAAACAAGTCATTTAGTGAGGACAGCGGTGTGGTTTGCATTTTTGCGTCTGTTTAATGTCTGGATTCTCAGTCTGCTCCTGCCGTCAATCTGTTGCGATATCACACGTGGTGTAGGCTCTGGAAAACCACTGTATGAATGAGTGGAAAACGCAAGTGCCATCTTAGTAATATGAAATGTTTTGACTTCACTGATAAGGGAGCCCCAGGGTCCCCAGACTGCACTTTGAGAACCACTGATCTAAAAGATGAGGAAACGAAGACCCTACTGAAGGGCTTGGTGGGAATGGAGGGGAGGGGCCTGACTCTGAGTTTATAGTGAGAGACCTCAAATTTGGCCCATACCCCTCATAAAGCAAACTTGAGTGTTAAACTATATTATTTCTGATATTCCTTCTCTTTAAATTCTGTGTGTGGCTTCTCTTTAATTCAACAGACCACCCAGAGGATACCAGGATGGTCCCTGCAATCGAGGTACTTAACGTCCACTTGATTTTGAGGCTACCTAAGGGCAGGGCAAGGCCATTGCCAGGTCTCTTGGTATGGCATCAGGCATGCAGGTGTGGGATAAAGGGCCAATTTCCAGTTCCACCAAAGAGAGACCAGACACAATTTCCTCTGTTCCTTCCCTTGGGCCAGCATGTTGGCTGGCACCCTATCTTGGTCCCTCATTTCAAGTCCCTGACATTCCCTTTACCTGCCCTCTCTAAACCCTACTTACCCCTCCTTCTACCTTCTCACATGACTGCCACGTGTGCTTCCACCCTTGCTACTTAGAATCTCAGCAACTTTCGAACCCACTGCTGACCAGTCTCGGAGCTGGATTTCACAGGCCCTCCAGGCCCCCACTGTGCTAACCCTCCTCTCTCCTGCTGCTTCCCGGCACTGCTGGCTCTGTCTCCAAGGCCGCCTCAGACGTGAGGCCGCGTCTCCTTCACCCGCAGCCTCCCCACTGGCGAGTGCACTTCCCGACTTTCCTCTTTGTCAGCAAAGCTCTTTAAAGTGCCCTTCACCCATCTTCAGTCCTCACTACTCAATCCTTCCCATTCGCCAGCGGCTAATCCTCCACCTCTGCTATCCTGAAAAACACTTCATTCAACACCACTATGCTCACCACCCATTCTTTTGCTCTTTCATTCACTGCCAAACCTCTTGAATGAACAGTACATACTTACACCGCCATAGTGTCACTGTCCCTTAAACCTCTGCAAGCTCCTGTTCCCCGTATTTTCCTCTTGAGACACATATTTATTTGCATTCTCTACCAGAACGTACGCTCACGAAAGCAGGGGTTCTAGTTTTGTTTATGCTGAATCTCCCGCTCAGAGCCTGGCACACAGTGAGCCCTCAGATGCTTGTGGAAGGAACAGAAAGCTCCCTGAGGATGGGGTTTTGTTTTGCCCATGTTATATCCTCAGTGCCCAGCACAGTGCCTGGCTCCTAGTAGGCACAGTATTTGCTGACTTAGTGAATGAATTGCCAGATACGCGATTTTTAAAAAAATGTTGCTTTGGTTCATGTTTTTATATTGCCTTCTGCACCTGTCCCTTCCTGCTGTTACCCCACACTCGGGCTTCAGCAATAACCTCCTTTAAAGTGCTGCCGTTGGAATCCCCGTTGTATGCTGCAGCAGATTACTTTCCTAAAATAGCGTTTTGCTGTTGCTCCTC
Organism: Cnephaeus nilssonii; assembly: GCF_951640355.1. Classification (NCBI taxonomy): domain Eukaryota; kingdom Metazoa; phylum Chordata; class Mammalia; order Chiroptera; family Vespertilionidae; genus Cnephaeus; species Cnephaeus nilssonii. The sequence continues at coordinate 4,927,555 of NC_137093.1, forward strand.
TGCTCAGACTTTCACTGCCTCCCCAGTGCAGTTTCTAATGTGCAAACAGGTGGTGCTGCAAAAGCTCAGCTATAAGCTGTCTGTGCAGAACAGTGAACAAAGTTTACGGTCAGTGCTACACACCGAATCTTACCTCAGGCCAGGAAGTTTGTATCTGTACCCACATATAAAGTCTCTATCTACAGCTACCTACCTACCAAAACATAGCTCCAATCATTATAGTTTAAATAAAGGTAAAATAGTATTTCTACAGGAAATGTACTCAGAGCTTCATTTTTGGGACGTCAGGCACATCTCCTGACCTACAGGGAATTCCCCCTCAAAGACAAGATTGATGCTTCTCACAGACTGTGACAGTGGCTGTTTAAATACACCCGTCATTCAAAGCTCTTTCAATTCCAGTTCCATCAGGAAATCTTTTATGATGAAATCTCTTTCCCCGCATTCTAGCTGGGAGTGATAGCATTCATCCTCTGAAGTCTAGACTGCTCATTTGACAGCTATTTTCTCTCTTGTATTGTCTTGTATTTTTAATTCCTCATGAGTATATCTTATTCTGATGAACTTGTAAGCTCCTAGAGGGAAAGGCTCTATTCTATCCTTGGCACATAATAAACAAATAGCACTCATTAAACAATCAGTTACTAAATAAATGAAGGAATTAATGTCATAGACAGGCAAGCCCGGCACCTGTTCTTCACTACGGCCAGTTCTGCTCTACTCACAGGTGTCCTGCCTTGGACATGGTGCTAGAGTCTACAGTGAGAGATGGCTACCAGTATGACGGGCCCGTGTACAAGGGCCTTGGCTAACTGTTATCATGTGCACACAGGCATGCCTGGTGGCATGCGGGCTCAGTCCCAGACCACTGCACTAAAGCGAATACCGCAATAAAGCCAGTTGCACAAATTTTTTGGTTTGTCAGTCTCACATAAAAGTCACGTTTGCACTCTTACTGTAGTTTAAGAGTATAATAGCATTATGTCTAGAAAATGGAATACATTATTACTAAAAAATGCTACCTGAGCCTTCATGAGTTGTGATCTTTGTGCTGGTGGAGGATCTTGCCTTTTTTGTAAAAAACAGGAACGTGCGCAGCACAGTAAAACAAAGTATGCCTCTGTGTGCCAGTGACTTACAAACACAGCTCTAATCCTCACAGCTACCCTGTGTGGAACCGGGGGTTCTGAGACATGGGATGTGACTTATCCAAAAGCTCAAAGCTGTTCAGGGACGGAGCCAGGACTCAGAGCTGGCCTTCCAACAGTCTCTTCACCTCCAGAGCAGGTTGAGCAGAGCCGGAGTGCGAGCCTCAATGGTTGGTCAGGGGTGAGTGTGCTTGCCTGGAGGCTACACGGATGTTTCCTTCTTCCCTGGTATTTCCTAACTAAAATGGCTGGATCGAAGGGGACCCCATTAACCTTTCCCGGACCAAGAAGGGCCATTTCTCAAAGGTCATATGAGCAGCTCTTCTCTCCGTACCTTCAGCTTCCAAACCCAGGTTCTTTTGACATCACCACACTGATTCTCAGCTCCTGGAAAAACTCAAAGCTTTATTCAGACACTCCATGTGCTGTTCAAGGATCTTCCCTGCAACATTGTGTAACAAAAAAATTGTAACCAACATAAATGCCTATCAACAGCAGAGTGGTTAAATTATAGTTCAACCATGGGGAGTACCATAATGCAGCAAAAGGCAGCGCACATACATGTATGTGTTTGCACAGGCACAGAATAGTCACTGAAGGAGATTTATTCATTCATTCAATATATATTTATTAAGCATTTCAAGGTGTCCAAGAAACATCATTAAGAGATTACCTATGAGGAGTGGGTCTGAAGGAAAAGTAGCAACTTGTACTTTTTGGTAAAATGTACATTTTTTTAAAAAAAACTATGAGCATTACTTTAAAATTTTAAAAAATTGATTTGAGAGAGAAAAACATCAATTTGTTGCTCCACCCATCCATAAGCATTACTTTTTATAGTCAAGATTTTTTGTTTTATCTTACCTTTTGGTTTAAGGATATGTTTGTCTTTTGTAATCCTACCTAATATTTTGTTTATATTCTTTGAATATTTACATTCTTTCCATATTGGCATAGATGGTGATTTTAGTTACTTTATTTTGGGTTTTTATTGCTTCTTTTAGGGGAAGTACCCATTGTAAATTTAAGCAGCACAGGAATAAATGAAACGTAAAGCAAAGCTCCTCCCCATCCTCAGCCCTTTTCTCTCTCCCCTCAGAAAACACACTGGGTCATTCATCTATCGGGCCCAGCGTCATGTAGGACGGGACTCCGAACCCAACTATTCTCCCCATTTTACCAAGAAGGCAACTCAAGCTCCCGGAGTGAATTACGGGCTAGGATGTGATTTCGACCCAGAGCTGACCTAAAAGGCCACCCTCTAACCCGCTCAGCTCCGGCAGGTCAAACTCGGCAGCCGCCAACCGCTTCGGCGTCCCTTCCGCAGGCTCGGGACTCGGTGGCCGGAGCCAGCACCCGGGGCGGCGTCCACGCAGAAAGGGGGCGGAGTGTCCGAGTGCCCGGGGTAAGCCCCGCTCGCACGGTCGCTGCGTGCCTGTCTTTTCCTCTCCGCAGATTGCAGGGCTGGAAGTTGAAGGAGCCGGTCCGTCCCGGGCCTCGGCCGGGCTTCTCCGGCATTCTCGGCTTCTTTCCGTTTGGGCTCGACAGCAGCTCATCTTTCCGAGCCCTAAGGGCCGCGAGCCGCCACTGCGATGCTCCCCGAGAAGTGGGCACGCAGGCCCGCGCCGGCGGGACTGCCAGAGCGCATGCGCGGTGCGCGAGCGCGGCGAGGGCGCGGCCGGCCGACGCTGCGGCTGCGCACAGGCGGCGCCGGACGCTGCGCCTGCGCAGTGGCGGGGTGGGGCGGGAAAGAGAGAGGCGGCGGCAGCGGCGGCGGCGGCTGCTGAAGAGGAGGAGGAGGGGGAGCGGAGGGAGGTGTTTCTGTCAGTTCCGGCTGTTTGTTCGGGAAGTGGATCCGCCGCTGCCGGAGCAGCCCGGAGGGAGCTGCGGTTCGCGAGGCCAGCACCGACCCCGCCTGCCTGCCCGCGCCTCCCCCGCCCGCCATGGCCCGGGACTACGACCACCTCTTCAAGCTGCTCATCATCGGCGACAGCGGTGAGGGCCGAGGCGGCCGGAGGCGGCGTGGGCCCTGCCGGGCGCGGCCCGCGGGGGCCTCGGGGCGGGCGGACGGGCGGAGAGCTGCCGGGCCGCGCGGGGCGGGCGGGCGGGGCTGCCCGGCAGTCGCCGGCCCCAGGGGTGCGCCGAGGGGCTCGGGGCCGCGCCAAGGAGCGGTTGGGGCGCCAGGCTGCGGAGCCGAGGAGCCGGGCGGGCAGGGGTCGGGGCTGGGGCGCCCGGTCCACTCACCGCGCCTGCCGCTGCCTCACGTGTGACCTTGGTCAAGTCGCGCGATCTCTGGAGTTGGAGAGACCTGGGTTCGAGTGCTGGGACTACCAGCTTCCTCCGTCTGTGACCTTGGGCAAGTTGTTTCGCGTTTCTGAGCCTCAGTGTCCTCATCTGAGAAGTGGGGACTTGCCTCGCTGGGTGGTGTGAGCATGCGATGAGATAAAGCTGGAAAAGTGCTTAGTCCCGACCTGGCGCAGATGTTTTCTATGGAAATGATTGTCAGTTTCTTCCTCTGCAAAGTGGGGCTCCTGCGAGGTTTAAAAGGTAAGGCAGGTGAAGCACTTCGCACAGGGCCTGGCCCATTCCTGCCGAGTCGCTGTTGCTCGCTCTCCCTATGGTTCCGGTTCCTCATCTGTAAAATGGAATAATTGGGTGGGTGTCACTGGGCTGTTGAGTGTTCGGTGAGGTAACGCGCCAGGTGAGTGTTCAATATTTGTTTGCTCTCTGTGCTGTATGTATATGGACGGGCACTGGAGGTGCAGCCAGTATTACAGAGATCTAGCTCAGCGCCCTGCAGCCTCTCCGTGCCCAGAGCGTGCCTGGCACCCAGTAGGTGCCTAACGCATAGTTGTTGAATGAATATTCAGGCTCCTGATGAGCATTAGGCTGGTTTCTGGGAAAGGGTGGAGGGTTTAGAGGTGGTGTTTGGAGTGTGGCAGGTACGCAGGTTTATGGGGTGACCAAGAGGTCAGGGAGGCAGGCCTCAAGAGGTTTATAGGAGTATAACTGAGGTGCTGGGATTATATGATGGGGAAGGAGACTGGGGAGCGAGACTGGGGAGCACCCGATTTTATAGACCAGACCAGACCTGAGTTGAATGTGGGCAAGGGGGTCATGTGACTAGAGGTGGTGGAGCCCATGGGTTGGTAAGGAAAGAGGGGACCAAATCAGAGGGATGGAAGACCTGATGTAGGAGTGTTGGGTCATAGCTGGGCCAGGGAAGTGGGTGGGTTTTGGTCTCCTGTGGAGCTGGATTGGGATGTGGTTGGTGGTTTGGATCAGGTGAAAGATGGCTGAGGTTTCCGTGGTTACTGGTGGAAGGGAGAGGTAAGAGGAAAAATTAGGGGTTAACTACAGAGATGAAGAGTAGCTGTGGTTGGGGAAGGAGTTAGAAAGGAGGAGGTTGTGGTTTGAATAAAAGAAAACCAGACAGGCTGTGTAGACTTGCTTTTGGAGATGGCCGCCGGCACTCCTCGGGTCCGGAGGTTTATGCCGTTACAGGATTTCATTTCAGCCCTGGTCTCGGTTCGGAGGGGCTGGCCCCGGCGTGAGTTCTCTCTTTTGGAGTTAAAGTCAGCTCACCTTGGTCAGGGGTCCTTCTCCCGCTGCAAGACATCTAGAGCCTGTGTTGATACCCGAAAACGAAAAGCATAAGCTCAGCAAGAAGATGTGGCTTGTTGACTTTTCTTCTTTGTCAAACCCAGGGGATGGTTTTGGCCCCCTTTTCACAGTACATTTGCATGGTGTATTGGTTTTTCACTCAGAAGTCAGGTGTTGGAGAAGACTCACTGGCTCCTAGTTCAGTGTGTAGAGGACTGTGTTGTGTAGAGAAGACAGATGCTTTGCAGCTTAATTTCTCCGGACAGTGAGCTGATACTCAAAGCCAAACGCTTAGGAGACTGGGAGATGGTCGCCATGGAAGTTCAAACGAATCTTTGGCAGCTGAGCAAGGAGACGAGCATCATGTGCTCGCCTGACCTGGGCTCCTTGTGTGGGTGCTTCCTTAAGGCTTACCAAATGACTTCACAGACACGTGCCCATCGGCTTCTCCCCTGTGCCTGTGTAGTTTGTCGGAAACGCAAACTATGGCTCAGAGGAGTTGACTGACTTGCCCAGAGCCACACAGCTCATCAGAGGCAAAGCCGGGAGTTAACACACATGGATTCACGTGTGAGCAGCTGGTCCCAGGCCTGGCAAACAGTAGGCCCTCGGTGAATGTTAGTTTCTTTCTTTATAAATCTAGAGTTCTTCCCACTCTGCCAGATTGTACATGCTTCTAGAACTCATTCCGTCAGCTTCTGCAGCTCTTCTTTATGCCTAAGGTTCTTCCTCTCTCTTATGTTTCAACATTGGCTCTAATGTGTAAGCATTTCATCTGATTCATGAGACCAGCTGGAGGCTGGGGCGGTCGTCAGAGAGCTAGTTAAAGCCTTTCACTTTACACACGTGTGAGCTGAGGCTTGAAGAGGGGAAGTGACTTGTCGGAGGTTATCCAGTGAATTAGTTACTGAGCCAGGTTTGAAATTGAGAACACTTTACTTGAAGGTCTAAAGGTCTTCAACAGTCTAGAACCGAAGCCAGGAGGAGCGAGGGAACCATCGCCCAAGGGAGGAGCAGGGCTGAGGGTGGGGACTTCTGTGGAGGCTTTTTGAGGGTCGGAGCATCTGTGTAGCCCAGAAGGCAGAAAGCAAGGGAGAGGGGGTGTGATGCAGGGAGCACGGTGAGGACAGAGTGGTGTGTGAAGTTTTTGCAGAATAACTCTGTGCCTCCTGGCTACCAGGAGGCGTCGAGTGCCGCCGCTGCTGCTTGCTGGGTAAAGGATGATGGGGCTGGACTGTGGGGTTTCATACTGGATACGGCCCTGGGAAGCTGTTGACTTCAGCTGTGGTGAAGGTGGATTGGGACTTGTCACTTCCTCCCACAGGCCAGTGCTCTGGGATGAATGGTAGCAGCGTGTTTTCCCAAAGAAGCCTCTTCCGGGGATCTTTGGGAGGTGGCATTTCTGCGGGTGCCTGTCTGTTCCACTCGAAGGGAAGAGGAATGCTGGAGGTCGGTGTCAGGCCCAACCTTGAGGCTCGGAGGGGCTGTTGGTGTGGTGACTGTAGCGGTCTGTGTGCAGACTGGTGGCTTTCAGAAGCTGCAGAGGAGCTGGGGGAGTGAAGGGGACCCAGAGAGGCCATGCTGGAGGGAGCGCTGCTTCGCGCTTCATGCAGAGAGCACCTCCCCTTATCTGTTTAGATCTAAGGATCTGCCACCCCTCAAAGTTTGCAAAGCACTGCCTTGGCTCCTGTTAATGCTGCCGTCAGCATTAGATAGCACAGCTGTCAGTGTGATTGGCATCCACTTAGTCATAATTCATTAAAGTGTTTTGTTGGCACCTACTAAGTGCTGGGCCTGGCTTCAGCACATTAAATGTCCAGGGTAGGTGAGGCGAGATTGCCTTCCTGGAGGAACTCACAGCCTAGTTGCCCAGACACAGCTTTTAGCTGAGTAAGTGGACCCAGAAGTCTCCAGGAGGAAGCAGAGGAGCAGGCGGGACTGATGGGGTGTTGGCATTGGACAGAGCGCTGGGAGGGACCCAGCTCAGGACTTGGGCTCTCCTTGGCTCAGCAGGAAGCCTCGTAGAGGCAGCAATGAGGAAGTGGCTCTGAGCAAGAGTGCTGCAGGCATGGGCTGAGCAGCAGGTGCCATGGGGCACAGCACCCCCAGCCTGCCTTTGGGAAGGTCAGACCCAGGTTTACCTTGAAACGTTCTCCTGGGCCTCCCTGGACAGTGTACTCACCTGGAGAAGCCTCCAGACATGTCATCCAAGAGGACTGCTCCGAGAGGATTTCTGGGTCGGTTAGTGTTAGGCACAGCTGGGGCTGGGGGCGGAGGTGGCTGAGGAGCTGATGAATGCTATGGACTCCTCCCTCCAAATATGCACATATACTCAAAATTTGCACTTAGTTGTGGGCGTTTCTGAGACCCTGGGCTACGTTCTCTTCCGATCTAGTTTTGATAGCACTGCTGCTAAAAGTCACCCAGAAGTGAGATGCAGGAGCCTCTTTGGGGTCTTTGTTTTGAACTTCCTGAAACAGATGCAGAAAGACTCCCCAAGCAGAATGTATTGGAAAGAGCTTTAGAGCTCCCGAGTAGACAGCTCTGGATTCAGATCTCAGCTCACACTTCCTGCTGAGGCCCTAGGCCAGCTGCTTAGCTTGTTGGAGCCTCAGTTGCCACATCCTGATCTTAATAGATGCAGCTGGAGTTATAGGAGCATCAAAGTGCCCACCACACACAGCTCTCTATGCTAATTCTTTCCTTCTGTGGTCAGTTGACCCAGCTGGCCTTAGGGGGTGGCGGGGGTAGGGGAGGGACACAGGACAGGTTGTACCTGGAAGGCTAAAGCTGCTGTGTGCTGAAGTAAAGGGAGGCCAAGCTTACGAGGGTTCCACCTGTTCTGGGAACAAGTGTGCCGGCAGATGCTGCGGCAAGTGAAATGCTTTGTGCACGTGGGAGCTGTTGGGCTGATAGGTGTATGGCAGACACCCCTCCTCGTGGGTCCAGCTGACTGACATACCTGGGTAAGATGGCTGACAGCTGGTTAGAGTTGTCTGCGCCTCAGTTTCCTCACCTGCAGAATAGCCCCGGTGATCTCAAGGGTTCCTTGCAGCTCTGCAGGTCCTCGTCTCACTGCACACAAACGGAAGCTCCACACATGATGTGCCGTTTTCTAGGGACCACATTTCAGACGCACTTTGGGGCCAGTTTCATTTGGTGACTTCCCCTGCTTTATTTCTGTCATCTGGTACCTTCCTCTGAGTTGCTGGGGCTAGCCCTCAGCACAGGACCTGGGCACGAGTCCCTTTCTCATTTCTCCCCTGGGCTTTGGGGGGCAGCTTGTCTTACACTAGGACCGAGGAAAAGATTAGAAATTGAGTGGGGGAGATGCTCGTGGTGTGTGGCTGCTTCAGATCAAAAGCAGTATTGAGGAGGGAGCTCAGTCCCACTGAGGTTAAAACTTAGGACCTGGGTGTCATCTCCCTGCAGCAGGAAGGACTGGCTGAGGGGAGGGACCCATGCTGCCTCTCATCTCCTGCTCTCTCTCTTGCAGGTGTGGGAAAGAGCAGTTTACTCTTACGTTTTGCCGACAACACTTTCTCAGGTGAGTGTGCCCCTGAGGTGCTGCTGAGGTGTTTCAGTTTTGAAATCCCTTTGCCTGGCGCCAGAACACCTGCCTCTGCCTCATGTCGCAAACCTTGTCAGTGCGATTGCAGGCTGAGGGACGGAGAAGCAGGGGGAGGCACAGGTTAGAAGCCTCTGCGTCAGTCTTCATTTGTCTGGTTCAAAAAATAAATCCTTTACTGGCCCATACTTTGGCCTGGGTCTATTTGTGCCCCAATATTTAAAAGAGAAAAAAAAAAGTTAAAAAAAATATTGCAGGTTAGTACATGCCTGTGTAAAATTTCAAACAGGAAGACTCACTAGTGGAAAATGAAAGCTGTCCCTTTACCTACCCCTCTGGTGCCCTGGGAGCCTCTGTTCGGCATGGTCTGTCTTTCCGACTTTTCTTCTCCACTCCACATGCGGTGGTCAGCGACTCGCCTTCCCCTCGTGTGTCAAGGATCACTCTTCACGGCACATGAGACCTTGGTTCTTAGGAATGGCTCTGAAGTTCCCCTGGCTGCGGATGGATGCACATGGCTCCCTAACAGTGCTCTGGATGTGTGCGTGCTTTCTGGTAGCTTCTAGTTTCAGTGATCTGCATTCTTGGGCTACACTTTGTTTCTTCTTGCACAGAGGAAGAGTCATGAGGTCGGGGTATGTGCATGTAACTTTTCACAGTGCTCTGAACAGCTTTCACAGCTGTACTAAGGGAACTGACGCTACCACTGAAGGGGGTTATTTTATTTATTTTACTTAAAAAATATATACTTATTGATTTCAGAGAGGAAGGGAGAGGGATAGATAGAAACATCAGTGATGACTGAGAATCATGGATTGGCTGCCTCCTGCATGCCCCACACTGGGGATCGAGCCGCAACCCGGGCATGTGCCCTGATTGGGAATCGAACTATGATCTTCTGGTTCATAGGTCAACACTCAACCACTGAGCCGCACCAGTTGGGCATGAAGGGGTATAAAGGGCCCATCGATGCTAGGTCTTGGATAGTCTTCATTTTTGCTAAACCAATCAGCAAAAAGTGCTATCTCGTTTAAGTTTGTATTTCCCAGATATTGGTGAAGTGGATGTGTTTGTTGAATACATCAGGTTCATTGCAGAGACTTCGGGCGAGCTTGGGCTCTCTGATCAAGGATGAAGTGTGACTGTCTTGTAGGGAATTCCCTATGATGTGGTTAAGGGATGAGCTAAAACTAGGAAGTGATTACATGGCTACCGCCTCCTTGGTGGAGAAGTGGGTTTCTCCCAGCAGCCGTCCTGCAGCACCACTGTGGTGTGATGTGGAAAGAGTTGTCTGTGTGACCATGAGCCTGACTAAGTCTCAGCTCATCGTCAAGTGGGACTGGTCATCGTCCTTCCCACAGAGGGTTATTGTGAGGGTCACCTGTGACATTGCAGGTCCTAGTGCCTGGGACTCGGGAATCTTTCAGTACCTTCCAGTGGTTTGTTATTGCTTCTGTTCAAAAATGGTCACTTAAGGAGCAGCTTATCATTAGGCTGAAAAAGACTCATTTTCCTTATGACCTTGACCTTCTGACTCCCCATCCTCATGGCTTCCACTCCTGGAGGGCTCTCTTTTGCTCTCTCACTCCTCTTCCCATTTCTACCACCAGTATCTTAGTTGGTTCTAGCCTGCAGCATTTCAGCAGCTCCTCCCCGTCCCCTGTCAAACTGCTGACGTTATCTAGCTAGTACATGGCTCTGCCAGGGGCTTGCCTCTGCTTCAGACCTCAGCGGCCCTCTTAAATGGCAGAGTTTATGGCCAGGCTTCTCCACCTCAGAACTGTTCACACTCTGGGCCTGTGATTCTGTGTTGTGGGGGCTGTTCCGTAAAGGATATGGAGCAGAAGCCCTGGGCTCCACTCACCAGTAGTATTGGTCCCTCTCCCCCATTTGTGACAACCAGAAATGTCTCCAGACATTGCTCAGTGTCCTCTGCGGAGACACAGTCCTCCCCGCTGAAAACCACCGGTCTTCATAATCTGTTTCAGCTCACCTTTCCAGCTTTCTGGCTCCTACTGTTTGTTCATTCTTTTGCTGTTTCCCAAGCTCCCTCGCTTACTCATTCATTCAGCCGCCAGCTGCTGGTTGAGTGCCTGCAGCAGTAGGTGCTGGGTCACACTCCTTGGCTCATCCAGAGCCCGCAGAGTGCCCAGTGCCCAGAATGGCTTGTTTCTGAATGTTTTCTCTGTGTTTTGCCTCTGGGTGGGATGTCTTCCCCCCACCTAATCTCAACCTTTGACATTTTACCTATTCTTTCAAGCTAGGCTCGAATGTGACTTCTTCCCCAAAGCCTTCCTTGATCTCCACCCCACCTTGAACTTTGACCTTTCCTCTAGAGTTTTGATATTTTATAGAGTCAGTTGTGTGTGTGTCCTGTCTGCAGCACTGTGTTATACTGTAAGCTCCAGTTGGAGTGAAAACATGTCTTAGCATTCGGGCCTTTGTAAGCCTGGACAGAGCTGGTACACTGGCCAGAAATTCCCTTCCACTCCATCTCTCACAGATGCCACCGGAGAGCTGTTTGTAATGCAGCTCATACTCTGATTAAAACCTTCAGTGCCTTCCCGTCACACACAACAGAAAGCCCAAGCTCTCCTAATGGTGCAAACGCCCCGAGATCAGGCCTTGGCACCCCCTCCCTACCTGACTCCGACTCTGTGCTTGACTTACTTTGACCCCCCCTCCCTCCACTGCTATTTTTGCTATTGTCTCCTCTGCCTCAAACATTGTTTTTCAAATTGCAGGTCATGACTTGTGTGTTAGGAAGTTAATTTGTGGGTCTTTAAAAACGTTTGGAATAGAATAGAAAAAAAAAAGTGCATGATAGGCCTCCCACTAGTCTCAGGCCATAGCTAACAGTCCAGCCACTCTAATTAAAGGAGCCTGACCCTCCCCAGTCACATCTTTGTTTTTTTTCCCTTTGTGGCACTCATCACTTTGAAATTGTCTTTTTTATCTTTGTTTCATTGTATCATGTCTGTTGCCCTCACCTTGACTATGGGTTCCATGGAGCTCCATCACGCCAGGGACCTTGTCTTATTCAGAACTATGTCCCTGGGACCTCGATCGTGCTGGGCCCAGAGTGAGTGCACTGTAGTCTGACTGGGGCACCTGTGGACCTTGCTAATGTGTGTGCTTGCAGGCAGCTACATCACCACGATCGGAGTGGATTTCAAGATTCGGACAGTGGAGATCAATGGGGAGAAAGTGAAGCTGCAGATCTGGGACACAGCTGGGCAGGAGCGCTTCCGCACCATCACCTCCACGTGAGTCAGGGCACTTGCCCCCATTCTGACCCCTCGCCACCGACGGTGGACACAGTTGAGTAACTAGCCCAGGTCATGGTGGAAATGTCACGGGTGGGTCCCGGACTCTCAGGAGGTAAGCTCCTTGCTGGCCACAGTCAGTGGTGTTAAGCTGAGCCCTCCTCTTCCTAAGGATGTGAGAGGAGGAGGGGATGAGATATGGCTGCTGCTGTGGGTGGGCAGTGGCTGAGTACCTGGCTCTGGGGTTGGCAGGACAGTACATGTCAGTCAGCATACCCTCTGGCCTTTGGTCCCTTTGTTGCTGCTGGCTTCACCTGGTGGTCAGACACTTCTCTTGTTGGGTTGTCAGCTGTGCAGCTTCCCACCACACACCTGCCTCTGGGAGCTGGCTGCTCTCTGTTGGGAGGGTTGGAAGGGGCGCTGGTGCATAGGAGGCTGTTGAGAGGCCATTACTTGGCCTCCCCAAAGCTGGTTACTGGGAACCCGGCTCACCCAGTGGGCTGCCGCAGCACCTTTGTGACTCTTAGCTGCAAATGGGAGGAGAACCCAGCTGGAGCGCGACCGTGGAAGCCTGTGGAGGGGCTCTTGGTTCTTAGGCTGTTAATGGAACAGGTTCCAGGAAAGAGCAGGGCTTTGAAGGCAGATGATATTAAAAAAAAATTATGAGCCAAGTTTGTTTTTAATATTTTTATTTATTTCAGAGAGAAAGGGAGAGGGAAAGAGAGAAAAACATCAGTGATGAGAGGGACTCATTGATTGGCTGTCTCCTGTATGCCCCCTACTGGGGATTGAGCCCACAACCTGGGCATGTGCTCGGAATCGAACCTGGGACCCTTCAGTCCCCAGGCCGACGCTCTACCCACTGAGCCAAACCAGCTAGGGCAATGGTTCAGAATTTAATTTTTGTTCGGTGTGACCGTGGGCAAGCTGCCTGAATGTTCTGTGCTTCGGTTTCTCACAGGGTTTATTCATCTTCAGGCTTTGCTTTGATGCTGAGTCCTGTGTGCCAGGTAGTCTGTGCTTGGGCTTCATGAGCGTGTCATTGAGCCTTCTGCAGGCCGTGCCGTGCTGTTATCCCCATCGGACAGACGCGGGAACTTCCGAGAGGGTCCTGTCCCCGTGGTGGCAGAGCCCGGGCTGCACACGGTGGTGTACGTGCCAGAGTAGGAGCCGGTGTCTGGCCCGTAGTAGTTGCTCTTTGGGAGGCCTCTCCTTTGCCTCCCCCCAGTGATCCCTGTGAGTGGGGCTTTTGGGAAGGTGGGTGAGGAAGTTCTCCGGCCAGAGATGCTTTTCCTCCCTTCAGCATACAAATGGGGCGGACCCCAGGCTGGCTGCAGGATCTTCTGAGGGTGGGAAGTGTAAGGGGTAAAGAGCCTCTACAGTGGTGGCTGGGAGCAGAGGATGCCGGCTGGGTAGCCTGGTCAAGGGATTGGATCCTGAGCAGTGTGGGGGGTTTCTGTCGCTGGGCTAGCTCTGTAGAGAGCACTTGTGTACTGTGGTCCGAGAAGCCCCCAGCCCCAGGGGTCCTGGCCTGGGGTCTGCCCAGTGCCGCTTTCTTGCTACTTGCCGATGAGTTACCTGAGCCTCTGGTGTCTCAGTGCCTATTTGTGAGGCCCTAAGGAGGGCACTGGGGTCAGAGGCTCCTTGGGGAGGGAGGATGGGCGCCTTCAGGTGGCCGGTGTGTCCAGGCTCAAACAAGACCAAGACCTCATGGTCAGACCAAGGCACTGACCCCAGCTGTCCTGACCTGGGGCTGGGACTGCCACAAAGGGCTTTACCTACTTCCTTTCACTTAGAAAGTCCTGTGATTACCTCCATTTTATTAACAAAAAAGTGAGGCCCAGCCTGGTTGGTTAGTCAGGAGTTGAATTGAGGTCTGATACCAAAGCTCTTGCCTTTAACCAGCCTATAGTCCTGCTCTCTGCTGACCCCTCACCCCCAAGGGACTGGGACGTGGCAGATGCTCTAGTGCTTCCTGTGGGTTAAAGCCAGTCAGGGAATTCGGGGCAGCCGAGGTTATTGGGCCTGTGGCCGTGAGAAATGCTTCGGGCAGGGCCGTGGGCCCTGGGGTGCCCGGGCTCTTTTAGCAGAGGAGCCACTCCCCTCCCCTGACTACCAGATTCTTTCAGCGCGGGTGGGAGGGGTGCACAGCTCCTCATTCTGTTGGGGAGCCTGGAGTTCCTCAGCTGCTTGAGGGCAATGTGCTTCAGGGTGCTCGGGAAGGGGCAGCACTGCACCCTGGTACTGTCCTGTTGGCCCGGGGAGGCTGAGGGTAGCTCCATCTTGGGGTCCCCGACTGCCTCTCATGAGGCAGGAGGCTCTGCAGGCCATGCCGAGGGGCCACGTTGTGCTGGCAGCTGCTGAAGAAGGAAGGATACTTGGGAGAGGTTGGGAGTTTGTTCTCTTCTCAGGGGTCAGGTCAGGGTACAGTAGTGGGGCCTTTTCTGATTCAGGGCATTAAAAGAGAAACTAAAATCGCATCCTGTTAGCCTGCCAAGAAAGAGTCCTATTGTCACCCTCTCACAGTTTGTCTCTTGGTAGTTGGGTTTTGCTGACCAAGAGGTGTGGCTGTGGGGTGTGGGTTTGGGGAGGAGTAGTGAGGTGTGGGGTATGAGATGAGATGAGGGAGGTGACGGCCCTGGAGGTAGATCCTGGTGCCCTGACTTTGGCGGTGTGACTTCAGGCAGGTCACTCGGCCTCATGTCCTCACTGGTAAAACAGCAACCGCCCTGTCCATACAGGTTGTTGCAAAGATTAATTAGGTAGTGGATGTAAAGCGCTGGGCGGTGGGCCTGGCACAGAGCTAAATTGTGGTGAGTGAAGTGATTACTGATGGCGGTGGTAACAGGTACCCAAGGCATGGGCACCCTGCTGGCCAGAGCTCTGAGTCTGTTTCTGATAACGGGCCTCACCTGGACCTCACAGCGGGCGGAGTCTCCCAGGGAGCAGCAGGGGCTTTGTGGTGGGACTGGGCTGGGGCTGGGGCTACTTGGCACCTTCAATAGTCTTAGCAAAGGAGAGTTTGGAAATACATTCCACTCTGCACACTTCGCTGGCCGGGGACAATGTTCTCTTCCTGCACTTGTAGCTGCTCAGAGGGGTGTCCACGGAGCCGAATTGGTAACAACCTGGCACACTCAGCAGCAACTGCTGTGGGTAGAGGACAGGGCTGGTTCTGAGGGCACAGTACCTAAATGGCTCGATTGTTGGGGCTCCCCAAGGCAGTGGTTGGCAGAGCTGTGGGCACTGGTTCTTACCTCGTTCTCAGAAGCCCCTGGTTAGTGAGTCTCTGCCGCTCTGAGTGGTTACACAGCATCGGGCGGGGGAGGCTCTCCAGGAAAGTGGATGTGTGAGGCCTTGTCCTCCTCTTCCTCCCAGGTTGATGTCCTCCATCTGGCCTACTGAACCACGGGAATGAATGGAGGCATGGTGTCTGGAGGCGAATGCTTATACCCTCCTGCCATCCAGACCTTCTAGCTCAGCAGGTCGCCAACCTTTTGGACCTCACGGACCACCAGTTGGCGACAGCTGTTCTAGCTGACCTCAGGCTGCGGGGTCTGTACGTTTGGTGGTGGCATATGTGGGAAACCCTCTTCCCAACACTACCTGCGTGCCATACTGTGTTCCATGCTCCCCTGCCCCGGCATGGGTGAGGGGCAGGATGCGAGGTGCCCCCCGTCTCCTGGGGGGTGCAGACCTTGACAGACTTCACAAATGGCACATCTTCTTGGAATGGCATTTTACTAAAATTTGAGGAGAGAGAAAACTTTTGAATGTTAAAACAAGGGTAGTGGCCCTGGCTGGTGGATAGAGCATTGGCCTGCACACCAAAGGGCTGTGGCATCGATGCCCAGGCAAGGGCATGTATCTGGGTTGCAGGTTTGATCTCCTGGCCCAGGTCAGGGTGTGTGGGGGAGGCAACCAATCGATGTGTGTCTCTCCCCCTCTCCCTTCCACTCTTTAAAAATCAATGGGAAAATATCCTCAGGTAAGGATTAACCCAAAAAACACCAAGGATAGTGATAATATGATGTCAAATGCACAACTTGCCTGAATTTTAAAAACGAGAACCTCAAAGACGTTTCAAGCTAGTGGCCGACGCCGAGCAACCTGGTTGGCCGCCTTGGGGACAGCGTGAGATTCAGTGCTGCTGGCTGAGCAGTGTGAGCCGGGCCGGCAGGGCCAGGCAGAGAGGGGCCTCTGGGTGTCTTGCTGGAAAGGGTTTGCCTCCTCCCAGGTCCCGGCCAATCTGGAAGTGGGCAGGCAGGTCTTGTGTGGGCTGAAGCTTTGACACAGACCCTGGCCCTACAGGTATTATCGGGGGACCCACGGGGTCATCGTGGTTTATGACGTCACCAGTGCCGAGTCCTTCGTCAACGTCAAACGGTGGCTTCATGAAATTAACCAGAACTGTGATGATGTGTGCCGAATATTAGGTGAGATGGGCTCACTGGGGTGGGGACTGGGATGGAGGGTGCCAGGGGTGCTTCTGCAGGAGCAGCTGACTTTGCTTTGCCTTAAAGTGGGGAATAAGAATGATGACCCTGAGCGGAAGGTGGTGGAAACAGAAGATGCCTACAAATTCGCCGGGCAGATGGGGATCCAGTTGTTTGAGACCAGTGCCAAGGAGAATGTCAACGTGGAGGAGGTGAGGCCTGGGCCGGAGCAGGGTCAGGGAGGGAGTGGGCCCAGCTCTGCTCCACCACCACAGCCCTGCTCCTCCCGCTAGCCTGCTGCGGCACCAGGTGGCTGACAGAACCTGTCATAGTAGCTGCCAGGCCTTTAAAGTCTGAGCTCACGTCTGAACAGTCCTCTCAGGTAAACTGTTCCGTTTCAAATGGGAAACGGAGGTTCCAACTTAAGGAAGAGTGCCCAGCTCGTTAGAGGCTAAGTCAAGCTTAGACCGGTCCGCACCACCGCCACGCAGTGTCCACTCAGTCCTCCGCCTCACTGCCCTGCCCCGGCCCACAACGGTCCCTCTTCCTGCTTTCGGGCTTTTCTGCAGCCTTGGCCTCCAGAGCTCCCGTGGCACCTGCTGTGGACACATCCCTCCCAGAGCCTCCCCCCCAGCAGCCTCCCGTCACTTCTGTGGGGCCTGCTAGAAAGCAGCAGGAGTCTGGGAGAAAGCCGGCCTTTCCACTTGGGGCCTGTGGCGTGGGGCCCGTGTGACCTTGGGCGGAGCTTACGGGCTCTAGGCTCCATGTGTTCCTCTAGATCTGGGGGAGAGTCCCTTGGGTTGTGAGGAAAAAGTGAAGCAAATTGTCAAGTGTTTGATGATACCGTTCCTGGTGGAGTGGAGGACAGGACTGAGGGCTGGTAGGTGGATCCTGGCAGCGAAAGGATGCCTTGGGGTCTGAGGAAGGTTCTAGGCTGGATGTGCTGGGAGGTGGCATGGAGTGGGCAGGCTCTGGGGCCCTCTACGCAGTCACTAGTAGGGGCACCTTTATCTGTCTTGTCCAGAGAGTCCAGCTGAAGGAAAGGGGTTCTTTCTCTCTTTAAAAGAGACTGGAAAATCCTGAGAGTGACTTCTCCAGGACACAGCTCAGTGGGCTTTGATGTTCCTCTTTGACCTCTGCATGTCACCACCTCCTTCTAAAAGGGTGCGAAGACACACAGACCAAAAAATTCACGAGTAGAAATAGAAAGCTGGGCCCTGGGAGATGGGGAGGTGGCCTTGCTGGCCAGCAGCGGCAGCGCAGCCGAGACGGGCCTCCACACGAGGTCTGAGGCCCACCCTGCCTCCTTCCTCCTCACAGATGTTCAACTGCATCACAGAGCTGGTCCTCCGAGCAAAGAAAGACAACTTAGCGAAACAGCAGCAGCAGCAACAGAACGACGTGGTGAAGCTCACGAGGAACAGTAAACGAAAGAAACGCTGCTGCTAATGCCTCGCAGCCCCTGCAGAGACTGCACTGCGGCCACTCCCTGGCCCGAGGCCCGCCGGGATCCTCGGGGGACAGTCTCAGTTTCGTGCCGTTATTTAAGAATTCTCCACGTTTTTGTATCTGGAGGCGCCATCGGCACTTCCTCCCCTCCCCCTCGAGTACCAAGAAGGTGGTGGACAACCTGCCCTGCCCTTCTGGTGCCCCTGCCCCCTGGCCAAGGCGCCGGGGCCAGCGAGGACGCTGCCAGCGAGCGGACTGATTACCGATTTGTACATAATGTAGATTGCTTTAGCCGGCCGTCTCACCCTCGTCCTGCTCTGACTTCGCCTCCCTAATGCCAGCCTGCTGCAACAGACCCTCCCTCCCCCCCCATCTTACCGCCAGCAGCTTCCTGAGGAGACGGGATCGAGTTCTAGCCATGTCTTTTGCCAACCTGGGCTGGTGGAGTGGCTCCACGTTCCCCATTCTCTCCTGCAGGCCATCGTTGACTTCTGTACCTGGCAGGTAGGGCCTCGCCCAGCTCCCTGCCCGCCCCATCCCCTACCCCTGACTATCTGGTAGTTGGGGGGCCTGGCCTTGATGTAGGCCTAGGGTTCCCATTAGAGGCCCTGCCCTCAGCTGACCCAGCCCGTGGGTTCCACAGGAGTCACTCCTGCCCTTTGGCCAACAGATTTCTTGTCCTGCCTTCTAGACGCCTCTAAGCTACAAACCCAGGGGAGCTGTGCTTCTATTTATACCAACCTGTTTCAGTTCCAGCAAAAAGGGTGTGTTCACGCAGGAACGGGGCTTAGGAGCATTATTTTAACAGCTGAGAAAATGAAGCCACATCAAATGAATTAAGTTCCTCACACTCTTTCCTCTTCCTGAGGTTTGGCTGGCACAGCAGCAAGAGTGGTGGCCTGCCCTTTGGGTCCAGTGTTGGTAGAAAAAGTGAACGGCTTCCTGTCTGTGGGCCGGGCTCTTGGCAGAGCATTCCTGGATGTTTCTTGGTGGGAAAGGAGAAGGGCCTCACCCTCGTCTGTGTGGGTCCACGGCCTCCACTGAGTTCCTGGGTCTTCGACGTGGGGCGTGGGTGCTGCTGGACGGGGATGCCGCCTCTTGCCTCTGAGCTGGGTGGCAGGCAGCCTCAGGGCACTGACAGCTGTCTTGGAGCAGAGGTAGCACGAGGATTCCTAGCAGGTGGGAAGGAATGGCAGCTGCGGCTGAGCCAGCCAGCTTTGACGACCCTGGTCCCTCGGAGGAAAAACCAGGGTTATCTACACTTGATTACTGTCCCCTTTCCTCCTCCTTGGGACACTTGATTCACCTTTCCCCTAAAAGGATCACGTAACCTGGGAATAATTTATTTCAACACCGTGGGGTGTTCTACTAGATTACCTTTCCTGGCGATTTCCAGGTGAAGCCCTGACTGGACAATCACATCACAGATCACACTGCAGATTTTCCTCGTTAACACTGTTGAGGGGTTTTTAATCAAAACGTGGGGTTTCCTTTGACCTGCCTCCCCACTTCCCCAAACTGCCAAAACACTGTGGCTCCATGTGACAGGCCTTCACTCCGGAGCCGCAGGATGAGTTGGGGGAGTGCTTTGGGCCTGGGAGGCGGTGCTGCGGAGGGTGGCCGATCATGGGTCCTGGGTGGGCAGCACGCTCCACTCTGAGCACGAAGGCGGTGCCATGTGGCGGTGCTTGCAAACTCAAGCAATAAGAGGAGGGGGTCCTGGAAGTTCCCAGCCCCGGCTAGAAACCCTCATGGCGCTGGCAGCTGGACGTCCAGGCCCAGGTGGCGGGGTGACTTTGGTGACAACTGCCTGTCCCGCTGAGTGTTGTTCGCATGAATGGGGGGTGGGGGTGGGGTGCTCACAGGGCTGGGCCGATGTCCTGGTGGACCTGATGCGAAATCCTGTCGAACAACAAAACTTTTAAATGGTTTGCTAGGATTATTTCTGTATTGAAAGTTTCTAATTATGCTTTTTTAAAAAAGTACTAAAAATAAAGGTTCAAGCTGCCAAATTTTCTTCGGGGCTGTTTCCTCTCCTCTGGCTGTGCTCTGGGTGGCCTGGCTTCTCCCACCACGTGTCCGCTCTGGTGGGTTCTTGTCTGAGTCCTGAACAGGGGCCTCTTGAGGCCCAGGGACACGGAGAAGCCAAGTCCCCTTTCTCCACGGAGGCCTGGTCCACGCTGAGGCTCTGGTTCGATGCGCTGGCCGAGCACAGTGGTGAGATGCCAGGGGAAGCGCCTGTTTACTTCCTCACGGCCGGAAGGATGCAGTGGAAGCTTCGCCTGCGTGACTTCACTCGGGCTTGAAGTTTGTGCCAAGCTGGAGGGCCTGCCCGTGGCTGGGCAATGGCAGCCTTCACTGGCAGGGTGCCCAGCCGGGGTGGGCGTGGAGGCAGCGCCTTCGGCCACTGCTCCCAAAACGGCCGTCACCGACAGGGTGCCTCCACCCTCCCGGGAGCTGCCCCTTCTGGCTGATGCGCTGGTTGGGTCCCTGTGCATGAGGTGATCTCCCAGGCGCCGGGGGCTCACCATTTCTGCCTCTTCACGCCAGCCAGTGGCGGTCCTGAAAGGTAAGTTGTGTTCTAACACCCCCTCCGGGCACCAATGACGAGGCAGGAAGCTCTGTAGAAATTCAATTTATTCTTAGACTATTTTCAAAAGAAGCAGTGGTGTGCTGTTTTTCTAAAAATATGCCTTTATAGATTTATATATAATATGTATATTATAAAATCCATACATGTATTTACATGATTGCTACATACAAAAGTACAGCACTGTGGTATGTACATATCTATAGATACATTCCTTCCGCTCCTCCCTGCTGGGCTGCTCCCAGGTGAGGCAGCTCGCGGCGGGCTGAGCCGGTGCCTCCGAGTGAGGGCCTCCGCAGAGAAGGTGCGCGGCTGCTGAGGGCGCAGCAGGTGCAGGCTCATCCTCCCGCAGGCCTGGGGGGCAGTATCTGCAGGCGTCACCCGTGGTGACAGTGCTGCCCTTGAGGTGGAGGTGGCTGCAGAGCCTCTGGGGCCATTCTGTGTCCTAGACTTGCTTGGCTGAACCAAGAACTTGTATAGGTGAGGGGAGTGGGAGGCTGGGAGGTGGGGACCCCTCCCAGCCCTGGCCCACGAAGGGGAAAGGGCTGGGTGGCTAGAGCCTGCAGCGGACCTGTGAGAAGACTGGCTGGGGGGAGGCCTGCCCTGGCGTGGGCCCTTCTTCCTCTGGGCTGGGGTGGCCTCGGCCAAGCCTCTGCAGAGCCCACTGTGGCCGAGCACAACAGCCATCAGGCCCCATGGCTGGGTCTCCTGCGAGGTGCTCCTGGCGAGGTGCATGCACACGGGTGAGGGGCCGCCTCCCCTTACTCCCTGGGCCAGGGCGTGGGAGGAAGGAGGCTCAGGCCTGGGCGTGGTGCCCTGCAGGCTCGGCCCCCACGGGCGGGCAGGCAGCGGCAGCCTCCTGAGGATGCAGAGGGCCTGTTTCTCCTGTTCCCGATCCCGCAGGGAGGACAGCAGCCTGGGGTGGGGCGTGGGAGCCACTGAGGGGTGGGCCGCTCGGGGCAGCCTGAGCCCTGCTCAACAGCAGCGGATCCTAGGGAAGCCCAAGGGCGGCCTTCAGAGGCCAGGCAGGCCCTCCTGGAGGACGTGGCCCCGGTGCGGGCAGGCCGTGCCCCATAGAGCCCGCATGTGAACACAGTGCACTGGGCCTCACCCGCACCCTTTCATCGCCTCCAGTCCACCCATCCTCACTGGCCTGACTCCTCCCAACTTAAATTTTCCTGAAGAAGGAGAATAGCCGTTTGCCTTCAGCGGTGCTGGGCTCGACCCCACGCCCTGGGCCACGGGCCCGGGAGAGGGCAACAGCAGGCCGGCTCCGTTCCTTCAGGTGCGTGTCCATCAGCTGCCGGTCAATGACCCTGTGCATGTCATCCTGCAGAGAGCAGAGCGGAGGGACTGAGCAGGGCAGAGTCCCGACGCTGGGGGTGGGCAGGG
Source organism: Cnephaeus nilssonii (assembly GCF_951640355.1). Taxonomy (NCBI): domain Eukaryota; kingdom Metazoa; phylum Chordata; class Mammalia; order Chiroptera; family Vespertilionidae; genus Cnephaeus; species Cnephaeus nilssonii. The sequence continues at coordinate 4,949,007 of NC_137093.1, forward strand.
AGGTGACACGTCTGAAGGACCGAAGGACGTGAGATGAGGTGAGATGAGGATGAGGGAGGAGATGAGGGAGGGGCTGCCCCAACCAAGAAAGCAAGTGAAGATGCCAGGACACACGAGCCAGACGCCGCCTCCACAGTGCTACCCCTCGGCTGGCCCCACGGACGGCCCAGAGGGCCTGCAGCCGGTACCTTCCTGTCTGTCTCCACGTTGTCCCGCCCTCTGCCCTGCCTCCTATGACCTCTGAGGCTGGGTGGGTGCCTGCCCCTGCTGGCAACCTCAGCTTGCCAGCTCTCCAGCCAGTGCTGGCTTCTGCCCCTTTTCCCTCTAATTATCGGCCTGAGCTACACACCGGCAACTGCACGTGACAAGGACACAGACGCCCTGGGTGCCTCCCCTGCCTACCAACCACCACATGCACAGCCCCTTCCTGAGAGGTCCCCATCACCGCTTCAGGGCTCGTCTTGCTCAACAGGCCCATGTCCTTAGCCTCCTCACCGGGGAGCACCTTCCCCCTTCCAATTGGGTCCAGTTGCCTAGAAAATGCCCCTCACCCGACTCCACCTCACAGAACAGCAGCTTTGACCTCAGAGGAGCCTCTGGACGCCGCTCCACTCTATTCTAGCTGCCAAACTCCGATTCTGTGCAAGACTCCTTCTGACAAGGCTTTCTGCCGCCAGCACAGCACGAACACTGTTGGTTTAGAAATCCAGGCAGCCCTGTCTAGGTCACGGCAGCAGGAAACATAACCAGCATCTTGAACCCTGCGGGCCCTGGGCAAAGCCTGAGCCTTGGGCTCCCCCTGGAGTGATCCCCTGCTCCCCAAGGTCAGGGCAACCACTCACTCGAGCGCAGAAGGGGGGCTGCCGGCCCCTCCCTGAGCAGCTAGTCCATCACCTCCTACCCCCCCCCCCCCCAGCTCTCCCAGTGGAGTCCCGCCGACGTCTGCAGGTGTGAGTGTGAAGCAGAGACGTCCTAGCCGTCACCGTGGCCGCCCCGCTGGTGAGGAGCGCTTACTCCCTCTGGCCACATCCTGTTCTCTGTCCTTCCATCCCGACGTGCGTCACACTCCTCCTCCCCGCACCCTCCTCCTCTCAGAAATAGGAGGCATGCTCCCTACTCGCAGCCCCGTCCCCGTGTCTAATCCACAGCACCGGGCCCTGCGCTTAGGCCGTGCTCGATAGAACCGACCGGTTAAATGCAGCATCAGGAACGGCAGAGCGTCCTGCGGAAGGAGCCCTTTCAAAGCTGCCAGAGTTTATGCTGGCACATTGCACACCGCATTTTTATGCTTATATCACTTTAGAACATCGCACACACACACGCCTAAATAAGCTGCTCACAATCCCACACCTGCCGTTATTTCTCTGAGCAAAGCAACCCATTTATGAGGAGGTGCTACCAAGAAACCAGGGCCAGCCTGTCAGTGCCGGCCACATGCTGCCCAATTCACGGACGTGATGATGACAGGAGAGGCCGGGGCTCGGTGGCGGGGCGCACAGCACAGAGATGATGCCGGACTCCAGCACACAGACGCGGTGGGCCACGAGGTGCGACAGGGACGGACTTTCATGGCAGAGGGGGAGGGTGGGTGGGATGAGAGCGCAATCTCACCTCAAAGGCAGGAGGGGTGTACAACTAAAGCTGTTGATACGGGAACTGAGAAAGGCCACTAGATCAGAAACCAAAGGAGCCAGATAGTAAAAAGCCCTGAGGAAGCGAACTGTAGCCAGGAGAGAAGAGAACAGAACAGGACGTCAGCCAGGGACCAGCTCGGCGTGGAGGGAGCATCAAAGCTTAGGGCCCTCCACAGCGGGGCTCGGGGCTCCCCTGGTAAGGCCACAGGGGTCTAACCAGTGGTCACACCCACGTCCTGAATTGTACTACGCTGGCCCAGAGGAGAGCCGGCGGGCTGAGGGGCGGGCTGCTGGCTCTGAAAGCTGCGGCCCCAGAGGGACGCACCGGCTCACGGTCGCCGGGCTCGCACCAGGACAGGGCTCTTGGCCTTGGAGAAGGGGAAGGGCAGCAGCTGCAGCGGCCTCAGCGGACTCTGTCTGCACGGCCACACAGGGCTTCCTGGGCCCTCCACCGTCACAGCTGTCTCCCAGCCAACTGAAACAAAGCTGCGGAGGAGGCCCCTGTGCCGAGCCTGGAGGTCGCCGCAGCCCCACGCAGCACAGCCTGGGCCCCGCTGCTCCTGAGAGCATCCTCAGGCGTCCTTCCAGGGTGGGGGGCAGGACTCTGAACTTCACAGGTGAGACAGGGTGGCTGCTCACCCACGCACATCGGACCCTCCAGTACCAAACTCTCCTTACACGCTGCCTGCATTCAGACTTCCCGGAGCCCCGTCCTCCCCGCCCTTACCTGCCAAGCCTCAAGCTGCTGGGAGAGGTTTAGTTTCTGCTGAATGGCATCCAGCAGCTGGCTGTTCAGAGACATCATGTCCATCTTGCACTTGGCGAGTTCCAGCTCCACAGCGTTCTTCCTGGAAACAGACAAGCCGTGAGCATGGACGCCTGGTGCCGGAGCGGCTGGTTCTTTACCACCCGATGAGGCAACGGGCTCTGACCCTAAACTCGTAACCAACAGTAACAGGAACTATGATGTGACTTTGGAAGGCTGGGCGGTTCGCAGCACGCTTTCACAGACTCTTCTCAATTTCCCTAACCAACCGGTAGGGGAGGGATTATCTGTCACCCCATCTCACAGACACGCAAAGGCCTCACACAGCACTAGAGCTGCTAATCCTTCTCCCAAAAGGCCAGTCTCTGTGAGAGGTGGGGACCTTGTCCTCCTGGTTCCCCCCTTTTCACTAGCAACACCCCCCTTAAGGGATCTAAGAGATACACGTGCAAAGGTAGCCACAAAGTGGTGATGATCACAGCTCAGCTAACCATAGAAGCCAACAAAGAGGGGCCTGGTGCTCAGTTACCATGTATCTGGACCTGGGGACAGAAAGCACCAGAAAACAAGGTCGGATATACTTGCTTCGGAAAAGAAAAAGTGCCTGTGTGTATACAAGGTCACAGGCAAAAATGTCTCCTTAGTTATCTCTGGATGATGATCATTGATGGGTAAATGCTCACACACACTTTCACATTCTGAAATGCTTACACACATTACTTCGTAAACCCTGCCCAACACTGCTGAATTCTAGCTCAATGCAAAACAGTATTAATGGGGAGCGGGAGGGGGAGCGGGAATAAAAATGCAGGAGACTGAAGGGGCCGCCTCTGCAGAGGCGGCACTGGTTGCCTCGCTGCCAAAACGAGCATTACTTAGTCCTCGTCTTCATCCCTTTTGCATTCGGCACTACGAAGACTAGCAAGTGTCCTCCTCGTACAGGGCCAGCGACCCAAGGACCACAGCCGAGGACCGGCCTGCAGAGGCCGCCCAGCTCCGGCCTCAGGAACGCACCAGGCTAAGCATGGCTGGAAGGCGGGGCAGTTGGGGTAAAGCACTCAGGCCACCACCATGACCGGCACTTCCTCACTGGCCCCCAGGCCACCGAGCAGTCAGTCACCTCCCCTGACACCCCACCGCTCCAGACAGGCGCCCCGCCCGCCCTTCCTGGAGAAGTCGCGCAGGACCCCCGGCCAGGGGTTGCCGCCCGCAATGCGGCTGCAGGGACGAGCTGAGCCTGTCCAATGAGCGCCGGCGTCTCAGACACCGCAGCTGCGCGTCACGCCCGCTGCTATTGGCCAGTGGCAAACGCGGAACTCCTCCGTGGAGCCGGTTGCCAGGGACGCCCAGCCTGTCAGAGCGGCTCCCCAGCGCCCCACCCCGCTGCCGCCTCCTGAGTTCCCGGGCGACCCCGGCAGGTGGCGCCACGAGCAACCTGGAGACCCGGAATGTGCTGACTAACGCTGCGGCGGAGGGCGAAGGCCGAGCTCGGAGGGTCTCCCGGAAAGCGCCCGAAGCAGGGCCTGCCTCGCCCACCTCCGACCCGGCCTCTGCTTGCACACTAGCATCTTGGTGCTCGTCCTTCGTGAGAGGCCCCAAACCAGAAAGCAAAACCGCAGAAACCACTAACCCACATGCCAACCAGAGATTTTAAAAGGAGTATTTCAAGGGGCTAGAATTCCTCATTTAAATGAAAACACCAGTAACGGACTCCCTTTTGTTTTTGTAAGCTAGATTGCTAACCCTAGAGCTTTGTTTGTTGTGAGGGCCCTTCACCTGCGAGGAGATAAAATCAGGGAATGCCATAGGATTCTGGCAGCCCAGGAGAGGGATGCCTCCAGACAACCTGACGTCGGCTTGGTAACCCCTGGACCAATCCTAGGGCTGAGAATGCGGGACTTGAAGACCTCTTCACGCTCCTCCTCCTCTGGAACACTTCGTGGGTTTCTGCCTAGCTGGGTTCCCAACCTACAAACTTTAACACCCTTGAATAAATACCATGTATTTTTAGCCAAAATCTCCAGACTCTCTTGAGTTCATTGGACAACATATAGGTTGTGAGCCGCACTGAGAGTAAAATTCCTAAATGAACTGACCAGATAGAAAAAAGAGACGCAAAGGTAAAACTAAGAAATGGAGATGATGGAAATGAATGAAGACAACAGGAAGGTGGGGAGGAGTGGGTGAGGGTGTGAGAAGGGGAAAGGTGTGGGGAATTTTAAAGTCAGAAATTAAAATGTATCCTATTATTTTTTAAAAGGCCTCTGTTTCAAATGAGCTCCTTAGCTTCCTGACAAACAGCCACATGGTAAGGGGAAAGGATGTGGGGACAAGAAAGAGTCAGAGACCTGAGGTGGAGGCCAGTTCACCACGGGGCTGTGATCCCGGGAAAGAATCTGTGTTCTCATCTGTAAAACTGGGATTAAAATTTTTTACCTCTTGCTGTGGCTGGGAGCATTAAAGGATAAAAGTGTTTTGTAAACAGTAAAGTGATGCACAAATGTTGTTATTAATGTGTTGCAAAGCACTCTAAAAGCAGATAAAATCTTAGTACTTTGTATCTCCTTCCACTCAGTGGATAGGGTTTAGACTGAGTGCATGATAAAGAAATAATTTAGGCTCTAGCTGGTATGGCTCAGTGGATAGAGCGTCGTCCTGCAGACTGAAGGGTCATGGGTTCAATTCCAGTCAAGGGCACATGCCTGGGTTGTGGGCTCCATCCCTAGTGGGAGGCGTGCAGGAGGCAGCTGATCATGATTCTCTCTCATCATTGATGCTTCTCTCTCCCTCTCCCTTCCTTTCTGAAACCAATAAAAATATATTAAAGGAAAGAAAAATAATTTAGCCCTAGCTAATTTGGCTCAGTGGATAGAGCTTTGGCCTGCGGACTGAAGGGTCCCAGGTTCAATTCTGGCCAAGGGCACATGCCTGGGTTGCGGGCTTGATCCCCCAGTAGGGGGCGTGCGGGAGGCAGCCAGTCAATGATTCTCTCTCATCATTGATGTTTCTATCACTCTTTCCCTCGTCCTTCCTCTCTAAAATCAATAAAATATATTAAAAAAAAAAAAAAAGTCCACGGCAACTACACTGCACCCGAACAGGAGAGAGGCCTGCAGACAGTGCCCACCCGCTGTCAGCGGCAGGGGCTGCCTGGAGAGAGGAATGGGTTTGGGGTGAGGGTGGGAGCAGGGAAACGCCCTCTCACTTTCCTATCCCTCTGCAGGATGTGACTTTACACACGGGGCACACAGGCGCGTTCCCTGTGAGGACGCGGAGGGGACGGAGCCGTGCTCACTCACTTGGCAATGGCCTCGTCCCGGTCGCGGACGGCCTTCTGAAGCTGCTCCTTCGGCTCCTTGTCCTCAGACGTCACCCTGAGCCGGTCTCTCTCCTCCTTGAGCGCAGTCATCTCCACACTCAGCAGAGTCACCTACGGGGAAGCCAACGGGGTGAGCGTGGCGATGCCGCCGCTGCTGGCTGGGGGTCTCCCTCCAAGAGGAGAGGGGCGAGAACCTCCGGGCAGGTGCGGGGCCCGGGTGCCCCGAGGGAGGCCCGTCTCTTGGAGAAAGGACGCCACATCCTAGGCGGGCCCGGGGCCTGGGCTGCAGCCGGGGGGCCAGGTCCCCTCCGTACACGGCCCACCGCACCGCCTCATTGTCCCAGGCGATCCCAGGGAGCTAGCGGAGGAAGCCACACACGCACCAGGCTCTGAAACACACGTTTTTTGGTAGAAACTCAACAAGGAGCATGTCAGCCCAGGACCTGGCTGGTGAGAGCCTGGGACCCGGCCCACCCTGCGACAGCACCCTGCGCGGCCTGGCGCCTCCACCTTCACGCTGCCCCGGTCACAGCACACGCAACTCCACCACCTAAGGGTGTTACCGCCTTTCCCTTCCCGTGCCCCGGGCCTCAGAGGACACCACAGCCCGACCTCCGCTGGCGAGCCCCACGGTGACCCCGGCACTGAGCTCTGTGATGGCAGAAGCACGTCCCAGCTAGCTGTGCACCTGGGAGCCGGACTCTGGTGCTGAACCCCCATTGCTGTGCGGTGAGTGGACGGCTGTGACTCTTCTGGCCACATCCCCACGCCCTCCCCATTCTGGGGCATCCCGGCTGCGAGTCTTGGTGGGAGACAGGGCGTGTCCTCCCGCACTGGGGAGTCCCAAGGGGAGAGACGTATCTTTTCCGAGGCACCTGGGCGTGCATCCCAGCCTTGCCGGTCACATCCCCCTACCCCGCCCCCCCCACTGCCTCAGGCCACTGGGAAGTGTGACATGGACAGTAGTTGCTGCCATTCCCACGGCTCCTTCCTGTTCTGGAGCCCAGTTCTCCAGCCTTCCTGGGTTCTACAAGAGGTCAGGTGTCACGCCCAAGCCTTCTCTTCCTGCTTCAGTGAAGCGTTTGCCCCCAGAAGCCCTGCCAGGCGGAGCGCTGAGGCGTCTCTGTTGAATGGCGGGAAGGGTGGGCCCTTCTCACAGGTGACAGGACCCGGCTGTGGACGCCTCCTCCCGCTGGTCAAGTATCACGCGTACTTCGGACGCCTTTCCAAGGGAGGCTCCATCCACACAGCCTGTCCCGCCCTCTAGGGCAGACGTCCCCTTCGGTTTACTCCTCGGCTCCTCATGGCCCGGGGCCCAGCCCTCCCCACAGAATGAGGCCGAGCCACGGCCCGGACTGAGGCTCAAGATGGAGTTTCCCTGCAGACCCTCCGCACTCCCCAGCTGACAGCCGGGCAGGCAGCCGCGGGGAGGGGCCCGAGACACCCACCAGGAAGGGGGACACAGGACCACCTGCTGTCACTAGGGCAACGGGTCTCCTTCTCGTGGATGCCTGGTAAGGAACATCAGGCCCTGGTGCTTCTGAGGCGGGGACAGCGCTGATGAGCAGGGTGAGCAGCCCTAGGGAAGAACAGGCCGGGGCACCCGCAGAGGCAGGACACGCATGTGCGGCTCACCCTGCAGAGGCAGGACACGCATGTGCGGCTCACCCTGCAGAGGCAGGACACGCATGTGCGGCTCACCCTGCAGAGGCAGGACACGCATGTGCGGCTCACCCTGCAGAGGCAGGACACGCATGTGTGGCTCACCCTGCAGAGGCAGGACACGCATGTGCGGCTCACCCTGCAGAGGCAGGACACGCATGTGCGGCTCACCCTGCAGAGGCAGGACACGCATGTGCGGCTCACCCTGCAGAGGCAGGACACACATGTGCGGCTCACCCTGCAGAGGCAGGACACGCATGTGTGGCTCACCCTGCAGAGGCAGGACACGCATGTGCGGCTCACCCTGCAGAGGCAGGACACACATGTGCGGCTCATCCCGAGGCAGACAAGGCGGCGGGCGAAAAGCCCGGCCTCGCCCTATTTGGTAGCCGGTCCTGCAGCTTGGCAACCAGGACCCAGGACCCAGAAAGCACCGGCAGAGACAGCCCGGCACCCGGAGACCGTGAGCCCGCCGTGACCTCGGGCCAGCGGGGCCAGCCAGGTGCTCCACGCTGAGTGAGCAACAGACGAAAGTAGGTGCTGGGCAGGCGGTGCCAGCATTTAATGGGCTCCAGATAAAACTCCATAAGAACTTTACTGATTTCAGAGAAGGAAGAGGGAGAAAGACAGAAACATCAATGATGAGAATCACTGATCGGCTACCTCCTGCGCGGCCCCTACTGGGGACTGAGCCCGCAACCCGGGCATGTGCCCTGACTGGGAATCGAACTATGACCTCCTGGTTCACAGGTCAATGCTCAACCCTTGGGCCGTGCTGGCCGAGCTCAACAAGAACTTTTTGCTTTGGCCTGGAAAACTTGGTCAAGACAGACCACCAGCTCTCTGCCTTAGAAGTGACAGGGACTCACCCTCCCTCAGCTACACCTACTTTCCATAAAAAGCAAGAATACAAGTATTTCCCACCATCGAGTTGTTGTGAGGATCAAATGGGTGAGTAACATCGGCACCCCGTGCGGTGCCGGATGCCTGGCTGTAAGCTCTGTGCCCTCTCCTCCCCCCCCCCCCCCCACGGGCGACTTGCTGCTGGCGGTCCTGAGGACTGGTCTGGCTTTTTACCCAACTACAGGGTACAGCACCCCTAAGCCCACCTTTCCCAAATAAGGTGGCCGTCCTCGTGACTGAATAGCATCCAAGAAAACAGCTGGAAGTTATATATCCAGGGCTTCGTTTGCCCTTTCGTTGGACAATTCTGTGTGTGACAAGGCACCGTGCTAGGTGCTTTAGGCGAAGAGAAAAGGTACGTCAGACCTCGAGCTGGTCTGCGTGGGGCCTGGGGACTGGGGAGATGAGAGGTGACCGAGGGCAAGCGCGACACAGCAGGGCCGGGGCGGGTCCGAGGACCTGGAGGCTGAGGAAGGTGGAGACTGGGCAGGTGTCAGGGAGAGTCCTCCGGGCGGAGAAGCCAGAGAAAAGCCCGGATGTGGGAAAGCACGGGGACTGGGCCCCGTCAGAGCCCGCATCAGGCCGGCCGGGAGCGCAGCTGGCTGGAGGTTGTGCGTTGGGTCCCCAGCCAGGGCACAGAGCGGACTCAACCAATGAACGCATACACGGGAGGACCACTAACTGATGCTTCTCTCTCTCTGCCTCAAATCAATACGTTAAAGAGAAAAAAGTTCCACACCAGACTCTCAGCAACCTACACCTGGCTTATGCTTCTGAATGAGATGACGCCCTCTGGGGTTTCCAGTTTTATAATTCTGAGAAGCAGCAAAACACAACAAAAGACAGCCAAGATCAAAGCGCGGATAAGCACCAGGCAGAAATGTAAATGGGCTTCGAAGTAAACCCGGCCTGTATTTGTCCGCAGAACTTTCGGATCCGCATTCTCCTGCTCTTCCGGTTTCAAAGGCCTGTCCCCACGGCTGAACCCCTTCCCCCGGCCCCAGGCCTGAGAGTGTCGTGGCTGCCCAGACCCACTCCCGCGCGTGGCCTGGAACAAGCTTCGGCTTTCAACAGCCTCTGTCCTGCCCTGTGGCGCCCCCCTCCCCAGGGAGTGCAGTGATGAATGGCTGTGGGTGGGACTCCCCATTTCTTCCAAGAGAACACGAGGAAGTCTAAGGGGCACGGCCCACAAAAAGGTGAGAGTTTATTTCCAGTCGGTCTTTCAAAGGTAGAAAGACTGACTGAAGCGAAAGCCAGGCTGCAATTCCCTCATCAGCCCCGTGGGGCGGGCAGGGAGGGAGGGGTGACTGGCTTTGGACGAGGAAAGCTGGGCAGGCTGGGTGGGGGCGGGTTAACAGGCTGCCTGCGTGGTGTCCCCCACACGTGGGGCAGAACCTCGACACCTGGCCCTGGTCACAGGAAGTCTGTGTTTACCGCCTAGGACACATTTCAGAGGCTCCTTTCCGGGTGGGCTGGCTCCTGAGGCCGTTCAACCTCTCCCGGTGAGAACACAGGTGGCCCTTCGGAAGCCGGGAAACCGGCCGGCCGCGGCGCCGCACTCACCGAGGAGGCCCGTGAAGACCAATCCTTGTTCTCAGACTTCCCTGCTCAGAAGCTACTGGAAACGCCGGGGCCTGAGCGTGGCCGGCCCTGAAGACAGGAGAACCGCGTTCCCCGGCTCCGCAGGGCCAGCGGTTCTCAGCCCCGACAGTGACTGTGGGCTAAACCCGGGGACTGGCTTCTCCTCCCGAAGATGCCCCCCTCGCCTCAACCCCAGGTCACGGTCCTCCGAGGAGCCGGCGGAGGGAAGCACTGCTCCGTGGGACACGGGGAGGCAGCTCACGGGGCCCCGAGTCCGGGGTGCTCACCTGACTGTGGAGTCGCTGCAGCTCTTCTAGGCTTTGCCTCAGTTTACCCCTCTCTCCCTCCATGAGCTCCCTCAGGGCTCTCGAATCCTCACTCGTCTGCCTTATCTGTTCTTCTAAGGAGTCATCCTCAATTCTCCGGGAGCTCTGACGGCAAGACAGAGCGAGCCAGCCAACCGGGGAGGTGGCGAGGGGGAGAGGTGGTCAGTGGGAGACGAGAGGAGAGAGGGAGCGTCGGTGAGGGGGGAGGGGGGTGAGGAGGCGGCCAGCGGAAAGATGGTTCCGTTCGGGGAGAGACAGACAGCAGGAGGTGGGACGGGGAGCAGGAAGGAGAGAGGGAAGAGAGACAAAGGAAGGAAGGAAGATTAGAGGAGAGACTCTCTTGCTCAATTTCAGTCAGCAAGCGGCAGCTAGACACGTGCTTTTTGTTTCAGGCTCCGGGGAAGGTTGTGTGGCGTAAACAGCCCACGTCCCTCCAACCACGACCCAGTCTCCATATTGCAACCCGTCCCACAGGTCCACACCGCTCGTGTGGCTCAGGATGGCCAGCCTGCCGCCTTCCTTCAGCAGAAACCGCCGCCCGGGAGAGCGCGAGTGGAGGGAGGCGGGCAGCAGGCGGTCCGGAGCCTGGGCCTGCCCCTCCACAGAGGAGAGCGTCTGGAGTTCTAGAAGGCCCTGCTGTCGATCTCTCAACCCGCTCACTCAGACACGCTCCGCAGAAGTTCGGGCCTTTCCCGTGCCTGTGCAGCGCGGGCCCAGCCCGAGGACCGATGGGCTGCAGAGAAGTGACCTGCAGTGCTTGCCTGGAGCCAAAGTCCTGATCTCAAAGCTTCCAAGGAAGCCCTGCACCCGAGCCCATGGCCTGCGCCCACGACACAGAGAGGGTCCCGGAGCCTCCGGCGCCCTGGCTCTCAGCCCCTACTCGCCCGCCCGCCCGCCACTCGGCGCTCTCAGAGGTCGGGGTTTCGAAGGCTCCAGCTCCAGGGCGAGCCTCTCTCTCGGTACTTGTTGTCAAGCTCCCACCAGCCAGGTCCTGCAGGGGACGGGGCACCCCCTGCTCAGCCCGGCCTCTTACCGTGGGCTCCACGCCATCCACGATGCTCTGAATCAGCCTCTTGAGCTCGCTGAGGGCGGTGCGCAAGCTGCCGGCTGGCACGTCCTTGGCAGACGAGGTTTCCGAAGACTCGTCCATCGAGGAGTCCGTGGAGACGGCCGAGTCGGCACTGTCGTTGCCTCGCAGGTGTGAGCAGAGGTAGCGGACCTGGCAGTAGGCCTCCCAGAGCTGCAGCCTCAGCTGCCCCCCGGGAGAATTACCCTCGGTTACGGGCCCCACGGGAGAATTACCCTCGGTTACGGGCCCCCCGGGAGAATTACCCTCGGTTACGGGCCCCCCGGGAGAATTACCCTCGGTTACGGGCCCCCCGGGAGAATTACCCTCGGTTACGGGCTCGGGAGGGTTCTGCCCCTGCTCCCCTTTTCCTAGTACATGAACCCAAGTGTCTAAGATCCTGTTCTAGCAGAAAGTGTTTTAAATCACCTGTTCCAGAAGTATGGACAGTTATATGGGCCCAGGACATCTATACAGAATCCCAATTCTTATGTTCCCTGCCCTCTAGCCCCTCCCATTTGCCAAATAAAGCACTTCTTTCTTCAGGCGGCTGCTGGGGGGGGGAGGAGTGGTTATGAGAAGCAGCCAGGTGGGCGATCACGAAGGACCAGGACCCTGTCAGTAACGACTAGTGAACAAGCAGTTCTACGAGGCTCTGGCCAGCAGGCCCGGCGACCCGCACAGGCTCCCGCTGAGGCAGCGGCACCGGGCAGCAGGGGGACGGCGGGGCTCCCAAAGTCAGGGCCCGCCCAGGGTCCCCCGGGAACCCCACGTGCCGGAGTGGCGGGGTGGGGAGCAGCACCTGCTCTCTCTCCTGCTCCAGCTCCTCGGCCTCCATGCTCTGCTCGATCTCGGACAGGAGGGACGTGCTGGTGGCGGCCGAGCTCTGCAGGCTCCTCTCCTCGGTGAGCTCCTCCACCTTCCCCTGCAGCTGCCGGCAGGAGAGCCGCACCTCCTGCAGCTCCAGCTGGCTCTGGTGCAGCTGCCGGGGACAGCAAGGCGAGGCTGGTCAGGCCCGGGCCGCGGGAGCCCGGCCGGAACCGGACTGAGCTTCTACCTCCAACCCCCAATTTACAGACAAATGCAGCCGGAGGAGAAGCACGCTGGGCTACCCCAGGGGGACAGCCAGCGACATTCAGATGTGGGGGATCCCACAGGACAAGCAGCGCGGTTTCTTCCACAGATAAATTTCAAGAAAAAAGAAAAGAAAAAAAAAGATAAAGGGGGAACCTGTAGATTAAAGAGATTTAAGAGACACCAACCGGCTGCCCTGGGTCGGCCTAATTTAACTTGTCCCTCGATTCAAACGAAAAACGTAAAAAGCAATTATGATTTTGTAAGACAATTGAAAATTTGAACCCTGACTGGATATTTGATATTAAGAAAATATTGCTTTTTTTTTTTTTAGGTACAAGAGTCCTGTGGTTATATTTTCCAACTTCTTATCATGTAGAGGTATTTGTTATTTACAGATGAAATCATAAAAATTCTGGGATTTACTTTAAAACAATACAGGAGAGGAGCAAGCGGATGTATGGAGGACTGGCTAGGGGTCGGTGGTTTGTAGAACATGGGGCATCGTTACACTGTTCTGTTTCTGAGTGTACCTGAAATTCTCCACAATAAAGAATTAAACACATACACAAACATAGAGGTAAAATACCGAAGCATGGCTAAGACAAATAAACAACAGGAAAATAGTATCACGTGTTGAGGTCGTGGAGCAGCTGGGACTCGCAGCTGGTGGGGTGGAGGATGTACTTCGGAAACCCGTGTGGCTGTTTCTAAGAGTGAAATACACACCTGTCCTATGACCAGCAATTCCACTCTTTTCTTATGAATCCTCACCTGAGGGTATTTTTTTCCAGCGATTTTTTTTTAGAGAGAGTAGGAGAGAAAGGAGGGGGCGAGAGAGAAACGTCCATGTGAGAGAGACACATCCACCTGCTGCCTCCTGCACCTGCAACCCAGGTAACACGCCCTTGACAGGAATCGAACCCATGACCCTTTGGTGTGTGGGCCGAGGCTCTAACCACTGAGCCCCACCGGCCAGGGCAGCAGTTCTCCTCTTACAAACGAGATGTTCACAGCAGCGTTATCCCTGAGAGCCACAAATGGGAAACCATCCAAATGCGAGGAAAAATAGAACGGCTATAGTCACGTGCTGCAACGCTATCCTGCAGTAAACGAAGCAATACACCACTACTACATGCCACAACACGGATGAGTTCATCGACATAATGCTGGGCAAAAGCCAGGCATAAAACAATTCACAACGATGATTCCACTTATAGAAAGTGCCCACACTTCACTGAGGTGTAAGGAAGCCGGAACAGAGGGTTATTTTTGAGGACGTGGCAGGGAACTTATTGCCTGGGAGGGAGGCGTGTGGGGACTGATCAGAGACTGTGGAGAGCTGGGTGGTGGTTACACAGGTGTACATACTTGTCCACATTCACTGGGCTGTCTGCTTAAGAGCTGTGCTCTTCACTACACGTACGTAGTATTTTAGTGAAAAAGTTAAGGTTGTCTGCCTCGGGTTTACGGACACAGCCCTGGTGTTGTGTGTGTGTGTGTGTGTGTGTGTGTGTGTGTGTGTGTGTGTGTCCCGCACCGGGGCTCAGAGCAGGCGAGTGATGGGGTAGAGAGGGGACAGCAATGCCGGGGCCACGGCTTACGGACCAGGGCTCCGTCCCTCTCTCTTGCTGTTGCTACGACATCCCCCGTTTCTCTGTGGCCCCTTCCCTGAGGATCCAAACGGGCCACTGCTCCCTGGTGCCGTTACTGCTGCCGAACTTAAGGGTCGACTCCACGTGACTGGTGCACGCCATACTCGTACCAGCGCACCCGTCACTACACGTGCTTCTAGCGGAAGACCTTAATTGCAGCATCGAGTCCATCTGCTAACCGCTGTGCACATGTGCACACATTACACTTGCACAGGAACAATGTCTCCCGCTCTTCTTTCTCCCCTGCTCTTGAACTTGGAGTCTGCCCCGCCCCCCCACCCCCCCACCCCCAATATATTGACACAGAAGAACTTTCCTGGGATTTAAATGTAACTAACTCATCCTCTTTATAAAACAGCACTTTGGCTCCCGGCTGGGTGGCTCAGTTGGTCGCACATCCTCCCATGCACCAAAAGGTTGTGGGTCCGATTCCTGGTCAGGACACATACCTAGGTTGCAGGTTTAATCCCTGGTTGGGGTGCGTATGGGATGCAACCGCTGGATGTCTCTCTCTCCTCCCTCCCCCGCTAAAACTCAATGACCATGTCTTCAGGGGAGGATTAAGAAAACAGAGCAGACACCACTGTTTTTTCCAGGTGGGCCTGTGGCTCCAACAGAGACGCAGAGGCGGAGGGTGCCGGCAGCAGCTCAGAACTCTGCAGCTCTCACGGACGGAGCACGCTGCCCCGCAGAGCCTGCAGCCAGCCCTTCAGGTGCCCCGACGGCCCCCCTCTACCGGCCGGGACCGGGGAACAGAGGGCTGCTGGCACCGGGGTCTGGATGTGCCTTGACTAGGAAGTTTGGAACCTGAGCGCGCAGAGCAGGAGACAGGAATTGGCAAGCTTGCTCTGCACGGCTCCCGTGGATCAGCAATACCCGCTGGTCCAGTGGGCATTCCTCCAGCCCCAGTTTTGAGGAAACTCGGAGAAAAGAAACGAGGGTTAAAAAACATAAAGTAAAAAAGACATTCCGAGGAAGCACTTGGCACGATTGCAAACGGCATCCTAAATTGGCAGAGAGCTTCACAATTATTTTCCAGACAACTCCACACAGACCTCAGCAGGAGGCGTGCAGCACGGACAAGGACAAGTGCTTCTGCACGGGACGGAATTAGTTCAATTACTCATGCCCACGCAGAGGTGCTTAATTAATTAGAACAGCTCGGCGCAAAACACCAGGGCGGGGTAACCGATCCACAGGCTTATGCAGACAGAAAACACACGAACCAATCCAGGGACGAGTCTATCACATATGAGAACCCTCTAAAATGAGAACTATCATCCTTTATACAACAAAGATGACGCCAAATGTATTTACATGTATGAACAAGGAAGACACCAAATGCCTGTGTTCATACAGTGTAACAAGTTCAAGCTCTCGATAGTCATGCCCCGAACGCCGGCAGAAGTGGGGCCCTCTCCTCATCTCACACCGAGGAACGGAGAGGGTGTGTGTGAATGCTTCGCCAAATCGCCTTTCTGGGTCACCGTGCTCTCTGCGGGTGAAGCCCGCCCACTGCCCACATCTGTAAGACGCCCCGCTGGGTGTGAGCTGGCACAGTTACAGGGCCCTTAAAGGGACAGCAGCCTTTACTGGACATCAAGAGTTTAGCTTCATTTAAAAAAATTATTGGACCCTCAGTAAGTAATCATTTTTACCCCTATTCTAGCCTGGAAAAAGAAATGGGGAGTTGGATGTGATCAGTGGTTGGGAGTAGAACGCCCAGGACACAGTGAGCCAGATCAGAGCCGGGGGGAGGCCGAGTCCGGCTGCGACAGGCCCGTCGCCCAGCCTGCTGGCCCTCCCTCTCGTCCCCTGAGTAAAGGGATTAAAACCATGGATGATACACATCCCAAGGCCACTAGCTCTACATTTCACAAACCCCATTTTAGAGCATTCAACTACCATCAGAGTGAGCTGGAGTTTTTATTTATCATATGGGCCATTTCAGCAACAGAAAGGGTTTTCTGGAGGACACTGGTCATTGGCAGCAGCGGAAGGAGTTTCATGTGAACCAAAGAACAGGATTACAAACAGCTGGGAAAAATGAGATTCATCCCATAAACGCAGACTTTCCAAATCAGAGTGGGAAGTGCCCGACTGGCTGTAGGCCCCGGGCGAATGACCCTCTCGTCCTTAGGAAGCCTGATCAGATGACAGTGACGTACCCGTGGTGAGGGCGTGAATGTGGGGTGACGCGGGACTCAAGAGAATATACAGTCCACCGTGCCAGGCAGGTACAGGATGGTCCATACTAGTCCTGGCTGTTCCCCACCGCCAGGCATGCTGGCTCCCGGGCATGCCCTAGGTCCGTGGTCGGCAAACTCATTAGTCAACAGAGCCAAATATCAACAGTACAATGATTGAAATTTCTTTTGAGAGCCAAATTTTTTAAACTTAAACTTCTTCTAACGTCACTTCTTCAAAATAGACTCGCCCAGGCCGTGGTATTTTGTGGAAGAGCCACACTCAAGGGGCCAAAGAGCCGCATGCGGCTCGTGAGCCGCAGTTTGCCGACCACGGCCCTAGGTCCCCAATTCTTTTTTGTTGTTGCTGTTAATCCTCCCCCGAGGATATTTTTCCATTGATTTTTAGAGAGAATGAAAGGGAGGTGGAGAGACACACAGAGAGAAAATCAACTGGTGGCCTCCCGCACGCGCCCTGACCAGGGCTGGGATCGAACCTGCAACTGTAGTACATGCCCTTGCTGGAACGGAATCTGGGACCCTTTAGTCTGTGGGCCAACACGCTATCCACTGAGCCAAACCGGCCAGGGCTAGAGCCCCAATTCCTGATGGGAAATGAGGACATTTCACTCGTGAATTCATGGTGGACAAGAAGTTTCTTTCAGGCAGGGCAGCTTCTCCATTCTCCTGCACTTCTCTTCCTTCTCCTCTCCACGCTCTACCTCGCAGCCCTCAGCAGAGTGCCTGATGGGTAACAGAGGCTGGTGCCACACCGACCTGCAGGGCCAGGGCCAGGCTGGAAGTCAGCACCGAGCACCGGGTAATGCAGGCGGCGAGGGTTCCACCAAGACTGACTACGCTGCTGCGGATACACATTTCGTTTTTTCTAGCCCTCGGCTTTAGAATGTGTGCAGAGGTCCCTTGTTCCTTGTCAAGAAGCACACGACGTTCACCGCTATTAACACCATCAACCTTAAAATACGAGCAAACTCCTTCCAGCACCGATTCCTATTCAACGTTAGCCGAGGCCCCGCTATGGGCCAAGTTCCAAGCTGAATGAATGTGCAAAAAACACGGAGGGAGAAAAATGGCTAATTTGCCCTAAAGAGGTTCATCCCTCAGAGGGTAGCTCAGCCAGCCGATGGTGTCAGTGACAAGGGAGCTTCGCCTAAAATGCATCCTCATCCCACACCCCAAGGCTTCCCGCCACAGCTGACCACCGAGCCCAGGGACCTTCGTGGCCTGGCCGTGGGCGGAGACCACCTGGAGCTCTTGCATACCTGGCTGACCACCCCACCCCCACCCCGGGCATGCCCGAGGGAAGCCACGCACTCAGCCCCTGGCCCCGGCGCCCCAGGCCTGCTCAGCGAGGCTTTCTTGGTAGCAGATGCTACACCCAGTTTCTGGGGAGGCTGGGAGCCATGATCTCGTTCAGGGGGTTGTTTCTTGCTAAGTGTGAGCTTGGGGATTCAGCTGAGGCTGGTTGGCAGTTCCCAAAAAAGGACAAATATGGCCATGAAGCAATTTCCTTCCGTGAGAAAGAGAAAGGCTAACCAGGCTCACAAAGGGTCAGCTGGGGCCTTTTCCAGCAACTGGCAGGAGCAGGGTGCAGGTCCTGCTGGGTTCAGCGGGCAGCTCCTTGGTTCCTGCCAACGGCAGCCACCGGCCCCGGGGAGCAGCTGCGGAGAGCAAGGTGAGCCAGCACCTCACAGGCTCCCTCTGGAAGCCCCAGGTCTCCCGCCCCGAGGCAGAAGGACACTCCCCACTCGCTGGGTCCCAGCCGTGTGCACGGACCAGAGAGAACTCCGGGAAACTGCTCTGGGGCTAGCGGCTCAGCACAAAATGGAAGCATGACCCGTGGGTGGCGATGCATTTCTTCTGAGCAGAGCCAGCCCAGCCAACCCCGTGAGCGCCAGAACCACAACCAGGCCCGCGGGGAGACTGCACCCGGGGCTGGCCTCCCAGCCTCTCCTCCCAGCCGGGCAGCTGAGCGCTGCTTCTGAGTGGCCCCTCAGTACCTGCAGGTCTTTGTCATGGCCCTGCCTCTCCAGGATCAGCACCCGGTCCTGCAGCTCCTCCACGGTGCCCTGCAGCAGGTCGTTCTCCTGTAAGGTGGCGCTGAGACGATGCTCCAGCTCCCGTTTCCGATCCGACAGCATCTTGATCTGGGGGTGGGGGGGGGGGGTGGGGAGTTACACCCGGGCTGAAGCGTCGGGAGAGGGGAGGGACCAGCCTCCAGGCACGCACGCCCTCTGCCCGGGGGGCCCGGGGCCCCCATCTCTGAGATGGTAGCTGTGAACCCCTCAGCTACAGAGAACACCCCTCCCGTCGAGAAACCTGGGGAGGGGTGGGAGTGGAGTTTTGGGAAGGCTGGAATGTGGGGTGCCAGGCAGGGAAAGGGACGGGTAGTGCCTGGAATTTCCACAGATAAGACAGGAGAGCCCCACCCTGCCGGCCCACAACTTGACGCCAATCCCCCAGTTGACTCGGGAGTGGAACCTAACCCTCTGCGCCCTTCTTCCTCCCACGTCACGCGCACAAGCAGACGCCCGCGCCCGCCCTGGAGCCGCTGTGTCTCCCTGTCCGAGGCTCTGTCTTTCCCCACGCTGGCAGGTCTGGCTCTGGGGGTCCCAGCTCAGACCCGAGTCCGTGGGGAGCTGGCAGGTACAGACACGAGCAGTGCCTGCATCAGCCCGTGGCCCGGGAAGGAGCAGAGGGACACAGGGGTGACTGGCTGACTCGGGTATCTGTTTGCCTGAGCGAGTAATTGGTGAACAGGAGTCCTTTCTCTCCTTTCCCGAGACAGGCTGGTGTGCTGGTGCACAGACTAGCTAGCCGGTCTCCAGAGAGACATTAATCTTTTAGGAAGGTCTGTCTGCTTGCTTCAGTTTCAGGAAAACAGAGGAAAGGGATGCCAAGTTTTCTCTGGCCTCAGGTCTGCAGGTGGAAGCCGGGCCAGCGATGCTTCACCGCCCCGCTCAGGGCTGCAGGAAGCTTTCCCAAGTCCCCCCAAATGCCAGTGGCCTTGGGGGGGGGGCGTCTGGAGCCCCTGCAGGTACCCTGGCTCCTCCTCCTCATCAGTTCCCTGCTGGACTGATTTCTCAACCAGTGTCTCGCTTGTCAAGAGTCTCGTGACGTGGCTGCGAGGTTCTCCTGCTCTCTCGTCGTGTGGGTAACAATTCACTGAGGGGGACCCGCCTGGACCTTCCCACCCCTCCCTGCTGCCCGCTGTCCTCACTCTGCACTAAGTTCTGCTCCTGGGGCACAGATCTCCATGGCCACCAACCTGTCAGACAGGAGGCCGTCCCGGGAAACCAAGTATGTGGCCTCTGTCCAGAGATCAGGTGTCCGGCCCAACAAAGCAGCACTGTGTCCAGCACGCCCCCGGGGGGGACGGAGGGAGCGGCCCCTTTGTGAATGGGCCCACTCTTCCCTCCCCGGAAGCCGCGGAAGCCGCGAAGGGAATTCTCACTCCAGTTGATTTTCATATAACCCCTCTGACCTTCCCATTTCCGTCCCCTGCATCATCCTTGCTTCCCCAGTTCACTCCGTGAAGCCATGAGGTAAGTTCTGAGAGACAGCCCGGCTCCATGAAGTCACTTGTTTGAAATGAGTAACTTCCCAGCCTGGGTTTTAACAGTGAGAGTGCTGCTGGAAGCAAGGAACCGGCAGGAGGCGGCCAACTCCCTCACCCCCCCCCCCCCCCGCACTCCCCCCCCCCCACACCCCGGGAACTTGTGACCAAACCTGCCAATGCACACACATGCCTGGGAATGAGCCCGTGCTGTGAGGGTCTGGGAACAGTGGATGTGGGGGGCGGGGGGGTGCAGGAGAGAGAGGACAGGCAACTCGAGGAGTCAGATCTTGGTGGCGGCAGGTGAGCGGCACCATGCACACAGACGGACAGACAGGCATGCCAAGCCCACGGACACAGACAGGCATGCCAAACCCACGGACACAGACAGGCATGCCAAACCCACGGACACAGACAGGCATGCCAAGCCCACGGACACAGACAGGCATGCCAAGCCCACGGACGCAGACAGGCATGCCAAGCCCACGGACACAGACAGGCATGCCAAGCCCACGGACACAGACAGGCATGCCAAGCCCACGGACACAGACAGGCATGCCAAGCCCACGGAGCAGGCTACTTACTTCAAGGACCTGCTGCTCCATCCCGGGGGAGGGAGGAAGGACGGGAAGGAGGCAGGAGGAGAGAGAAGACGTGGACAGACTTTAGGAAAACACCTTCGGGTCCTTTATGAAGCAGGCAGCAGCCTGCTTCTCCGGGCCTGACCCGGTTGGCGGATTCCTTAACCACAGTGGGGTGCACTTGTGTCTGGCCCCGGTCTGTCCTCCGAAGTGTGACTCAGCCAAGAGGGGCCCTTGGAGCAGATCAGGGAGCAGCCTCCCAGGAAAAAGCCCGTTTGGGCTGCCGGTATGACCCCCCGCCCCCCCCCCCCCCCCCCCGTCTCCTCCCCGCCCACACCTGCGTTCTCACAGGATGGTCTCCTCCGTGCTCCGCTGCTCCGGCCTCCCGCCCACTCAGGGCACAGACCCCGACGGCCTCTCGTACACTTTCAATGACATTACCACCGCCACACCCAGCGCTTCCCATGTGTAAGCTTACCAAGTCCTCACCACCACCCTTGGAAGTAGCTACTCTACTTCCGCTCACTTTAGAGGTGAGAACAGGCCCTGTCCAGGTGAGTAAACTGGACCCAGATGGAGCGGGGAGAGGAAGACTCCCTTTCCCATCTTCTACTGAGGAGGGGCCCGGTGCTTTTGGAGGAATCGGCATATTCAGAACAAAGCAGGCCATTTCCCAAACACTGAGCAGTAACTCGGAGCAGCCTTCTTTACAGACCACAGGCGCCCCGCTAGCCTCTCGCAGCTCTGTCTCTAGGGATCCTAGAGAGCAGGCTTTGTTTCCCGGGGCAGAGGGCTCCTTACCGGAAAGCCCCCACGCAAATAGGAGCCCTCGCAGCCCCAAGCAGCGTGGCCCCCAGGCTCACCTCGGCCTGCAGGCTCTCCAGGCGGAGGATGTGCTGGTTGGTGGAGGAGTTCTTCTCCCGGAAGTCTTCTCTGAGGGCGTGGACTTGCAGGGAGAGCCGTCTCTCGACCTCCGACGCCTGCAAGCAGAGGAGACCTTCAGGGGCTGTGCCAAGCCGCCCGTTCCACCTGTTGGCCTCTCCTTTCTCAGGCGTTTCTCGGCACCTCTCCTCTGTGAGCAGCAGAGGAGACGCTGGTTTCCTCCCCGGGTCCGACGGCCCTCCAGCACCCACACGAGACAAGCCCCTGCCCCGGCCGCCACCATCACTGGCTCTGTCGGGGTCCAAGCCCACGCTGCTGGTCAGAGGCAAAAGGCCTAGAAAAGAGTCAGCTTGGGAAGGTGACCATCATCATCGTTACCCGGCAACGGCAGCAGCTCAGCAAAGCCTCCGTGTGCCACACCAAAGCATCAGACAGACAGACAGACCTACCACCGGAGAAATCCCGGTATTCTCCCACCACTTCCTCAGCGGGGCCCCGGGGGCCAGCGCAGTCTGCACTTCTCACGTCCACTCTACACGGGCACCATTTAAAACTCCGCCATGCCTTTCACTCCTCAAGGACATTATTTTACAACATCTTTTATTTTATTTTATATTTTATTGATTTTTTACAGGGAGGAAGGGAGAGGGATAGAGAGTTAGAAACATCGATGAGAGAGAAACATCGATCAGCTGCCTCCTGCACACCTTCTACTGGGGATGTGCCCGCAACCAAGGTACATGCCCTTGACCAGAATCGAACCTGGGACCCTCCAGTCCGCAGGCCGACGCTCTGTCCACTGAGCCAAACCGGTTAGGGCGCAACATCTTTTTTGTTGTTAATCCTCACCAGAGGATATTTTTCCCACTGATTTTTAGGGAGGGTAAAAGGGAGGAGGGAGAGAGAGAGAAACATCGATTGGTTGCCTCCCACACACACCCAACTGGGGCCAGGGATCAAACCTGCAACCTAGTACATGCCCTGACCAGGAATCGAACCCGAGACCCTCTGGTGCGCAGGCCGGTGCTCTAACCATCGAGCACACCGGCCAGGGCTATTTTGCAACTTTTAATTCTCTGGGGAGTGCTGGCTGAGGTGCTCATTTCCCACCCTAGCCCACTTATTCTCTAATGCTAAAACAGCAACACCCGGTATCATGGTGGATCAGCACCTTCTCGAATACGCAGGCGAGTATTCGGAAAGAACGCTCCCTGGATAAGACACGACCCGCGTCCTCCTCCGGAGGCCCCAGCCCAGCCCCACTCAGGCGCCCCCTGAGCACTGCCCGGGGCAGAGGAGAGCCACCGGACCGGCAAGCAACGGCCTCCGTGCTTTTCTGAGACCAAATGGGGTCAGTGAGCTTTATGGGCTCCCGGGCGAGATCACCGTGTGCCGCGATGCTCCGGAAAGGCTTTCTGGAGAAGGTGGGACGCCGTGACGCTGAAACGGCAGGCTAGCTGTTCAATGAGGCTTTCGCGGTAATGGTTACATGTTCCATAGTTCTATTTATCTTCAAGTGCTATATAATCAACTGTCCATCTTTTTTTGGGTCCCATAGATTCAACAAATGTTGCCCCTCCCCCCATTCCCAACTAGAGAGACACATAAGAAGACTCTTAACCTATAGTTCTAACTTTAAAACAATAATTATCGCCCTGTGCAGGTAGCTCAGTGGGTTGGAGCATCGTCCCGATATACCAACGTTGTGGGTTCAGCCCTGGTCAGGGCACATACAAGACACAACCAATGAATGCATGAATAAATGGAACAACACATCGATGTTTCTCTCTCTAAAATAAAAAAATTATAAAACACAACAGAATAAAATGAAACCACCATTTTCCCTTCATATTCTAAATTTAATTTCTGACACTGCCAGCTTGTTTCAGACTTCTTAATCACTTAGAAATATGCCAGTCACCCCTGCCCAAAAATAACGTCAGTATTTACTGAGTCCACGTGCCAAGAACCACGCTAAATGCTTTAGATGCATCATCTCAACTGTCAAAACCAAAGGAAGGCCTCGCGCCCTCAATTCACTCCTGAGGGAACAGGAAGTGAGGAAACCTGCCCAACATCTCAGTAAGTGATGACATCAGAACGGCAAACTTTGGGTCATCTTACTCCCAAAGTAGGACTGCAATGCTGCCTTCTTGTATCTTGAAATAGTTTTTCCCATTTCTATGGCTCACTATCAAAACCAAACTTTATAGAGTCCAATTTAGCAAGGCTTCTTCTTCTTCTTCTTTTTTATTTTTTTTGCAATAAGCAGTTTTATTTAAGACTCTTAAAATCTCTTCTAACAGAATTTAGGGCCCATGAGGAAAATCCCTAAGTGCTGCAGGTGACTGCCTGCACTGAATTCAGTTGCCACCGGGGGTTCAGATGTGTGTAGATTTGCTAAGTGCTGGGCAATGCAGGCAGCTGACCTTATTCTGAGCATCACCACCTTGACATGAATCATGAGACAACCACACCGCGGAGACGCGCTGACGGCTACCAACCTAGCCCAGGCGGCCTCAGAGGTGCTCCTGCAGACGCGTCTCCCCTCAAAACGCGCCCCCTAGAAATGAAATGCATCGCTTCCCACCAGGAAGCCCGACTCCAGCATCTGGGTGCCCAACCACTAAGCGTAAGGTCTCCTTTAATGCCTGACTCCTCAGGTGTGCCGAGGACACGGTGTTCAGAAAGGCCTTTAATCTACACCTCTCATCCGAATGCCCAACAGCCCCACGAAGCAGGAACCCAGGAATCACTGGCCTCATTCTGCAGACAGCGAGGTGGAGGCTGACAGGGAGCGGCACTGCCCGGTCCCTGGCCGACAGGCTCTGTGCTCCCACCTCCCACCTCCCACCAGGTGGCCAGTCATATGCCTGTGATGATGATGGAGGGGATGGATCAGCCAGACAGACGGACAAAGCTACCATTTGCAGGGAACTAATGCACCTTTCAAAAAAAATTATTTTCTTCTTGTTTCAGAGATGGAATCTGGCTCAGATCTTTAGACCCATCAGAATGAGTATTATCTATTTCTGCACATAATTAAATAACACAACTCGAATGTTCTAAATGCTTTCTGATCAAAGTATCAGGAAACCTACAAAGCCCTTCTGGCTCCACAATCAATTTCACAGCTTCTTTGAAGTTCAAGTTGGAGAGCCGGTTAGCCAGGGAAACTAAAGGGACCCACTCCACTGAGAGGAGATGGCCTGATGGGAAGAGAGTCAGGTGGTCAGGGTTACAGTTCCTGTTCCACTGTATGTGGACATCGTATGTAATTTAACCTCTTTCCCAAATTATAGACATGTTTCTCCTTTACACAGTAACACAAAAAGGGTGGGTCTAAAGGAACACCCATTTCCCTATTTCTTACTCAGAACTTTGTGGATTGAGTCAAATCACTGAAGTTTAGGGAAATAAAGAAAGAAATATTGCATTGCTACAAATTTAGGGCAACTGTGTGAAATATTAAACTTTCCAAGGATCAGCTGTTTCTCTTAAAAACCAAGTACTGAGCCCTGGCCGGCGTGGCTCAGTTGGTTAGGCATTGTTCTGTGCACCAAAAGGTTGCCAGTTCGATTCCCAGTCAGTGTACGTGCCCAGGTTGTGGGCTCGATCCCTGGTAGGGAAGACAGCCGATAGATGTTTCGCTCTCACGTGGGTGCTTCTCTCTCTCTCCACCTTCCTCTCCCTAAAAATCAATAAAAATGTTTTTAAAATACACACACACAAAAAAACAGGTACTGAGAACACCATGGACATGTCACAGGTGCTGTCATATCCACAGTCCACTTCGGGGTCGGCATTGCAAACAGCCTGTTAAGTGACTCAGCCAACAGCACGAAGGTGTGGGTCAAGCTAGAAAACAGGGGGAAATACAGCAATATTTATCAGCCATACCTTTCGGTTCTGTCTCCTGGTGACCTTTCAAAGCTATTCAATAGCCAGCCAGTCATGTTAATTGGAGATGCAAATTTTCCTACCTAGGTTTAGGGCAGCAGGCATGGCCCTTGGAAATAAGAATTTCCCTACTTCCAGGTTTTGGACGTGGAGGCTGCGGCGGCATGATCTTAGAACAAGTCATTCTGATAATGGAACATGGCAGGAACGGGACTCATGGTTTACTTCTGAACATGATGAGTTTGGGCTACCATGTCTGATTAAGTAGCCAGGAACAGCTATGGCAGAATTGTGGCAAAGAATGCCATCTGTAATCAATAATACAAAAAAGATGGCATGATTTTAGCTCTGGTTTTTCTTGTTCTTCAACTCAAAAATTTTTTCTATGAGAGTAACAAATGTTCAGAATTAAAAAAAGCGGGGGTGGAGGGAACTAAAGGATGGAAACGGAAGTTCAAGTCCCCATTCTCCAGTGATAGCTCTGATATCATCCACACTGGAGTGGTTTCTTTCTTTCTTTCTTTTTTTAAAATATATTTTATTGATTTTTTACAGAGAGGAAGGGAGAGGGATAGAGAGCTAGAAACATCGATGAGAGAGAAACATCGATCAGCTGCCTCTTGCACACCCCCCACCGGGGATGTGCCCGCAACCAAGGTACATGCCCTTGACCAGAATCGAACCCGGGACCTTTCAGTCCGCAGGCCAATGCTCTACCCACTGAGCCACACCGGTTTGGGCTGGAGTTGTTTCTTGTGATTCCTTCTCTAAAGTTTCTATTCATATCTATCGAAAACATTACCAAAAAATTTACCTTTAAAAATACATATTTTAACATCTTTCTATGCCATTATGTAGACCTACCTTCTTTTTAACAATTGTCTGATATTTAGTTATACAAATATACCATAATTTATTTAACTAGTCCCTACCTGTGAGCATTTAGTGTGTTCCAATTCTTCGCTGCAAAAAAATAAAAATAAATAAAAATAAAATCCTTGCTTACCTATCTTTGTCCTAAAAATGAATACATTCCTGTGAGTGGAATCACTAGGTAAAAGGATACACATATTCATTTTGATAGGTATTGCCAAACTGTCCCCCCAAAATGGTTGCCTTAATTTATATCCCTACCAACAGAGTACAAATATGCCTGCTTCTCAATACCTTGCCACCAGTGGGTATTATGAAACACGTTAGTCTTTAGATATTGATTTCTAATATTCTCAAATTTTCTCTTACTTTCATTGCATATAGCTTGGATGATTATAAAAACAAGGCATTTGAGAAATAACTCTAATTCTGTTAAAGAATGCTGAAGAGTTTAACACTTAAATAGTCCTTGTGCTATCTGAAGCGAACTCCTTTTATAATTCGAGTGCTTGGGTTGTTATCATTAATTATTAATCTTCAAAATGATAAAACAAAACGGACGTTGTGTAGGCAGCAAAATATCAGATGTAAGTTGTAGCAATATCTTTACCGATACAGCTCCTAGGGCAATGGAAACTAAGGAGAAAATAAACAAATGGGACCACATCAAAATAAAAAGCTTCTGCACAGCAAAAGAAACCATCAACAAAACAACAAGAAAGCCCACTGTACGGGAGAACATATTTGCCAATGTTACATCAGATAAGGGTTTAATCTCCAAAATTTATAGGGAACTCATACAACTTAACAAAAGGAAGAGAAACAATCCAATCAAAAACTGGGCAAACGAACTCAGTAGACACTTTTCGAAAGAGGACATACAGAAGGCCGAGAGACATATGAAAACACTAGAGGTCCGGTGCACGAAATTCGTGCACGGGGATGTGTGTCCCTCAGCCCAGCCTGCACCCTCTCCAATCTGGGACCCCTCAAAGATGTCTGACTGCCCGTTTAGGCCCGATCCCGGTAGGATTGGGCCTAAACGGGCAGTCAGACAGCCCTCTCATAATCCAGGACTGTTGGCTCCCAACTGCTCGCCTGCCTGCCTTCCTGATTGTCCCTAACCGCTTCTGCCTGCCAGTCTGATCACCCCTAACCACTCCCCTGCCAGCCTGATTGATACCTAACTGCTCCCCTGCCAGCCTGTTTACCCCTAACTGCCCTCCCCTGCAGGCCTGGTCACCCCTAACTGCCCTCCCCTGCAGACCTGGGTCCCCCCCAACTGCCCTTCCCTGTAGGCCTGGTCACCCCCAACTTCCCTCCTCTGCCAGCCTGGTCACCCCTAACTGCTCTCCCTTGCAGACCTGGTCCCTCCCAACTGCCCTCCCCTGCTGGCCTGATCGCCCACAACTGCCCTCCCTTGCAGGCCTTGTCCCTCCCAACTGCCCTCCCCTGCTGGCCATCTTGTGTCCACATGGGGGCAGCCATCTTTGACCACATAGGGGCAGCCATCTTTTGTATTGGAGTGATGGTCAATTTGCATATTACTCTTTTATTAGATAGGATGCTCAAAGTCACTAATCATCCGAGAGATGCAAATCAAAACAACAATGAGGTACCACCTCACACTTGTCAGAATGGCTACTATCAACAAATCAACAAACAACAAGTGCTGGCGAGGATGTGGAGAAAAAGGAACCCTCGTCCACTGCTGGTGGGAATGCAGACTGTGCAACCAACTGTGGAAGACAGTATGGAGTTTCCTCAAAAAGTTAAAAATGGAACTCCCATTTGACCCAGTATTCCCACTTCTAGGACTATTTCCCAAGAAACCAGAAACATCCATCAGAAAGGACAATGCACCCCTATGTTCATAGCAGCACAATTTACAACAGCTAAGATTTGGAAACAGCCTAAGTGCCCATCAGCAGATGAGTGGATTATAAAACTGGTACATGTACACAATGGAATACTATGTGGCTATAAAAAAGAAGGAACTTTTACCATTTGCAACAGCATGGATGGAACTGGAGAACATTATGCTAAGCGCAATAAGCCAGTCGGAGAAAGATAAATATCACATGATCTCACTCATATGTGGGATATAATGATCAACATAAACTGATGGACAAAAATGGATCTAGAGACAAGGTGGCACTGAGCAGACAGTCCAACCTTGGGGAGAAGGCAGGGGAGGGAGGGTTAGAGATCAACCAAAGGACTTGTATGCATGCATATTAGCATGACCAATGGACACAGACACTGGGGCGGTGAGGGCTTGCCCTCAGGGGTAGGAGTGGTGCGGGCGGGGTTAATTGGGGAAAATGGGGGACATGTAATACTTTAAACAATAAAAAAAAACCCCATGGACGTTGTGTTCCTTTTCCCCAAATGCTCAATGTGGTCAGTGGACCATCTTGGACAGGTTACGCTCTCCCCACTGAGCCAGGTGTTCCATGATTACTCTTCCTCATGACATGATTAGTAACATATGAACATTTCCCCCAAATGGAACATTTAGATTAAATTTGTTTAAACTGGCCACAGCAGAACTGTTAACTATACCCTTTCTTGTTAAAAGGAAGAAAGGAAATTGCAGTAGTTACACATGAGCATCATTTAACTTGCTTGTCAAAAAGGGAAAAAAATGAACCAATTAACTTAGAAATCATAGTAGGAAAGATACACTATTTTAATACTTTGCCTGATTTACTGAGCTTTAAGAAAAAACTCTCAGCCAGGCTGGTGTGGCTCAGTGGTTGAGCATCAACCTATGAACCAGGTCAATGTTCGATTCCCAGTCAGGGCACATGCGTGGGTTGCGAGCTAGATCCCCAGTAGGGGGTGTGCAGGAGGCAGCCAATCAATGATTCTCTCTCATCACTGCTGTTTCTATCTCTCCCTCTCCCTCTATCTGAAATCAACAAAAACATATTTAAAAAAAGAAAAACGATCAGTGCTCTCTCTATAGACCACACCTGCGCCTTTCCCCACCCCCATCTTTCCCCAGCACCCTCTTTAGAGCAAGCATGTCAAACTCAAGGTCGGCGGGCCTGGAGTTTGACGTGCTTGCGAGCCTGCTGTTCCCCACCTCCTTCCCCAGATATGTTTTCTTTGCCTGACTTTCTCCCAAGCTCCAAGGGCCCTTCTTTTGCCGCAGTAACTTGTTTCCTGAGCCCATGCAGCCCAGCTGACTTACTTCTACCTCTGGGACTTTCTAAATAAACTTTTGCTTGTATTTGAAAAAAAAAGGAAAGAAAAAAATTATCAACTTTTTTTTTTTTCTTTTTTGCCAGGGCATGATGAATAATGGGCGTCTGCCTGAACTACCTCAGGCATGGCAGTGAGAGTGCCAATCAGGATGAGACAACACCATAGCGACGCTTCAGATATCAAGCTTCTATTACGTGCTCTATCCTGGTGTGAGCATTTCACGCTTATTAATTCATTTAATCTCCACAACGACGGGAAGGAGGAGGTGGTCTGACCTTTTCTATCTGTAGATGAGGACGTCAAGGGCGAGGCATTTTCCCAAGGTCGTACTTGTGCTGTAAGCGCTGAGCTGGGATTCCCACCCAGACCTTCAGTTTCTACACTCGCACTTTCAGCCTCCACACAGAGCACCCCTTTGCTCCCTCTCAAAGATGATAATTAAAATGAAAGTGACTTTAGAGCCACTGCCTTGAATTTATTCTCATTTCAGACGGAGGGGGAACCATTTAAAATCATGTATAATGTACTGAAGTTGAAAACTTTGCTAATTTAGAACACTATTTTCAAAATAATGAAATCTATTTTTCAATTTAAATGTAAACAGAAGCCCATTGCAGAATGCTTTTAAAATATTGTTAGCATTTTGTTGATTCCCCCACCCGTCTTTCTACGTGTGTGTACAATTAGTTATGATCATACTGTTCCTATACAGGGGTGGGCAAAAGTAGGTTTACAGTTGTATGTGAAACAATTTATTCTTGTATTATTATTTATTAATTATTGCATTTTTTCCATACAAACAACTGCCGACCTACTTTTGCCCTGCCCTGTATATAGACAAATGGATAGATTGAGACATAATTACAGTAATGACACCCTAGCAGCAATAAGCACACCTAGAGCTCAGATCTTGGTTTCTAAATACCAATCTCTAATAAATGAGCCACAGACGGCTCCTTGGAGAAATGGCTGGTGCCAGAGCTTCATGAAGCAAGAAAAATACAAAATGAGCAGGAACATCTTGTCATGCCAGAAAGAAAGGCGGTGCTCCAGAAATGATGGTCCCCACAGAAGTTACCTTGAGCTCCCAACGCTGAAGACTGGGACCATTTGATCAAAGAAACAAACAATAATAGTCCTAGATTATAGTGCACAGAATTAAGATAAATATTCACAAGTCTACAATGATAATGATTTTTTGAGAGAGAGAGAAACATCCGTTTGTTGTTCCACTTCTTTAGGCATTCCTTGGTTGATTCTTATATGTGCCCTGACTGGGAATTTAACCTGCAACCTTTGTGAATCGGGGCAACTCTCTAACCAACTGAGCTAGTTACCTGGCCAGGGCTCATTACCATTTTTTTTTTGCTGTTGTTAATCCTCACCTGAGGATACTTTTTTCATTGATTTTGAGAGAGAGTGGGGGGGGGGGAGGGAGAGAGGAGGAGGGACGGAGGGAGGGGGGGAGGGAGAGAGGGGGGGGGGGGAGAGAGAGAGAGAGAGAGAGAGAGAGAGAGAAGAAACATCTATGTGAGAGAGACACATTGATTGGTTGCCTCCTGTATGTGCCCCAACTGGGGCTGGGGATCGAACCTGCAACCCAGGTATGTGCCCTTGACTGGGAATCAAACCGGCAACCTTTTGGTGTGCAGGCCGACACTCTAACCACTGGGCATACCAGCCAGGGCTCATTACCATTTAAAAACAAGGACAAAAACAGATGGTCACACACTGGACAACTTTCAGGGATGCCAAAACCTCACCCAGGAAAGTCCGATGCCACTAACAGTGCTTATTCCTCAGGTGAGGCTGCCTGATAAAAGCAGGACATTCCTGGTGGCCCTGGTCACGCCAGGTGTTTGTAAAAGCTGCTCTCTGACACTTAGAAAACGTACACCCACTAGACGGGGGCCATGGCTCATGCTGTTTTACTGGAACTAACTTTCACGTAAGAGCACAATAATAGTTTCATTATCTTCCTTTCAATCACTGTCACCAATGTAATCCCCTCAGCGTCAAAGACCAGCAACTTGGGCACCACAGGCCTTAATTGAAAAAGGATAAAAGGACAGATGTTAATTGTTAATCTGCTTTTGTTTCTAAAATAGGGCCATTATTCAACGTCCAGGGCCTGTTGCTACTTAATAAAAATAAAAACTTCAGAGAATTCGGAGAGAATATATTTTTAAATTTTTATTTTTAAATGTTCTACGAGGGCTCCTACAATAAGACAGGCCCCAGATAGTCCCAATATACTGTATTCACAACCAGAGCTTTTGATTCACGAAGCTTTTTTTTTTTTTTTTTTTTTTTAACCAAAATGACACACAATCCTCTGTGTTAACTTGATGGCCTGGCCCTGTGCACTAATTTCAACGTGGACGGAACACTTGCTCTCTATGCTTGAAACTAAGGACAGAGACAAATACTAGTACGTAAGACTCAGCTCCTGTGCGGAAACTGTTCCAAACTCAAGCTCAGAAAAAAACATAGTCTTTCTTCTCTACGGTTACTTCCCTGTGTGGCCTCAGGCGGAAGGTTTCCTCACCTGTAAAATGAGGAGAAAGTGGTCGCTACCTCAAAAGGTCGTGGTGAGGATGGAATAAATTAATACGTGCAAAGAGCTTCGAACAGTGGCTGGTCCCACTAAGTACTAGACGTGCTAGCTGTTGCTATTTTTGTAATTTTCAGCACTATTATGTGATTTAAGTTTAGACTCTAAACTTTAGAGCAAGCGTCCTCAAACTACGGCCCGCGGGCCACATGCAGGTGTTTTTGCCGTTTTGTTTTTTTACTTCAAAATAAGATATGTGCAGTGTACATAGGAATTTGTTCATAGTTTTTTTAAAACTATAGTCCGGCCCTCCAACGGTCTGAGGGACAGTGAACTGGCCCCCCGTTTAAAAAGTTTGAGGACCCCTGCTTTAGAGTGTCGTCCCAATATGCCAAGATTCTGGGTTGGATTCCCGGGTCAGAGCAAGAAACAAGGAGCAACCAATCAATTAAAAACAAAAAATCCGACGTTAAATTAAAAACAAAAAGTCACCGGCACAGAACGGTCTAAAAGATTAAATATAAACGAGGACAGATCTTGAAGAGTCTAAGGAAATCTGGCAGAGGGACTGATGGAGGCTGCAAAATGCCAGCCCGGAGGCAGAGCTGCAGGGAAGGTAGGCAGCGCCTGCACCCAGGAGGGTGGCAGGTAAGAACGGAGAAGCCCTGAACGGTCTGGGGGGCAAAGAGGAAGTGGACCTGCAGATGCAGGCGAGAGAAAGAATTCCTGTCCAGCTACCCCGGCCTGCGCTGTCCCCAAGAACATGTCTCTCTTGAAAGCGCCTCCCTCTCGCTCAGGGTTGAAAACACTGCGTGGGACGGGACTCCCAAACGCGAAATGTTTATGCTTTCTAAGGGAGGTGACGGGAAGGTACTTGGAAAAGAAACGGATAACCTTTTCATCATCAACAGGAAGAGCGAGGGGAAGGCAGAGATCCGAACGACATTCTACTTCGTCAGTTTTAATTTAGGGCAGTGATGGGACTGGGCTGGGCAAACACTTAGGAATTCTTCACTGGGAGACAAATGGAGTCCCTCAAAAAAGAACTGCCATGTCTAATCCTCATTAAGAAAGAAAATTCCAGTACTTTTTTTTGGTTTGTTTTGGTCATATGGCTCACCAGGGCACTCGCCTAGACCTCGAAAGAAAGGTTAAGAAGTTCAAAAGTTCTTGTTTGGAGGGATTAAGGGAAAATTGCTTCACTCTCTTTCCACCACTGTAAAAACAAACGATTAATCCAATTATGCCTTTTTCTTTTCCCCTGAACCTGTCTCCAGGATTTTGTTTATTGGAATGTCTCCCTCTGAAAATTTTCACCTGATAAATTCTTAACCTTAACAGCCCAGTTTTTCCATGGGTGACCGCTATATTGCTTTTATAATCCGCCAGGATAAAATTACAACATTATTTGCAGTCCTGTTATGCTCTTGAGTATTACACACTCTATTTTGTTTGTTTACCACCCACTGTTTTATTTATTTGCATGTCCTCTCTCTTACACGGTGAAGGACTTAACGGCCAGGAATTGTACCTCCTATTTATCTCTGTTTCCCTAAAAAAGTACATGGCACACAGTAGGTGCTCAAATGTTTACTGTACGAGGTAAAATCTGAAAACCTTATATGAGTACTTTTTGATAGTCAAGCTATGACTGTAGAAAACAGAAGTGGGATTAAGCTAAACCCCGAGAGTGTCCCTTTGGGGAAAGTACCAGCAGGATCATCGGAGAATTACTGAGATAATTCCCTCTGATGTACACAGCCCGTCCCCGGGAAAGGCACCTTCCCTCTGCGAGGTCACCAGGGCTCAGGCTTTGATGTGAAGTACCGTGACGGGTCCACGGATTTGCCTTGCCGCTTGCTGCTTTTACCTGCACCTTCACTCTGCTTCTCAGGTGGAAACTTTACTTCTTAGAATCCACCCCCGTTTCTTCCCTGAGCCTTCTGTAAAGCTCACTAAACTCCTGCCTTTGAAAAGGTTAGTTTTTGATAGTTGATAGATCTGAAAGCCTTTTTTGGAGCTTGTTATTAAACAGGCAATCTCTCAATACAGTGTATGTGGGAGTAAGCTTCAAATTTAGATTTCTCGTGTTCTGTTAGGGTTGAATGCAACAGACTGAACCTGAAGAAAAGGAAGATGATGAATGCGTATCAAGCACTTGCTATGTCTATGCGCTGCTCCAGGTAACGTACCTTACTTCACTTTATCGTAATGCTATGCATGGGGCATGTCCTTACTGACTCCATAGATGAAGAAGCAGAAGCTAGAAGAGATTAAGTCACACAGTTGAGGCCACTCAGATTATCAAACGATGGCGCTTGTATTCACAATGCACGTCTGATCTCAAAGCCCATGAAAACGCCAGCACACACAGCCATGCCCGAGAAAAAGGCCGTCACCACGGCTGCTTGGGTTTCGCAGCAAAACCCAGACCTCCAGTCGGCACTTCTTCCGGAATGCTCTGAGACCTCTTCTGTCATTTATCTCCAGCCCTGACCTCCTCTCCGACTCCCTCCACCTGCCTACTCACCAGTCCACTTGGACAGCTAATGTTCCCTTCCACCTCAACGTGCAGACACACCCAACTCCTGACTGAAAGGCCTCCACCCAACGTGCCGAGTCTTCCCTTTCTCAGGGACGGCAACTCCACCCCAAGACAGCTCAGGCCCAAACACGGAATTATCCTGGACTGCCTCCCTTTCTTCCCTTTACACCCACATCCGATCCATCTACAAATCCTGGGGCTGTCCTTTGAAATTGACCTCAGAGGACTGATCTGAGCATGAAGGAGTTGATATTTTAAAGCAATTTAAACAGTGTCTGGCATATAATGAGCACCACCGGGTGTACCGGTTAAAAATGCGGATTTTGTACCATATTTTCCGGCGTATAAGACGACTTTTTAACCCAGGAAAATCTTCTATACGCCCAGTCATCTTATACGCTGGAAAATATGGTAATCAAAGAAAACACGATCATTTCAAGAGAAACATCAAAAGTGCTTTATTCAAAGTAATGTCCATCGCTAGCTACACATTTCCTCCATCTTTCAGGTAATTTGTGGATACCATCCCAATAGAACTTTTCTTGTTTTGAGGCAAACCATTCAGAGACACAATTTTCCACTTCTGCGTACGTTTTGAAGTGCTGCTCAGAAAGTGCGTGTGCCATCGATCGGAACAAGTGGTCATCTGAAGGAGCAAGGCCTGGTGAATACAGAGGGTGGGTTAATACTTCCCAGGCAAGATCTTTTAACCTGTCTTTAACTGGTTTTGAAGTGTGTGATGATGCATTATCATGAAGCAAAATTACTTTGCCGTGTCTTCTGGCACATTCTGGTCATTTCACGATCAAAGCGTGGTTCAAATTGATTATTTGTTGTCGGTAGTGATCAGTATCAACCGTTTCACCCGGTTTTAGAAGCTCATAATACACCACACCTTCCTGATCTCACCAAACACAGAGCATTGTCTTCTTTCTGAAGCGATTTGGCCTTGCAGTCAATGTTGATGGTTGACCTGGATCAACCCATGATTTTGTGCGTTTGGGATTCTCAAAATAAATCCACTTTTCATCGCCAGCCACAATTCGATGCAAAAAAGACTTTCTTTCGTGCCGTTGAAGCAACATTTTACTGATGACTTTTCGGTTTTCCATTTGTCTTTCGTTCAGTTGATGTGGCACCCATTTTCCTTCCTTTAAAATATTTCCCATTGCTTGTAAACGACCGAAAATTGTTTGCTGAGCAACATTTCATCTTTCTGCAAGTTGTTTTTCAGTTTGACACGCATTTTCATCCAATAATGCTTGTAACTGTTGGTCTTTAAACTTTTTCAGTTGACCTGGACGTTCTTTATCTTTCACATCAAAATCATCACTTTTAAAGCGACCCTGCTAGCGGTTCTCAACCTGTGGGTCGTGACCCACAGGTTGAGAACCGCTGCTGTAGAGCCTAAGACCATCGGAAAACACAGATATTTATATTGCGATTCATAACAGTAGCAAAATTACAGTTATGAAGTAGCTACGAAAATAATTTTATGGTTGGGGGTCACCACAACATGAGGAACTGTATTAAAGGGTCGCGGCATTAGAAAGATTGAGAACCACTGGAGCCGGTCTCCCTGCTCCCAGCCGTGTCCTGCAGCCTACTCTCCATGGTGCAGAGCAAGCCTAAACACCTCTGTCACGCCCGGTGGACGTAGCTCGGTGGTTGAGCATCAACCTATGAACCGGGAGTCACGGTTCGATTCCAGTCAAGGGCACATGCCCGGGTTGTGGGCTCAGTCCCCAGTAGGGGACGTGCAGGAGGCAGCCTATCAATGATTCTCTCTCATCATTGATGTTTCTCTCTCTTCCTCCCTCTCCTTTCCTCTCTGAAATCAATAAAAATATATTTAAAAAATAAAAAGTCACGGCATGTCACTACTCAAAATCCTCTAGAAACTTTATGTATTATTCAGAATGAAACACATAATAACAAAGTCATTATTATGCCTTAAAAGACTACAAGATTCCTTCTCCTGCCCCAACCACCTCTCTATCTCCTCTTTTTAAAAATAATACGTTTTTATTGATTTTAGAGAGAGAGGAAGGGTGAGGGATAGAAACATCAATGATGAGAGAAAATCATTGATCGGCTGCCTCCTGCACACCCCCCATTGAGGATCGAGCCTGCAACTCTGGCATGTGTCCTTACTGGAAATCGAACCCTGACCTTCTGGTTCATAGGTCGACGCTCAACCACTGAGCCCCACGGCCAGGCACTACCTCCTCTTTAATCCACTGCATCCTCTGTTCCACTCTGCGGGCCTCCTTGCTGACTGCGGAGCATGTTCTTACACCACGACCTGCACTCCGCTCTCCCTCTGCCTGATCTCTTCCCGGGGACATTCACCAGGTCTGTTCTCTCCCTCACTCAGGCCTCTGCTCAAACGGCATCTCATCGGAGAGGCCTCCTGCGTTCACTTACCCTCACATGGCAATCTCCATTCCCTTCCTCCGCTTAGCGCTTCTCTATAGCACTTATCACACCTGCTATATACGTCTTTGTTAACCGTATTGCTGCCTCTCGGCCCTTGATGTCAGTTCCAATAGGGCAGGGCCTTTGCTGCCTTTGCCGCCATAATCCCAGAACTCAGAAATGTGCCGGGCACACTGCAGACAAATTTGTTGAATCCAAGGAAAAACATCAATTCACTTATTTTTCACTTACAATTGTTTATAACATACTCCTAAATGTCACAGGGAACTACACAAATTCTATAAAATTCCCATATTACAGAATGAGTTCACTTTTTAAACTTAATTGATTTTTCAGAGAGAGAAAAACATTGATGTGAGAGGGAAACACTGATTGGCTGCCTCCTGAACGTTCCTGGATCAAGCCTGCAACTTGGATATGTGCCCGGACTGGGAATCAAATCGGCAACCTTTTGGTGCATGGGATCATGCCCAACCAACTGAGCCACACTGGCCAGGGCCAGAATGAGTTCACTTTTTACCTGGGATTTTTATTTTTTAATATTAAGACTTTTATTATTATTATTATTATTAATGCATTCTTTAAACATATGGGACGCTTCACAAATTTGTGTGTCATCCTTGCGCAGGGGCCATGCTAATCTTCTCTATATCGTTCCAATTTTAGTGTATGTGCTGTGGAAGCGAGCACAAGAATTTTATTTTTAAATCTTTCCTTGCATTTGAACAAAACTGACAGAAGATGAGTCATGCCAATTATTACCACTGCCCCCTAATTACTAACCAGGAATCACAAAACTCCACATAAATTAGATTTAAATGCCCCCCCTTCAGATTTACCTTATCTGTTATGTCCATTTTGCAAAAACGATTCAAAGAGAATTCAAGCATGATGCTATTTCCTTATAGAAAAAAAAAATCCATGGTAAAATTTTTTTCTTAAAATCATCTATTTACATGTTTACACACAGAAACATGGGAAAGCAGAGCTGAAGTAGTCTGGTCATCTCCCTGTGGGCCAGTCTACCAGCAAATTTGGGGACTTGTTGATGAAAATACTTCTTGGATCTTGCCTCACCTTGCAAATAGTAGTAATGCTGACCACCATTACCCGGAGGGCTTTACCACGGGGTGCAGAATTATTTTCTGTGGAGTCCCTGGGGAAGCCACACAGATGTCATATGGGGATAAAAAGCTGGTGAGACTCTCTGTAAGTGGAGGAGGGTAGGGGCGCCCAAATTCTTCCTCCGAAGCAAAGTCTACCCATGCCTTGTCCCTACACCTACAGCTCCATCATCAAGTTCTGAGCCTCTCTGAACCCTCCCTTCTGCATGAAGCCTTTCCTAATCAGCTCTAGCTCTCACTTCTTGTGTCCGTCTCTCCATTCACCTTTTAAAAATGGCCTTCGTATCATGACTTACGTCTCTCCCGGTTAGTGTCCTGCATGGCACCCTACAGGCAAACTGAGTGGACAGTTCCCGAGTGCCTCCCTCCACCAGGCACAGCGCTAAGCGCTGTCACACTGGTCACTTCACCGCGTCTTCATAATCATACCTACCGGGTAGATACCATTAACCCACTACTTAAGTGAGGAAACTGAACTTTGGAGAGGTTGACTTCTCCAGGAGGACAATTTACTTCCCTCAAAACAAGCCTTATCACTGGTGCTAACCTGTAGGTTCTTTAAAGGGAAGGGTGGCCCAACTCCTCCTGCAACTTCTCCAGGACCCAGAAAAGGTTGGGCTCACAACAGGCAGTGAGTTGACAAAAAATGACTTAAATAAAATCAACAATGAAAAAAATAAGAACGACAGAGGATGTGAGTGGGTAAGAAGGTAGAGACTGCTGATTTTTATTTTTATTTAAAAAAATTTCTTTATTGATTAAGGTGTTACATATGTGTGATTTTTATTTTTAAGAAATCAAAAGTCCTGAAAGACATCTAACAA
The DNA here is from genome assembly GCF_951640355.1 of Cnephaeus nilssonii. NCBI lineage: Eukaryota > Metazoa > Chordata > Mammalia > Chiroptera > Vespertilionidae > Cnephaeus > Cnephaeus nilssonii. The sequence continues at coordinate 4,987,688 of NC_137093.1, forward strand.
TGCCATGTACTATTTTGAAAAAATAATTAGAACTTTTATCTAAAGCTGTAACTATGAACATATGGGTGTTTGTCATGATCAGCTGTGATATATGCTGCAAGTAATTTATTACTAATAGAGGGATGTAGTAAATACTTTCGTTAAAAAATATAAATAGCAGCAAATTGAAAAGGTTCACTCATTGTTTTCTTGAGTGGGAGACAAAAGGTGTAGTTATGGCTAGTCCCCTCTGCAAAATGAACATCACAGCAGCATTCTGAGCATGTGTCTTGATAGGAAAAAAAGGCTTAAAACTGGTGTAAGGAAAAAGTATTGGGACATAGATCGCCTGTTCTACCTTCCTGGTTCACTGGGTGAACATAAGCAATTCACGTGAGCAGTCTGGCCTGTTTCCTCAGGCCTTAAAAAACATGGGGCAGCCGTAGCCAGGTAGCTCGGTTGGTTGGAGCTTTGTCCCGATACACCAAGGTTGTGGGTTCCATCCCCGGTCAGGGCAAATACAGGAAGGACCCAACCAATGAATGCACGAATACTAGCAAATGGAACAACAAATCAACCTCTCTCTCTCTCTCTTATTCTCTCCCCCACCTCTAAAATCAATAAATAAAAATGTAAAAAATAAAAAATATGGGACAAATTAACTCTACCCACTGCTAGACCATCCTCAGGGACACTTAGACTTTATCAGTGTTGTGAGTTGGTATCTGTTCTATTTTCTTATTTCTCTGAGGATGGTAAGGAAGCAAGAGTAGCTTACTACTTCCAGAAACTGCCTAGTGGATTGGCTGTGTGTACATGAAACCAGTAAGTTTTGAAGTTGACTCAGTTTTCTCCTGAGAAAAATGAGAGGTCAAAGGATGAGTCTGATAAAAAAAAATGTATTATGTAAACCAGGCTATAAAAAGTAAGTTGTTCCCAAGTGAACATCAATTTCTCAGTGGCTCAGTGGTTGAGCGTTGACCCATGAAACAGGAGGTCCTGGTTGGATTCCTGGTCAAAGGCACATGCCCGGGTTGCGGGCTTAGTCCCCAGTAGGGGGCATGCAGGAGGCAGCCAATCGATGATTCTCTCTCATCATTGATGTCTCTGTCTCTCTCTTCCTCTCTGAAAGCAATAAAAATGTATTTAAAAAATATTAAAAGCATATCTCACTTTCTCAGATAGTAAATACATAATAAAAACCAATTTCCTTCTTCTTCAAGATGTTGGAAAATTGAGTAATGTCTGTGAAGGCTTTCAGGTATGAAGTACTACCTCACTGCTCTGCACCTTTCTCTCGCTTCCTTCCTGTCAGTCAACTCCCATGCCTATCTGGATGCCTTGATGGAAATTATCAGTTAACTGCAGTCTTACAAGCCGGAAAATTTTCGGGAGCAAGGAAGCTTGAAAAGATAGAAATGAAAATTGGGAGCACACTCAGACAGGCTCAATTAAACGGCAGAATAATTATTCCAAGCCGAAGAGAACCCAAATAACCTGTCACCTCAGAGCTCCCAGGTGGCGGAGAAGGTGCTCAGATAAATCAAAATGACCACTCATTAGTAAACCAAACACACTAAGGAAGACCAAAAGTACCACAAAGGCAGCAATTCCAAATAATGTGGTGACCCACTGCAACATAACTTACTGAACATCTACCACAGACAAGGCAACATGTTAGGCAATGAATAAGATGTAGCCCCGCATTCAAGGACGGACATGAGCCATGTAAAGGACAAGCCAGGGGCTGCGTTTGTTAAAGTAAAAGCAACAACGCAAAAGCACACACATTCAAACATTCAAATGACAGATGTTAAGTTCTGGAAAAGTGAATCCTAAAAGACAACGTACTGCATTGACGTATTTATTTATACATTTGATATTGGTGAATTGGTATTTCTATGCAATGACATTCCTCAACAGTTCAAAGCTTTCCAGCCAATCAGACACATTTGCTATGTAAACCCGCAAGAACAGGCTACAGGCAGCATGAAAGGGGCACATTTCCAGATGAACCTGAGGGAAAACCAAGTCTGATGCTCCCAGTGCAAGGACATTGCTTACTGCTTCTATACCTCGCTTCCACAGACTGAACAAAGTGTGGCTGGTTTGCACCGTAGCAGAAAGAATAAAACTAGAAGAAAGGCTATCTTACTGACAATTATGGAGCAAAATCATAGCAGTTCTGAAATCAACTTCCATGGTTACATCTTCTGAGCCATTAATTTTACTGCAAAGAATCCAGCTTCAGGAATAATAAAAGAAGCTGTCAAAGATTTATGTACTAGCAATTTCCTAGGTGTATATCCTACAGAAATGTGCACTGTGTTCACCAGAATATACATCCAAGATCATTTATAACAGCACTATTTGTTAATAACTAAAACCTATAAACAACCATCACCAATAAAACAGGTGTATGATATATTCATATAATCTATATATAAAAGCCTAATATGCAAATTGTTCCCGCGGGAGTTCGACCAGGAGACCGATCACTCACTATGACATGCGCTGACCACGAGGGAGCGGTGCAGAATGAAGGGAGGCCCCGGCCGGCAGCCAGAAGGAAGGCCCCGATCAGCCCTGATCACCAGCCAGGCCTAGGGACCCTACCCATGCACAAATTTCATGCACCGGGCCTCTAGTGGATTATATGCCAAAGCAAATGAAAATTACTGAAGCTACTTGTAGCAACATGGATGAACTATAAAAAACAAATTGTTAAGTGAAGAAATCAGACACAAAGTAATTCTCACTATATGATTCTATTGATGCAAAATTCCCAAATAGGAAAAATAAGGTATTCTTTATGGATACATACGTAGCAAGTGAAACTCACTATAAAGGAAAGGACTGATTACCATAAAAGTTGGAAGAGTGGTTCCTCCGGGGAGAAGAAGGGGGTTGTGCTGTGGAGGGGCTTGTGAGACCCTGAGCAGAGGGCTCAGTTAATTCATGCCCAACTCCTGACCACCAGCAATGGTGATAAATAAATATAAAGATTATGGGTTCCTTGCACCTCTTGAAAGAAATTGGCTTGTGAAGCCAAATTCCAGTTAGGAAGATTCTTGGATGATCGTAGGTCCCAAACAGGGTCATGAAGTCACATGTCATGCCCCCTCCATCCAGGTATGAAATGCCCAGGACCCAATGCTCCTGTTCGAGCCCCGCATCCCCAATCCAGGGAGGGAGACCCATGCCAGACAGCAGCTCTTAACCTCCATGGTATGTAATTTCAGTATTATAATTATAGTGAAAATTAAGTCCAGTCCTGCCTTCCTGAATCACATTGGTTGTACTTAGCATGTCCCCAAACCTGTACTCATTAAAAGGTAGTTCTCTGTCATTTTCACAGATGGCAGAGCCCATCCCTTGTATTTGAAGTCTTCCGAATTTCAATCTTAGAGATAAAGTGTAATTTCTATTAGTCTTCCAACTGGTTCACTTTTCAGAATTCAGAGCAGTAAATTATAGAGACCAAAAAGCCATGTTGGAAACCTACATGGGAAAATTTAGTTGGTGATATGCTGTTTTCATCAAAATGCTCAATGACTTCGAAGGAAGAGAGATTGTGTTCCAGTATTTGGTGGTGTTGAAAAAGAATCTTTCAAAAGTCAATGCCTGAATACCCCACAGATTACTTCTCTTGTCGAAAGGGGAGAAACACAACTGAATAGAGGACCTCACATCATCTCCATAGTCTGCGGGACAACCAGCCATGTGCCATCTGATGTTATGCATCATAAATGCTTATCGTCTAGCCAAGAATGTTTGATTTGAGTCTACCACGCTTTTATAACCTCCCGTTAATAGGAAATGCCACAGAATAGAAGAATGAGCTAAATGTCACTGTGAGAAAGCAACCAGACCAATTCAGAGGCTGAAACTTTCTACAGAACAACTGGCCCAGTTTTTAAAGACCTGTCAACGCAAAAGGGGGAACTGTACCAAAATAAATAACACTTAAGGGATAAGACGTAAAGCAATAAAATAAGGCATGGTCTTTGATTAGATTCTGATGTGCAAACCAAGAGTAAAGGACATTTCTGGAGGTCAATTAGGAAAATCTGAATGAGGACTCAGTGGGAAAAATTACTGGAGTAGAAAAGTGGAGATCACTAACTTAAAATGGAGGTTACAAAATAGTACATGCAGCAAATGATATGATTTTGGTTTAAAAAAAAAAGGTTAAAAAAATAAGTCAAGCAAAACAAAATTCCCAAGGCAGTGAATAATAAATGCCAACCAGATGAAGCAATCACTGGGCTGGAATGGTGAGGGATGCCTTAGGAGGAGATGAACTGCCAGCAAGTCCTGGAAAAGTGGGTGGAATTTGGACCAGCAGAAACTGTTGATTCTTTAGCCCATCAGTCAGCCTGAAAGGGACAGGCCTGTATGAAGGATCGCTTGATTAGGCCATGAAACCGGCTAAACAGACAAACAATCCTCCCGTTCAATCTTCATCAGATGCTTCTTATTCCTGTCATTGCTCATGACCCGAAAGCCACTACTGGGAAGAGGGGCTCTGACCTATTCTGGCCTCATTTTCCTAAAAGGTTTCCTCTCCCTGGCTTCTGAGAATGGAATGTGTTGCCTCTGAGAATGGAATGTTCTAACACAGGTACGTGTGGGGCCCCGGATGCATGTGAAGGGGCGACGGGAAGATGTGGAAGGAATTTTATTTTGAGATTACCGAGGCAGCAGACGTGACCCTTTCACACTACACAGGGCTCTATTACTTCCATGCATGCGCAAACTCTTCTTTCTCTTGAGTTTGGATCTGATGGAGTCCTCCACACATCCGTAGACATTTGTTAAGCACCTATCGTGCCTGGCACCCACGAACACAAAAGGAACTGTAAACAAATGCTGAACTCCGGTGAATGACATACATCCTGAAGTACTGAGGAGTAAAGTGTTCCGATGTCTCCATCTTACTTTGAAATGCGTCAGAAGATAAAATGGACTGAAGGATAACGTGATGCCTTGCCTGTAGCTGGTGGTCAGTTCTCAGTAAATGTCTGCTGAATTTATGAAAACAAAACACTCCAAAAAAGGCTACACACAGTGGGCTCTAAATTCATACGTGGAATCACGTTCTACATGAGAAATTTTAAAGTTTGTGATCCTCTGTGAGGTGGGATGCCCCGAGACAAAGAAGGTATTTGTGACATCTAGACTGCTCACCACTCTGCTGTGGTGGGAAGCAGCAAAGGCTAAAAAGAATTCAGGGGAAGAAATCCAACGAGAGGAACTTACCCGGGGAAAGGAAGAAAGCGAGTAAGAGGAAGTGTACACGTCTGTAAAAGAAGCACCCATTCGCATCGATGGGAGCAACTACTCCGGTGTTGTGGGCATAAACCCTGGACTTGCAGACTAAGCCCAGAGTTCTAGATAGACTCACTTTACTACATAATTAGCCTGGTCATGTGACTTTGGGAAAAGTCATTTAATCTGCGGTTTCTCTTTTGTTAAATGAAGACAGCATCTGCCTTTTTTTTTTTTTACCTCACAGGGTCCTGATTGTGGAAATGTCAGTTTTGTAAATCTGAAAGCTTAATACGAATGTGAGGTACCCTCCTCATCCTGTTAGGTCCAAGTGATGCAAGCCTGTCCCCCTTTCCAAAATACACCCATCTCATCATGACCAGTCCCTGAGCTATTCCCTTAAGGAGGTTTTGAAAATTTCTCTCAATCCTGGGGCTACATTACTGATAATCCCAATCTTCTCTACTTGTTTCAAGCTCAATCCACCTGGCACATAGTTATTATTTCCAAGGGTATGTTTCATTTCCCAAGTTAAGAAATAAATATTGGTTCAAAAGAAAGTTAGTAGGTGTTGGAAACAAAAACCAAAATTCTGGAGTTAAAAAGTTTGCAAAACATTGGATCAAGTAGGCTTCTTTACTAGAAGACTTACAAAAACCTTTAGTATATGAATATACACTGCAACTCTCCAAGAGAGAGAGATAATATTAAATGTTTCCTGGACGTCCTTGACCATGGAGTCTTTTTTATTCTGATATACAACCCTTGGGACTGATGCTCTGAGGGAAAGCTACTGTCAACACTCCAGAAAATCCTATATAATAAAAGCCTAATATGCAAATTGTACCCTCGACCTGGAGTTTGACCAGGGGGCGAGACCGGCTGGCTAACCGCCTGCGGCCCCTTCCCTCGACCGGCCCTGCCCCCGATCAGGGCGGGCCGGGCGGACCCCACCTGTGCATGAATTCGTGCACTGGGCCTCTAGTTCTAAATAGATGTACATTTCACTTCAGGGTTCCACTGATGGCAACCAAGTTAAAAGTAAAAAAGAACACTTAGTCATAGCAATGGCAATGTCAGAGACAGTGTTCTATAGAATGAGAGGGATCTCTGTCCTACCTACTGAGGGGGAAATGGTGCTAACCTTCAGGTGAAATTATAGCTCTGCAGTTCAGGGCACGGGCGGAATACTACCCTTTATATATATAAAGATCCCTGTTGTGATCTTTATATATATATATATATATATATATATATATATATATATATATATGTGTGTGTGTGTGTGTATATATACATATATATACATATATACATATATATGTATATATATATATACATATATACATGTATATATATATATATATATATATGTCTTTTTATTGATTTCAGAGAGGAAGAGAGAGAGAGAGAAACATCAGTGATGAGAGAGAATCACTGATTGGCTGCCTCCTGTATGCCCCCATTGGGGATCAAGTCCGTAACCCCGGGCATGTGCCCTGACTGGGAATAGAACCGTGACCTCCTGGTTCATAGGTCAACGCTCACCCACTGAGCCACACTGGCTGGGCACTTGTTGTGACCTTAATTAACACGCCCACCCCTTCATGACTTAGAGCAGGTCCACGTTGGGCCTCTGACCACAGCACTGACAGCCATGGTTCTAAGGCCCCACACTCCGAATCAGGGCCCGCCGGTGTTCAGCACACTCTGCTAGAGCCTCCTCACGGGCTTCTTGGATCACGACCACCTCTGAGATCTATGTTTTCTTAAATCAGCTGCTGCTTTCCAACCTGACTACTCGATTACCTATAACTATGGGATCTGTAGACTGCCTGAATAGCTAGGTTTCTAGCTACTACTATATCATTGCTGCCTTTTTCACAAAGTAATGTTTTTTTTCTTTTTAAGATTTTTAAAAATTTATTTTTAGAGAAAGATAGGAAGCGAGAGGGAGAGAGAGAAATATCGATGTGAGAGTGGAACATCAAACAGCTGCCTTCTGCATGCCCCTTACTGGGGATTGAGCCTACAACCTGACCATTCATTCGGTGTACGGGACATGCCCAACCAACTGAGCCGCACCGGCCAGGGCAGTAACACATTTTTAAATTTTCAATACTCATCTTTTTTTGGGGGGATCGGTTCTCCGATAGGTGACTGACAAGTGGGCCTTTGAAATGTTTGGTAAAGCCAGTGAAACAGAAAAGTTTGAAAGGCAGAGAGCAAAACAGAACTAGAGACTCGAGTGAAATGAGACTTGGAGGGACTACCAAACTGGCTTTCCTAATGAGGCCTGCAGCCCAGGAAACCACAGAGCTACACTCCAGTTCCAGGCCCGGACTGCATGACAGTCGTGACCCCAGGATGAGACGTTACGAGCGAGACAAGCCATTTCACAGCCAGCCTTCCAAAACAGCAATGTCCTCGATGAACCCCGAGTCACCGACAGCTGAGGAATAAGGTGAGGAGGAGTGAGATGAATACCCACCACTGCCTCATTAAAACGCTGCCTAAAACACCATGGAGGTACATGACCATCAACATCTCAGTGCTTCAGATTCCGAATCTTCTCGCCGTTAGCTTATCTTGTACTACAATTGCAAGTTGAGAGTAAACAGATGTGTTAATTAGGAATAATGGCGTTGAGTGATGTTAGCCTCTGTCTTGGATTAAAATAGCTAAACTGGTCCTGTGGGGACCAAATCTATGTTGGACACTTACTCCACTCTGTACGAGAGGAAATTCTGGGGTACAGCCCAGGCCGGTGGGTCAGTCGGTGGATCGTTGTCCCGTACACCAAAAGATTTTGGGTCCCATTCCTGGTCAGGGCACACACCTAGGTTGTGGGTTCGATTTCTGGTCCAGGTGTGTACGGGAGGCAACCAATCAATGTTTCTCTCTCTCGCTCTCCCCCCCACTCCTTCCTCTGCTCTCTAAAGTCATTAAAAAAAAAATAGGTCCTTGGGTGAGGATTTAAAAAAAAGAAAATTCTGGGACCTAGCTGATCAACACTGGGCAAATCGCAGCCTCTCTGGGTCTGTTTCCTCATCTGTAACAATACAGCTCTGAGTCTCAAATTAGATAACATCTGCCAACAGATCAAACTATACAGCACGGAAGTGCTATTCCCAGGCAATTTCGAGGTGAAGAGGTACCGCAAGGGGAGGAGGATGAGATCCAACTTCACTGCAAAGGGATTTGCGATTTTGCCATCATTCTCATTCTCTTCTCATCTCAAGCACCGAAACAGCCAGTAATTCATATTCTTTATATAATCCCAGTTTCCTCACGGAATTTCCACCAGTTTTTATTTTTTTGTTAATCCTCACCTGAAGATATTTTTTCCATTGATTTAAAAAAAAAGTATGTTTTTATTGATTTTGAGATAGAGAGGAAGGGAGAGAGAGAGAGAAACCTGGATGAGACACATCAATCGGCTGCCTCCCGCACACCCGCTACTGGGGATCGAACCCACAACCCAGGCATGTAACCTTGACCAGGATTCGAACCCAAGACCCTTCAGTGCGCAGGCCGACGCTCTAACCACTGAGCACAACACCGGCCAGGGCTCCACCACAGTTGAATACCAACTCCAACTCAGCTCGACGTGGGGAAAACAACTTCCAAATCTCTGCCAAGCCATCGCACAGAGATCTCATACCAACAATCACACCCACAGAGACAGCGAAGGAAGGAAGAAAAAAAGCAAAAAAAAGCTGACTAGCAAGCTAAAGCCTCGTGACAACGCAGCTTCGCGCCCACTCGGACACGTGCTGGGAGGCCGCAGTGACGGTCCTGCCTCCCACAGGCTCGGTTATTAGCACAGCTCCCTGTTCAGGTGCTTTACATTTACCTTCTGCTGTTTTTCCCCCTTTTCTTTTTTCCTTAAAAGTATTTCCATGTAAAGAACAGCATTTCCCTATCACCTAGACCAGTGGTCAGCAAACTCATTAGTCAACAGAGCCAAATATCAACAGTACGACGATTGAAATTTCTTCTGAGAGCCAAATTTTTTAAACTTAAACTTCTAACACCACTTCTTCAAAATAGACTCGCCCAGGCCGTGGTATTTTGTGGAAGAGCCACACTCAAGGGGCCAAAGAGCCGCATGTGGCTCGAGAGCCGCAGTTTGCCGACCACGGACCTAGACCTTAAAAAACAACAACACAGTTGCTCCTGGAAAAATGCTCAATTTTTTTAGTTTACCAATATTTAGAGGAAGGCGTTGATATGAGAGTAATTGTTAACGCTGACAATTGGGGGTCGGGCTTTCTCTCTTCGGAGTGTCAATACACACTCATGGATCTTCACCTGGTCATGAATATAAATCAATTGCAGCCATTATTCTCCCTAATGCTCCGATTGCCCAACGTTAGCCAGTCGGAGTCCCTTCAAATTCACTTCTGTGTCCTGACACAACTCCACTAGTCCGTGTTCATTAAAGTACAACTATTCCACTGGACTTTTGGGAGCCTTCTTGCTTGTAGCACAAGAGGGTGTCCTACTCTGGACTTGGAATTATTCATTTATCCAAGGAGCCCGGTTCCTCTTAGGAGGAACGATATTTAGAAAGTAAAATCTGGGCACTAGGGGTGCTCATGACTACTAGTGTTTCATTGCTTCTTGGCCCTTTACGGACAGAGCTGGGGGCGGGGGGGGGGGGGGGGGAGGAATTAAATGTCAATGTTCTGATTTTGTATCCATCCTACCCCGTTCTGACCTCTCTCTCATTCCTTGCCTGGTATAGCTGTCCCTCAAACCTATTCTCTTGCTTATATCAAACTTGTTGAAACTACTGAAGCATTTCTTGCTGAATACTATGTACCGGTACTACTATTTTTGTTCCTGGGTTGTATGACATTGCATGACTTTGACCATGAATCTCATTAAACAAAAATGAAGGGATACTGACATTAAAATGTGTAGCAACATTTCCGTGCCACATCTCTATTAATTATTTACTGAGATCAACCAGTCAGATGTTTTAAAGAAGAAATCAAGTTTTCTATCTTCTATACATCAAATTTCATAACCTGAGCACAGGGCACCAGAGACACAAATTAATCTAATACAATCTCCGACTTCGTAGTCCCTGGCTTTCACGTCCAATTAGTGAGACACAGCATAGCTAGTCATACCGCTAATGCTGCTATTTGCTCAGCCAGGACACATGCTGAGGGCTTTATAGATAGTCTAAAATCCAAACAAACCTGCAAAGGCCTATGATTCTGTTTTTGTTTTTAATAATCCCTATTTTCTTTCCTGATGAGGCGACCATGTGCAATTGCAAACTCTCGGAAGCTCAACCAACACAGCTAGTAATCAACAAGGCCAAAATCAACCCGGATTCATCCAGTGCCCAAATCTGAATCCATTTCCCGATGCACACTGCCTCCTAGGAGGAATGAGGAGGGATGAAACGGGCCCTGCCTCCAGCAAGGTTTCGGCGTCCATTCCACACACTCTCTTTTCAGACACCGACTGGATACTCAGGTGGAAGAAAGTCTTACCTGAGCGGTTCCCCCAGGGGCTTGGTGTCACTAACAGGGTATCCCGGAGGCTCCATTTCGCTCCATCCCTTTACTGACAAAGGAATCAAGATAACGGCATGCCTCGATCCTGCGGGTTCGGGTTCAGACCCCTGCAGGAAAGTGGGTTGTAACCTTTTTGCTGGTGGCGGTTTGTGCCTTCCGTTTGGAAAAAAACGCAACATCCGTGAGGCGCAATTGAACGAGGTCTGCCTATACTTGTAACGTTGGCTGCTGCTACTACACTAGGGGAGAGCAGCTGCCACCAGGCCTGGGTTCCCATTGGAATAGTAATGCTCATCCTTGGGCCCACATTAAAATCACCTGCTTTTAAAAATCTCAACCCCCAGGTCACATCCCAAAAGCACTTAAATCAGAATCTCTGCGGGCGTTTGTATTCAGCGCAAAAGCTGCCCAGGTGTGCGCCGCGCCAGCACAGCCAAGGGTGACCTTGAGGGGGGGCGGTGAAGGATTAGAAAAGACAGACAAGAGAATGAAGGCTGGGTCTCGGTGGGACGCTGCTTCTCTGATGGAGAGACAGCGCCACGGACTACAAGCCGTGTCTTTATTTTACAGCCGATGCCACGAGGCAAAGTAAGGGCGTGGTCAAGATGTTTACAACGTTCTGGTGGGCTTCGATCCTACTCAATTACATGCACCTGAACTCCATCAAGCCCACATCACTCAGGCACGTGGGGCCACGTGTTCGGACCACAGGTTCAAGCTCACAACTACAGCTGTTGGCTATCATTGTGCTGGGAGGGCCCCGCCCTCCAAGCTGGGACTTGCACGTGGCCACGAGAGGACTGTGCCCTCATACCAGTCCGAGGCTTGAACCTGTCCAAATACTATAGCCACTCTCCACAGGTGGATCCCAATGGGCAACAGGGATGAGTTACCTGTTGAGAACACAGGAAGAACATTTTTGAAGTGACTTGGATAAACCAGAGATGAGGGGGAGAAGAAGGCTCCTATCCAACAAAGGTCAAACTAGAGAAAATGGGTAATGCAAACAGAAATTTGAAGTTAGCAAGAATTAAGTATGAAGACAGGTGTTTACAAGAATCCACGCAGTCTCCATCCCAAGGCAGTTTGGGTAGAGGAGAGACTGCTAGTCATTTACCTGGCTCAGGTGAGCCAGAATCCTCAAGTGGGGGCTCCAAGCCTCTGCTCCTTCTATTAAGCCACCTGGCCCCTAGGACTAGCAGTTGACACTAATTGAGCACCTATTACGGGCCAAATGCTTGACATGTCTTTCAAACAACTTTATGAGGTAGGTCTCTACCTCTTTATGAGGTAGGCAGGTGACACAAAAAAAGACGTAAGATCGTTTACATTTATTTCTAAACAAGCAGGTCGCAACTACAGACCCTTGAGGACGCTGGATTTCTTGAGAGTGCATGCACAGCATTTCCTGTGCGGTGACCACATGTCACCAAGTGCTGCTGTGATTACAGAATGCAGACATACCTCGTTTTACTGCTCTTTACAGATCTTTTTTTATTTTTTATAAATTGAAGGCAAGACCCTCCACCAGCAAAGAAATTAGGACCCGCTTTATTGTGGTGGTCTGGAACCGGGCCTGCAAGATCCAAGGTGTGCCTGTAGAAATCCTTCTAAAAGGATTACCAAGCCCCTGATCATGTGTCACTTGTATACTTTTTATTAATCTGCAGATACTAAAGTGACATCTGTTACCATGTGAGCATCTACAGTCCTTTATTTAATATCAAGCGGGTGGCCCTTTTGTGGAGAGTCTGGAGCCTCATACATTGGTGGGTGGGAATGTAAAATGGTGGCAGTTTCTCTGAAAACCAGTTTGGCAGTTTCTTAAAAAGTGACCCAGAGAAATAGGTATTTGACCAGATACCAAGTCTGCTCCCAGGTATCTGGTCAAATGCAACACACGTCCCAGAAAGAAAGGTACATAAGCCAACTTCCTGTTCACAGCAGCATTGTCCCTAGTAGGCAAAACCAGAAACAATCCAAACGTCCCTTAGCGGGTGAATGGAGAAATAAAATGCATGTATCCACACAACAAAACACTATTCGGCAGTAAGAAGGAACTGCTGACATGTTCTACAGCATGAGAGAACCTGACAAGCACCGTGCTGAGGGAAAGAGAAACAAAAAGCTGTACTGTGTGATTCCACCTACGCGCATGCAATACCCAGAAAAGGTACACCAATACAGAGGGAAAGCGGACTGGTGTTTTCCCGGGGCTGCGGGAAGGGGTAAGAGTGAGGACTGAGTGCAAAAGGGAACTTCTTTTTTTTTTGGGGGGGGGGGGGGGGGAGAGCACTATGAATATGTTTTAAAACTAGATTACCGTGATGGTTGCACAATTATCTGTATTTGTTTAAAACTGTACTTAAAATGGGTGCATTTTATAAAGTGGAAATTATACCTCAATAAGGGTGCTCAAAAATATTGTATAAGGTAACTGGATTACATTTTTAAAGGGTGAGGGTTCTCATACTGAGAGACTGGGAACCACCGATATAAGCAATGGTGAAGAAATTCAGCAAAAATGAGTGTGCATTTGGTGATCATTTCACAATACATACAAATACCGAATCATTATGTTGTATACCTAAATCTTCTATGATGTTATATGTCAATTATATCTCAGAACTATTAGAAGTTAATAAAAGATAAATCTTCCCTAAAAATGGAGTGTATATCGAAGGAAGTAAAATATTGATTCTCAAGGTCAAACCTTTTAGTAAACAGTCCAATGCTTATTTGTGAATGTTGTTCTAAAACTTAGCATCTGTTCTTTGGACAAAAGAAAGGTATGAAAGTGCTCTCTGTGGTCAGCAGAAGGAGAGATGAAAAATGGAAGGGAAAGAACAGCAAAGGCCTCATAAAGGAAGTGGCAACTGAGCTTGGCCTTGGGTCGGGGAAAATTCCAGCAGGTGGCAAGGGGAGGGGACCACGTGAGCTGGGAAAGTACCGCACTCTCAGGAAACACGCTAACGTGTCTGACGCACAGGCCACAAATGGAAAGGTAGGGGAGACAAGGCTGGAATGTGTGCTAGGTCCAGGTGGTACCGGGTTTGAAGGCCGGGCCAAGGAGTCTCAATTTACCTTGGCCGGCTAACGGGAGCCCCCTGAAGGCAGCGAGCTGTTCAGAACTCCCGTGAAGGGAGGAAATGCGACAATGGGAAAAGCGGAGGGGCGGAGCCTAAGGGCGGAGAGAGACGGTGGGGAATTACTGCCTGAAGTTCAGAGCTTCAACAAGGGCCCTGGAGGTAGCCGTGGCCTTGAGAAGGGAAAGGAGGGGCAGACTCTCTGACTCTCTGGTCCGGGAGGAGGGGGGCTTCCCCTGGAAGGACGGGTCATCCCTTGAGGCTTGTGCCTTATCGCTCTCCGGACTCTCACGGGATTTGCCTGGTCTTTCCTGCTGACAAATCCATAACGGACGCCTTTGGCCTTCGGCAGCCGGTGTTTCAGAAGACATAGTCTCATTCGTTTTGTGGTTCCCAAATAAAAGGATTCTATCTGGTAAATAAACTCCTTTCCCTTTAGGGAAGTGCCATCACATGCAAGAGATGACGTTTTAATTCAAATTCAGCCTGGTTTTGTTTGTTTTTGGTTAATCTTGATCGGAGGATATTTTTCCATTGACTTTTAGGGAGAGTGAGAGAGAGAGGGTAAGACAGAGAAACATCGACCTGAGAGAAACACATTGGTTGGTTGCCTCCTGCATGAGCCCCTACGAGGGCCCGGGCGGGGGAGGAACCTGTAACCAAGGTACATGTTCTTGACTGGACTCGAACCCAGGACCCTTTGGTCCGCAGGCCGACACTCTATCCACTGAGCCAAACCAACTAGGGCCAAATTTGGCCCATTTTTAAACAGGATGTTAATTTTGAAAGGCTGCCCTGGATCCTGTGCTATGTTCAATTTCAATCTGGATTTTGAGGGATAAGTCAAATATTAAGTGGACTGCAAGGCTTTGAGCTGACTGGAAATAAAAGTTGGTATGGTCTTCTTAGAGCACCTATTAAAGTTAATCGTTTATGTCTGCCTGCCCCATTTCTAAGTAAACAGACTGCATAAAACCAAACACGATGGTTTAAGCACACAGAATTATTTCTACTGCAAAGATCTTAAACTGTTTGTTTGTTTTACAGACTTTTTATAACACGTTCGTAGAAACCGCAGCTTCACTTGCTCAGTGACCGTAGATGAGTCACATCCTCTCAGGACCTCCGTTGTTTCTTCAACTGTGAGACCAAAGAGTCAGACGAGGTAACAGCTTAATGACATGGGTTAAGCACTCTCTTCAATGACTGTATTATGAAGGGGTTCTCGCCCCATCTTAAAACATGCTAGAAATCTGAAGTCCAGTTAGTAATGGCCTATTCTTTCAGTCTCCGAAACAAATCAACACATCTTTTCTGGATCCCTGCCGGGTGTGTGTGTGTGTGTGTGTGTGTGTGTGTGTGTGTGTGTGTTGCTATTCTAGGCACAGATGGGGGGGAAAACCAGTTAGAGACACAGTCCCTGCCTTCATATTGTCTAAAACCTCGCAGGAAGACAAACATAACCACGTGTGATATTAAGTGGCAATAAAATTTCGACAACAGGCTTTATCACTTAGATCAATCAAGTTTGACAAAGAACATCCCTAAATGTCCCTAACCTTTGAGGGCAATGTCAAAAATAATGGTTATCTCCCATGGAGAGCCCTCCCTGTAGGAGGCAGGATGCTGTTCTGTGTGGAGCGTGCGCTGGACGTCTCTTATTCCAAGTTCAAATCTGTTAGTTTTACTTCCGTAGAATAATAATATACAGGTCCAAGTGAAGGAGTGGTGCGTCCAGGATTCAGCGATGCCTCGTTTCCTTAATTTCTTTATTAGAAAACATGGAATTGATAGCTATTACTTAGATCTTATCATTAAGGTAGAGGGAAAGCCACATTCTAAACAGCTGACCTCACAGTTACGTCTTGTCTGCACTCTGAGCCTGACCAGAACAGTGTCATAGGAGGAGGAATAACTGGTATCCATAGCAACATCACCAGACTGGAACAATGTAAAACGCTGTAACCTAGCGACTGATGACGAGAGGTGCGTGTAGGGGGAATTCTTCCAGTTCTGCAAAGGACAGTCATGCAGCACTGAATGCACGAATAACGCTAGGGCAATGTGGAAAAGCCGACTGATCTGTGGAGAGTTGGGAATGGCAGCCTCATAAAACCTTACTAGGCTGCATGATCTTAAACAGGAAAAGCAGGTAAACACCTCCTCACTGCCCACATCATCGCTCCGGTTCAGGGGAAGTCCCTTCTGTGTCACCACCGAGATGGAAAATGAATGTCATAGCACCAATCATCTCAGTCTTTCTCTATTTCTCATTGTAAGAGGCACTGGATTTTGGGGAGAGGAGAAGCCGCCCCGGTCCCAGCTACATGTATGTTCTGCACATGAAGAAGGCAACATTACAAAGCTACCCGGCTCACCATGGACCACACAGCATGAGATTTTCTTCTCAGCAGCCACCACATATACTCATGTGAACATTCAGAGAGTGAGAGCCATGGACTCTAGATGGTTCAACCCCCTTGTTTCACTGACACAAACTGAGACCCAGAGTGAGGATTTATTAAAGGTCCGTTGAGTGACAGTGCATGGAAGTGAGTGACAGGGTGGCAGTGAGGTCTTCAGTGCTCCCAGGCCAATTCTTTCCATTAAAACATAACTTTATGGGAATGAGAAATAAACTTCCATTATGTAAAGCCATTGAGATCTTAGGGTGTATCCTATATAATAAAAGGCTAATATGCTAACCAACCGAACAGCAGAACGACTGGTAGCTATGATGCGCACTGACCACCAGGGGGCAGATGCTCAACGCAGGAGCTGCACCCTGGTGGTCAGTGTGCTCCCACAGTGGGAGCTCCGCTCAGCCAGAAGCCGGGCTCATGGCTAGCAAGCGCAGTGGCAGTGATGGTAGCCTTTCCCGTCTCTGCGGCAGTTGGACATCCCCCGAGGACACCCAGACTGCGAGAGGGCGCAGGCCGAACTGAGGGACCCCCCTCCCACCGAGTGCACGAATTTTGTGCACCAGGTCTCTAGTCTGATATAACAGTTTTGTCCTACCTAATGTAACCATGAATGGATATATCTTACCCCAAGGCAATCTAAAAACATATCCACTTTTTAAAAAATTTGAGAGATTCTGGATCAAGTTACAGCTTCAGAGAAATTTACCCAAATCTATGATTGACAGAGGTATACCTGAGTTCAAAAAAGCCACCCGCTTCTCTACTTGGGACAGAATGGTGTGTATGTATAAAGAAAGGTGGTACTGTTACAACTGTCTGCCATTGTACTTAGAACTGGTGGAAAGTTAACAATCAGCCACTCCAAGTCCTTCGGAAAATTCCCAGGAAAGGAAAGTCCAGGACTCTTTCTTTTGACACTGGTATGGCTGTGTCACCAACCCCCTTCTCTCTGAGCACAGAACTGGCCCACGCTTCCAGTCTCCCTTGTATTGGAGGGAGGCCCTGTAACCAAGTTCTGAGCAGTGAGTGAGTGGAAGCTATGGGCAGCACTTCCAGCATGACCCACGGAACCCTGCCAGGCTTGTTCCCTCCTGCTGCGACCTTGGAAGCCACCTGTGGGAGGTGGCAGAGTCACAAGATGGAGATGGCTGGATCACTGAATCATTTCCTGAATTGAGGGCCACCCGCCAATCAAGAATACCAATTTTTAACTCCTCTGTTAAGCTACTAAGATCTGGGGATTTAAGTGCTACAGAAACTGCAGTATTAATAAATACTGTAATAATACGTAACTAGGTTACCCTTCTACAAATAGTGCACACTACTCCTTTGTTTTTCCCTTTAATCAGTGTTACATTATTTACTCCCAAAGAGACGGCTTTGCTTTTCACTGAGAGCCCCACTGGAAGTAGCAAGGGACTGGGACTGCAGGCATGGCAAGTCACTTAACTTCTCTGGGTCTCCGCTTCCTTAACTGCTTATTAATACACTAGAGGCCCGTTGCACGAGGATTCGTGAATAGGCCTTCCTTCCCCTGGCTGCCGGCACCGGTTTTCCTCTGGCACCTGGGACCCAGGCCGTCTTCATGGCCAGAGCGCTGCTCCTGTAACTCCCTCCGCCCCCCGCCCCCGCCTTCCCCCTCATAGCAGGCGTCCTGCCCCGCCCGGCCGCTCTGCGCCTGCATGTGTGTTGCCCAGAGGCCCAGAGAGGCTGGGGGTCAGGGCCACCACCATCTTTGTTGGGTTAATTTGCACACTCACTCCTGATTGGCTGGTGGGCGTCGTAAAGTGGTGGTCAATTTGCATGTTTCTCTTTTAGTAGTGTAGATTAGTGATTTGCAAATAATTTTTAATATACAGCTGAAAACCCATTTTTTCCAAATAAAATATTAAGCAGAACGTCAATATATAAAACATAGGAATGCTCGGGGGAAATGGAAATGGGGAAGGGATAGAAACCCCCCAGCTTTCTGTCCCTTTCATCTCTTCCCTCTAACAGTCCTGAGGCACCTCGGGAGCCCTAGGGCTCCTCAGAACGTAGTTCGAGAACCACTGATCTAAACCAACAGTTTTCCACACTATGGATTGTTATTGTTTTTTGACAGCACAGCCCTTTATGAGGAGCTTCAATACATAGATACAGATAAAGGTAAATTTAAACAGATAAATTTAAACGTATAAAACTTATAAACACAATAGGAACAATGAGGCCTTTTCAAAACCATCTGAAGTTGGAGGATAAGGATAACAATGGCAGCTTTACTCAGTATTGATGTATTTGTGGATTTACTTCTGACTTTAAAGTTCTGAAACAAACGGTATTCACCCAGTGACGTCGTTACAAATACCACCAACTTGTACACAACTCAGCTTCCAACAGCGTAATGCTCCCTGGTTCACCGGGAGGCGAGGGGCTGTAGGCCACGTCCCTAGAAGGCGGCACATGCTGAGGCCTTTCAGCTGTGAAATGTGGCGTCCCTCCCGAGAGAGTGCACGTTCTCTATTTTGGTAACGGTTCGTCAACGTGTTATAATTTACAAGAAAACACAATCAAATTTGAAGAAGCTCTGAAAAGCAAACGTCTTGTAAACCTCCGCTCCCAACAGACTAGACATTCTTTTTCAGGCCTGAAAATTACATGATAGCGATGGATTATTTCCTGGACTCCAATGAAGATGCGCTCAGAGGCAAAACATGACCTGTTTTCCTGCTGATTATGTTTACTCACTGAATACAGATATTTTCTTTTCCAAGGCAACAACTGTAGAAACCGGAACTATGGGTTTAACCTGCCTGGGTAACAAATACATGCATAGCTTGCTGCCAATTTTTTTTTTTCCTGCCAGTAAATTCCAACCTTTCTATCACCCACAACCCATTTGGCAGGTACAAAATTTGGAGGCCGCACCTCACATCAGACAGGGGCAGCTCTTTTAACTGTTTTCACTACTCCAATACAAGGCACTAAGCTGTCTCCAGGGACTGAAGGAACCCAGATTTCGATGTAAAAAAAATAAAAATCTGGTTGCCATTATATCAAGTCAAAGCTAGCAGCATTAATAAGATCTACTTCTATAGTCATTCATCCAAATCTTTGGCTTTGATGAATCTTGGGTTGCCTCTTGAATTTAGATTTAATATGCTAGAGCCTTAGGCTCTCTCCTTTTGAAACAGATAATCAGGCCCTAGCAGGTTTGGCTCAGTGGATAGAGCACTGGCCGGTGGACGGGAGGATCCAAGTTTGATTCCAGTCAAGGGCACGTACCTCGGTTCCCCAGTCCTGGTTGGGGCGTGTGCGGAAGATAACCAATTAACGTCTCTCTCACATCAATGTTTCTCTCTCTCACTGTCTCTCCCCCTCCCTTCCACACTCTCTAAACATCAGTGGGAAAATATCCTCCAGTGAGGATTAACAAACAAAAAAAAGAAAAGAAAAAGCTAATCAGAACTAGGTACAGTTGTCACTAACACAACCAACCTGAAGACTCTTGAATCAGGCATGGTCCTCTCTGGGGAAATCATTAAGAACAGGCTCAAATAATCAAGACACAAATCTACCAATAAAAACACCCACCTGCGGAAAGAATAAGCAATGACCCCCCGATGTGTTTAACCTACTAATGAGCAATAACACCAATCTGGAAAAAGCTGGCCATGCTGTCTTCACAGAGGTGAGCTCCCACAGGCAAAGCCCCTCTTCTGTTTCAGCTCAAGGGACCCTCTCGACACCCTTGAGACAACAAACAGAAACTGCTCAACGGGGATCCCCAACCTCTGGATTCTCTGTGACTCCGAAGTTTAGGGGCCCCAGACAATACCCAGCCAACCATCACCTAAAAAATACGCCCATGGATGGAGATACACGTGAGGAGGTTTTTGTTTCTGACTGACGCCGCACCCTTGGAAACCTACAAAAACCAATCTCCAAACAGGTGGTTAACCTGTAACCCTGCGAGGCCGCTGGGCAACCGTCCTCAATTTCCGATCTTCAGTTTCCTTCTGTCAAATAAAGAGCAATTACCACGACTTGCGTCACAGAGTGGTAACGAGGTGAGAGGGCGTCTCACACAGGAACATCCTTGGGAAATTTAAATTATTGTTGTTCGGTTGGGAAATAACCTTGTTTCCCTCACTTCTTTCAAGGATAGGCTGACTAATAACCGCCATGTCTTTTTCCTACAACACAACGCCTGCAAATGAAGCAGACTTTCAGAAGAAAACAAGTAACGGTGCCCACCCTAAAAGGAAAAAACCCAACACCAAGACCCAATTCAGCAACCAAAACTACTTTTGATGAGCAGCTGCTGTTCACTGTAAAGTGTCCTAGAGACAAAAATGGCTGTGCCACCCACCAGACGCAGAGACTGGGACGCTAGCGGCCGCGGGTTTAAAGCCCGCACCCTGAGAAAGAAACCCGGGGGAAAGGGTTCAAGGAGCGTACCAGGTGCAGGGCTGCTAATCCCACAGGAGCTGTTCAAAGAACAAGAGTCAGCTTACACTTAGAGGAAAATTCGTCTTTTCAGGGAAGATTAGCTCCAGCTAGTATGCACATTATATTCTTTGTGTGTGGATAAGACATTAGGGGCGAAACCAAGAATACAGCTCCAAACAGGCAGGGAACAAAAACACCTGTTTGCATCAACTTCCTTCTACACACTTCACCGCACAGATAACTCTTCTAGGAGCTGAGAGTTGGGGGGGGGGGGGAGAAGGAGAAGGGGGGCCACAGAGGGCAGCAGTCAGCCCTGGGGGCAGGGGGGTAGGCACTCATCTGAATACAGCTTCAGTCACCTAACCTAAGGTACCAGTGCAGAGCCTCAGGTACCGAGAGCTTGGATGAGAAATTTAACTCAAAACTTCACCTCGTATAACAGAATTATTTTTTAAAATTGCTTTAGAGAAAGAGAGGAAGGGAGAGAGAGAGATTTGTTGTTCCACGTATTTATGCATTCATTGGTTGATTCTTGTGTGTGCCCTCACGGGGGATAGAACCCGTAACCTTGGTGTACCGTCTTTAGGTTTTTGTTGTTGTGGTGGTTTTTTAATATATTTTATTGATTTTTTACAGAGAGGAAAGGAGAGGGAGAGAGAGTTAGAAACTTCGATGAGAGAGAAACATCAGTCAGCTGCCTCCTGCACAACCTCTACTGGGGATGTGCCCACAACCAAGGTACATGCCCTTGACAGGAATCGAACCTGGGACCCTTGAGTCCGCAGGCCAACGCTCTATCCACTGAGCCAAACCGGTTAAGGCCCATCTTTAGTTTTACTCTGACAGAGGATCATGGGGGATTTTCCCTGTTTACATCAAACATTTCTGTACTGTCTGAATTTCCTTTTATAATGATCATGAATGAGTTCGTTCTGCCATCAGAAAAAGCACTGTGTGTGTGTGTGTATATATATATATGTATATATATACATACATACATATATATACACACACACATATATACACACACACACACACACACATATATATATATATGTGTATATATATAAATTTAAAAATCTATGAGTAGAAACCTAAAAGCAGAGGCAAAATGAGAATTCCTGAATATGTAGAAAGGGACATTCAGTAGAGTTTCTTCCCTTAAGAAGCCACCCCTACCCCAGCCGGATAAACCAAGTCTCACAAAAGAACAACCACTGGGTGCCAAGCTTTCACAGACACAGACTTCGAACTGCGAGGCTTCACCTGGACCACAAGGGCATCTTTGTTCCTTTATTTCAACCTCTTCCTCACCAACCTTCAGACGAGTCCTCCAGGCACCTCTTGGCTTAAGTCCTTCTAGTTTAAAATGCAAGCTTTGATTTCCCCTGGCCTTGGACCTAAGCCTAACTTCCTGCTGAACTCTTTCTATCCCCTTCTCCATCTGTGATTCTATAACCTTTTTGGGGGCTTCACCCAGCCTTTGGAATGGCCTTTGTAAAAAATATTGCCCCAACGATAGCTTCTCTCCTTGGCATAATTAAATAATAATTATCCAAAGTCATAGTGTCTGGACTATGTGAGGATTCGGGGAAAGGTTTGTTAGAGACACATGTAGAGCTGCAATGAAGGGGAAATGGACTAATAGGGAGGGCACTGGGGGAAAAACCTGAGAGGATATAGCTCAGTACTGAAACAAGTAATAAGGGGGAAAATGATTTTAAGGTGAATGCATACGAGTTTTACATCCAGGGCTACACATGGAGCAACTACACATCCTCAAGGAGGCTGTCCAAAAGCAGTCATCATGAGCTTTCCAAAGGGGAACGTCTGACTGCCTACATGTGCGCACTACAGCCCATTTGGGGGTCTAAGAACAGCTAAGATGACAGACAGTTGGAGACAGGGAGTTCTCTGTGTATGCTCCCTGTAAGGGGGTGGGGGGAGCCATAATGACACTCAAACCCAAATAATGGCCAACCCTCCCATGAGGGAAGATCATCTGGGGGAGGGGGGAGCTGAAATGCTCATTTCCATCTCCCTCAGCACACTCGGTAACTGATTAACCTACAGGCCCCTGGAGAAACACGGCCCAACGCAGGTACTTGCAGGCTTTAAGTCAAGACACAGAAGCTCTGCCCACTCTGTAGTCACTCTTCTCAATTCATGGGAAACTGGGTGTTTACCCGTTCCAGGAGCATCCATGAAGACAACATTAGCTCGCCAGGCAACTGCGGGCCCATTACCTGCAGCCTGCCTGTCACAGCACGGCCGTCCACAGTCCCCCCACCACCGTTTTCGAACAGCACCCATACAGCATGCCAGTGAGTTGGAAAGAGTGAAGAGTGTTCTACAGAGTGCATGGAGGGACAGTGTGTGTTCTTCAGAAAGCTAGAGTCATTCTAAATAATTCTTTAATGCCGTGCACCTTAGTCACTTAACCAAAATAACAACCAACGATCCTTTTTTGTTTTAATCCTCACCTGAGGACATGCTTAGAGAGAGGGAGGGAGAGGGAGGAAACATCAATTGATGGGTTGCCTTCAGTGTGCTCCCTGACTGGGGATCAAACCGAAACCCCAGCACATGTGCCTTGGCCGGGAACCGAACCAGTAACCTTTCTGTGCACAGGACGATGCCCAACCAACTGAGCCACTCCAGTCAGGCCAACCAACAATCGTCTATTGAATGCCCACTCTGCTAGATACCTGTTTATAACAATGAACAAGCTGGACGTGGTCCCTGTCCTCAGAGTTCACAATTTAACAGTACCCACCAAAGAACCCTGCTCCCCGCTTTTCTAGGACCCCACAGGTCTCACCTCCAATGTACTTCCTCAGCAGAGCTTCCCTACGGACCTTCCTCAAGTCGCTCTCTTCTCTCTGGTCATTTGCCATCACATCACCCTTCTCGTGGATTTGTTTAGTTGTTTAGTTATTTATATAACTCTTCCTCCCTACTGGTTTCACACAAAGGGCTTGCACTACCCACTGTCTCCCCAATGCCTTGCTCAATAAATATTTGCTGAATGTTCAATTAAAGAAGATCTAAAAAATAATAAAGGTTTTACTCTTTTACTCAAAATAACAGAATGCCAGTTAGTCATTAAGGGAGAGTGATGAGAGAGGTAGATCTAGGACTTCTTCAAAGAATAAAATTAAGGGTTATAAACCTCTCCCCATTGGTCATGGCAACCCTTAGTCAACTGGTTGTAGGCACATGTGTCTTTGGTGTGTAAATATATTATATTGAGTGTAAGGAACCCCTAGGACAGTGGCACCACTGTGAACACCTCTCATAGACAGCTCTTACTAAGCTTCAAGAGCTGGACCTGTTGAAAAACACACACCTTGCCGAAACCGGTTTGGCTCAATGGATAGAGCGTCGGTCTGTGAATTGAAAGGTCCCAGGTTCGATTCCGGTCAAGGGCATGTACCTTGGTTGCCGGCACATCCCTGGTGGGGGGTGTGCAGGAGGCAGCTGGTCGATGTTTCTCTCTCATCGATGTTTCTAGCTCTCTGTCCCTCTCCCTTCCTCTCTGTAAAAAATCAATAAAATTTATTTAAAAGAAAAACACACACCTAAAAATGGTTCTTATTATGGACTGAAATTCATTTGTTGACGTTCCAACCCCACTACCTCCGAATGTGACTTCTCAGGAGATAGAGAGTCTTTACAGAGGTAATCAGATTAAAAAGAGGCCAGTAGGCTGGGCCCTGATGCAGTATGACTGGTGTTCTTACAAGGAGAGGAAATTTGATAACAGAAAATATACAAAGAGGAAAGAGACACAGGGAGAAGACAGACATCGACAGCCAAGGAGAGAGGCCTGGAACAGATCCGTCCTCATGGCCCTCAGAAACCAGCCCTTTGATTTTGGACCTCTAGCCTCCAGAACTGTGAGACGAGAGCTTTCTGTTGTTTAAGCCACTCAGTTTGTGGTACTTTGTTATGTGGTCCTAGCAAACTAATACAGTTTTCTATAACCTTCTGAAGTTTTCATTTTAAGTTATCTTGGCTTAGTCAAGAGTAAATGTTATGATTTTTTTCCCCATTAAGAAATCCATACAGCGTTAGAAATCCGTGGGAGAATAAACAGCACAGTGCTGAGACAATAATTCATATAGAAAACATAACTGGATTCCTATGTCATACAATACTAAAAAATACATTCTAGGTAGGTTAAAGATCTAAATGTAAAATACAAGTTTTAAATTTTTGTAATGAATATGGGAAAATACCTTTATGACATGGAGGACAGGATTGAGCAAAACACAAAACAAAACATAACGGAAATGATGAATACATTTGCCTTCATTAAAAGTACACACTTCTGGCCCTAGCTGGTTTGGCTCAGTGGATAGTACGTCAGCCTGTGGACTGAAGGGTCCCGGGTTCGATTCCGGTCAAGGACACATGCCCGGGTTGCAGGCTCCATTCCCAGTAGGGGGCATGCAGGAGGGAGCCAATCAATGATTCTCATCATTGATGTTTCTTTCTCTCTCTCCCTCTCCCTCTCTGAAATCAATAAAAATATATATTAAAAAAGTACACACTTCTGTTTACTACAAGACTCCATAAACAAACTAAAAATATTATAGTATCAAAAATGTGTAAAAAATTCTTACATGCCAATAAGAACACAGGTGAAGGATATAAATAGGCAATTCACAACAAGCATAAAAACAAAAGATGCTCAGCTTCACTAGGAATTCATGAAATGGAAATGAAAACAATAAAAATTCCACTTCACATCCATGAGATTGAATAAATATTAAAAATATGACAATAACCAAGTATTGGTGAAGACATGAAGCAGCACACACTGGCTCTCACACACCCTGCTGGTTAAGCATGTGGATCTGTACAACCATATTTTGGAGAAGAATATGGCAATAGCTCATGAAGCTGAACATGAGTTTATTCTTGGACCAGCAATTCCACTCCTAGGTTTATCCCCAGAGTAAATCAATTATATGTGCACCAGAAGAAGAGGTACAAGAATAATCATTACAAAAAAGTTTGTAATAATGAAAATTATAGAAACCTGTGTAATTTTATTAACCAATGTCATCCCACTAAATTCAATTTAAAAAGAAAAAAATAGCATAGTGTTTCTCAACAAAAGAATGGATAACTATATTGTACCACATTTGCACAGTGAAATGCTAAACAGTTAAAATAAATAAACTGGAACTACATTTATTGACACGGGTCAATCCCCCAAAACAAAACATGCCAAAAGGACAAGTTGCAAAATGTTTACTTGATGCTGCCATTTATTAAATGTTTGAAACATAGAAAAATTTAATTGTTATACATTGTTACTGGGTATACATGTATATTTAATGGCGATATATCTGTGTTCACATACACACACACACACATATATATACACTAGAAGCCCGATGCATGAAGATTCATGCTAGAATGGGCTTTCCTTTCCCTGGCTGCCAGCACCGCCTTTCCACTCCGGCCCAGCCCCTTTCCGCTCAGGCCCTGGAGCCGCCTCTTTCCGCTCCGGGAGCTGCCTCTTTCTGCTCCGGCCCCTCCTTCCCATGCTGCCAGAGGCCCTGAGAGACCGGGGGTGGGAAAGAACGCCTGTGTTGTCGCCATGGCGATGATGCAAGCATCCCGCCCCATCACTCAGCGGCTGAGTATGCAAATTAACCTCCATCTTTGTTGGGTTGATTTGCATATCACTCCTGATTGGCTGCTGGTGTAGCGGAGATACGGTCAATTTACATGTTTGTCTATTATTAGGTAAGATATATATACACACACAAACATATATATGTGGGGGGGAATTATAAGTATAAAAGCATGAACAGGGAGGATTATAGGTCTGGAAAAGTGGAGAGAAATGAGATGAGAGCCTCAAATGTATCAGTAATGCCTTATCTCCTTAAGAAATCTGAGTATGAAAAATGTTTGGATTTTACAAAGTTGTATTATATTATTCTTTGCGGTTTTCTGCCTGCTTGAAGTTATCTCGTAATTTTTTAAAATGAAAAAAGCAACAATCTAATAATTACATCTAATAATTATAATCTAATACATAATAATCAAAGAATCACTAAGATTGTATACATTCAGGCCTGCAGGGGACTGAAGCCCTAACTCCTAGTAAAGAAAAGGGGGCTAGGACCACACACATGCTGTTGGTAGGATGAGGAGGGAAGGAGATGGAAAAAAGGTGTGACTGACATATCACGCCTAAAATTGCAGGGGAAAGTGTAAGAACGTTTTCTGGACAGTTTTTACAAACTCTAGAGCTATGTATTGTGGGGAAGAAAAACCTTACAAGTCCCTAAGCAATTTTAAACCCCATTTTTTATAAGAAGAAAGCAATTGCTTTTCCCATTCTTGGGTCACCAGGTGCTCAAGTCTGACCTTAGTGTTTGCAAGAATGTGCGAGCAGGGTTTTATTAGTACCAGGAAAATGCTTTCTTTTAACTCTGACTGGTGTTTCTAACACCACGGAGATTCATTTCGAAAATAATATCTTATTTCAACTGCCTCTGATGGCTGAAAAGGCCCAATAAGAAGCCTGTGGTTGCTGATATTCTTCTCATAATGAACAAGACTGTTTCTCCTTGTTCAAATCACTGCTTTGGCTTGTTGGTGTACACACAGAACGTAAGAACGTTCCACGATGTCTAAACTGTGTTATACGCTATAGCAGGATAAATGAGTGAATAATCACCTCAAGACTCTTTAATACGGATCAGAACCCCGATATCTTTGCTGCTGTTGAGAAAAGTCGTCTGGGGCTCTGGCGGTTTTTGCTGTAATGCCCATGAAAAATACTGTATTATGTATCAGAAGGCTTCTCACCAAACCTCCATTTGAAGCTTTTTAAGGGGATACTCTCCTTAGACAACAAGTACAGCCAGGAGCCCTTTGTGAGAGCAAGGCCCACTGTATTCTTTCCACTTGTGATATAGTCAGGATGATAAATGTCTAACACGTCCTATGAAACTCCACTGTCAATGCCATCGTGGTATTACTTTGTAACTTAGGAAGCGAATTACACTTTCTCTGAATACATCAGCCTGAGTTTCACAAAACAAGACTCGTGATCGTAGAAGCTAGAAGAGAACTTAGAGGGCATTTTGTCCAAATAAGCAAATAAACAGCCGATAAAGGTATCTCCAGGGTATATGCAGCAGTGTCCAGGGAATACGGGGTGCCATAGAATAAACCCGACTCAACTCCTGGGAGAATCAATTTTACACAAATATTTTTGCATAGGGACTGACCGACTAAACAAAACATTTTCACACACTGGCATGTGCTGGGGACACTCTCAAGTGAGAGAATCCATGTTTCACAAATGCAGAAGTCCCACTGACATGACGAGGGCGTGATGATAATAATGAGAGCTACCATACTTACTGAGCACTTAAGATACGCTAGATATTGTGATTAGAGCTGTAACATACATTCTCTCACTTAGTCCTCACAACACTATCAGGCACTAGAAATAATATAATTGTTCTACTACATGGAGGAGGAAACTAAGGTGAAAAAAACGTTTCCATGTTCACCCAGCTGGTAAAGAGCAGTCTGTGATTGGTCCCTGTCTGGCTCCAACACCTATGATCTTAATTGCTGCCTCAGAAATCAGAAACTGAGGCCCAATCAGTCTTCAAAAGGAAGATCCTTAAGCAAGTCACGTATCTTCCTTTCTGTCCCTAAAGCTTTCCCAGCTATAGAATCAGAACGATACCTTCCCTTTCTTCATCGTAATGGGGATCCAGAAGCTCACGGGATACACATGCTCACAGCACCCTGTTTTAGAGCTGAAAAGAACCTTAGTCACACCAAACACCTGTACATGAATGTTTATAGTAGCCGAAAAGTGGAAACAACCCAAATGTTCATCAAATAATGAGTGGATAAACAAACTGTGTTATCTCCACGCAGTGGAATACTCTTCATCTATAAAAATAAAGCACTAATACCTGCTACAATGTGGATGAGCCTCGGAAACAGTGTGCTAAGGCAGTGGTCGGCAAACTGCGGCTCGCGAGCCGCGGTTTGCTGCTCTGTGGACTAATGAATTTGCCGACCACTGTGCTAAGGGAAAGAAGCCAGTCGCAGAGGGTCACATATGAAATGTGCAGAATAGGCAAATCCATAGAGACAGAGATTAGTGGTTGTCAGAGCATGGGGTAGCGGGTTAGGAGGACTGGGTTAGGAGGACTCGGGGAGTAGCTGCTAATAGGTACAGGGTTGTGTTTTTTTTTTTTTTTTTTGGGGGGGGAGGTAAGATATCCTATAATTAGATAGTGGAGCTGGTAGCACAACTCTGTAAATATACTAAAAACCACTGAATTGTACACTTTTAAAAACTAAATGTTATGGTCTGCGAATTATATCTTAATAAAACTATTATTAAAAAACGAAACAGCCCAGCCGGCGTGGCTCAGTAGTTGAGCTTCGACCTAAGAACCAGGAGGTCACGGTTCAATTCCTGGTCAGGGCACAATGCCCGGTTGTGGGATGAACCCCAGTGTGCAGGAGGCAGTCAATCAATGATTCTCTCTCATCACTGATGTTTCTATCTCTCTCTCCCTCTCCTTTACTCTCTGAAATCAATAAAAAATATATTTAAAAACAAACAAATGCCTTGAAAGACATGGCAGTAAAGGAAATATATTTAAAAATACTTTGGACAAAAGCACCACAGAAATATTGTACTGCACTGTAGATATTATACATTTCATGCTTATAAAAGCACATTATACACTGCAAGAAAAGTATGGCCTTCTATTACTTCTGCCGGTTGTTTTCTTGTCCTAGGAGAATCTTAATTCACTTCAAAGTACCACTCGAGTCCTCAAGTTCCTGAATACCCAGTTAATAAAATAAAAATGTAATGCACTCTAAACTGGCTGCTGATGGAAAGAAACCCCAGGGAATTGTCCTGCTTAAAAAGAGAAAGGGAAAAAAGGCCACTAAACTCACCAAGGGCCTACATTCAAGGCCAGAGAGGATACAAAGAATCTAGATCGAGTGGAAACGTTATCCTCCTATAATCTTTTGGGAGCTGCTTATCAGGAATTTCTACAGAGAAATTAGGCAAAGGAACCTCAACTATAAAAACACTGCTTAAATAAAAGAACCATCCACACCGACACAAATCCTTACCTTCTCATACGACTTAACATAAACACTTTCTCTTATTCTCACGTCAGCAGTACGTACTTGCATCCAGCACAAATGTTACCTCCATTTTAAGGACAAGGAAAGTGAGGCACAAAGAAGGTCGCCTGCTAATGAGAAGCATCTACATTCCCAGCTCTGGGCTCTTTCCTATGTCATGCTAATGTTTGCTTTCTCCCTTCCTCTGCTTGGCCACCTAGAGTTCTTTTAGAAGTGAATTTAGCCTCAAGAAAGAATTTCCCCTTTCACTCTTCTGGCTGGTTGTGTTCCTTTCTTAAGTCTCCACAAGAAACACTTGCTCAGAATCAGTGTGAAATAAATGTTTTTGAACAAACAAATCAATGTGGCTAGGCCTACGTGGTTAGTTTAACCTTTCACGAATAACGAAGACTCAGAAACCTCTAGTCTCACAAGGTTAGAGATTCCCTCCCCAGCTGCTGAAAATGGTTTTAGAACTGAGTCAGAAACGCTGTTACTGAGCTGGCCCTGTAAATGACTTCTTGAAGAACTGTCCTTTCCAGCCAGTCAAATGGTGACTGGATTCCCTAGACAGGAAACCTCAGGTAAGACCTTTAGATCTATAGCTTGAATTCTCACCTTTCATATACATTCTATTTTTTTACATTTTTAAAATTGAGAGAGAGAGAGAAACATTGATTTGTTGCTCCACCCATTTATGCGTTCATTGGTTGATTCTTACACATGCCCTGACTTGGGATGGAACCCACAACCCTGGTGCACTGAGAGGACACTCCAACCAACTGAGCCACCCGGCCAGGGCCACCTTTCAGATACAATCTGATATGAATGCATCTCTTTCTCTCTCTCTCCTTTCCTTCTTTCTTCCTTCTCCCTCACCTATTCTCACTCTCCCTCCCCACTTCCATTCTCTCCTTCGTTACCTCCCCTTCCTCTTCCTTTCTCTATTATAGCATTTACTTCACACTTCCTTGTGAGGAATGAAGGCTTTAACTAGTCTCTGAGTACCCACTGAAAGCAACTGACTAGTGCAATAATCTCATACAAGTGTTAAGCATCGAATTAGTGAAAACACCGAGAATTTACCGTATGCTGCTCTAGCCAAGCCTTTCCCAAAGATCTAAGAACCAAAGACGAACCATGCAAAGGCATGCTCTCATGAGAATATTAGTGCTGCCCTAGCCAGTTTGGCTCAGTGGATAGAGCATTGGCCTGCGTATTGAAGGTTCCCTGGTTCAATTCTGGTCAATGGCACATGCCCGGGTTGCAGGCTTGATCCCCAGTAGGGGGTGTGCAGGAGGCAGCCAATCAATGAGTCTCTCTCATCACTGATATTTCTCTCTCTCTCTCCGCCCCTTCCTCTCTGAAATCAATAAAAAAATTGTTTTAAAAAGGATATTAATGCTTAGGGATGAGATCAGAGAAGAAGTTCTTTTTTTTCTTTCCGTAACTAAAGAGTTAGCAGTTTTCAACACACAAGAAGGACTTAGGTACAATAAATGCAGCTCTTAATTCAAAAGTGGGTGGATTTAGAGACCAGGGCATTAACAACATTCCTGCATTTGTTAAAAAGGTATGTTCTATATTTAAATTAGATTTCCACCTATTCAGCCTTCAAACCCTTTCTTTGCAATGAGTTTACAGACTTGACCTTAGTTAATTATTACTTTCATGACACCACCCTATAAATGGTACAAGTATTTTTTTTAAGAATTTTTACTTAGTGTGGAAATAAAGAGAACAAATTTTAAATACAGATACACATACCTCCTTTCATATTTAAGTAATACGAAGGAATCTACATTCACAAAGGCAACATCAATAAAAACCATCTGCCCTAGAAATTTTCCCTTCAGTTTGAAGACAGAGGCATTTGATATTTGAACTAAACGCATTAACATAATTTTACCAGTGACAGGTTTTCTCTAGGTAAAAGAATCATAGACTTTTGGAGCTACAAGGAATGTCAGAAATCATTAAACACAACTCTTTCATTTTAAAAATGAGACAACCCCCAAGTTAAGTGACTGTTAAAGCCTCAATGGCTGGCCAATGCCAGGAAAGGGTCCTGGCTCCTGATTCGTAGTTTGGCACAGCTGAAGTCCTTAGAGGTGAAAAACATGCAACTTGTTGATGTAACACCAAACGCAACAGAAGTGAGAATTACTCTTACTATATACATGATTGACATGATACAGAAGCTCTATTTCAGCTTTCAAATTCAGTTAAGAATTTTACACCATCGATTCTTAACTTGGGACTCACCCTGCTGAGCTGATCCAGTAATCTTTGGTTCTGTTCCGATAATTCCTGGACAGCCCGTGTTTTTTCTCGATCTGCCTCCCGTAGGTGAACTTGCTGCCTCTCCAACTCATCCTGAAGCTGTTTCACATCACTCTCCAGCTCGGACACGCGCCCTTCCCACTCTCCTTCTCGGTTCTCAAATCGTCTTCTTAGTTCGTGTTTCTCTTGTTCTAAGTGCTAGGTGAAAAGTGAAGATTTAAAACCTGTTAAAAATTCTACAGCCTTTCGTTTTTTTCTCTTTGCACACTCTCCTAACTTTTTTTTGTTTATTGATTTTAGAGAGAGAAACATCGACTCGTTGTTCCATTTACTCATGCATTCATTGGTTGAGTCTTGTATGTGCCCTGACTAGGGATGGAATCCACAACCTTGGTGTATCGGGACCATGCTCTAACCACCTGAGCTACCTGGCCAGGGCCTCTCCTAACTTTTCTTTTTTAGTACAACAAAACACTACCACTAGGGAAAAGTTGCCCATTTCACAGCTATGAAAATATTCCCTCCATCCAGAGTAGAAAAGGAGTTGGTTTCATAAAGAGAATGCCATTCCTATTGAAAATACTTAAAGTTATTATGTTTATCTTTGTCCTTGGGCATGGGGTTCTAGACTTAGGAATTCACTTGAAATTTAGCAAGTTATCTAATTAATTGAACTATACATTTAATCAACTTAAAATGACTACTTAAGAAGGCTTCTGTTGAAAGCATCTTTTATGCCTGGCATAATACCAGACAGAATTTTCAGAAACGGAAAGAACGCCAGAGATCCTTCAGATTTACTATCTTTTCTGACAAATGAGGCAACAGAAGAGGTTAAGTAACGAGCTCAAGAGCAATACTAGTAAATGACAGAGCTGGGATTTGTGTCCCAGTCATTTGACTGTTTGGTGCTCTAAATCACCACTCAATAAATATTTGTTGCTATATATATAGCACGGTATTTCAAAATCACTAAGGCAAGGTCAGGTGCAGGCCTACTCTAAATCATGGCCTAGTAGCCTTG
Source organism: Cnephaeus nilssonii (assembly GCF_951640355.1). Classification (NCBI taxonomy): domain Eukaryota; kingdom Metazoa; phylum Chordata; class Mammalia; order Chiroptera; family Vespertilionidae; genus Cnephaeus; species Cnephaeus nilssonii. Next base: position 5,020,872 of record NC_137093.1, read on the forward strand.
CACATTTTTTTTCTAATCCATTCATTCATTCTTTAGTGCCTACTAGGAGCCAGCCACTGTGCTGGGGACACAGTGATGAACAAAACAGACATGGTCCTTGCCTACATGGAGTTTTTATTCCAGTGGGACGGGCAGATACCTGTAATAAGTGGTGTGTGAAAATGGTATGCAGGAAAAAGTATAAACGATTGGAAGTAGCAGCTTAACAGAAAGAGACTCTTTTGGATTGAAGGAAATAAGAACATCTTTCTGTTTCTGTGCGATGAATACGACTGCCTCTGTTCAGAGGCAAGTATGTTCTCCTACTTGAAAGCATAGTATGCACAGAAAAAAGCCAAGTCTATACCTAAAGGATCATATGAATATAAGTTAAAGCAATGGTCCTCAACTTTCAGTCTCTCAGAAAAGCTCTGATCTAAATGTCCAAAATATACCCACCTGAACCCGTTTCAAAGATCGTGATTTAGTTAAGAATGGGATGAGGCCTAGGCATCCAGTCATCCATCAATCCACCCACCCACCCATCTATCCAAGATCTGATGCACCGAAGGTTGATATCAAGCATGAAATTATTTCAACAGGCTAACAGGAGCATGTGAATCTTCTCCTTCAGAGGGCGTAGTCATCTCTTCATCTTGGAAAGCTAGGCTCTCAATCTATCCAAGATTTCACTTTTCAAATATTTTTTGGAATGCTTCTTTTGGGAAGCCTTAAGGGCCAGAGCGTAGTTACACAAGAAAATCAGTCCCATTACTTCACATCTGAGATGTGTCTAAAAAAGAGGTGATGTCATTTCATCCTGACATGTATTCATTCCTTACTTTGCTCTGGGTGAGGTGTGTTTCTGAAAGTCGAATTTACCTCCAAAAGATGAAAATTTACCATTACAGAATAGTCCAAATAATGTGCCAAAAGATAAAAGCAGTGATCCAAAACTAAATTTCTGAGCACATTAGCAAAGGCAGTTTGTTAATAAATATTGAAATAAATGTACAGCCTCCCAAGTTGATCACTTTAAGGGAACAACTCATTTGTTTATAGCCATGCTAGTATATTTGTTGAAAAAGTCACTTTTTGGTTGTACTTTAGACAGCCTCTGTTTGGAGCATGTGGGAAAAGGAATGACAAGGGAGGGACTTCTACTCATCAGCATGAGAATTTCATGCTCTATCGATGCTTCCCTCATATTGCTAAACGTCCAAAAGGAGAATGTTTTACTCACTGTAGACACTGCAGAAAGATGAGATGCAGAAACAAGTGACAATTACAATCTTAAAATTGTAATTCTTGGTTTTATTGAGTTTTTCCAAAATGAAAAATATTGAGCAGACGGCAACAGCAAGAACTCAGTACTCACAGTGTTACTGAGAGGCCAGATAAATTAGGCTTGTGTTCTAAAAGAACAGAGAGACTTAAAAATATTCAGCCAACAGCTGTTAGTGAACAGCCCAACCAAGCAACTAAAACAATCCAATCCACTTGCGGGGCGGGGCTGAGGACAGGTGGTGCTGATCAATCTGTCCTTGTATTTCTTTGGACATGTGACAAAGTTCCTAATTCAGGTTTCTCAACACTTGGGGAGTGAGAGGGGAGGGAAATCAAGACCTTCCTATTTATAAACATACAAAATGTAGCCTTTTATCTACTCTGAAAAAGAAAGGTTTCTCCTGGAATTATATTTCAATTAAGTGCTGAATTAACCAGTAAACTCTAGGCCAGCGGTCGCCAACCTTTCGGACCTGGACCACCAGCGGCAACCGCTGCTCCAGGCAGAATTGTCAGCAAGTGTGGGGGTCAGGAGGCTCTGCCCATGCTTCCTTGTTTCTTGGGACTATATGGGATCTTAAAAGTTAATATCTACACCTGAAACTAACATAATGTTATAGGTCAGTTATACCTCCACAGAGGAAAAAGTTAATATCGAAAGTGTCAAGGTCATCACAAACAAAGAAATTCACCCTGGCCAAATAGCTCAGTCAGTTACAGGTTTGATGCCCAGTCAGGGCACATACTAGAATCAACCAATAAATGAATAAATAAGTGAAACAACAAATCCACGTTTCTCTCTCTCCCTCTCTCCCTTCCTCCCCCCTTTCCTCTATCTCTAAAAAAATAAAATAAATCAATGAATAAAAATGAATTAAAAAAACAACAATAAGGCAAGTCTAAGAAATTGTTGCAGCAAAGAAGAGACTAAGATATGAAAACTATAATGTGGTAACCTGAATGGAATCCTGGAACAGAAAAATACATTAGGTCAAGGCAAGGAAATCTGAATAAGCTCAGGACTTCAGTTAATATCAGTATTGGTTTCTTTTAAATATATATATATATTTTTTATTGATTTCAGAGAGGAAGGGAGAGGGAGAGAGAGATAGAAACATCAGTGATGAGAATCATTGATTGGCTACCTCCTGCATACCCCACACTGGGGGATCAAGCCTGCAATCATGGCATGTGCCATGACCGGGAATCGAACTGGAGACCTCTTGGTTCCTGGGTTGAGACTCAACCGCTGAGCCACACTGACCAGGTAGTATTGGTTTCTTCATTATGGTGTGTACCATACTAATGTAAGATGTTAGTAAGAGAGGAAACCGGTACAGGGCATATGGAAACTCTCTGCACCATCTTCCCACATTTTTCTGAAAATCTAAAATCATTCTAAAAAAAAAGTTTATTTAAAACTCTGAAAAAACAAAGGCTAGTACCATTAACCTACCTAAAATTGGTTGTCACAGAAATGGATTTCTGCAAAGAACTGAAAAAGCAACAAACACCATTCTCATAAGTCCAGGATGTGATTCTTGAAAAATACAAAAATACATTTTTTTTAAAGTGGACCTAGCACTGAATGCAAATAAAGACTCCTAGGTTTGCTTCCCTAAATCTACCACTGAGTCCCATTATGTAATCATTTTCACCTTACTTGTTTTGCCCTCTTAAAAAAATAGTACTAGAACCCCTACTGGGTGGCTCAGTTGGTTGGAGTGTCACCCTGTACACCAAAAAGGTTGAGGGTTTGATTCCCGATCAAGGCACATACCTGAGTTGTGGGTCTGGGCCTGTAGGGGAGGCAACCAATCCATGTTTCTCTCCCACATCAATGTTTCTCTCTTTCTCTCAAATCAGTGAAACCTAACAATGACTGGCTGAGGATAAAACAACAACTGATATAGTGCCTGCCTTCCTGGGATCCACAGTCTCTCTGGGCCTCCGTTTCCTTTTATTTATCATGAATTTGTAGATCAAAAAAATTGATTTTAGAGAGAGGAAGGGGGAGAGAGAGAGAAACATTTATCGGTTGCCTCCTGTATGTGCTCTAACGGGGGAATCGAACCCACAACCTAAGTATGTGCCCTGACCCAGAACAGAACCCACAACTTTTTGGTGCATTGGACAACACTCCAACCAACTATGTCCCCCTGGCCAGGGCAAAACTAAAAATTTTAAAGATCATTTTCAAACATACCTAGAAGAAATAGTATAACTGAACTCTTCATCACACAGCTTCAATAACGCTCAATATTTGCCTTTTTAAAAATAAACTCTTAAAAAATGTGGTAAAGTACAGCATTCCCCCCTTATCTGTAGTTTCGCTTTCCATAGTTTCAACTACCCACAGTCAAGCTTGGTCCAAAAATATTAAATGGAAAATTCCAGAAATAAACAATTCGTAAGTTTTCAATTTTGCGCCCACCTGAGAAGCGTGATAAATCTCGCACCCTCCCACTCTGTCCTGCCTGGCAAGTGAATCATCCCTTTGTCCAGCTGTATACACTCCCCGCCCGTTAGTCACTTCAGAGCCCTCTGGGTTATCAGGTCAACTCACCTGGTATTGCAGTGCTTGTGTTCAGGTAACCCTTATTTTACTTAATAATGGCTGCAAAACACAAGGGTAGTAATGCTGGCAATTTGGAACCGCCAGGGAAGCTGTGAAGTATTTACTGTAAGTGCAAAGATAAAAGTTCTCGACTTAATTGTCCTGTTTTATTATTAGTTGTTGTTAATCTCTTACTGTGCCTCACTTATAAATTAAACTTTACCATAGGTATGTATGTATAGGAAAAAACATGGTACATATGAGGTTCGGTACTATCTGTGGTTTCCAGCATCTGTTGGGGGTCTTGGATCATATCCTCCTCAGATAAGGGGGGGACTACAGTATATAAGTATAAATTTTATACAGTAACATAAAATTTCCCGTCTTCATTTTTAAGTGTACAGTTCAGTAGTGTTAAGTATATTCACACTGTTGTGCAACCAACTTCCAGAAATTAACTAGAGTTCATAATGCTGACCTGCAGAGGAGTGAAGGTTTTAAAAACTAGTTTAAGAGGTATTATATGTGTACATATCTTGCCATTGCCCCCTTTTTTTTTTTTCTTTCCAATTTTTTTTATTAAGGTATTATAAAAAAAAAGGTATTATAATACCTTAATAAAAAAAATTGGAAAGAAAAAAAAAAAACTAGTTTAAGAGCTTTAAACTATTTCATAGTCAAAGGTAATTTATTCACTTACCACAGAAGCTTTCTGGGTACCGAATTTTGAAATCTTTTTCCTTTGTTGAAGAAATGTCTAAAGGCTCCACATGGAACCCAGGATGTGTGTAACTGCACCCTCAGGACTACTCTGAAATCTACCACTCATCAAACTGACTGATACGATGGTCCTTTCAAGTCGGCTGTCTCTTCAATCAACTCCCTCACTGAAGGAATTTCAAATCAAGTATAAATCTCTGCAGTAGTACTTCTATAGAGAGCCGTGTAATCAAATCTCTTTTTTAAAAAAAGACACCCTTTTATTTGTAGACCTCCACTTCAAGTGAAAATGAAACAATTCAATTCATTGGGCTGCTTTTTGGCAGCCTACCTATAGGTTTCACAAACCGCTTTTCACAGAGGTATCTGGAGAGTTCATCGACTGGCAGACCTAGTTAACAGGCCAACTGAACTACAGGGCACTCACTGGTTTCCTTTTTCTCTCCCCGATTTACTTTTGGTATGTTGTTGGACTACGGACACACTTAAATCGTATTCTAGAAAAGTTTTGCAGCCTACATTCTGACTGTTCAACCAGTAGCACGTGATAGAGAACCAGACTCGGGTCAATTTCAGACCTTATTCAGGACTGTACTATTCTCCTGTAACCAATAAAAAAACAAACAAACAAAAAAAAAACTGGCTGCAACCGAAGTGGGTAACAATAGTAAATGCACAGGCCGAAAAAAGATAAGCTTGTCTCCACTGCCACGGATGCTTCCCCTTTTTAAATCTGATTTTTAGAAATGCCGGTGGTGTTCCATACCACTTTCTAGTTAGACCCTTTTCTAGTTAAGGGCCAGGAGTGGCAGAAATCTTATAGCTCCTTTAAGGGATATGTATAATAGTTGAAACAATATGGTCCTCATATTTGGCCATCCAATTGCACGTGTGAGACCCAGAACACAGGAAAGTGCTGTTTAAATACACATAAATACTGAGGTCCAAATTAAATCCACCACCAGCGGTCACATGCTGGGCCCTGGCTGCCATGGAACCACGTTTCCTAATCCCCGGGTATTTGAAGGCTATAAAAAGCTCCCTTAGGGGCACTTGTTTCCCACAACTCTGAGCTGCCGGGAAGTTAAGACAAGGGCATCTGGAGGCCTTAATGCCCAAACTAGAAAGCGTTAGGCTAACACCCTGATTAGAGATTAACTACTCTGAAAACCTGAAGCACGTTTTAAATGCTTGCCCTTTCTCACTTCTCTGTGTGCACACACCACCCCAGCCTGCATGAACTAGTCATACTGTCAGCTCTATTGTGGATGCTGTGTACCGTCCATATATGACTGGTCCACCGCGTGCATGGACCCATTGGTTGTGAACAGGGTGGCAAAGTCTGTGCCTTCAATGGATGCCCTGGTCTGATAACCCGAAACCCTCCATCCTACCCCCACGCTTCCAGGCTGTTTTCTGTGAGGTAGGGTGAGCAAGGGAGGGGTGCAGTGGGTGAGTGGCTCCAGAAGCTGCCCAGGGCCTGGCGGGTGCCTGGGCTCCCCGCTTCCCACCCACCCCGACGGGGACGAACTCACCTCCAGTTTGTCTGTCAGCTCCTTGTGCATTTGTTCGTACTGCCGGCTCATGTCCTGGTTCTTCTCGAGCAGCGCCTTGCCCAGCCGGGCCGCCAGCACCAGATCCTTCTCCTTCTGCCGGATCACCGACAGCAGCTCGGGGTCCTGGGCGGGCAAGGGCAGCAGTCCGGCCTCCTCGGCCAGGGGCCCGGGCTCGGCCGGAGGCTGCTCTCCGAGGTCGGACGGCCGTTCCCCGGCCGCCAGCAGCGCCAGCTCCTCCTCTAACGCCAGTTCCAGCTCCCCGGGCCCCCCGGGGAAGGAGACCTGGGCGGCGGCGGCTGGACTCCCGATGGTGTCCGTGGCCGCGGTGGGCAGCTCCATGCAGCAGGCGCTGTCCGGTTCTGCGGGTGCTGAAGCGCGGCCGGCCAAGCCCAGGCAGAAGGCGGACATGGCCCGCGCGCGCGGAGCCCGCAGCGGTGCGGCCCGGCCGGCGCGCGCCAGGCTGCAGGGGGAGGGGCCCCGCCGCACCGCCCCGCGCCTCGCCCGCCTCGCGCCGCGGCACGCGCCCCCCGGGCCCCGCGAGTCCTGGGCGCGGCGCGCGCCGGCCCGCCCCTCCCCCACGCCGGCGGCACGCGCCCCTCCGCCCGCCCCCGGGCTCAGCTGCTCCGCGCGCCGCGGAGGAGGGGTGGCTCCGGGAAGGCCCAGCGAAGGAAGACTAAGGGCCGCGAGGCGAGGGGAGGTCGCGGGGAGGAACGCCGCCGCCGCCGCCGGGTTTTCAGCCGCCCTGTTGCTGTTGCTGTTGCCGCTGCCGCTGCCGCCACCGGCCGGGCAGCGCTTCACGGGGCCGGCTGCGCTCCGCTGTCGCTTCGACGCGCGCTGCTGCTGCTGCTGCTGCCGGCGGCCACTCTCCGCAGCCGCGCTCCATGTCCCTCCGCGCGGCGGCAGCCCCGGCAGCAGCGGCGGCGGCGGCGGCTGCTGCAGGCGCCGAGGCGGCGGCTCCACATCGCGCGCCGCGCAGCCCGGCGAGCTCCTTCCTGCCTTTCGGGGCCCCTCGCGCTCACCGGACCGCCCGCACCCCGCCCCGGGCTTCCGGCCGCGCCCCTCGCCCCGCCCCCTGCCGCCGCCTGACGCGCGCGGGCACCTGTTCGCCGCGCCGCGCGGGATTCGCCGGCTCCTGGGTCTCCTCGGCGGCGCCAGGTGGCGCCGGTGCCGTAACCCCTGCGCGGCCTCACGCCCGGGGCGGCGCGCGGGGCGGCTGGCACCTCCCTGAGGCTCCCTCCACGCCCGGGACCCGCGGTGCCCCAAGGGGCGCTCGGCCCCCTCAAGGTGCGGCCCGGCCCCCAGCACACTCCGCGCGGGGTGTGGCCTCGGTCTCCCGTGGGAACCCGGCCCCGCCCCGGCCCGGCCTCGCTCCCACCGGGGGGCTGGGGAGTCCCACCATCTAGCGAGGCTCAGGCTTGGGCGGCCTGCGAGGGGCCGGGAGACATTCCCTGGGACCGGGAGACATTCCCTGGGACCGGTGGCCCAGCCCCAGAGACGCGTGGTCACCGGGGAGGTCCGCCCCCGCGAGGGCGAAGCCGTCGGGAGAGGGAGCCCTAGAGAGCGGGAGAAGGGGCTGTCTCAGAAGCCGGCATCTTGATGATGACTCAGGGATGTGAGGGACCAGAACCTCGAAAATAACAGCCTGAAAGAAAGGAATTATATTGAGAAACAACGAAAAAACACCTCTCACTGAGGGGAATGTGGAACAAAGAAACGCCCCTAATAATCACTTCTGCTTCTGAGGCGCGTGGCAGGTGCCAAGGCTGGTGCTAAGGGATGTGCACGCGTTGTCGTAGGTGATCCTCGCGAGGACCTAGGAAGTGAGCTCGGGCACTCTTCCCACTTTACGGAGGAGGAAATCGAGGCCCGTCGTTGCTCAGGTCATTGCAACAGGATCCGACCCTGGCAGGCTGACCGGGTTCAGGTAAAGCGTTACTTCCTCCCAAGCGAGGACCAGAGGAAGATGGTGAGGAGCGCCTCCCGCGGGGATCAGAAGGAAGACTGAGCCCACTCACTGGTCAGTCTGTCCTTGCTCTGACCTCATTGGTGATGCTCCGTCTCCTATTTTCAGAAACTGCCCTTTCTGAAGCTAGAGTCGGCCCGGTCCTCTCCCTTTCCTCTTGGACAACATCCCATTTTTAGTTAGATCATGCCTTGATTCTTTCCCCACAGTGGGATGAGAATTTCAGGACAAGAGGCCGAAATGGGTCAAATGTTTCTCCTGGCTTTTATTCCTTACTAGAGGCCCAGCGCACGATTCAATCGTGCGGGTAGGGTCCCTAGGCCTAGCCTCCTGCGATCAGGGCCATCTTCTGCCTGTTCGCCAGTCCCCAGGCCCAATGCTGCCTCCGCCGCCGCCACTGAGCTGCCAGGCTGTTGGGATCCCCAGCTCATCCCCAGCCACTGCTGCTGCTGCTGGGGCTTGAGGCGCTGACGAAGGGGAGCACGGCAGGGGATCCGGGTGCGGACAACCGGCTCCCCACCTCCGATGGCAGCGGAGCTGGGCAGGGGATCCGGGTGCGGACAACCGGCTCCCCGCCTCCGATGGCAGCGGAGCTGGGTGTCCAGGGTGTCCGAAGCAGCCCCCCTCAGCGGCCGCCAATCCAGCCGTTGAGAGGCGGGGGGGGGGGGGGGGGGGGGGGGGACGCGGGAGTCCCGCGCCTCTCAATGGCCGGATATGCCACCTCGAGTCCCGCCCCCCAGCCTCCCACCGCTCAATCGTGGGCTTAGCGGAGTGATGGTTATTTGCATATTGCCTTTTTATTATGAAGGATTAAATTCAGGGCATATACACTGCTTTCTACCCTCGGGCTGAGGGTGAGAATCTGAAAGGCCTTGAGCCTTAGGGCTGGCTTTGTTCACTTGCTGACTGGAAAGGAGAGAGACAATAAGGGGTCCCACATCAATCTTAGAGCTCAGTTTTGCAATTCCCCTTTGTCTTTTTTGCTCAGGAAAGGACATGTTTCTCCCTAATTAGAAACAGAATTCCTAATCCAGAGGGGTTTCGGCTGTTTATTTTTCCTTGATCCAGACGTGCAGCCTATCTTTCCAAAAGGTGTTTGGCCTGCCTTTCTAGAATTCAGTGGGCCTGCTCCATTAGACTTACCTGTTACTGTGAGAACTTTCCCCAGCGCTAACTAGCTCACAGTGTTCCACTGCTGACCTGGCCAGGAAGCGGTCATTTCCTACAGGACAGGTTTGCCCTCAGCGCTGTCTCCCTGTGAGTAATCAGAGGAGACCAGCCCAAGTTTGGAGAACTATTTAGGATAGTGGTTCTTACACATTTTGGTCTCAGAACCTCTTTACACTCTTAAAAATTATTGAAGATTCCAAAAACTTTTAGTTTGAGTAGATTGAGATATTGATATTTACCATATTAAAAATCAACTGATAACATTTATTACCTCATTTTAAAATACTTATAATAAACCTATTACATATTAACATGTGTTTTAGTAAAAAAAAAAAATCACTATGTAGTCCCAAATTTAAAAAGAATGAGAGAACTGGCATTATTATTATTTTGTTGTTAATCCTCACCCAATGATATTTTCCCCATTGATTTTAGAGAGAGTGGAAGGGAGGAGGAGAGACACAAAGAGAGAAACATTGATATGAGAAAGAAATATCCATCAGTTGCCTCCCATACCCATCCCAACTGGGGATCGAACCTGCAACCTTTTGGGGAAGGGGACAATGCTCCAACCAACTTAGCTACCTGGCTAGAGCATCAGGCACATTCTTAAGGGAAACTAGCTTTATTTTTTTCCCCCTTTGGTAGCACATGGCAGTGAAGAATAATATACCCACCAATACATGTTGGTCCCACTGCTTTGATTCATGCTAAGGTTTCTGTAGTGTTGCCCACCTTTGCTTTGGCACCATCAGTACAAATGTCAACAGTGAAAAATGAAAATGGTATTAGACCATTAGTATTTTAAAATTAGTTATACTATTATTTTTTAAAATATATTTCATTGATTTTTTTTTTTATAGAGAGGAAGGGAGAGGGATAGAGAGTTAGAAACATTGATGAGAGAGAAACATTGATCAGCTGCCTCCTGCACACCTCCAACTGGGGATGTGCCCGCAACCAAGGTACATGCCCTTGACCAGAATCGAACCTAGGACCTTTCAGTTCCCAGGCCGATGCTCTATCCACTGAGCCAAACCGGTTAGGGCTAGTTATACTATTATTAATAAAATTATGTTGTTTCACTTTATAGACCTCATGAAAGGGTCTTTGGGACTTTCGGGAGTTTGTAAACCACAGTTTGAGAACTGTTGATTTGGAGCCATTTAAGACCATTAGGTCAGCCTTGAGCTAAGAAGAATAACTAAGTACCTGCCTATATGGAAATTAGTGCCAGAATTTAAAACTCATCAAAGCAAAGCTTATTGTTTAGTTTATTCTGCTTCATACTAGAATAATAGTAGCTAAAACTAGCTTTACATTCCTTACATCCTTTATATGACATCTCATTTAATCCTCACAATAACCTATAATGTTAATGTGTAATCCCAATATATATATTACTTGACACTATGATGCTAGTGCTTTAGGCCTGACTGACTCCTTTTATTTATTTACTAGAGGCCCAGGGCACAAATTCGTGCACTGGTGGGGTCCAGCTGCCCGGCCCCAATAGGGGCGGATCGGAGCAGGGCCTGTCAGGAGGTGGTTGGCTGGCTAGCCCCTCCCCCAATCGGGCAGGTTCACTGGCTGCAGTGGGCGTCATAGCAACCGGTTGTTATAGCGTTCCGGTTGCTGGCTTTTTATATATATATAGATTAATATATATTTTTATTGATTTCAGAGAGGAAGGGAGAAGGAGAGATTGAAACATCAATGAGAGAGTACCATGAATCGGCTGCCTCCTGCATGCCCCTACTGGGGATAGAGCCCACAACCTGGGCATGTGCCCTTGACCTGAATCGAACCCAGGACCATTCAGTCTGAAGGCTGATGTTCTATCTGCTGAGCCAACCCAGCCTGACTGACTCTTAATTACTATACCTCACTTCACATTTTTATTATTTATATATTCCTTTAAATATATTTGTATTAATTTTGCTTTTGGTACCTGGATATTCTGGTTGGACTTGGATATGACTGATCTTAATCTACTATGGATAGATTTCTACTATGGATGGAAATTTTCCTTCTAAGAAATCCTATTTCCAAATATGGCAACACTCATTGAATTTCCCCAAGTTGTTTTATTAACATCTTGATCTGCAAAAACTGCGAAGTGTAAAAGACAAAACATTTTCCAGAAAATTTGAAAAGTAAAGCATTGAAGAAACACCAGGAGCTGGCAAAACATGTGACAACGCAGTTCTACGCTTGATATTTTTATTCAGCGATTACAAGTGTGTGTGCATTTTTTCAAGTGGTATATTTTATTTATGAACTAGTGGTGGGAACATAAAAGTCTCAAAATTTTCTCAAATGTAATCAAAAAGCTTTTTTTAATGTATTTTGGAGATGAATTGATTCAACATTTTGCAAAACGTGGTGTGTATACTGGACTTGATTTTAAAAAATATTTTTATTGATTTAGTAGAGGAAGGGGGGGAGAGAGAGAGAGAGAGAGAGAGAGAGAGAGAGAGAGAGAGAGAGAAACAATAAATGATGAGAGAGAATCATTGATCGGCTGCCTGCTGCACGCTTCACACTGGGGATCAAGCCTGCAACCCGGGCATGTGCCCTGACCGGGAACCCAACTGTGACCTCCTGGTTCATAGGTTGACCTTCAGCTACTGAGCTGGCAGGGCTGAACTTGATTTTTAAGGGAAAAACATTAACTTCAGTGGCTGGTGCTCACCAGCGTTGGCCTTAGCAGACACCCTCTTCTCCCTGGCATGGGAGTGTGCTTTCTCTCTGCCCACCAGCGTGCCTCAGCTCGCCCTGCTGGCGCCCTTTCTCAGTCCCACCGAGAGTTGCAGCAACTCCCCACCCCCATCTCTAGGTTCTCACCCCCATCTCTCGCACCTTTCCCCTCAACTCTCCAGGGCCCTCTCCTGGGCCTCAACCCCCACCCCACTCCTTTTCCCTTTTCCCAGATCACCATTGTGCCTGAATCTCCACCTTCAGCCTCACCGTGTCCTCACCCTGCCAAGCTCCTTGTTTCTCTCAGAGCCTGGTACACTTTACTCAAGTCTCATCCTGTCCCTCCCCCCTGATTCGCCCTCCCTCAGCTTCTGTCCCTTTCTTTCCACCACCATTTCTGTCCAACTTTTCTCTTCCAGGTGCGAGTTCCCTTCTTCCAAAAGGATTTACTTAACACCCCGGGTCAGACTGCCTTTTTACCTGTACCCGTTATTTTCTAACTACGTAGAAAATGCTCATGAGTTTTGAGCTCCAGACCCATCTCTCCCTTAGCAGGCATTTTCGATCTTTCCCCTTACCGATGAAGAGCATGGACTCTGGAGCCAGCCTTCCTGGGCTGGAATCTCAGTTCTGCCACTTATGACTTGGGTGATCTTTTTTTAAAAATTTCTTTATTGATTAAGGTATTACATATGTGTCCCTATCCCCCCATTAATCCCCCACCCCCCCACCCCCGACTTGGGTGATCTTGAATCTCTATGCTTTAGTATACTCCTTTATAAAATGAGGATAATAATAACAGTTATCTAATAAGATCATTATTAAGACAAAAAAATTTCATATATGTAAAGCACTTAAAATGGTGCAGCCCTAGCTGGTTAGGCTCAGTGGATAGAGCGTCAGCCCATGGGCTGAAAGGTTCCGGGTTTGATTCTGGCCAAGGGTCCATACGGGAGGCAACCAATCAATGTGTCTCTCTCACATCGATGTCTCTCTCTGTCTACCCCCCTCCCTTCCACTCTAAAAATAAATGGAAAAATATCCTCAGGTGAGGAATCCTATATAATAATCCTATATAATAAAAGGCTAATATGCAAATAGACCGAACAACTGAACAACAGGTTGCTATGACGTGTGCTGACCCCCAGGGGGCCCAGGGAACATCGCGGGTGGTGGCTATGGTGGGATGGTGGAGCAGGTGAGTCGGGGGTGCCAGACCAAGGCGGGGCACCAGTCACTGTCATCAGGGTGAGCCTCTGGTGGTTACTGAAAATTCTTTGCTCCCACACACTGTGGTCCTCAGCGTCGTCAGCAGGTGTGAGTGGTGGCTGCCGCTCAATCGCCCTGAGGGCTTCTCCACCTCCTCCTGCTCCTGAGGGGCGATTGGGGCAGCAGCCGCCTCTCGTCCCTGCTGCTGGCACCGGCCCCAATTGCTCCATGCCGTCAGCGGGTGCCAGTGGGGCCGGCACTGTCAGCGAGTGGGAGCAGCGGTGGCAGGAGCGGGGGCTGCTGGCAGACAGGGGACCAGGGGCCACAGTGGGAGGGGCCGGGCGGGGCATGAAGGATGGGCCGAGACCCACCCCTGTGCCCACCGCAGCCTCTCAGCCCACTGTTCCTTTCGAGGTGCACAAATTCGTGCACTGGGCCCCTAGTAAATAAATAAGTAAATAAATAAATGGTACATGGCACATGGTAGGCACAATGTAGGTGTTTGATAAAATACCTGAGCACAGATCTCTCCCTCTGACACCATAATCTTTTCTAATTTTTGCATCTGTCTTTCCCTTATCTACCTGTTTCCTTTTAAAATCAATTTAAGTTAAAAAATGAGTCAACCCAGATAAAAATAATAATGATAGAATTGGCATTGGGTATGGCAAAATCATGGTGGTGATATGGATAGGACTGAAATCGGTGTAGAATAGAATTATTGAGGGCGATGGTCTGGGGTTTCTGGGTGAGATCTGGCGTTTAAGCATCTGTGTCCGTTCGAGCAAGGCATTCAATGTGTGTGGGCTTTGGTTTCCTCGTCTACATGGTGAGAGGTTGGGCTGGATGGTCATCCTTCGTCTTTTAAGCTAGTGGTTCTCAACTGGGAGTGCTTGTGCCCCCTGGGGACATTGGGCAATATCTGGAGACATTTTTGGTTGTCACAGCGGGGAGCAAAGGTTGCTACTGGCATCTAGTGGGTAGAGGCCAGAGATGCTGCTCAACATTCTGCAATGCCAGGACGGCCCACAGCAAGCATTTTCTGTCCACAAATGTCAACAGTGCTGAGGTTGAGCAACTGTGATCTAAAATGACAGGCTTCTGCAATTTGACATGGGATTTGTTCCCCGAAAAGGAATCCACGGGCTATACACAAGAGAGTCTATGATGTGAGCCCATGGGTGCTTTTGGCTGCTTCTAGGAATTCCCATTGGGAAACAGAGCCATACCACTTAGGCAAACAAACAAGCAAAAAAAAAAAAAAATCCTTTTGTTTTGAGCTGAATTGCTCTCAACATTGACTAAATGGCTCCCTACTCTCCCTCTCCCTCTTCTAATGATTTGGCTGTTTCCATTGCCCAAACTCATCAGAAAATTACTACTTTATGCTCAAGAGTTGGCTATATTTTGTTCTTCACTGCCCACATTTAGAAAGATTTGTGATTTAATTTTCTCTGTATCCACATCTTTCTATTTCTTTTCAATGATCTTGGCCCTAAAATCACTGCTGATGTGTTTTGCTACATGTATCATTTATCTGAAGCTATTTTTAGGCATTTCCTAGTTTTATTTCATTTCAAGAATTTCTCAAACATTTGTTATGTCTTGTTCTTTTTGCATCACATTCTGGTTTAATCTGTTGGCAGGCAAGATATTTATACCTATTGATACTGCTCATACTAACAGTTTCTTAAGTGAATTTCTCTCCCCCCGCCCCCCGTAGTTTTCTTTGTCAATTTTAAAGCTAACTGATTTTATAAATAGTATATCATCCAGTTGCCAGGACAACTGAATATGTTTGCTGGTGGGTAGGTAGGATGCCTTAAAAATCTATTTTTCATAATTTGTGGTATCATTGCTATTACTACCCTCTGGCTCTTGGGAGAAATAAGTTTTTGTTGGTGATGAAATATCTTTATGGGTGAATTAATTTTTAAAAATTCCCAAGTTCTAATGAAAGCCAATGGATAATACAGTTATCAGAGCAGTTGGCCAGTAGGTATTTATTGATTAATCAACAAAAGTTGGTATGGATTTGGAATTAACATTATATAAGACCTTCAAATTTTATCTTCAAGGAGTATTTCATCATTGATTGTGTAAGAGTGTGGTCACATTGGACAGTCACTATAATCATGTGGCTTGTCAATAGCTTACACCAGAGGAAATAAACATAGTGGTTAAGAACATGTTTCTAGAGTAAGACCTAACTGAGGCTCCCCCAGTTACTAACTGATCCTTGGACCACCTCTCTGACCACCAGGCAATGTGTAAGTAAATAATTTTGTTCACTAAGGTATTATTAAGGCATAGCACAGTGCCTATAGTCGGATCTTGATACATTTTTATGATGAATAAATGATATATGTAGAGTGCCCTGGCCGGTGTCGCTCAGCGGTTACAGTGTTGGCCCACACACCCAAGGGTTTCAGGATTGATTACCAGTCAAGGGCAGGTACCTTGGTTGCAGGTTTAATCCCTGGCCTGCTCAGAGCACGTGTGGGAGGCAACCAATCAACGTGTGTCTCTCACATTGATGTTTCTCTCTTCCTCCCTCCCTCCACTCTCTCTGAAAAATCATTGGAAAAAAATATCCTCAGGTGAGGATTAACACAAATAAAGTAAAATAAAAATAATATATGTAAAGCACTTAGCACATTGCCCAGCATAGTCAGTGCTCACTCAATACGATGTTAGGAAAAGAACACCTTGATCTCAGAATGCCGGATTTGTTACATACTAACTTGGTTGGTATTAACCTCTTCATTTACTCAGACCATTTATTATATAGAGGCTGTGGTGTTAGATACTATGTCGGAAGCAAAAATATATATGCTATGATACTTGCAGATGTGCCTCTGAGGTTACTAACCTGGGCAAAGAATGATAGTGCTAGGAAGAGAGAGAGACTCAGCAACTATGGCTGCAGCCAAGGACACCTGGCTCCTACAGGGAAATAAGACACGCATGTAATCAGTATAAATACAGCCATCACAAGAGTGAGTTGTTGATAAGATGTTGGTCAGGAATTGTATTAATGGGTTTGAAATTGGAAAGTTTCCTCATCCGGAAGAAAAGTTCTTGAAGGAAAACTAGAATGGATGGAGAAGGGCTAGAATATTTGACAGGAGGAGCAAGGTGGTCCTCTGTGTTTGGAAAAGCATTGGTGAAGGCCTGGTGGTGGGAAGTGGAGAGTAAACATAGCTCCGTGCCTATGGGAATGGTAGCGTCTCTCCTTTATCGGTGTGACCACAGGTGGAGTGACCACTGCCCCATCTGCAGCAAAGCACACTGGGCTTCTCTTCCCGAAAGCCCTCCCCCCCCGCCCCCCGCCCAGCCCCAATCTAGTAAAGGAAGGGATTAGAGAGAGAAGCGGGCCCTCCTGATGGGTTTAGAAATATTTGCATAGAAGAAAGCTGTGTGCAGCTTTTATTATACATTTGCATTTACAAAAGTCAAGAATTTATATTCAAGAAGACATGTGAAATGACCCATTAAAAGAAGAGAAGATGGCAAAGACTCAGAAACTGATCCCAGAATTTATTTTAATTGAAGAAAAACCAAGAAATACATCAAAGGTATAAATCTGCATTTCCCTGGGGTCTCCATGGTGTGATTCAGCTCTTTTTTAGTAAGTGGGTCAGAAAACTGCTAATTCTGTGAGGATTTTGTTCAACTGCACTCAGCTGGTATATTTGTTTCTTGCAGAACTAAAAAAAAAAGTATGCTAAGATTGTCAAAGTTGATATCAACCTAGTGTCAAACTGCTTTGTTTATCAACCATGAATACAGTCTTAATTTTCTTTTCTTTTTTTAAATACATTTTTATTGATTTCAGAGAGGAAGGGCGAGAGAGAGAGAGAGAAACATTAATGAGGAGAGAGAATCATTGATTGGCTACCTCCTGCACGCCCCCCACTGGGGACCAAGCCCGAAATCCGGGCATGTGCCCTTAACCAGCATCGAACCTGGGACCCTTCAGTCCACAGGCCGATGCTCTATCTGCTGAGCCAAACCAGCTAGGGCCAGTCTTAATTTTCTTGATTGAAAGTCTGTCCTTTTAATTAGCAAGTAGTGAGTGACAATAATGTTTGCACCTTTATTTTGAAACTAGAGGCCCAGTGCATGAAAATTCGTGCACTGGGCGGGGGGGGGGGGGGCAGGGTTCCTCAACCCGGCCTGCACCCTCTCGCAGTCTGGGACCCCACGGGGATGTCCACCTGCTGGCTTAGGCCTGCTCCCCGGGGGATCGGGCCTAAGCTGGCAGTCAGACATCCCTCTGGCAGCCCAGGAGCCTGCGGGGGAGTGGGCCTAAGCCGCAGTTGGACATCCCTAGCACAGCCAAGGAGGTGGGAGAGGATCCCACCATCGCGGCTGCACTCGCAGCCATCAGCCCGACTTGTGGCTGAGCAGAGTTACCCCTATGGGAGCACACTGACCACCAGGGGGCAGCTCCTGCGTTGAGTGTCTTCCCCCTGGTGGTCAGTGCACGTCATAGCGACTGATCATTCCACTGTTAGGGTCAATTTGCATATTACCCTTTTATTATATAGGATGCTGTGTCCCATGTTGCACAACTCTATGTATAGCTCATACAGTGACACTGTAACACAGGGAGTCTCAAGCAGAATGAAATTCAACAGGCAAACCATTGTACTAAACAGGGACAAATACAGGAGCTGATATGTTGGTTTTCTGGAAACAGAGCTCAGGTTTAAAAACATAAGCCATGAGTTAGCATGGAAGAGCTATTTTTTTTTCCAGTTTTGGTAAAATACACATAACATAAACTTTACATTTTTGTCATTTTTAAGTGAACAATTCAGTGGCATTGATTATATTCACATTGTTGTGTTACCATTGCCACCAGCATTCATAGAACGCTTTGTTTTGCAAAACTGAACATCTGTACCCATTATACAATAACTCCCCATCTCCCTTCTCCCAGCCCCTGGCAACCACTGCTGTACTTTCGATCTCTATGAATTTGACTATTCTAGATATGCCGTACATGGGATCATTCAGTATTTGTCCTTTTGTAACTGGATTCTTTCACTTAGCATAATGATCTCAAGGCTCATTGTAGTATGTATCAGAATTTCCTTCCTTTTTAAGACTAATATTCCATTATATGTACATGCCACATTTTGTTTATCCTTTCATCAGTTAATGGACACTTGGGTTGCTTCCACCATTTGGCTATTGTGAATAGTGCTGCTATGAACATGAGGATACAAATATCTCTTCAAGTCCCTACTTTTAATTCTTTTGAGTATATACCCAGAAATGGAATTGTTAGATCATGTGGAAATTCTATTTCTAAAGTTTTAAGGAATCTCCATATGTTCCCCATAGTGATGGAGAGCTATTTTAAAATCATCTGACATTGAGATACACTTATTCATTCATTCCTTCACTCTCATTCTTTCAACAAACATTCCTGAGGATTTGCCTTATATAATGACAATGCTAGGCTTGGTGGAGTTTATAATTAAGACTAATTTGGTGGTATAAAAGGAATCTATAAAATAAATATACAATGTAGTACTCCTAAGCCAGAACAAGGCTTGAATTCAGGGATTCAACACCATTTTTTGAAATGTTGCTTATCAGAGGAGAAGTTGGTCTGTTTGGAAGCACAGAAAAAGAATCAAGGGGGTAACTATCAGGAGTCCCATTAAATTACGGCTCAGGAATAGAGTTCTAGTTTACAGACTCATTAAGGAGATTATCCCAAGAAGAGCAGAGTGTGTCTAAATAACTATGCGGAGGGACGCTTTTTTACCTCATTCTCCTGATTCTCTTAGTTCTAATTATATGCTCCTTAAACTGTGTTCTGACTGCAATTTGGCTTCTCTGCCTACAAAGAGAGAATGTTTTTGGTCATGCCAACCACAACATCCTGGTCTTTGAGAGCTTAAATATTTCTCATCATAATTAATAATTTGGCATCTTGGTTTTGAACATTAGGCTTATTGAGCTCTAATGAATGTCAGTGCAATTCTAAAATATTTTGCTGCTACTGATATGCTGGCCACGTCAGATTCCTAAGCCTCTTAGACCGTAGACCAGAGCCAGGCCATAGATGTCTCCGAACCTCAGTTTCCTTATCTGAAAATGGAAATCAAAAACAGTACCTACCTCATAGAGTTGTTGTACTGATGATATAAACTCCGTGCCTCTCACATAATAAGCACTATGCCGTGCTGAGTCTTGTTACTAATGGGAACTGAACTCACCTATGAGATTTCTTGGTAGACAAAGTCTGACCTCGCAGAGCCCACATGCTTCTCTTCTGCTGGAATCTGCACACCTCTCTCTTTTTTTAAATATATTTTCTGGCCATTTAAAAAAATAATATATTTTATTGATATTTTACAGCGAGGAAGGGAGAGGGATAGAGTTAGAAACATCAATGAAAGAGAAACATTGATCAGCTGCCTCTTGCACACCCCCTACTGGGGATGTGCCCGCAAACGAGGTACAGGCCAGAATCAAACCTGGGACCCTTCAGTCCGCAGGTCGATGCTCTATCCACTGAGCCAAGCCGGTTAGGGCTGCACACCTCTTATAGGCAAAGTGCAGGCCACGTTGTGAGGGAGCCATCCCTGGTTGCCTTCCTGCCTCCTCTTTTGCCGCCTCTCCCTCTCTTTCCAAGCACTGCACACCCTCAGGATTTTCTGCCACGGCCAGACAAAGCCAGCACCCCCGCGGGGAGTAGCGCAAGCTCTGGCCTTCACATAACCCAGCTTGCAGGTCCCTGGCAAGGTTACTGTAGTCAGTACAACAAATTTATTGATGCCAATGAAGTCATGACTGAGAGCGGCTATGGATTACACATGCGTCCATTTTAACCTTCCCAGAAATGTATTGCCAACACCCAAAGGAATGCTCTCACATGGTAGAATTTAATTGACTGTGATTGGCCAATAAAAGGGAAAACTTTGGGGTCATATGAGGCCCATTGGTGCCCTCTTTCAGGTCTATTGTTTTCTCTACTGTCCTTTTAAAGAATTCTGGGCCCATTACAGAAAGAAACTTGCACTTGTGTGAACTCAAGGGGTTCGATGAGATTTGCAGGATTTTGAGTGAGAGCTGGGAAATTCTTGGGCTAAGTTAGGGGTTTCAGGTGTGGGTGAGTTGCTGAACAGTAATGATAAGGGCCAGGGCAGAAGAGTAATATGAAATGGAGCTGATCAGAGTCTAGGACAGATATTGACTGTTTCTTTTTTGGAGCAAACTAGGTCCAGGGGACCTGGAGCAAGGAGATGATCTAGCTGCCATTAACTTTGCTACTTTCTAACTATGAGTCAATATACGACACCAAAACAAGTGTATGATTTAGAAAATCACAAAATTCAATTGAAGAATTGGTAAACAGAACTTCCAAAGAAATTGTGAGTGAATAGAATTATTTAACCTGAGATAAGTGATAACATATCCTGTGTTACATTATTGAAGGTGGTTGTATAAGTCAGGGTTCTCCAGAGAAACAGACCAATAGGATAAATAGATGATAAATTTATTGTAGGAGTGGGCTCACATGGTCATGGAGGCTGAAAAATCTCACCACCTGCTGGCCCCAAGCTGGAACACCAGGAAAGCTGGTGGTGTGCTTCAGTCCAAATCCAAAGGCCCGAGAATTGGGGAGATGCTGGGGTATGCCAGAAATACTATTTTACCAGCTGGAGTTCCCTTAGCCCCTTATTTCTATGTCATTAGACATGGAAAATTAACCATCACTTGCCCTAGCCAGTATGGCTTAGTGGATAGAGCGTCGGCCTGCAGACTGAAGGGTCCTGGGTTCGATTCCGGTCAAGGGCACATGCTGGGGTTGCGGGCTCTATTCCCAGTAGGTGGCATGCAGGAGGCAGCCAATCAATGATTCTCTCTCATCATGGATGTTTCCATCTCTCCCTTCCTTTCTGATATTAATAAAAATATATTTAAAAAAGAAAATTAACCATCACAGTGGTGATCAATTACTCTCTAACTACACTGAGGATTTTAGTTAAGTATCAAGTAAAAGTTTCTAAAAATGCTGGTTGCCTGACCCTAAAATCATTTACTGAATTTACAGACTCTGGGCTGCTTTTAAAAATGGAAGTGGTAAATGACAAGTGCTGGCGAGGATGCGGAGAAAAAGGAACCCTCGTACACTGCTGGTGGGAATGCAGACTGGTGTAGCCATTGTGGAGAACGGTATGGAGTTTCCTCAAAAAACTAAAAATGGAACTCCCATTTGACCCAGTAACCCCACTTCTAGGAATATATCCCAAGAAATCAGAAACACCAATCAGAAAGGATATATGCACCCCTATATTCATAGCAGCACAATTTACAATAGCTAAGACTTGGAAACAGCCTAAATGCGCATCAGCAGATGAGTGGATTAGAAAACTATGGTAAATCTACACAATGGAATCCTATGCTGCTTTAAAAAAGAAGGAATTCCCCTAACCGGTTGGCTCAGTGGATAGAGCGTCAGCCTGGGGACTGAAGGGTCCAAGGTTCGATTCCAGTCAAGGGCATGTACCTTGGTTGTGGGCACATTCCCAGTGGGGGGTGTGCAGGAGGCAGCTGATTGATGTTTCTCTCTCATCGATGTTTCTAACTCTCTATCCCTCTCCCTTCCTCTCTATAAAAAATCAATAAAATATATATATTTTTTTTAAAAAAGAAGGAATTCTTACCATTAGCAGCAACCTGGATGGAACTGGAGAGCATTATGCTAAGTGAAATATGCCAGTCGGTGAAAGAAAAATACCACATGATCTCACTCATTTATGGATAATAAAGAACATTATAACCTGATGAACAAAAAGATAGATACAGAGACAGAGAAACATCGAACAGACTGTCAAATTACAGCAGGAAGGCTGCAGGGGAGGGGAGCAGGTAAGAGGTCAACTGAAGGACTTGTATGCATGCATATACCCATAACCAATGGATGCAAGACACTGGGGGGTGAGGGCAATGGGGGGATATGGACACACATGTAATACCTTAATCAATAAAAATAATTAAATTAAAAGGAAGTGGTCACCCTGGCCGGTGTGGCTCAGTTGGTTGAATGCTGTTTCATGTACTGGAAGGTCCCAGTTCCATTCCCAGCCAGGGTATATGCCCAGATTGTGGGCTCAATCCCCAGGAGAAGGCGTGCAGGAGGCAACCAATGGATGTTTCTCTCTCACATCAATGTTTCCCTCTCTCTTCTCCCTCCCTCTCTCTCTAAAATCAATTTGAAAACATCCTATATAGTAAAAGACTAATATGCAAATTGACCGAACCTCGGAAGGACCAGTTGCTATGACATGCACTGACCACCAGGGGGCAGATGCTCAACGCAGGAGCTACCCCCCAGCCTGCAGGCCCCAGTTCGGCCAAGGCAGGTGCCAGCAGGGGTCCCCCGGTCACCCTGCAGATTGGCCCTGATTGCCAGCCAGACCTAGGGACCCTACCTGTGCACGAATTTCATGCACCAGGCCTCTAGTATTTAAAAATAAAAATTGAAGTGGTGGGCTAGGATGTAACATATAGGATGGCTGGCTTGTGTGTGGCCATGGGGAACATCCAAGTATGAATGAATAGTGCACACTTGAGCTTGTCATTCATCTCTTCTGCTTTGTCATGCTATATAACCCTCTATAATACTAGTAAAAAACTAATATGCAAATTGTCCCCTTGACTGCGAGTTCAACCAGGAGCTCAACTGGGAGTTTGACCAGGGGGTGGGGCCAGCTGGCCAACCGCCCGCGGCCCCTCCCCCTAGCCAGCCTGGCTCAATTGGGGCGGGCAGGCTGGACCCCACCTGTGCATGAATTTATGCACCGGACCTCTAGTTCACCATTAAAACAGAAATTAGTCTGTGTTAACTAAACTCATCCACTGTAATGGCCATTTATGTCAACATGTAGCAACAACATACTCAGAAAGTGCTTGCCCTTAATTTAACACTTGGATTATTATGATAACTGGGCTTCTTTGAGACGTCTAAAAACAGATCAGATTGATTTGTTTCAGCCATGGGAAGTTTTGAGTGTGAACAGTGAAGGTACAATTTTATTTCAAAGACAGCTGCAACTCCTATGATAAAAATTACTTTACACCCAATGAAATTTGACTTTAAGGCTAAGATTAAGTCTCCAGGACTTAAATTGGGTAATGGAAGCTCTTAGATTCTTGTGTAGTAGATATTTCAAATTAGGTATGGCCACAAAGTGTCACTCTAAGGAATGAACCCTAGAACCTTTCTAGGGACGGGGAAACCTTTCAATGTTGTGGCCACCTGGAGTGAAAAGTTCATGGTCCACCCAGGTTCTGGCCACCAATTTCACTTACCTTCCTCTCACTTTTCCCTTGGGGTTCCGAGTGAGTGGGGCCCTCTTTTGAGTCAGTACAAGTACAGGAGCCAGAGGAGAAACAGCAGAAAAATTCAATGAGGAAATAGTTTGATCAGATCAGAACCAGCTGTCTCGGTAAGCTAGCCAGCTTTCATAGGATCAGAAACTCAAAAACCTGTGCTTTTCAACTTGGCTTTTTTCTTTCTTTGCTTCTGGTACTTCCTGTGTTTACTAGTGAAGCCTCTTTTTAAAATCATAGATGATCTCATCTTTACTAAAGGGCACAGGGAAAGGGAATTTTAAATTTATCCATGTTTTGGCCAATGTTTAAATGGAGAACTGAGAAAGTCAGAAATGTGCTGGGGTGTTTTGTTTTGTATTCTTTTTTGCCTTTTTTTTTTTTCCTTGTTGAAATGAACGTCTGGCAAGTCATTAAAATTTAGGATCGGCTGAGGTGGCTCAGTGGTTGAGCATCGACCTATGAACCAGGAGGTCACGTTTCTATTCCTGGTCAGGGCACATGCCCAGGTTGCAGGCTGGCTCCCTGGTAGAAGGTGTGCAGGAGGCAGCCGATCAATGATTCTCTCTCATCATTGATGTTTCTATCTTTTTCTCCCTCTCCTTTCCTCTCTGAAATCAATAAAAATATGTTTAAAAAATATAGGATCATTGTACAAAACTGTACTTTGTACAATTTCACATAAAGCTTCTCTCATAAAAAATGGGGATATCCCAAAGTAAAAAAAAGAAAACAAAATAAATAAATAAATTTTTAAAAACTGGGGATATCCGAAGACAGTTACCAATTTTAGCCCAACAGCCCACTAAACACTGAGCCATAACAGATGTAATTTTTTAGAGTTGATGAATCTTTTCAGCACCGATTCTTGGGGGCCTCTAGCATCGACATCTGGTATTATTTCAAATGATGATTAAAAATGAGTCTTATGTGGTAGGAAGCTCTTCCTGTTATTTATTTATCTTTTAAGCCTCCTTTCTAACCATGGTGCTTTAGTTCTGCTTATTTTAGGAAGCATGCATAGTTTTGCCATTAATGTATTCAGTATCAATTATGCACTTGCACACAGCTCTGTGTGGGCGAGTTGCAGAGTTGAGAATTTCCTTAAGAAAATGAATTCAGAATTTCTATTTTCCTTTGATCACTTTCCCGTTTTAGCTGGCAACCTGGGGGGAGGAAAAGCTCCAAAGACATCTGACGCCGCTTTTAGCTTTTAGTTTGAGTCATGCACCTTGGATTTAACTTTAATAAAAACAGAAGACGTAAACCCTGAGGTGTATGTGTTGGTCCAAATTTATAGATCCCAGACAAGAACCCGGGTTGTTCTTAAAAATTCATCAAGAATGCACTTTTTATTTTTGCTGCTTGAAATCTCAGGTTTTGCTTAGTCTAAGTCTACCGCCAGGCCAACAAAATGATGTCCTATTAGAGATTCTTGGCAAAATTTTCTTCGACTCCATCCAACCTCCCCCCTCCCAGTGTCTCCCACTCCCTTGTCAACCCCCGCTTTCCTCTCCTCATCACGGATACCCTCATCAGCTTCAGCATGATGTCACGAGCTGGCTCCCTGCCAGCCTCCTAGCTCCCCGCCCCCCGCCACCACCCCATCATAGAGACTATTTTTCAAAGTCCTGTTTGGGATTAACTGACCTTGGCAGTTGGGCTAACAAAAGGTGGAGCGGTTCAGGCAGCACGTGGGAAATTCCCTTTACAGATGGTTTCTTTCTCTTTGGTGGCAAAAACAGAGACTCTTGGATGGCATATATTGGCTCATAATTAATCATGAGCCAGGTTTGATATCCATCAACCTGACCCTACCAGAATGTTCTGATTTTTAAGATTTACCTCCCTAAGTAGCATATCCTTGCCTCTGTCTGGGCCTTGAAGGAATTAAACCAATGAGAGATAAATCCATCTTGAAAAACCACAACTTGGTTAAAAACATCCTAGATCTGGCTTGTATCAAAAATAAAAACAAATACACCCGGCCGGCGTGGCTTAGTGGTTGAGCGTCGACCTATGAACCAGGAGGTCACAGGCTTGATACCCGGTCAGGGCACACGCTCGGGCTCCATCCCCAGTGTGGGGCGTGCAGGAGGGAGCTGATCAATGATTCTCTCTCATCATTGATGTTTCTCTGCTCCCTCTCCCTTCCTCTCTGAAATCAATAAAAATATATTTTAAAAAAATAAATAAATAGCAAGTCTTGAAAAAATATTTGTATACCCATGTTCATAGTAGCATTATTCACAATAGCCAAAGGGTGGAAGCAACCCAAGTGTCTGTTGATGGATGAAAGAAGAAACAAAAATGTGACATATTCACCTAATAGAGTATTTATTTATTTATTTATTTATTTTAAATTTTTTTAAAAAATACATATTTTTATTGATTTTAAAGAGGAAGGGAGAGAGAGAGAGAGATAGAAACATCAATGATGAGAGAGAACCATTGATCGGCTGCCTCCTGCATGCCCCACACTGGGGATCGAGCCCGCAACCTGGGCATGTGCCCTTGACCGGAATCGAACCCAGGACCCTTCAGTCCACAGGCTGACGCTCTATCCCCTGAGCCAAACCGGCTAGGGCAATAATAGAGTATTTATTACTCAGCCCTATAAAGGAAGGACATTTTGACACATGCTGCAACATGGATGAAACTGGAGAACTTAGGTTAAGTGAGAGAAGCCAGTCTCAAAAAGACAACTGCTATGTGATTCCACTTATATGCGGTCTCTAGAGCAAATTCCTAGAGAAGGGAAGTGGAAGCGTGGTTATCAGGGCCTGGGGAGAGGGAGGAATGAAAAGCTGTTTAATGGATGGCTATAGAGTTTCAGTCTCGTAGATGCAAAAGTCCTGTGGGTTGGTTGTACAATACTGTGGATATACTGGACAATATTGACCTGTACTCTCAAAAATGTTTAAGATATGGTTAAGATGGTAGATTTTATGTATGTGTATTTTACTGCAGTTTTAGAAATCCTTTAAAGAGTCAGCGAGAACAACTCTGGTGATAAATTTGATAAATCTTTATTGTTCAGATTATTACAATTGTTCCTCTTTTTTCCCCCCATAGCTCCCCTCCACCCGGTTCCCACCCCACCCTCTGCCCTTATCCCCCACCCCCCGCACTGTCCTCATCCATAGGTATACCATTTTTGTCCAGTCTCTTCCCGCACCTCCCACACCACTTTCCCCCCGAGAATTGTCAGTCCACTCCCTTTCTATGCCCCTGATTCTATTATATTCACCAGTTTATTCTGTTCATCAGATTTTTTATTCACTTGATTTTTAGATTCACTTGTTGATAGATATGTATTTGTTGTTCATAATTTTTATCTTTACCTTTTTCTTCTTCTTCCTCTTCTTAAAGAATACCTTTCAGCATTTCATATAATACTGGTTTGGCAGTGATAAACTCCTTTAGCTTTTTCTTATCTGTGAAGCTCTTTATCTGACCTTCAATTCTGAATGATAGCTTTGCTGGGTAGAGTAATCTTGGTTGTAAGTTCTTGCTATTCATCACTTTGAATATTTCTTGCCACTCCCTTCTGGCCTGCATAGTTTCTGTTGAGAAATCAGCTGACAATCGTATGGGTGCTCCCTTGTGGGTAACTAACTGTTTTTCTCTTGCTGCTTTTAAGATTCTCTCTTTGTCTTTTGCTCTTGGCATTTCAATTATGATGTGTCTTGGTGTGGTCCTCTTTGGATTCCTTTTGTTTGGGGTTCTCTGTGCTTCCTGGACTTGTAAGTCTATTTCTTTCATCAGGTGGGGGAAGTTTTTGGTCATTATTTCTTCAAATAGGTTTTCAGTATCTTGCTCTCTCTCTTCTTCTGGCACCCCCATAATTCGGATATTGGTATGCTTGAAGTTGTCCCAGAGGCTCCTTACACTATCTTCATATTTTTGGATTCTTTTTTCTTTTTGCTTTTCTGGTTGGGTGTTTTTTACTTCTTTGTATTTCAGATCTTTGACTTGATTCTTGCAATCCTCTAGTCTGCTGTTGGATTTCTGTATATTACTTTTTATTTCAGTCAGTGTATGCTTAATTTCTAGTTGGTCCTTTTTCATATCCTTGAGGGTCTCGCTAAATTTATCGGCCTTTTCTAGAAAATTCTTGAAAAACCTTATAACCGTGATTTTGAACTCTATATCCAGTTGTTTGCTTTCCTCCATTTCTTTCATTTGTGACCTGTTTCTTTGTCTTTGCATTTTGGCTGCTTCCCTGAGTTGATAGAGTGGCTTTGTGTGCTAGGTGTCCTATAGGGCCCAGTGGCTCAGCCTCCCCAGTTACCTGAGGTGGACACTCTTGGTGCACCTCTTTGTGGACTGTGTGCTCAGCCTTGTTGTAGTTAAGTCTTGATTGTTGCTGGTATCACTGGGAGGAATTGACCTCCAGGCCAATTGGCTGTGAGGATCAGTTGTGTCTACGCTGGGAGAACTTCTGTGCTGGAGACACCCTTATGAGACAAGACTTGCAAAAGCCTCTGTGCTCAGCTTGGATGGGGCGGAGTCTCAGGGCAGAGCAGACAGCGATGGCTTCCCGTCAGCCCTGCCCTAAGAGGCTCCTGTGTCTCAGTGTCCCGTGGTAATCGCTGCAAGCACCTCTGAGAGAAAGCCGCCCTCAAGTTTTGCCCACTGCCAGACAGTCCAGTTTCTCCCCAAATGAGTCTGGGTCCCCAGAGTCTCGCCAGGAACTGGAGTTCAGAGCTGTCGGGAGCTTTTGTCTCCCTCCCGGTTGAGAAAGCCCGCCGCGTACTCAGTTGCCAGCCCTCTCCGTGCGCACGCCTTGGTACCTCTGCCTTCTGTAGCTCCTCTGAGTCTCAGTGTGCTTTTCTCTTTCCTTCTAGTTGTAGAATTTCCACTCAGCCAGCCTTCCTGTGGTTCTGGATGATGTCCGTTTTGTCTTTTAGTTGCAGTTTTGAAATTGTTGTGCGAGGCAGCAGTTTAGGTGTTTACCTATGCCACCATCTTGGTTTCTCTGGTGATGAATTTGAGACTGACAGGGAGAGATGGGTGTTGGGTGCTGGATACAGATGAGGTTGTTGTAGTTGGTACCATCCCATTCCCCCTTTGGGGCTGAAGGACACCTGCCCCAGCAGCTTCTGGGAGTACTTCTGGCTGACATCCCACAACCCCACAATCCCCAGCCCTCAGCTGTCAGTGCTTTGTGAGAATTACTCTCTGCGGTAGAAAGCCATCTCACCCAGCATCACACCCACTTCCCCAGGGCAGCCTGCATCCAATAGGATGTCAGTGCAGGGGCAAAAAAGGCGTGGTCCTCTCATCCCAGTTAGACAGCTCTGAAGGGTGAGCCCAGCTTCAGAGCCCCCCTGGAGTCAGCTGAACTCTCACTGTGACTGATCCCAACTCCTCCCTCAGTCCAATCTCCCTGCCTTCACTTCCCCCACATGCGTTGATGCTGAGAGCTCTCCCTAATCAACTTCCTGCCTGTTCAGCTCTAGCCATGAGGGTCTGAATCATATCGGCTGAGATACCAAAGCCAGCAGAGGTGGTAGCCGAGGCTGAGATGAATCCAGAATGGGAGTAGAGGACGAACGAAGGAAAAGATGAGTATTATTTGCAGCCTTGAGACCAACGGCAATGGTAGGGGCTGTAGCTCATCCCACTAACCTCCCTCCCCGCCTCCTCCCCGCCCAAGTTCTCCCTCAGGAAGAGGGGCCCACTGGAGCCATGGAGGAGCCGGTTCCTGAGAGTAAACGGAGACGTGAATCTAAGCAGAGGCAGAGGGGGACTCCGGCAGACACACCGAGAGGAGCCATTCAGCTCCCTCTTCAAGGAAGAACTTGTTACTCTGCTGTGGGAGTGTGGTCAGCAGCTGGCCTCCAGCTGTGAGCTCCTCCAGGCTGGCCTCCCCTCACCCTTCCCGGGGCGCCTGCCTCAGGGCTAAAAGAATGAGGGCATATAAGGGGACGCCCATTTTGTCCTAAGAGCTTTCTGCCAGGTTGACTAAATGTTTGTGCCCCCCCTCCCCCACCTAGCCGTACCCCCCAACACACACACAATTCATGTGGAATCTGAAATTGGAAGTAGAAAGGAGGAGACCTGGAGAAAGTGATGTTAATGGCAGGGCTGTGGAGGAAAAGTTCATGAGCTGCTACTAAATAAGCAAAACTGAGCCCGGCATCTTCCTTTTCTAAATGTTAGCTGTTCAGCTCTTCCTTTGATGCCACAAAACACCTCCCGCATCCTGTCATTAGCTCTCGCCCTCTTTTTCTTATACGGTTTGTGCTAGCCATAGGACACTTCTCTTATTTGCAGTCAAAATTTTGCAAACAAAACATCGCCAACAGCCAGGGTTAAGCTTGAAAGAGGCATCCAGGACAGCAACTCTTTGGGGGAATATTTGCCATTTCTTCTGAGGAATCTATAAAAGCCAACACTTTTGTCAGCAATAGGATAGAATGTGCCACCATGGTTTGTATTTTATTGTGTGTGGGTTTTTTTGTTTGTTTGTTTTTAAGAAAATCATCCTAGCCCGGCCAGCGTTGCTCAGTGGTTGAGCGTCGACCTATGAACCAGGGGTCATGGTTTGCTTCCCAGTCAGGGTACATGCCTGGGTTGCGGGTTTGATCCCCAGTAGGAGATGTGCAGGAGGCAGTTGGTAAATGGTTCCCTCTCATCATTGAGGCTGCTATTTCTCTCTCCCTTCCTCTCTAAATTAATAAAAATATATTTTAAAGAAAGAATATCACCCTAGGTCTGTTATGAGTAAATAAGAAGTATAGGTTGATGGTAATAGCTATCACTTTAATATCAGAAAGGAAGAATTTAAATACATTTCCATTATTGGACTGGCCAAGAAAAAAAAAAACCTGACCTTTGGAAATTTTATTTCCTCTTCCCTCCAATCTGGTAAAGGGGAGTGAGGGGAGGGAGGGAGAGGGCAGCAAGAAGAAACAGTTCAGGCAGCGGATAAACGGAATAATTGTATTGGGAGGTAGAAGCATCAGGAATGAGAAAATGCTGGAGATCTTTCTAGGGAGAGGGCCCTGACATCCAGGGACGGCTGCCATAACGCCGTCAGGTTTCATCCAGAGTTTAAAAGATAAGCGAGTAGGAGAGGTTTTGATAAGAAAGACGCTTAGAAACACTTCCTGCTGCCTGAGAGTTCTGAGTCAGTGCCCCGGAGAACAAGAGCTGCGTTCCTTATCTCTAGGGAGTTGAAAGAAAAGGGCAATTCGCTCTTATTCATTTGGGACGATCCAGGTGAGGTCATCAGATCCTTCGAGTCCTGTGAATCATCCTTTGCTAAGGTTTTGTGCCCCTAATCATTTAAACTGCTTTTACTTTTATTTGTTGATTTTTTTTTTTTTTAGAGAGACAGAGAGAAAGAAACATCAATTTGTTGTTCCACGTGTTTATACATTCATGGGTTGACCTGGGGTCCAACCTGCAACCTTGGCGTGTTGGGACAACGCTCTAACCGACTGAGCTACGGGCCAGGGCTAACCTGCTTTTTTTGTTTTGTTTGTTTAAATATATTTTATTGATTTTTTACAGAGAGGAAGAGAGAGGGATAGAGAGTTAGAAACATGATGAGAGAGAAACATGGATCAGCTGCCTCTTGCACACCTCCTACTGGGGATGTGCCCGCAACCAAGGTACATGCCCTTGACCGGAATCGAACCTGGGACCCTTGAGTCTGCAGGCCGACGCTCTATCCACTGAGCCAAACTGGCTTCGGCCTAACCTGCTTTTAATACGTGTTGCTCCCAGCACAGGGCCTGCTCCCCGTGAGCCCATGCCCCCTCCGCCCCCCTGTCCCCCCAGCTCTTCTGCCCGGAGGAGAGGGCCGCTGGAAACCGTGAGCGGTCCGCTCTGGAAGCACAGACCTCAAGCTCTGGATGCCTGGATGCCTGGCACCTTTCAGAAAAAAACGGTGAAAGAATCACAACCTGCTCAAACGTGCGGCGAACCTACACTCTGTCACCCGGAGCGCGCTCATCACGTGGCACAGCAGCCACCCGGCTCGTGGCTGCCTCGGGTGACACGCCACGCGACCCCTCGGCGGCGGCCAGGTGCCTCCGCAAACCGGGCACTTCCCCTGGAGAGGCCGGCAGGGCGGGCGCGTGCCCCGCGGAAGCGCGCGCGAAGGACGGGAACAGCCGTGGCCTCTGCGCGGGCATCGCCGGTTCCCCGTCACACGAGGGCCCCGCTGCAGGCCGTCGGGCACTTGGTGTAGCGAGTGTGACGGGGGAACTGAAGTTGTACTTCCACTTACATTTATTCAGTTTAAATTTTTAAAAAGTTGAGATGAAATGCACGTAACATAAAAGTAACCGTTTAAGAAGGAACAATTCCACGGCATTTGGTACATTCACCATGCTGTGCAACCACCACCTTATCCAGTTCCAAAACGTTTTCATCGCCCCCAAAGGAGACCCTGTGCCCAGTCAGCAATGCTCCCCATTTCCTCCCCACCCCCCCCCAGCTGGCAACCACCAATCTATGCTTGTCTCCATGGGTTTACCTATTCCGGGCATTTCCTATAAATGGAATCATAACAGCTTTTGTGTCTGGCTTCTTTTACTTAGAATAATGCAAGTGAATTTCCATTTTAAATTTAAAAAGTAATAGTTGGCTCTGTTATTGGAAAACTTTTAAGTATGTCTGGAGTTACTTGGGTATATAAATCTACTTTTTCAGCTCCAAGTTTCTGAAATTTAACTACAAAGCAATAATTTCCAATTATTTCCACAGGACACGGCATCCCAATCAAGATAAGTGTAAAATTACACTTATATCAGATTTCAGAGACTTAGTATGAAGGAAAAAAAAAGAATGCCAAAGATCTCATTTATTCTTTTTAAAAATATTGGTTACATGTTGAAATAATAATGTCTTGGATATATTGGGTTTAAGGAAATAATATTTTTAAAATTAATTTCAACTGTTTGCTTTCTGCTTTTTTTTCATTATAGCTGCTAGAAAATACAAAATTATGCATGTGTCCCACATTATATTTCTATCAGTGCTGGTCTCATCAAAAAACCTAACTCAAGCTAACTAATTTGAAAACATTTATTTTGAGCACCTATTGTGAACTTTTATATTTTTGACATCTATATGGAAAAGTCGGTTAGAAATCATTTGTTTGCCAATTTTATTGACTTTTCCTTAGACTTTAGTCTGGACCAGAAATTTGTTTATGGATTGAGTTAAAGGCGTTTGATCAAGTTTTCCTTCTTACCTGCCAGCTACTGATGCTCATATAGAGTCAGAATCACTAGGAAAGGTCTTATGATACAATCATTAAAATGTTTTAAGTGAGGGGAAATAAGAGGTGTGTACCGGCCTTTCTGCTTTTTAACTCATAATTTAATGATAGATGATCAGTTTGGGATGAACCAAAAGTATATGCCTTCCTGCTACTGAGAACAGAAGGATCCTTATCGACATCCATTCATCAGTATGTTGAGTGGGTGCTGTACGCTGTGCACTATGGTAGATGGCAGGGATTCAGGTGCAAAGAAACAGGAAAGGTCCCTGCCTCCGATGAATTTGCATTCCAGTGAGAAGAGACAGAAACAAATTAATAAGATAATCATAGATTCTGAACGTTCTATGAAAACAATAAATATAACGATTTGATAAAGAGTAACTTCATCAAATGGTGAGGAGGGAGGGGAGGGACTGACTATGTTAGGTTTGGTAGGTGGGTAATCTCTCAGAGAAGATGACATTTGGATTGACATTTAAAGACTAAGGAGTCAGCCACACCTGGTCAGAACCCTCAGGTAGAAAGCTCAGCGGAGGCAAAGGCCTTAAAATGGGAAAGAATTTAATGTGTTTGAGGTATAGAATGGAAGCCATCTGGCTAGGGTGTGTGAACAAAAGAGAAAGGAATAGGAGAGGAGTTGGCAAGTCAGAGCCAACAGGTCAGAGTAGGCAACTACATTTTATTTTAAGGGTAATGGGGAGCCATTGATGGTTTTAGAGCGCAAATGTAACCAGATGTAGTTTCCATTCAGATACTCCAATAGACAGTTGACTCTGTTCTCTAATTGCCAGAAATAAGACCTAACAACTGAGTAGTTTTGATAAGCGTCCTCCAGTGTTCAACAGTGTTTTAATCAATAATCCCACATACCTAGACACGTTGTACCTTTCCCACGGGTCCTGTTTCCTTGAGAGACCAAGAGACTCCCCAGGAGATAAGTCATCAAAAGGAAAGACAAGGTCAGTCAGGCAAGTTAGACTCAAAAAAAAAAAAATCTTACATCTGGCTAGAGTTTGGATGGGTGATCTTTAAGGACAGTGGAGTACATGCCACTCAGATGAATTCTCAGGACCAGTCCTTAAGGACTTACCGTGCCTTCGTTTTATGTGGCTTTGGCTCTTAAGTAAAAGCTGAAGGGGCTGTTTAATGAGAACCGTTTTGGTCCCCAAGCATCGTTGTTGTGGCATCTTGTCCGTGGGTTGGGACACAATGTGGCTGGGAGCCTTTCCCCTCTACTGAATACCACCCTTGCGCATCGAACAACGTGACACCTTTACTAGTTGGAACCCTGGAGGCGGCAACAGTGGCTGGCAGGAAAAGATGGAGATGTCTCTCGGGTAAAGTGGTAGTCAACTGAGATCGTCTTAAACAGCAGAAACAGCAGCATGCCTGCCTGGTGCAGGGTGTCCAGAGCAGATGGACAGGAGGGAAAATCCGAAAACGTGGTAGCTGACTAGACTTGTTTCTGAGCGTGTGTGACTCCCTCCTGGGCACTCCCGGAAATCCTGGCTGGGAGTGAGCGTTCAGGAGTCTGGAATTCTACGATAAACAGCAGATGAGGGCGTGGTGAGCTGTCTTGGGCTGGATTCCCCAAGAAATGCATGCTGAGGCAAGGATTCAAGGGCAGGTGGTTTATTTGGGGGATGAACTCAGGTAACAGCCGCATGAAGGTAAGGGAAAGGGAGACGCAGGAAGGAAGACAGCCAGGAAAAGGTGTGTACCAAGCCAGTCACTGCTCTGAGCACCTGGGGCTCAGTGGCCCCGGGGAACTCTGGGAGACTGCAGACGACAGGCCTCACGTAGCAATGAAGGGAGAGGAAGCTGGGTTCCTCTCCTACCCACTCCCATCCATCACGGGTGGGGCTCCTTCTAGGGACTTGCACTCCCTGGCATTTCTGGGCCGTCCTGCTTGCTGGCCAGGTGTGATTTCACAGCCAGAACAGAGCCCTCATTCAGAGCCCCAGGTGTAGCAGTGAGCATCCTTTGGTGTAGAGAGATGGGTGATAGGGCTCTGGGCAGGGCCTCGCGGCGTCTGCTACACCCGTCACTACTCCAGGCTACGAGCAGAGAGGAGTCCATCATCTTTGTCTCTGTGTTGTCTCATTTCTGGCCCCATTTCAGTCCTCACTTTTGTGTTATTTGTTTTTTTCCTTCTCTCCTACGTACAGTTTATGCGACATGGCTATGCTTTATGTATTCTTGGAAGCTGCCTTCAATCTTTTTCTTGGGGGGGGCAGGGAGGGGAAGGAGAGTATAAATAAATACTAGTGAGGTTTACTGTTTCCCTTCTTGGAACAAAGCTTTGTTCACTTGTGCCCAGTACCGTACTACGCTGGGCGCGTTGAAAGCATCTGTGTTCTGTAGAATGACACACAGCACAGAGGCACAGGCTGCAATGAACCAACAACAGGTGCTGGCGAGGGTGCGGAGAAAAGGGAGCCCTCATGCCCTGCTGGTGGGAACGCAGACGGGTGCAGCCACTGTGGAGAACAGTATGGAGTTTCCTCAAAAAATGAAACATGGAGCTTCTGTTTGACCCAGCGATCCCACCTCTGGGAATATATGCTAAGAATCCTGAAGCACCAATCAGAAAGAATGCATGCCCCCCTATGTTCATAGCCGCACCATTTACAGCAGCTAAGATCTGGAAGCAGCCCAAGTGCCCATCAGCGGATGAGTGGATAAAAAGCTGTGGCACATTTACACAATGGAGTACTGTGCTGCTGTAAAAAAGAAGGATCTCTTACCCTTTAAGACAGCATGGAGGGACCTGGAGAGTATTATACCAAGCAAAATAAGCCAGCCAGAGAAAGACAACTATCACATGATCTCACTTATATGTGGAATCTAATGAACGAAATAAACAGACGAACAAAGTAGGTCCAGAGGCATGGATGCATGGAACAGACGGACAGCTCTCAGAGGGCAGGGTGGTGGGGAGACGGGAAGGGATTAACCAAGGAGCTCATATGCATATGTGCACAGCCCATGGATACAGACAATGGTGTGGTGCAGGCTGGGGTGGGGCAGGGGCTGGGTGGAGGTGTGGAAAGGGGGGAATGGGGGACACGTGTAATATTGTCAACCATAAAAAATAAATTAAAAAAGCATGACTCTGTGACCAGATGCAGACACAGAGGCACAGGACTGTGGCCCCTTTTTTGAACCCAGTGCTTAGGACCGTGCCTGCCACATATCTATCAGTTAATGGTGCTCAGTTAATATTTATTAAATGAATGGATAAGAGGTATAGGACCTCTATGCAGTGTGGTTTCCCACAGACCACCAGTCAGAAATCCACCAACATACTAGAATTGTGTGTTTCGTAAGGTCAAGACTCCCCTGCCACCCCTACCATGTGGGTGTGCTTATTGTCATGAGCACAGGCTGGGCGGTGGAGCTAAAGACGGCTCTAGAGACCGTGTTTTAAGATGCATACTCAGCAGGCTCTGTGCATGGAGGAGCGCCCAATGGCAATTCAAATGCATCCTGATAATGAACCTAATCTTTGCTGGTAGGTGTCCTGGCAAACCGCTCTCCGTCGCACCCCCACTGGGAGAGGAATTCCCAGCAATGCTGGAAATGGCTCCCCAGGAGTCTCACAGACTAGGAATGGAGTGACCGTTTTATAGCTTATGAATCAGAAAGAGCTTGTTTAAGGGGTGGGTCACAGGCAGGGAGGTGTCTGGGGTTTTGAGCTGTAATGTTTTTCCCTTCAGAGGCAAGCACAGTGTCTTAGTTAATGAAACACTAACTAAAAACTAAAAAGTCTAGCCTTTGAAAGACAAGCTCTTAACGTTTCATAGATTGCATCACCCATAAGTAGGTCACTTCTAGGAAGCTCCATTTTCACGTAGATCTTAGCAAAGAAGGAGAGAGATGATGTGGCGCTTCTGTCACTTATGTGTTTTTAAAGGAAGGTACATGTGCACAGTATAAAATCCATCCTTTTGAAGTGAGCGGTCCAGGGGTGTTAAGTATGCTCACTCTGCTATGCGGCCGACACCTCTGTTTCATTCTGGAGCAGTTCCATCGCTCTGAAAGGAGACCCTGGCTCATTAGCAGTCGCTCCCCATCACCCCTCTTTCCTGCTCCTGACAACCACTAATTGACTCTCTGTCTCTGCAGACCTGCCTGCTCTGGCTCTTTCATGTACATGGAACCCAACCAGATGTGTGTCCCTTCTGTTCTGGCTTCTTTCACTTACCATGATCATTTCCAGGTTCATTCATGTTGTAAGCATGTATCAGTGCTTCCTTTTTAAAAAATATTTTAAAATATATTCTTATTGATTTCAGAAAGGATGGCGGAGCGAGAGTGAGAGCGAGAGCGAGAGCGAGAGGTCAATGATGAGAGAGAATCATTGATCAGCTGCCTCCCACATGCCCCACACTGGGGATTGAACCTCCAACCTGAGCATGTGCCCTGACCGGGAATCCAATTATGACCTCCTGGTTCCTAGGTCGATGCTCAACCACTGAGCCACACTGGCCAGGCTGTGCTTCCTTTTTTATGGTTGAGAATAATCCATTAGTGTATGGATGCACTGCATTTTGTTGATCCCTTTATCCGTGGACAGAGATTTGGTTTGTTTCCACTTTTTGGCTAGCATGAATAATGTTGCACTGAGCATTGTCATACAAGTATCTGTTCATGTCTTTGCTTTCAGTTCCTTTGGGCCTAAACCTAGGAGTAGAATCCCCAAGAAGGTCACAGGTCACATGGTAACTCTGTGTTTAACTCTGCGAGGGACTGCCTAACTTTTCCAAAGTGGTTGCATCATTTTATATTCCCACCAGCAATGTATGAGAGTTCCAGTTTCTCCACATCCTGCCTAACACTTGCTATTGTGTGTGTGTTTAAATTATAACCATCCTAATGGGTGTGAAGGGTGTGAAGTGGTATCTCCTGGATTAATTCTTTTTTAAAATTATTATTTTTTAATTGATTTTTTTACAGAGAGGAAGGGAGAGGGATAGAGAGTTAGAAACATCGATGAGAGAGAAACATCGACCAGCTGCCTCCTGCACAGCCCCTACTGGGGATGTGCCCGCAAGCAAGGTACATGCCCTTGACCGGAATCGAACCCGGGACCCTTCAGTCTGCAGGCCGACGCTCTAGCCACTGAGCCAAACCGGTTAGGGCTAAATTATTTTTTAATTGATTGATTGATTTTGAGAGAGAGAGAGAGAGAGAGAGATTGATTTGTTGTTCCACTTGTTTATACATTCATTGGTTGCTTCTTGTATGTGCCCTGACCAGAGACCAAATCTGCGACCTTGGTGTCCCGGTGCTTCAGGATTCTTGGGATGTATTCCCAGAAGTGGGATTGCTGGGGAAACGGCTGCTCCATCTTTAATTTTTTGAGGAAACTCCGTGCTGTTTTCCATAGTGGCTGCACCCGTCTGCGTTCCCCAGCAGGGTATGCGGGTTGCCTTTTCTCCACATCCTCGCCAGCACCTGTTTGTTGATTTATTGCAGTCTGTGTATCTCTCTCATCACTGATGTTTCTGTCTCTCTCTCTCTCCCTCTCCTTTCCTCTTTGAAATAAAAAATATATATATATTTGAAAAAGGAAAGGAAAAGTCTAGTTGTAATACAGGTTTGACAAATGCTTGGCCAACCCCGAGGGAAGCTCTGGACTGAGGGCCATCCACCAGAGGCCCGCCAGGAGGAAATGGCCAGGCTTCGTAGTTCGCCTGGCTCCGTAGCAGGTGCGCGCTGCTCGGGGAAGGGCAGGACTTTGAGCGAGGAAGCTCTCGGCCCCTGAGGCAGCCCTGGAGGAGCCGGCCGCTGGGGGCCGTCTGCGGGCCACACTCCCTGCATCTGGACAGCAGGTCTTTCCGTGAAGGGGCCTGTGGGTGGCAGGTCCCTATGAACACCGTGGGGACCACGTGCCAGTTGCCCACAGCAGTCGCTGGCCTGGATCCACTGAGTGGCTGCCTTTCTTTCCTTGTCTCACTTCCCACTGCCCTGGAGGCATTTCCTTCTCCTCCCCATAAACTGTACCGAACCCAAATCCCTGTTTCAGGCTCGGCTTCTGGGGAAACTGACGTAAAGATACACCAACTCGCCGAGAGAGTGATGTTCCTGGGGCAGGTCTGGTGGGTTCCGGTGATGGGAATGTACTTTTTTCCCCCTTTAATATTTTTATTGATTTTTAGAGAGAGAGGACAGGAGAGGGAGAGAGAGCGAGAGCAACGTCGATGTGATGGTGAGGCATCGATCTGCTGCCTCCCGCACGCCAGTAATTGAGCCCGCCACCTGGGCACGTGTCCTGATCGTGAATCAGCTGATCGACACCCAACCACCTGAGCCACACGGGCCAGGGCTGGATTCACTTTTCTGGAGTTACATGTACTTAGGGTGATTCAAGTCCTGGGCTTTGCAGCACAATTCTCGTTTAATTTGTTGCCCTGATTGATGTTCCATTCTGCTCACGTCCCTTTTCCTCTTAAAAGTATCTTTGTTTGGGTGATACATTTTTCGATCATCTTTCCCCTCTTGGAAGTGAGTGGTCGCTCGTGAGACACGCGGACAGGGAAAGGTGGTGAGTTTTTATCCCAAATGCCATCCACTCGTTGTCTGTCTGGGTGAGCTTCACGCTGTAGAGCTGGAAGCAGCTTTGGGCCCAGCTAACCCAGTGACTCTCGGCCTTTTCCCCTCGCGATACACATGTCGAACGTTCGCAGGCAAACACACCGTGGGATTCCCAGGATGCCACTCCTTCTTCTGCCATGGGGGAAAGCATATTGAATGCTGGCAAGAATTAGGTTGTTATAAGGATAATGTATTATTTAAGAACAGATGAATCATTCTCAAGCTTCGGCACTTTAACCATTAGCATTCAATCACTCACAACAGCCTTCACGACCAATTGAATGTGAGAACTGCTGCTCTCCTTCCAAACCCTGGATGACATAAAAAGTCATTTAGTGGCCCGGTCAGGTAGCTCAGTTGGTTAGAGCATCGTCCCGATACACCAAGGTTGCAGGTTCAATCCCTGGTCAGGGCTCATACAAGAATCAACCAATGAATGCATCAATAAGTGGAACAACAAAGTAATCTCTCTCTCACTAAACAAACAAAATCCTACCTAATAATAGGAAAATATGCAAATTGACCGTACCTTCGCTATGCCCATGATTGGCTAGGAGGCGCGGGGGGGCGGGACTTGGGGTGGCCGGGGTAGCTGATTGGGCCGGCGGGACGCAGAGCTGCATCGCCAGCAGCGGCACGAGCTCAGCGTCTGTGCCATGGCTGTGCTGCGGTACAGAAGGGGCCTCTGGGGCAGCGAGCTGATGTCCGGCCGTGCGGACCATCAAAAGCGGGGGAGCTGAGTGCCTGTCCGCTCAGGCAGCAGGCCTTTCAGAAGCCTCCGCCACGTCGGAGGCACCAGCGGACAGGCACCCAGCTCCCCGTGATTGAAAGGGAAAGCGTGTAGGGGACCCTACACGTGCATGATTCAATCATGCACTGGGCCTCTAGTAAAACAGTAAAAAAATCTAACATGAATCAGCTGGAATAGATTGGCTCGCCTAACAAAACCAGGGGACGTCCTGGTTGGAGCTGGCTGCACGGATGCTCAGAACTCAAGCTTCACTGTCTCTGTGCCTCTCACCCATGCTGTTCTCTGGAAATCGGCTGCATTGCTTTCAGAACAACTTCTTCACTGGGTGGGGGCATGTGACCAGAGAGGAGAGACACCCTCTTCTCCTGCCGGCCCCCTCATTCCAGTTGGAAGAACCCTAGGGAAGCACTCTGATTGGCTCAACCTTGGGCTGACTACCGTTTCCAGGGAATAATGCGTAGACGAAGCCAGTTCAGCCAGATGCCCACAGGGCTTCTCACGTACGTGGCTGCTTCAGGGATGGTTGGGGCCTGGCAGCCACCGGATCCGGATCCGTCCTTCACTCAGGAAAGTAAGATTTTACACGTAGTCAGGCCCTTATTCCTAATGGATCTAGTCCGTTTCCTGGGCTGTAAATAGTAAAAACTTTCCCTTTCCTTCCAAGTGCAAATATTTTGAATATTTTCATGATTGTTTTCCAAAGCCTACTTTCACAGTCTCTCTTCAGAAGGTGTGTGCCAGTGTGAATTCCCACAAAGAGATGGCGGCGGGCATTCTTGGGTTGTAAACTGCCATTGATCCTGCACTGGTGGTTCTCAATCAAGGGTGACTTTGCCGTCCCAAGGGATAATGGCGGGGTCTGGAGACATTTTAATCATCACAACTGGTTTCTAGTGGATAGGACAGGATGCTGCTAGACAGCTTACAATGCAGATAGCAGTCCCCACAGCAAAGAATTATTTGGCCCCAAGTCTCAGTAGTGCTGAGGTTGGGAATCCCTGATCTATACAAACAGATACAGTCTTCATCCTGTATAATAAAAGCCCAGCGACTGAATGGCAGAACGACCAGAACAACCGCTCGGCCAGTCGCTATGAGGTGCACTGACCACGAGGAGGCAGATGCTCAACGCAGGAGCTGCCCCCTGGTGGTCAGTGTGTTCCCACAGTGGGAGCACCGCTCGGCTGACCGGGATGAGCAGTGCTCCCACAGCGGGCCGATCCCCGCAGGCCACCCCCACCAGTGTACGAATCCTGTACACCGGGCCTCTAGTTTCTGAATATAAAGTAGTCTCAACAAGAAGACTTGCCTGGACAGGGAAACTCTGGTAGTGGGCTTGTTGTATTCGGGGACACTTGAAGTCTTGTTTTCCCAATTTGGGAGGAGGGCAATAAATGTGCAGGTAACATGTTTTAAGGTGGCCAGCTGCACTGCTCAGAGCACTCGCCCTTCCAGGCTCTGCTGGACTTTGTGTCAAGGGTAATCGTTAAAGCACTTTAGCAAAAGAGAAATGGCTCTAATTGCAATTGAATATGAGAAATGCCAATGTTTGGTTTATTTCTATTCCGACCCTTGGAACATAATAGTCATTTATTGTCATGAAGGAAACTTAATGAAGGACAAATAGAATGTCGGAAAAGTCCATGAGCAGCCGAAACCAGTTTGGCTCAGTGGATAGAGTGTCGGTCTGCGGACTGAAGGGTCCCAGGTTCGATTCCGGTCAGGGGCATGTGCCTCGGTTGCGGGCACATCCCCGGTGGGGGGTGTGCAGGAGGCAGCTGGTCGATGTTTCTCTATCATCGATGTTTCTAGCTCTCTATCCCTCTCCCTTCCTCTCTGTAAAAAATCAATAAAATATATTAAAAAAAAAAGTCCATGAGCAAAGTGTGTGGTCTCAGCATATTACACAACAGAAAATAATTGTTCTTTAACTTTTAGCTTCTTTATTTTGCATCTTTCTCCACATCACCCATCAATCCCAACTGCTTCTTCTTTTCGGAAATAGTGTAATGAGACAATAAAGGGACTTTGACATCAGTCTGTCGGCATTCAAATCCTGACTCGAGTGATTATTATTGGTGTGACTCTGGGCAAGTTACTGAACTAACCTTAGTTTCCTCTTTTGTAAATTGGAGCTGATAATGGTATCTCTTCATAGGGCTACTGTGGAGTTCAATGGTCCATATACATAAAGAATTTTGAACAATGCCATAGCAAGTACTATGTATTGGTAATGTTCTTTTCAATTCTATGTGATGAGAACTTTTAAGATCTACTCTTTTAGCAGTTTTCAAATATACATTACAGTATTGTTATCTTAGCTGATTCTTATTTGTCTCTCATCGATCCTAAATCTTAAAATGTGAGGCTATTACTTAATTAATAAGTTGAGAGCGGGAAAAAAATTAGAGACGCAGTTTCCTTCTTCTCTCTCTTGGTGCATTTTCCTTTCCTTGTCACTTTTCAGGGTCTACGTGCCTTCACCGCTTAAGAAGTTACTATTTCCTTTTTGTGTTTTACCCTGAATAAAACCAAGAATAGTCAGTGAACTATGAGTCGGATAATGTGGGTTCCAGCTTCCTCTCAACGCTACTCTTGACCAGCTGTGCAAGCTGGGTCTCAGTTTCCTTATCTGCAAAGTGGGAATAATTCTACCTGCTCAGGGTCAACCTCACAGGGTTGCAATGAGATTGAGTTGCAATGATGTATGTGGAAATGCTTCATCATTGGTAAATGAACGTAAAAACATAAGGAATTATTAATAGAGCCTTGAACACAGTAGGTGTGGTGTATCATTTGCTGGAATTTAGTCCTGTGGGATCTGATCCAATAACAGCCACCAGGTGGCAGCAAAGAGCAAGCTTCCCTCAGAGGGCTCCCTGAGTTTTTTGCGGGGGTGGGGGGGGGGGGCGGATAAAATGATTGATGCTTCTCCCCGATTTCTATCAAGTTGATTCCTTTCACTCACTCCCCACCTCCACAACTCTTCCCTATTCTAGAGCTTGTCTTCCTTTTTTTTTCTTTTTCCTTTCTTCTAATTCCCACCATGGGAATGGTACCAAAAATAAAAAAATTAAGGGGCAAATTGGAAGTGACCTCAATCTCTGTGATCAGAGCCTCAGGTTAATATGAATTGGCAATGCGGATTAAACCGAGGAGAACTGTGAAATACATTTTAGGCAAAAATGGGTGAAAATTGATGCAGCGATGGGGAAAATGAAAATATTTTAGCGGATTAGTTGTTCTCTAAAATCCTGTCTCAGGTGGGCCATCTGTTGACCCCTCATCCATCAACAAACATTCATTCCTGGGTTGGGAATACAGAAGCAGTCCCAGTCCTCGTGGAGAAAGAGGAGACAAATATTGGACAAGTAATTAATTACCCATGTGAGCTAAGGCGCAAGGAGGAGGAAGAACGGGCCAAGCCAAAAAACGAGAGCGGAGGGTGTAGATAAGAGCCCTCTATGCAGAGGAAACAGCAAACTCGTTGGCCCAATGACCTCCATGTAATTCTAGAACATTCCAATGGGGAAAATATATATAATGACCAAAAGCTGCCAGATTTCTATTTTATTAGAAATAATAAAATAATATTTCATCTATACATAATTGAAAAATGCTCACATGTGTATGTAGGAGGCAACATTACTTTGGTCTATAGATGGTGATGGGTTGCACTGATTTCATATAGTCCTTATGACAACTCTATGACCCTCCCCCCCCTCCCCAGGCCCCACCTCACCCCTGGACAACACAGGACACAATCCCTGTCCTCAAGGGGCTGATAGTTTAGTTGAAACAATGGTTGCCTCCCTCCCCCCACACCTCGCCCCAACACTCTCTTTGTCTTAATACTTCCGGGCAGCCCTGATATAAACTGAAATTCTGGCAGGTGGGTACAGAGATCTACTCAGCTGATGCCACCCAAGACCAGCCTCGGATGCAGGTTCCCTTGCTTAGTACACCTGCCACTACCCTGTGGAGTGGTCTGACTACCTGCCACCGCCCTGTGGAGTGGTCTGACTGTACCTGCCACCACCCTGTGGAGTGGT
Source organism: Cnephaeus nilssonii (assembly GCF_951640355.1). Classification (NCBI taxonomy): domain Eukaryota; kingdom Metazoa; phylum Chordata; class Mammalia; order Chiroptera; family Vespertilionidae; genus Cnephaeus; species Cnephaeus nilssonii. The sequence continues at coordinate 5,065,022 of NC_137093.1, forward strand.
CTGACTGTACCTGCCACCACCCTGTGGAGTGGTCTGATTACCTGCCACCACCCTGTGGAGTGGTCTGACTGTACCTGCCACCACCCTGTGGAGTGGTCTGACTGTACCTGCCACCACCCTGTGGAGTGGTCTGATTACCTGCCACCACCCTGTGGAGTGGTCTGATTACCTGCCACCACCCTGTGGAGTGGTCTGATTACCTGCCACCACCCTGTGGAGTGGTCTGACTGTACCTGCCACCGCCCTGTGGAGTGGTCTGATTACCTGCCACCACCCTGTGGAGTGGTCTGACTACCTGCCACCTCCCTGTGGAGTGGTCTGACTGTACCTGCCACCGCCCTGTGGAGTGGTCTGACTGTACCTGCCACCGCCCTGTGGAGTGGTCTGACTGTACCTGCCACCGCCCTGTGGAGTGGTCTGACTACCTGCCACCGCCCTGTGGAGTGGTCTGACTGTACCTGCCCCCGCCCTGTGGAGTGGTCTGACTGTACCTGCCACCGCCCTGTGGAGTGGTCTGACTACCTGCCCCCACCCTGTGGAGTGGTCTGACTGTACCTGCCACCGCCCTGTGGAGTGGTCTGACTTCTGCCTGCCACCGCCCTGTGGAGTGGTCTGACTACCTGCCCCCACCCTGTGGAGTGGTCTGACTGTACCTGCCACCGCCCTGTGGAGTGGTCTGACTTCTGCCTGCCACCGCCCTGTGGAGTGGTCTGACTACCTGCCACCGCCCTGTGGAGTGGTCTGACTACCTGCCACCGCCCTGTGGAGTGGTCTGACTGTACCTGCCACCGCCCTGTGGAGTGGTCTGACTGTACCTGTCACCGCCCTGTGGAGTGGTCTGACTACCTGCCACCGCCCTGTGGAGTGGTCTGACTACCTGCCACCGCCCTGTGGAGTGGTCTGACTCTTCCTTGGTTCTCTCCTTGCCCTTTGTGTGCAGGGGCCAGTTTTGGATTTCACCTGAGTTTGTGAACCAGCACATACACCCCCGTCTTCACCTGTCATATTTGTTCCCTTTCAAACTTTTCATGAAACACGCTCTCAGGAGCTTTTCAACATCTCTCAGGCCCCCCTTTTCAGATACTACACGGTCTCTCATCTCTCCTCACAGCATCTCTGCTTCTTTCTTTCCACACAATAACGTCCCCTGTTTTTTCCTTCTGCATCGGGTGGAGGGTGACTGTCCTCAGCCCTGGGGTCTCCACGGCTTCACTTAGAGAAGAGCAGAGCCTGATGGGCCCTCATGCCCTGCTCTCCAGTGTTAGGAGAAACAGCCGGATGGGCTCACCAGCGTCAGTTCCTACTCCTCGGCCCAGGTCTGGTCAGGAGGTGGGTCACATTGTGTAGACACAGACAAAGGGGCCAGCACTGGAGATGGGGATGGGGACAAGGCAGTTCTCAGGGACTTGGTGTCTTACCCCTGTGACCAGGCCAGAAAAGTAAACATGTGCCCTCACGTGCCAACATGTTAGAAAGGTCTTGCATTCAATAGAGCTGAACGGTACGCTCGTTTTCCTCTGCCGCAGGCATTCGGGAGCACCGCGTAAGGCCGTGCTTATTTTATAGACAAGCAGGAAATAGAGAGCCACCTCAGTGGCTCAGAGAACAAGCCGGTCTCCACCAATTCCCATGGAGAACTAGGCCCCGATTTCTGTCCCTGATTGGTTGCCATGAATATTTCCAATAAAGCTCAAATCATCGTGATTTCTTGCCCCTGGGAGAATCTTAGCCGCACAGCGGGAAAGCGGGTAGAGGCTCTTGGACGCGTTACCTTTTGGCGAGTGCTGGAAGCGGTTTTCCTTGGCGAAGGAACGTGAGCTGGGGGTTGTGCTCCTAAGGCACAAAGCCTTCATTTTCCAACTCTGCCTTTTATACCCTGCTCATGGGAGCAGCAAGAAAACCAGCTCGGAAGAGTGATCGTCTTCGAACTTTACCTTCTTCGGGTGCCTTCCTTCAGCCACTGTCTATGGGCTCTCCCTTTACCACCTGTAAGGAAACCCCACAGCTTTCAGGCTTCTTCAAGTGTCCACAAAGTCCCGCGCGGCCTTCTGATTCTTCGCTTCCTCCTATCCCAGAATAGGCCGGGCTTGGGAGTGGGGAGGGGCGTGATCTGCTTTTCCATGTTTCATTGAGGCAAACAGCTTCCAACCCTCAATGTCTAAGAAAGGTCCCCAACAGGAGGCGAGGGAACAGTGCTACTCCAGCCTGGGTTTGGGGTCAAGGGCTAGAGTGAAGCTACAGGCAGCCAAGGAGTGTGTTTCCTCCTTGTAGAAAAGGGGGACCCCCATTGTTTCTTCTCTCTTTGGAACATAGGGTCCAAGAAGCTCCTTCTGTTCCCAGTTTCGCGTCCTGGCTGCCTCCTTCAGCATCATCCCGTTACTGAAGGCAAGCGGGAGGTTCAAATTCCTTCAGGTGCTCTTTTGTCACAAAGACCTCCGAGAAACAAGGGCCAGCTGCAAACCAAATAAACGCTAGGGAGGTTAAGAGAGGGAAAGCACCCACACCAGATGGCAGGGTCCAGCACACACTCGGCCGGACGGAAGAGAGCTCCGGCTGAATTGATGTTGTGAATGCCCAGGGTTTGCTGTTATGTAGGATGAAACGCTTGAAAAGGGAGAGCCATGGGCTGGTGCTTCCACATGCTTTGTGTTTGTTCGCGGCAGACAAAAGCAAGACAGGGCCTTCATGTGACCGATTTTTCTGGGCCTAGAGGTTTCCCGCAACCGGGAAGACATTTCTCTTTCACTTGGTGTGCTCGATGGTGTATTTTTGGGACGGAAATTTCTGGTTGAGGGATGATGTGGTTCAGGGCAGCTCGTGGGAAAGGTTTCTGTAACCGGACAAACAATGGGTCCGTGCTGCCTGTCACCACTCGAGCCAATGGGGCAGAGACAGGGCTGACTCACATATGAACTATAAACGCTCATAATTGCATTCTTAATCCTGCCGGCAGCATGGGAGAACAGCAGGTTATCCACAAAAATCTGCTCTGTCCCCACCATAAAAGTACAAGGGAAAGTAGGCAAAGGGCAGTTTACAGATATGCAGAAGGCTAGGGGTCTTCAAAGGGCTGAGTGATTTGCAAGGGCTGGGGTTACCTGGGAAACAGCGAAGGGAGTGCCCAAATTAACAGGTGAGCAGGCCGGAGGTTTGCAAAGGCCTGCAGGTTTGCAAAAGGGGCTGGGACCTTTGCTCATCTTTCCAGATAACAGGCAGCTCCAAATGGGAGGAAGGATTGCATCTCCACGTCAGCTCCAGCCAGGGAGGACTGTGCCTTCTTTAATCAGAATAAAACGGTCACGGTTAACAGAGCCTGATTAATATTTCCTACAATACTAGCTGGTTCCAGCATTCTATTTCTGCCCCCTTACATGTCCCCAGTTTGATAATGGCTTTCTTGGATCTGTTCCTGTTCCTCGGACCTTTCCCGGCACCACTTCCCCGACACTCATTAGACGGGGAGTTCTCGATGGGACTCCACGGTCCTCCCAGGGGCTGGGAGTTTAGCATCCGTGAACTTGGCTGCAGGGAAGATCACTTTTTTCACCAAGTTCTAACGGAAAGCCAGCCTTTCTCCTCCCATGAGGAATGCAGGCAGCAGAGCACAGGCGTGCTCCTGGTTACTGTGACCTTCCCACCAGCAGAGGTCGCAGACATTTGCATGTAGAGGTCGCAGACATTTGCATATCGCATGGAGAGCTGATAATCTCCGAGTTAGTGCTCACTTCGAAATGATGGCGGCTGTTAGAGTTGCTGCTGAATCTTATTATTTAGTGCATTAATAAAGACACACACGTATTGCGATATCCCAAATTAGCTGTTACAAGTATTTCGATAACTGTATTTCAGTGTAATTGGTTCCTTTGTAATCCTGCGTTATTTTACTCCGAGAGGGACTCCGCACCCAGGAACGGTGGGAAATGGCTGCAAAACCCCCGAGTTTTATGAGTCTTGTGAGCCCGGGGCACTTCTGCCTCTGGGGCCTCTCCTCCCCAAAGATATTAACAATTACATTTTTACGGCTGTGTGGGTTTAGAGATGCATGTAAATCCAGCCTGGATTTATGACTATCATTGTAGTTATTCCTCTTTTGCTTTAAAAAGCAATGAAAACATTTGTGTGGGCCCCAGGCACGGTGCCTGCTGTGCCTCATGGAGAAGTCGGCCTGAGCGCGCTAATCCAGTTCCATGTCTTCAGCTCTTACCTACGTCCCAGGGACACTCAGTCTCCGTCTTCAGCCCCATCTCCTTCTTTCTTTCTTTCTTTCTTTCTTTCTTTCTTTCTTTCTTTCTTTCTTTCTTTCTTTCTTTCTCTCTCTCTCTCTCTCTCTCTCTCCCTTCCTTCCTTCCTTCCTTCCTTCCTTCCTTCCTTCCTTCCTTCCTTCCTTCCTTCCTCACCCAAGGATATGTTTTCATTTATTTTTAGAGAGAGAGGAAGGGAGAGAGAGAGAAACATTGATGTGAGAGAGAAACATCAATCCGTTGCCTCCCGTACGTGCCCCGACCCGGGATTGAACCCGCAGCCTTTTAGTGTCTAGGACAGTGATGGGCAACCTTTTGAGCTTGGTGTGTCAAACTTCGCCAAAAAACTGAGCCTAACTCGGGTAGTGTGTCCCTTTGAGGAAAAAACGAACTCTAAGACTCTAGTCGCCAATGTTTCATCCTCAGGAGCAGCAAATGTTTCATCCTCGGCATGCGGCCGCGTGTCATCAGAAATGGCTACGTGTGTCAGTGCTGACACGCGTGTCAGAGGCTCGCCATCACTGGGCTAGGACAACACTTCAACCAGCTGAGCCACCTGCCACGGCAGCCCCGTCGTCTTTCCTGATGGCAGGCCTGCCCTTCGGACACCTCCGTCACAGAACAGCCACACAGGCTGGCCCAGAGCCTCCCGAACGCACCGGCTCTAAAACCAAACACACTGCTGGGCTCTTTAGCTCTGCGTTTGCTCCGGTGTCCTTATGGGCACCGCTCCCCGGCCGGCCTCGAGTGGAGAAACCTCGGCACCTGTGACTCGTCCTCTCCTGTGCTCTCCACGCGCATCAGTGACCAAATCCTGCTAACCTCCTCCCGGTCCCCCTTCCCAGCCCCAGCCCCGACCCTCCGTTCCCAGAACCCCTTGCCTAGAATTCTCCCGCAGCTCCCAGACAAACCTCGCTGTCTGTCTTTTCCGGAATAATCCGTGGGCTGTCCCACTGTCCAAACAAACAGTGGGCTGTGAACGGAGAAGTTTGTTCAGAGTACAGATCTCTGGGTCCCACTGCAGCAGCGAGCTTCCTATTCACTTGCTGTTGGACAGTGATCTGGAATCTGCGTTTGAAGCAAAAAGACATCCATGGTGTTCTTTGCGGGGCAGTTCTTGGAGCTTATTTTGAGAAACACGATAATGCCGGATAAATATGCCACGGTGTTTGATTTTCTTCCTGACCGAATTCCAACCTACCCTTTAGACCTTCTCCTTCTCCCCTCACCCTCTAGTGCTGTCAGCTACCCGCTGCTCCTTACCTCCGTGCACACCCCTGTGCCTTTTGCTCACTCTCCAGGTCCAAAATACTTCCTTTCCCTGCTTGTTGAAGACCTTCAGGGCTCCGTTTAAAGGTGACTCATTTTTCAAATCCTTCTCTGACCTCTCCAGGTAGAATTGATTTCCCTTCTCTATACTCTATACCACTCTGGACAAACCTCCATAACACATATTTATTGTAGAGAGGGGCGGGTGGATGGGATGTTCAAAATCTTCAACACGGTGCGGGTCACTGACCAGCCCAATCAGCACTCAGAGGTGGGTTTGTGGGAAGGACTGGGTCATAACAGTAGCACGGGGATGGAGGAGAGGCTTTACTAACTGGTATAAAAGTATTTCAACATTTAATAAAAATATGTTTTTATTGATTTAAGAGAGGAAGAGAGAGGAAGAGAGATAGAAACATCCATGATGAAAAAGAACCATGAATCGACTGCCTCCTGCACGCCCGGTGCTGGGGATTGAGCCTGCAACCCAAGCATGTGCCCTGACCGGGAATCGAACCTGTGACCTCCTGGTTCATAGGTTGATGCTCAACCACTGAGCCACACCTGCCGGGTGTATTTCAACATTTTAACAATCAGTATGGACATACTGGCTAAATAGTAGCAACTTGTGTGTGTGTGTGCGCGTGTGTGTGCGTGTGTGTGTGTGTGTGTGTGTGTGTGTCCTGATAGGTCCAGAGCATAGTTACTTGCACTCCGCTGCTCATCCCCAATCTTTTAATAGTTAATAGCTTCACCCTGCTTCCTCAATAGGTTTTGGACCATCTGCAAAACAATGGCTTCAAATGTCACCTTTTTTCTCTTTCTTCTCATATCTCTGTTGCAAATATGACGGCAGGTTAAAAAAACAAACAAACAAAAAAACCCACCACCTTAAAAATACCTGAGGAAGAAGGCATCAGAGTTCTTGCGATTCCAGGACCCCTCCCCTAAACCTGCCCACTTAGAGTCTCTGGGTGGGAACCAGGACCCTACATGCTTAAGAATTTCCCCCAGTGATTCCGATGCATGCTAACCTTTGGGAACTATTGGTTTAGGTCAGTGGTTTTCATATCTGGTTGCACACTGGAATTACCTGGAGAGTTTGAAATGTACAGATTACTAAAGCTCCCTCCCTCTCTCCCACCAAACCTCTTGAACAAGAATCTCTGAGGGTGTGGCGCAGGCATTGTATTTTATAAAACCTCCCTAGGTGATTCTGCTTTGTAGTCAGGGTAGAGAACTACTGGTTTAGGACATTCTTAAACTGGTTAACCAGTACCCAAACAGTGTAATTGAATGTTTACTGTAGTTAATAGCCAATTTTCTCTCTGGAATCTGAACTTACGTGTTGCTGTGTGTGTGTGTGTGTGTGTTGGGAAGGAGGAAAACTCATTCTTATTTTGACTGCTGTCAGTGGGAAACCGCTTAGCAAGTCAAGTCATGCATTTCTATTCTGTGCAAGTCACGATGATTATTAAGGTGCTGAAATTGTCTTGAGTGGGCAGAGTTGGAATTGGCTGACTTATCATTCAGTGGCTTCCTGTTAATCAGTGGGGCAGATGGCCTGACTGCAATCCCTGAAGTCTATGGACTGCTTTGCATAGTCCTCTTGTGAAATAATATACCACTTCCCCCCTCAGTTCATGGGATAAAAATAAGGCACAGAAATTGCAGGGAGCTGCTCAAGGCTGGATATCTTGCAAGTGTCAAAGTCAAAGATAGACTCTCTGAAGTCAGGTTATACAACTCAGAGTGGTGAGCTGACAGAATTGTAGGCAATCAGGCACTTAGAATAAGCATTTTGGATGACATGGTGTTTGTTGGAGGAGGTGGTTGAGAGGACGTGACTGCCAGTTGACCAGCGAGCAGGCCCTGGGCGATTGGAATCTCCACATCCCCTCCTCTATCCTTGGAATGTACATTCTGCCCACCATTCCCTAGGGGAGCCGTTTTCAAGGACCTAGCCTTAAGAGAGGAATGTGTTGCCTGGCTGACATGGCTCCATGGTTGAGAGGTCATGGTTTGACTCCTGGTCAGGGCACATGCCCGGGTTGTGGGCTTGATCCTCAGTGTGGGGCATGCAGGAGACGCCGATCAATGATTCTCTCTCATCACTGATGTTCCTATCTCTCCCTCTCCCTTCTTCTGTGAAATCAATGAAAATATCTATCTACACTAATAAAAGAGAAACATGCAAATTAACCATCACTCCGCTACGCCCACCAACCAATCAGAGCGAATACGCAAATTAACCCAACAAAGATGGTGGTTAATTTGCATACGCAGGCACGGAGCAAAGACTGAAGACAGTGTACAAGGAAGAGGGAGGGAAAGTAGAAAGCAGGGCGAAGGCGGCGGCAGCAGTGGGAGGGAAAGCCAAGGGGGGGTGGCGGTGATTGTGGCAGCGGCGGCGGTGGTGGGAGGGAAGCCCCCCTCGGCAGGATTCGCTCCCATCTCTGCTTTGCTCAGGCCACAGGAAGCCCTATTCTTGCAGGAATAGGCCCGAGGAAGCCCTATTCTTGCAGGAATCTTCCTGCAATGGGCCTCTAATATATATATATATATATATATATATATATATATATATATATATTATGCAAATCGACCAGACGGTGGAATGACCGGTCGGCTATGATGTGCACTGACCACCAGGGGGCAGACACTCAAAGCAGGAGCTGCCCCCAGCCTGCAGGCCCCGATTTCCCAATGGGGAACCGGGGGTGGGTTGTGGTAGACGCAGGCGGTGCCAGGGCCCGATCGCCCTGCCGGTGGCCCCACACACAGAGGGCAACTAGTGGCAGCAGGGGGCAGAGGGCGGGACCAGCTGCCGGCAGCCGGGGAAGATCGGCCCTGATCCCAGGCCAGGCCTAGGGACCCTACCCGTGCACGAGTTTCGTGCGCCGGGCCTCTAGTATTTAATCATAAAAAAGGGAGCAATGTGTTGTTGAGGCTATCTGGTTCTTGGTTCTTGTCTCCTGGCCACAGATACGTTCAAGGATCATCAAACGGCTGGCTTCAGGTCAACAAGAGAAAGTGAGTCCCAGGTCTTGTGTGAGTGATTTCAGAAGACAGTCTTTCTTCCCCGGGATGGTGAGCGTGACCATGTGGAGCAGCCATAGGGCCGCTTGGTAAGCCCTGGAGAGGATGCTAGCCCGATGGAAGGATGGAGAGGACGGAGAGCCGGAAAGAAAGCACTGCGTGGTGCCTGCAGGCCACGAGATCAAGCCTTACCCGGAGGGGGATGCCTACAGGTTTTCAGTTACGTGAGCCAATAGGTAACACATTCTCTGCATTGTTTAAGCGCCTGGAGCTGGGCTTCAACCAAAACATCCTCATTGGCAACCATCTCTTATGAGCATAACTGACTACTTTTTAGGGGGGAATGGATGGGGAACTTCAGGCCACATGCGAGTGAGAAGGACCTAACTCCCAAAGCAAGCTCTGCAGGCTCTCTTGGCACATAAGGGGTTTTTACAGACCCTCCTTGAGCCCCTTCAGTTAATGAAATCACATGCCTGAGTCCTCTAATAAAACCCATTAGTAGCCCTACACAAGCAAAAACTCAATAAATTTGCTGACTGACTGGACATCCTCATTGTTATTGAAAATCATTCCTATAGATGGGTCTCTAAATTTGAAAATGTAGGCAAGCTCAAACAGAGTGAGTGTCTTGGGGCTCTTACAGCCCACATAAAGCTCAGAAACTCATTTATTTTATATCTCTGGCCATTAATAAACTCAACTTTCCTCTGCCGATCTTGACCGAAGGGGTCAACCTGCAGGATTCAGAAATGATTTGGGACTTTCAAAAGTGATTAGCCCAGTCATCTGCTGACGGGCACCTAGGCTGTTTCCAAATCTTAGCTATGGTGAATTGTGCTGCTATGAACATAGGGGTGCATATATCCTTTCTAATTGGTGTTTCTAGTTTCTTCGGATATATTCCCAGGAGTGGGATTACTGGGTCAAATGGGAGTTCCATTTTCAGTTTTTAGAGGAAACTCCATACTGTTCTCCACAGTGGCTGCACCAGTCTGCATTCCCACCAGCAGTGCACGAGGGTTCCTTTTTCTCCGCATCCTCGCCAACACTTGTCGTTTGTTGATTTGTTGTTGATAGCCATTCTGACAGGTGTGAGATGGTACCGCATTGTTGTTTTGATTTGCATCTCTCGGATAATTAGTGACATTGAGCATGTTTTCATGTGTCTCTTGGCCTTCCTTCTGTCTTCTTTTGAAAAGATTCTATTTAGGTCTGTTGCCCATTTTTTTATTGGATAATGTGTCTTCCTTTTATTAAGTTGTATAAGCTGCCTGTCTGGATCAGAAAACTGTGGTACATCTACACAATGGAATACTATGCTGCCATAAAAAAGAAGGAATTCTCATCATTTGCAGCAACCTGGGAGGAATTGGAGAACATTATGTTAAGTGAAATAAGTCAGTCAATGAAAGAAAAATACCACATGATCTCACTCATTTATGGATAATAAAGAACATTATAAACTTGAACAAAAAGATAGATACAGAGACAGTAAAGCATCAAACAGACTGTCAAATTACAAGGGGAAGGTTAGGGAGAGGTGGGGGAGATAAGAGATCAATCAAAGGACTTGTATGCATGCATATAAGCATAACCAATGGATGCAAAACTCTGGGGGGTGGGGGCATATATGGGAGTGGGGTGGGGGGGGGCAATGGTAAGATATGTACACATATAATACCTTAATAAAAAAATTGAAAAAAAAAAGTGATTAGCCCAGACCTGAAGGGCGGAGCCTAGCCCCGAAGAACTAAACCCAGACCTAGAGCCCAGCCCAGACCCTAAGGACTGTAGCCAGTCGTGAAGGGCGGAGCCTAGTCCCAAAGGGAGGAGCCTACCCCAGGAGCCCAGCCTCGCCCCTAAGCAACACCCCCCCTTCAGCAGGCCCCGGGAGCCAGCCTCAGTGTGTCCCAGTGACTTCCACAGGCACCGCCCCCTGGAGAGTCAGCAGCCCTTTCCACCCCGGGCTCCCAGGCCGAGTGTGCTCACTTTGGGTCCTCTCCTCTAAGGCAGTCTTGTGGGGACCGGGGCTTCCCCATGGCCGGGCCCGTTTGATTTTAATGGACCTAGCCCGGGATGGCCCAGCCACGGCCTAAGAGCTGGATCTAGTCCCAAAGGGCTGACACTAGTTCTGAAGACCCGAACCTGGCCCCTGAGACCCCAACCTAGTCCTAGGAATAGCCCGGGCGGAGCCTACCGGGAAGAGCCGGGCCCAGACAAACCAGCTGCATTGAAACTGTCGCTGCACGTCTGTTACTCCTGTTTTAGAAAGGGGTGCAATTAAGAGGTCACTGGAGGAGGCGTTGTCATTCAGGGTGAAAGCCCATTTATATAGTCTTTGTAAAGGCACCCCTGGCTGAATTTGACTCGGACTTTGCCTTTCGAGGCACGACCAGATGGGCATCACCAGGTAAAGTAAGTTATAATCAAGGACTTGGTTAGGACAGGTACAAGTGAGAGGGGGCGGCACCTGCAGTTATCCCACTCGGCCACTAGATAGCGCTTCTGCTCCTGTGAGGCAAAACGCCGAGCGAGCCTGGTAGTCTGGGTGCTTTAACTATAAGGAAGTCCCTGATGGAAGTAATTTTGAAGGCGGGAGCCTAACGGCTCTCGAAAGTGAAATATAGGTGCTCATTAGACAGTGCGGAACGGAGGAATGTCTGCATTTCATATATGAAGTATTTCCATTGCTGAACAAGGAAAGTAGAAATAAGTAGGCACAATGTGAAAACACTTCATGCCCATTAAGATGACCGTAAGAATAATTTTTAAAAAGCGCAGAAAATAACAAGTGTTGGTGAAGACGTGGAGAAATTGGAGCCCTGATGCATTGCTGGTGGGAACGTACAATGGTGTAGCCGCTGTGAAAACAGCTGGGCAGTGCTTCTAAAAGCTAAATGTGGCATCATCTCACCCAGCAATTCCACCTCTGGGTATCTACACAAAAGAATTGAAAGCGGGGACTCCAGCAGATACTTGTATGCCTGTGTTCATAGTAGCATTATTCACAACAGCCAAGAGGTGGAGACCACCCAAGGGTCCATCAGCGGTTGAATAGATACACAAAATGCGGTCTATCTACACAATGTAATATGACCCAGTCATAACAAGGAGTGAAGTGCTGGTACATGCTACAATGTGGAGGAATCTGGAAAACATTATTCTAATTTTGTGCCATAAACCAGACACAAAAGGATAAATATTCTATGATTCCACTTATATGAGGGACCTGGTATGGGCACATTCAGAGAGACAGGAAGAGTAGAGGTTACCAGGGGTTTGGAACGGGAATGGAGAGTCATTATGTAATGTGTACAGAGTTTCCGTTTTGCAAGATGGAAAGAGCTCAGGAGGGAGATGGTAGTAGTAGTTGGACAAGAATATGAATATACTTAATACATGAACTGTACACTTAACAATGGCTGAGATGGTGTTATGTTAGTTGTATTTTAACCATAATTAAAAAATAAATGAGTCCTGGCTGCATAGCTCAGTTGATTAGAGCGCTGTTCAGAAACACCAAGGTTATGGGGTCGATCCCTGGTCAGGGCACATACAAGAATCAACCATGAATGCATAAATAAGTAGAACAACAGATCAACAGATCAGTCTCTCTCTCTCTCTCTCTCTCTCTCTCTCTCTCTCTCTCTCTCTGTCAAATCAATAAATAAAACATTTTTTAAAAGAGAAAAAGAGGCCAAAACCGGTTTGACTCAGTGGATAGAGCGTCAGCCTGTGGACTGAAAGGTCCCGGGTTCGATTCCTGTCAGGGCATGTGCCTTGGTTGCAGGCACATCCCCGGTGGGGGGTGTGCAGGAGGCAGCTGATCCATGTTTCTAACTCTCTATCCCTTTCCCTTCCTCTCTGTAAAAAATCAATAAAATATTTTTTTAAAAAAAAAAAGAGAGAGAAAAAGAGCTATGTCAAGCTAGACAGCGTCTTTCTCAATATATATAAGCCCTCCAAAGAGCGATCTTGGGCTTTTCTGCAAAGTGATGCTAATGAGCAACAGAACACACCTTTTCCTACCCCCACCCCCCAAAGTCCTCCCAGCTGGGTTTGCTTTTTGGCTTGGACAGTCTCTCTCCACACCCACATATGGAAAACTAAAATAATGTATCCTGCAGTCTCTCCAAGTGCTTTAACTTTACCGGAAGTTGAGGAATAAAGAGAACATGACAAAGGCTGTCCCTCAGCAGAAAGAGTAGAAAAGTGCAACCCCATGTTATTTACAGGGAGAAAAGGCCAACCCCGGTAGCTTTAAAGAATGCGATTGCAAAGACAATTCTCTTCCTAATGAACGAGCTTTTAGTCATTACAAAAAGTGCCTTGGACCTTATCTCCTACTATTCTTGCCTGCACGCCGCCTTCTTCCACCTTGCTGGTTGCGGGAGGCCCAGAGTGGCTCCCCAAAGATGTGCATGTCCTCATGCTCAGATCCTGTGAATATGTGATCTTACACGGCAAAAGGGACGGCGTTTTCCAAAGTGAAACACAAGCCAGAGTGGCTTCTCAACCGAACTTTAGATTCTAGCACTTTACTGAACTCATGGGTGCATTAACTCAGAGAATATCAATGTCCCGAGGGCCTGCCGAGGCCCAGACACCGTGCAAGATACTGAAGATGGTTATCGGGAGCCGGATGGGCACGATCCTTGCCCTCAAGCAGCTGAAGTGTGGGTGCGCAGAGGCAGGTTTATGTGTGGACATACGTTTTCAACTCCTTAAATACCAAGGCGTGTGATTGCTGGGCTGATGGCACCTTTGGTTTGGAAACTGCCGAACTGTTTTCCGAAGTGGCTGCACCACTTTGCATTCACACCAGCGTGAACAGGCGTTCCTGTGGCTGCACATCGGCGCCGGCGTTCGGTATTGTCCGTTTCCTGACTTGGGTCCTGGGAACAGGTGTACGGCGGTATTTCATTGTTGTTTTAATTTGCGTTTCCCCAATGACATGGATGTGGAGCATCTTTTCATGTGCTTATCCGCCACCTGTCTGTTTTCTAGGGGGAGGTGTCTGTTAAGGTTTTTGAACCATTTTTTTTTAAATTAGTTCATTCACGGTGAACTAAGGAGGCTTTGCCTTTTTAAAAAATATATATATTTTTTATTGATTTTTTTACAGAGAGGAAGAGAGAGGGATAGAGAGTTAGAAACATTGATCAGCTGCCTCCTGCACACCTCCTACTGGGGATGTGCCCACAACCAGGGTACATGCCCTTGACCAGAATCGAACCTGGGACCCTTCAGTCCGCAGGCCGACACTCTATCCACTGAGCCAAACAAGTTAGGGCTGAACCATTTTTTTTTTTTTTAAATTTCTTTATTGATTAAGGTGTCACATATTTGTCCTCATCCCCCCATTCCCATCCCACACCCCTCCCCTTGGATGCCCCAACCCTCTGTTGAACTTAAGCATTGGTTAGGCTCATATGCATGCACACAAGACCTTTGGTTGATCTCTCCCCCCTCCCCCAACCCTCCCCTATCCTCCCTCTGAGGCCCGATAGTCCGATCGATGCCTCCTTGTTTCTGGTTCTGTTCTTGTTCATCAGTCTATGTTGTTCATCATTTCCCCTAGATGAGCGAAATCATGTGTCACTAGAGATATACTTATAAGAATTGAATGTGCGACGAGCAATAATAGTTATGCTGACAGGCAAATGAATCAGTCTGTAGTGAGTTTCTTTCTGGACCAACAGTTCTTTTGAGACCCAATATCAATGTCCACCAGTTCCCTATGAGTACATGTCGGCACTGACCCCTCAGCTCTGGATGGTGGACAAATGGTGGTAATGCAGGTCCGACTCCCTCTGGTTTGGTCTCGGCCGGACCCAGGGGCACTGATTCACCCGGATCCAGGGGCCCACGGCCTCACCCGGACCCGGGGCCAGGCTCACCCGGATCCAGGGACCCACGGCCTCACCCGGACCCGGGGCCAGGCTCACCCGGATCCAGGGGCCCACGGCCTCACCCGGACCCGGGACCCAGGCTCACCCGGATCCAGGGGCCCACGGCCTCACCAGGACCCGGGACCCAGGCTCACCCTGATCCAGGGGCCCACGGCCTCACCTGGACCCGGGGCCAGGCTCACCCGGATCCAGGGGCCCACGGCCTCACCCGGACCCGGGGCCAGGCTCACCCGGACCCGGGACCCAAGCTCACCCGGAGCCAGGGGCCCGCGGCCTCACCCGGACCCGGGGCCAGGCTCACCCGGATCCAGGGGCCCGCGGCCTCGCCCGGACCCGGGACCCAGGCTCACCCGGATCCAGGGGCCCGCGGCCTCGCCCGGACCCGGGACCCAGGCTCACCCGGATCCAGGGGCCCGCGGCCTCGCCCGGACCCGGGACCCAGGCTCACCCGGATCCAGGGGCCCGCGGCCTCGCCCGGACCCGGGACCCAGGCTCACCCGGATCCAGGGGCCCGCGGCCTCGCCCGGACCCGGGGCCAGGCTCACCCGTATCCAGGGGCCCACGGCCTCACCCGGACCCGGGGCCAGGCTCACCCGGACCCGGGACCCAAGCTCACCCGGAGCCAGGGGCCCGCGGCCTCACCCGGACCCGGGGCCAGGCTCACCCGGATCCAGGGGCCCGCGGCCTCGCCCGGACCCGGGACCCAGGCTCACCCGGATCCAGGGGCCCGCGGCCTCGCCCGGACCCGGGACCCAGGCTCACCCGGATCCAGGGGCCCGCGGCCTCGCCCGGACCCGGGACCCAGGCTCACCCGGATCCAGGGGCCCGCGGCCTCGCCCGGACCCGGGACCCAGGCTCACCCGGATCCAGGGGCCCGCGGCCTCGCCCGGACCCGGGCCCCAGGCTCACCCGGATCCAGGGGCCCGCGGCCTCGCCCGGACCCGGGACCCAGGCTCACCCGGATCCAGGGGCCCGCGGCCTCGCCCGGACCCGGGCCCCAGGCTCACCCGGATCCAGGGGCCCGCGGCCTCGCCCGGACCCGGGACCCAGGCTCACCCGGATCCAGGGGCCCGCGGCCTCGCCCGGACCCGGGACCCAGGCTCACCCGGATCCAGGGGCCCGCGGCCTCGCCCGGACCCGGGCCCCAGGCTCACCCGGATCCAGGGGCCCGCGGCCTCGCCCGGACCCGGGACCCAGGCTCACCCGGATCCAGGGAGGGCTGAACCATTTTAAAATCAGGTTGTTTGTTCTCTTATTGTTAACTTTTAAGAGTTTTTTGTGTTTTTTTGGGGGGAGGGGTATATTTTGTGTAATAGCCCTTTATCAGATGTATCATTTGCAAATATTTTCTCCCAGTCTGTGGCGTTTATTTTCGTTTTCTTAAACACTGTAGGGATTTAATGACTTTTTTCTTTTCTAGTTGTCCCAGAGAACATTTGATGTGAGCCAGGTGGCTGAATTTCTTGCATTTTAAATGGACGGGACATTATAAAATACTCCTGAAGTTAGTGGGCTGAAGGTAGCAGTATTAAACCTCTAAGGTTTTAAAGCTTATACCTTTAAAGAAACATGATTAATGGACATGCCCAAGCATCATAGAGTGATTGTCTAGAATCAAATGGCAGGAAAGCTAATTGACATTTAATTGTGTTTTGAAAATTTATTTTTCCTTGTTGGAAGCTTTGTCTAAGGCAGTGATGGGCAACCTTTTGAGCTTGGTGTGTCAAACTTCGCCAAAAAACTGAGCATAACTTGGGTAGTGTGTCACTTTGAGGAAAAAACATTATTTCGCAAATGTTTCATCCTCAGGAGCAGCAAATGTTTCATCCTCGGCATGCGGCCGCCTCAGCGGCTGCGTGTCATCAGAAATGGCTACGCGTGTCAGTACTGACACGCGTGTCATAGGTTCGCCATCACTGGACTAGGGTCAAAGAAGGAAAAAAAAACATAGATAGGAAATGATTCATCCAAACTTGGATAAAACATCGACACCATTAGGTGTTAAAATGTAAGTGGTAACAGTTAAATTTTCATAATGTTTAAATCTGGAAAATGTATTTTGATTTATTTGTGAGCTCTTTGGTTTAAATAATGTATATTTAATGTATTTGTTGGGAATCTTCCCATCCTACAGTCACAACAGTCCTCAATCAAGGGAGATTTTGCCCTTGCCACCCTTCCTATCAGGGCACTTGGCAATGTTTGGAGACATTTTTTTTTTCATATATTTTTATTGATTTTAGAGAGGAAGGGAGAGGGAGAGAGAGATAGAAACATCAACGATGAGAGAAAATCATCGATTGGCTGCTTCCTGCACGCCCCATACTGGGGATCGAGCCCCAAACCCAGGCATGTGCCCTTGACTGGAATGGAACCCAGGACCCTTCAGTCTGTAGGCCGACGCTCTATCCACTGAGCCAAACCAGCTAGGGCTGGAGACATTTTTTATTGTCATGACTAGGGGTGTGTGCTAGTGGGTGGAGGCCAGGGATACTGCTAAATATCCTACAATGAACAAGACAGTGCCTCCATAACAAAGAATTATCTGGACCAAAATGTCAACAGTGTCCAGGAGGAGAAATCCTGAGTTATAACAATGTTTCACATTTATAACTCACTAGAAACTCAATGAATGAAATTCGTGCAAGGCTCTCGGCCCTCGCAGCCCCAGGCGGCCCTCACAGCCCCTCATAGCCTCAGCTGGCCCTCCCACCCTGGCTTCATCCAGAAGGTCATCCGGAAGGACATCCAGAAGGTCCTTCGGCTGTTCCGTCTAATTAGCATATTAGCTCTTCATTATATAGGATTTTAATTTTTTTTTACGTTAAAAATTGTGTTATCATTCACATACCATAAAGTTCACACTTCAATTGTAGAGTTCAGTAGTTTTTAGTATATTCACAAAGTTGTGTAACTATCAACATTGCCATATAATTCTAGAACATTTTAATCACCTCCAAGAATAAACTCCATACTCATTAGTAGTCTCCATCCCCCCATCTTCCTAGCCCCTGGCAATCACTAATCTCTGCCTTCTGTCTCCGTGGATTTCCCTAGTCTAGACATTTCATGTAAATGGAGTCATGTAATATGTGGCCTTTTGCATCTGGATTCTTTCACTGAGCAAAATATTTTTGAGATTCATCCATGTTGTAGCTGGTGTCAGCGGCTCATTCCTATTTATGGTGGAATAATATTCCATTACTTGGACAGACCATCTCTGTTTACCCATTTATTCGTTAGTTTCTACTTTTGGGCTATAATGAATGCCAAAGGCTGTCAGGAACATTGTGTAGAGGTTTTTGTGTGGATATATGTTTTAATTTCTCTTGAGTATATACCTAAAAGTGAAGTTGTTGGGTCATAGATTCTATGTTTAACTTTTTGAGGAACTGCCAAACTCCATAATTTTACATTCTCACCAGCAATGTAAGAGGGTTCAATTTTTTTGCAGGTCTTCAGCAGCAGTTGGCATTATATGCTTTTATTTTTATTTATTATAGCCATCCTAGTGGGTATGGAGTGGTATCTCGTTGTGGGTTTGATTTATACTTTCCTAATGACTCATGATGTGGAGCATCTTTTAATGCGCTTATGGGCCATATTTGCATATCTTCTTTGGAGAACTGTCTATTCACATCTTTTGCATATTTTAAAGTTGGGTTATTTGTCTTTTTACTGTTGAGTAAAAATTCTTTATACATTCTGGATATGAGACCCTTATCCGATATCTGACTTACAAATATTTTTCCCTAGTCTGTGGTTTGCTGGCTTTAGATTTTACAAAGCATTTCACATCTCTTAGCTCTTAATGTCATAATAACTATGCATAAATTTAGACTCAAAGGTTAAATGATGTATGTTTTCCAAATTTCATGATTTAAAAAAAGCTATATTCATGTGCCACTTATACTACTATTGACTTAACATTTTCTTTATTCACTCATTTTCTTCTTTTTTAAGTGAGGGTGGAAGGGAAGAGACAGAGAGAGAAACATTGATATTGCCTCAGGTGACACAGGATGAAGCCTGTAACCAAGGTGCATGCCCTTGACCAGGATTGAACCTGGGACCCTTCTGTCCTCAGGCCAATGTTCTATCCACTAAGCCAAACTGGCTAGTGCTCATTTTCTTCTTAAGTACCTCCCTTAGCCTTACTCCTAGTGATATAAGCTGTGAAATACCTGGTTTGATGGACTAGCTACAGTTTTCCCTGGCACAGGGTAAAATGTAACAAATGTATGTGACCTGAAAGTATCTCTCACACCAGTGGTGGGAACACATTTTGGGGAACAAGTGATGCCTGGGCTATGGCTCCCTCTTAGTGAGCACGCAGCTGGTGGTAGTTATTTTTATTATTTAGAACTTACCTGCAGCTAAAATAGCTCGAGGGACTGTTCTTACCAAAGGGACCAGAATAGCGTTGCCTCTTTGTGGCTAGCTTCTCGGATTCCTTTTCTTCCCTTTGGGAAGATGGTATGTACAATGCTTAAATGTTCCACTCAGTCTGGTTTGGATCTTGTAGTCAAGTCTCCTGTCTCTTTAAGGTACATTGGCTTATCTCTGCTTGCTTTATCTCCCGGGTGAATGTTCTGAGGGCAATCACATGAATTTAAAATTTCGGGCATTTGCTATCACATTCCGCCTGCCCTTCCTTCCTTTGGCTGCCATAGCCCTCTGCCGCCTCCCCTGCCGCAGGAACTCATCAGCGTTCTTCTCAATTGTTCGCTTACAGCCCCATTTCCCCATCACACTTGGCTCCTCAAAAACAGGCAAGGTGGGAGTTCTTTTCATTTTGGTGCCCTCAGTGCTTGGAATAATAATTTTTTAAAAATAAATGAATAAATGATAATTAAATGCAGGAACATCACAATGTCCCTCATTATGACTCAGTGCTGGTGAACTTCTTCCAGAATCCCTGTCGCAGCAATCATCACGGATTCATGTTCAGCATTGAACTGGTCATTGCCTCATTTTGTGCAAGAACAAATGTCCAGTTTCCTAACAGTCTAGTTCTCTAGTGATGGTTCCTTCCATTTGGCAGTGCTTACCCTTTTCGTATTGGCACAGTCTCTATTGTCCCTCTTCACTCTCTTTCCTTCTACACATTCTGTGCAGTGACTACCCCTGAAGGAAAAGTGGTAGCGTTAATGTGGCTTTTGCTTTATGTTTCTTTCTTCATTTTGCTGATTTCCTATCTTGTTTCACAAAGGATTCGCAGAGGCCAGTCATTGTTCTACTGGGACATTAGTAGGGTATCAAAGTAGGATTCAGGGCAATGCAAAAGGGTGTTGTTTAACATTGCATTCTAATTTAGGAAGAATAAGACTGAAGATTCTGGTAAAGACTTCTGTTTGTGACACCTGGGAACTAAGTTTGCTGGGCTAGAAAAATCAGCAGAAGCTTTGACTAGCTCCATATTCACAGCTTTTCTGTGATTCTTTTTTTTTTTTTTTTAAATCCTCACCCGAGGATATTTAAAGGGGGGGCGGAGGGGGAAGAAACATCGATGTGAGAGAGACACATAGATTGGGGCTGGAAACCTTCAACCGAGGTACATGCTCTTGACCAGGAATCGAACCCTCAATCCTTTGGTCCATGGGCTGATGCTCTAACCATTGAGCTACCAACCAGGGCCTGAGATTCTTTATTTCAAGGCAAGAGCTGCCTAGAACCTGTTTTGCGTCTCCCCTTATCTTGCCATCCACAAACTTTGTTAAGCCTCTCGTGCCATTAGAAACATTTCTTATTTCTATACGTTGTTCTGGACTGGGTCAGCCCTTGCAACATGACAAAAGCAGGGGCTGGGAGAATTTCTAATGTCTTCTGAGAAGCAGATTTTGTGTAGAGGAAAGGATTTGAAGTCATATAGTCCCAGAGTTCCAAACCCAGCTCCAACGCCTAAAGCTGAATGACTCAAGATCAGTCACGTGACCCCTCTAAACTTCCATGTGTACAATATGGATTACAGTTCCTCCCTCTCAGGGTTGTGGTAAGGATTCACTGAGATAAAGTGCTTGGTAAAGCAAGGAGGGCTTGATAAATAATAGCTGTATTGTCTCAGGAATGAGTAGCAAGTTATATTTGGGGGAAAAAAGTGTATTAAGCAAGTCTGTAGCTTTGGTTTTGTATTGATATGTGCATATGTGGTGCATGTGTGAATGTGATAACGCATTTCCAGTTCTATCTAGTGTAGGGATTAGAAGAGTACAGAAAGGACCTAAAATTTTTTATATACACAAATAGAACATATATAAACACAATTGAATAATTATAAAATCTCTATTTTATTACCACCCAGGTTAAGAAATAGATCCTATCAGTACCCAGACACCCTGAAAGGCCCCCATCACAACTCCAGGTAACCACTGTCTGGCCTTTTGCGTTCTTATGGCTTTGCCACCCGTATATACATCCCTCCTTAAACAACATTGTTTTGTCAGCTTTTGACATTTATACTAATAAATCATACTTTATTGTTTTGCTTCCTTCATTCAACATTGTTTTGAGACCCATTATGTCATTGTGTGTAGTGTAGTTTATTCATTTTCATTGCTGTTTGAAATCAGTACAAATAAGAAATTATCCTTTCTACGGCTGATGGATATTTGGCTAGCTTCCAGTTCTTTTGGCCATTACACCACTCAATATTATTTGTACATTCTTGTACATGTCTCCTGGTGTACACAATTAGGAGTTTCTCTAAGATATATGTCCAGGAGTGAGTTGTAGACTGTGCATATATTCAATTTTAGCAAATAGTGCCAAGACTGTACTAATTTACACTCCCATCAGCTATTTATGAATGTATGTAGAGCCTCTTCTTTGAAACAGTTAGACCCCCCCCCCCAACACATCTGCATGTTATTGTGTCTTCCTGTGGCTTTATTTATTTATTTTTATGTGTGATTATCAATGAGGTTGAGCACCTTATCATACGTTTGTTGGACATTTGGATTTCCTCCTTAGTGAAGTGCCTGTTTAAGTATCTTGCCTTTTATTTTAAAATATCATTTCAGACAGTCTCAATACCTGCACCTACTCACTGCAGGACAATTAGACCCAAGATGCTGTCACCGAGGCAGGTGGAAGTTCAAACTCAAAACTTTGGCTACCTTAGCTGAGGCAGAGAACCAGTTGATTTACCAAAGTAACAAGTACTTCGACTTTAGCTAAGATTGAGAAACAAGACCAGGCGGCGGCCTGGCTGCCTTCCTCCTCGCTGGTGGCCTTGAAAGCAGGAGACGCCGCCCTGGCGACTTCCCCAGGGATCCTAGACACCAACGGGGCGTCTGTCAACACTGCATCCAGCTTAACCGCCAATTTCAAACTTCCTAGACCGGCCCTGCCGGGTTAGTCCTTCCCCGATTCCCATTGGCCACCAGTCAAAGGAAGGAACAATTTGATTGGCTCCCCTTTACACTTACTCCGTCCCTTTAAGGACCTGGGCGGGGCCTGGATGATACGCAGATGTCCATCATAGATAGGGGTACTCTGATTGGTCCAAACACGGTTGGGACCCACCCATCCGTCCCCGTGTTCAAACGCGACGGCGGGAGGCAGGCGGCGGAGCTCAGTGCTGACGGGCGGGGTCCTCTGAGCGTGAGTCTGAGCCCCCCTCAGCCCAATTCTTCCCACCCCACTCCCAACACAGCGGAAGGGCCCCCTTCACCCACGCCAATCCCACTTCGCCTCCCGCAGCGGGGAGGGCGGCGGTCCCGCCCTCAGGGCTGCGGGGGTCGGGGGGTCGGCGGGCGGGGTCCGGAGGTTCAGGCTGGCGGTGCGCGCGCCGCTTCCACGGGAGCCGAAGGGTCTGCTGGGGGCGGAGCGGTGCCCGGGGCCGGAGGAATTGGTCCCATGGCCTTCTGCCCTGCCTCCTGTCAGCATTACGTGCGTTCTTCTGTCTAGTGGAGTCCGGCTGCAACTTACTACCTGTGTGACCTTAACTTTTCAGTGTCTTCACACCCCGGTATCCATCCATCACCTGCTACCTCGGCCTCTTTCACTCTGCGCTAGCCCCTCCGGTCTTCCCGCCATCATTAGAGAAGGCCAGGGCCTGCCTCAGAACCTTAGTTGAGCCCTGGCTGGGCCCTCTGCCTGGGGTACTTTTCCTTCTCCAGTGGTCACAAGGCTTGCGTACAGTGGATAGAAAACTGGTTTTTATTCGCCCTCACCAGACTGAGTATCCCAAGGCCCGTGTGTGGTGGCCGACCTTCACCTCCCTATCCCTGATACCTTGAGGAAGATCAGGATCCTTCAGCCCTTCCTTCTCACATTGTCAGCGCACACTTGACCTTCTCCTTTCTCCCCTCAGCACCGGCGGGCGGGGAGATGTTGAAATTCAAGTATGGAGCACGGAATCCGCTGGACACTGGTGCTGCTGAGCCCATTGCCACTCGGGCCTCCAGGCTGAATCTTTTCTTCCAGGTACCAGGCTGCCAACTCGGCTCACCTGAGTTTGTTTCCTTGTCACTCATCTTTGTGTTTATCACAATATTGAGACCAACCTAGGAGAAATATCCCATTCTCATGCAGCTGCAGCTCGAAGTCAGCAGGCAGAGGTATGGGGCAATGCTGCTAGATCTGCCAGTGTTTTAAGAGAAGCCAGAAATCTCCCCTTCTCCCACCTTTTGGTAAAATCTGATTTTTCAATATTGGCAGATAATTCAAATTATTTTACATACCACAGGCCAAACAAAACATGTCTGTGGGCTAGATACAGTCTGCGGGCTAAATACAGTCTGCCAGTTTGCAACTGTTGCTCTAGATCAGGAATAAATTCAGCTTTAGAATAGTCACTCCCTTCATCGCACTCTAGATTGTTTGAGTGAATTAAAGACACTAAAGTTATATTAATAAACCTCTGGGCAGTCATTGTTTCCTCTTGTAGAGACATGGAGACGTGTCCGGACCAGCAGGGTCCAGAATAAATGTTCCTGTGAGCCTCAGACCGTTAGGAAAGAAGGGCCTTTTCTAATTAATGGCGTTCATGTGAAGTTTTTCTTCCCGGATGCTGGTGAAAGAAACCCACAGTAATGGAATCGTACAAGTGATAACTTAATGACTGTCAATTGATGTCTCTTTAAAGAATGAAGCCACAGAATTGGGCTGTTAGCATGTGTCGTGAGCAGTTAGTCAAGTTGGTGGCTTGTAATTTACTCTGTGTGGATGGATGTTATTGATCAAAGCTTTTCATTATTGACAGTGTCTCCATCTGCTGTTTGCTGTTTTTAGGGGAAACCACCCTTGATGACTCAACAGCAGCTGTCTTCTCTTTCCCGAGAAGGGATATTAGATGCCCTCTTTGTTCTCTTTGAAGAATGCAGTCAGCCTGCTCTGATGAAGATTAAGCACGTGAGCAACTTCGTCCGGAAGTGTAAGTTGGGAGAACTGTTTCTTGAAAACTGTCCCCCTGGAGAAACCTGGAAGGATGCCAGAGGCAGAATGAGTCAGTGGTTGCTGACAGCGGGTACGAATTCTGCTCTTAGACGGACCCCTTTTCAAGGTCAGGTTCCACCTGTGGTAGCTGGGAGACCGGATAAGTCAGGCCTCTTGGTTGCAAGTGACAGAAACTCATTTCAAACTAGCTTAGGCCAGTAAGTGAGAAATCCAAGGGTGGGTCAAACTTTAGGCATGGCTAGTTCCAGGGACTTAAATATTGTCCTCTGGCCTAGTCCTCCACTTACTCAGGGTGGACTTCTCCATTAGGCATAGTGGGCACAATGCTTAAGTCCCACAATATTTAATTTTAATAAGTTTAATTTATTTTAACTTAATTTATTTTAAAGTCATAAGGAAAATATATATATTAGAAATAATGTATAATGGTTCTGGATTATGATTATATTCATTATACCACTGCTCATAAAATATATATAATTTTTAATTTTATTTATTTATTTATTTTATTTTTAATGGGGGAAGGGGCTGATGAAAGCAAAAGAGCCTAAGGGCCTAAGTTGGCCCTGCCCACACCCTGTTCTTGACTTTGCTTGACTTGGGGAAGTTGGCTGCTGGTCCCTAGTCTTTTTCGACCAGTGGTGATTTTGCCCACAGGGACACTGGGCAATGTCTGGGGACATTTGTGATTGTCAAAACTGCGGGGGAGATTGCTACTGGCATCTAAACAGCCTATAATGCACAGCACAGTTCTCCACAACATGGAATTATCGGGCTGGAAATGTCAATTGTGCCAAGTTTTGGAAACCCTGCCTTATATGACTTTGCAGTATAACTACCTACCCTAAACTTCAGTGGTCTCAAATGATGATCATTGTATTACCTTCCATGATTCTGTGGGTTGACTGGGCTCAGCTGAGGATTCCTCCTCTCTATGTGATGTTGGCCAAGATTTCAGGCACCAGGGACTCTCCTGGTCTGGAATGTCCAGATGGCTCACCCAATGCTGACATGTTGACTAGAAGGCTGGGCTCACCTGGGGCTCTGGGGTGACTGGGCTTTTTCTCCTGAAGTCTCAGGGTTTTCATGCTCTCCACGGCTCCTCTATGTGGTCTCTTCCTCAGGGGGTCAGCCAACTACAGCCTGGGATGCCTGTTTTCTAAATAAAGTTTTACTGGAACACAGCTACTCATTTGTTTAGGCATTGTCTGTGGCTGCTTTCACATTACAGTGGCATTTGAGTAGTGGTGACTGAGACCTTGAAAGGCCTACAAAGCCTAAAAGCCTGAAGTATTTACCATCTGGTCCTTTAAGGAAAAGCTTGCTGACCCCTGATCTGCATGGTGGGTCTCTAGCAGAGATGTCTGGACTTCCTACATGGTAGCTCGAGGTTTCCAAAAGCATGAAAGTAGAAGTGGCCAGCCTCCTTAGGGTGAAGGCCCAGAAGGGGCCTAGGATCTATTTGGCTGCATTCTGTTGTTTGAAGTGTGTCATAGGGCGGCCCAGGTTCCACATGCCAGGAGCTGCACAAGGGCATGAATTCCAGGGGACATGGGTCACTGGGCATCACCTTCAGAGACTGGCTATCATACCCTGCTATCATACCTTTATCTTTCACTATGTACTAGTATATTAATACAATGGCAGGGAAGATTCTAATCAGCTCTGCTTTGGGTCGTTTGCCCCCCTCTTGACCGGTCACTGTGATTGGCCTCATCTGGGTACTGTGATTGGCCTCATCTGGGTGCCTCGGGGTTCAGGGCACCGTGATTACCAGGACCTCATGGAATGGGGGATGTGCAAGTACCAGAGGAGCTGGGAGTTCTGAATAGATAAAATCAGTGTATGGGCCCTAGCCGGTTTGGCCAGTGGATGGAGCATTGGCCTGTGGACTGAAGGTGTCCTGCGTTGCAGGAGGCAGCCGATCAATGATTCTCTCTCATCATTGATGTTTCTATCTCTCTCTCCCTCTCCCTTCCTCTCTGAAATCAATAAAAATGTATTTTTAAAAAAAAATCAGTATATGTTCAGTACAGTGACTTTAGGTATTTATGTATGAACCTTGTCTGTCCTCAGTTTCCTCATCTGCAAAATGGGGAAAATGTATATCTAATAAGGCTGTGTGGGGATTGAATGATCAGGTTTATCATGTTGCCTGGTACATAGAGACACTCAATAAATGTTTCCCAATAACGATAGTCATAAACCTCCACCGATGTTTAATATATATTTAACTTTAAAATGTACTTGGGGTGTTTGCTCATTATTCTGTATTTGTTTGAATAAACTCCCACCTTATTTTCTTGCATATTTAAATTCTCAAATAGGGAGTGGAGGGGAAGGGAAATTATGTGACAGACGAATTTACCACTTACCGAGCCACGCAGGGGCACCTTCATTAGGCTGGAGATTGCTCTCTGGTTACTTTAAAGCAGTGGCTCTTCTCAACTCATTCCGTAATCAGGGGGCTAGGCTTAGTGAAATGTAGATTCTTCTAATGGAATTCTCTTTCAGGGAACTGTTTCATATTGTTGAAGAGGCTTCCTGGAGAGTATAGTTGAGAGGCTATGATTGAAAAAGGATGATTGCGTTAGTGTTTTTTTATTTTCTTCCCTTTTGAGTTTCTGTTTCAGAATGTAAGCTTCAGTTTCCCATGGGAAGAAAGGTCCAACAGCTGTTATTGCCCAAGTTTCTTGAATCTTGTCATAGAGATAGAGATTTTCTCTGGGAACTATTGAAGGAAACGAGACAAAGTATACCCCTATAAACTAAAGTGTTGCCCCTAGCATGGACCAAGGGAGGGCAGAGAACTAGCATTTGGGATAGGGATGGAATTTTTGTTTCTTAATTACTATTCTATCCCCAGTGTCTGACACATAGTAGGTGCTCAGTAAATATTGGTTGACTGACTATGATGCTAATGAACAAAATAAGTGGCCAAACCTTAAATATAGTGTCTCATAATTTGTGTAAAAAATAAACAGCAAGGGTGATATTAAAACACACATAGAAAAGTGTTCATAATTGCCAAAGTTGGGAATTGGTGAGTTGATAGTAGCTGAAATTCTACCCTCTTATATTTGTGGACAAATTATAACTTGAAGAAGTTTTTTTTCCCCCAATAGTAAACATAATACAAAATTAAATATAAAAGATCAAAGAGAAAAATCCTTCAAAATCTTGCCTGCCTGAGATAACCACTATTAATAGTTTGGTGTATAGTATTGCAATGTTTTTGTCCTTATAAAATATTATAGCAATTATCAAACACATCGAAAGAGAAAGAGAGTAGTTTTATGAATTCCTCTGCCCCAGTCAATTAGCTTTAGCATCTGTCAGCCCTTTCCATGCATGTTCTAACATTACTTGTGTTTAATTTTACACAAAAAGAATAGTATGTGTTAAATTAGAAAGTGAAACATGAGCGTTTATTTGAGATCAATAAGAACAGTTGTTTGGTAATCACTGGTTCAGGCAAAGCCCAAATAGTGTTCCGATGAGGAGCAATGGGTATTTAGGAGGAAGGGAAGGGGCAGGATGAAATCAACAGAAGGAAGGCATTTCTGTTGGTGCAGATAGCATAACATAGCGATGTTCATTATAAATCATATTTAAAATTTCAGTCCAGTAGTCATAATAACTGCTTTTTTTGTTACTTTGGAAAACAGTTCTTTGGGACACAAGGTTGCTTAAGCCCAGTCCAAATGTTGTTTGCTCTGTTTTAACTTTCCAAAGATTTGAGACAGAAGCGGTGTAAGACAGTTCCTCTGGCTTGGCGGCTCCGGTCCATTTTAAAGTGGTTCCGCTTGTATTATTGTTCACATATGTGTATAATGTCTTGCCACTAGCTTTGCTCACTTAGCAGCATATTTACTCAACAAATATTTATGGAGCATTGGCTACGTGCCAGATTCCCTTTTAGGTTTACAATAGTGACCAAAACAGACAAACTCCCCCCCATATATTCTAGTGGAGGTTGAACTTTACCTCATTCTTTTGAACAATGGCCTAATATTCTTTTATGTGGGTGGACTTTCCCGTTGATGGACCTTTAGGTTGTTTGTAATTATTTTTCTGTTACAAGCGTGCTCATTACGTTTTCATATGTATCTTCTGCGAGCACATGTGCTGGTGTTTCTGTGAAGCACTTTGAGTTCCTAGAAGTTGAAATGTTGGATTACTAAGTCTCAGAGAAAAAGCTGTGCATTCAGCGGTGCTGGCTTTTGCTTTCTGGGTGCAAATGTTTATCTGACAAGACCATCCTTTGTCTGCATTCTATTACAGTGCTTCCGGTCTCTATCTCCACTTCAGAAGTCAGCACCCACTGGGCTCTTACATGCTATATCCATGTGCAGGGGTGAAGGGTAATATGGTCTTGGAGATACAGAAGCTGCTAATTTGGAGAGAAATTGTGAAGATTTATTTTTTTTAAATAGTCGTAGACTTGAGTTTAGGGTCTCACCTGTTCACCTTAACAATCCAAAGCATTTGAAAAAAGATACTGAGATTTGGAATGATTTTTTAGAATTCTGAGAGTATCATGGTGGTTTTGCCTGTAAGCGGTTTGCCTGCTCGTGTGATTGAGATGTCTGGTGGTTGGCAGTGACAGACCCAAAATTAATAAGTTGGACAAATGCTGTAAGCAAATTGTGGGCTCAAGGCCTAACAGAGAATCAAGAGAGATTGGCCTTGTGTGGGAGCAGTAATGAAATCGGGTTCAACCCAGAGAGTTGCAAGCCAGCGTATTTGGGAAATTATAATTCAAAACTCAAATGCTTGATCTGAAAGAAACTTGGAAAGGGACAGGGAAGAAAGATGGGGTTGGCACTGTGATGTCAGGGTAAAAGGAAAATGCCGTTCAGCTTTCAATTTTGCTTCTGCAATGATTTCTCTGTGTAGGCGCTCTAGATTTTTTAAAAAAAAAATTTTTAATTTTTACAATGGTCATGATGAATTTATGGGGATCTACCTACCACTCTTGCCTGATTCCTCAAGGGACGGAAGGAAGGTGTTTTCAGGATGACTGGCTAATGTGAGAGGTGGGTCTGTGGTGGGTAAACACTCAGTGCAACAGAGTTCATCGTAAGTGCCTTTGATACAAAGGAATTAAATTCCAGCCATGCAACAAAGAAAGGGGGTGGTGACAGCAGTTACAGTTGCATTGGCTAATTCATCAATATGCCACTCTGTGAATGTGGGTATGAAATGGCTTTTCCTTTTGTTGGACTCAGTCCCTGTCATGGTCTGAACAATCTGCTGAGCTGATCCTAACTCTAGAAATCTATCTTCCAATTTTGTCCGTGGCCAACCTACGGAAATGGCGATCTGTTCCAGTGCCCGGAGGACTCCAGTGTCCCTCTGGGATTGCAAGACAGCCTCTTGGTCTTCAAGGTGGCACTGTCTGAGGGATTCTCCAGGGTAATTTGGATTATGTGTTTTCCTTGTCTTCCTTTGGAGTGGACCCCTGTATATGGTGCAGTTTCCCTATAATGTGCAGAACTGAATTAATTTTTCAGTCAGTCCCAGCTGCTCCCCTCCATTCTTGCAGGTCATTAGAGTTGCTGCATATTCAGAGATGCTCCAGCCTAGTGTTCTTTCAGTGTTAAAAAAAAAAGTATGTTAGATTCCAAACCTGCCATCCATTTATTTAGTCCATATTCATACATCGAAGATCTCTGACTGAATGTTTATGTCCCGCCCAGTTTACCATGTTGAGCCTGTGACCCTCAATGGGATGGTATTTGGAGGTGGGGCCTTTGGAGGTACTTAGATTGAGATGAGATCACGAGGATGGGGCTTCCAAGAAGGGATTAGTGTTCTTATAAGAAGAGAAAGAGAACTAGAGCTGCCTTTCTCTTTGTCATGTGAGGACGGAGTGAAGAGGTGGCTGCCTATAAGCCAGGAATTGGGCCCCCACCGGGAACTGAATATGCCAGTATCTTGATCTTGGATTTCCCAGCCTTCAGCGTGATGAGAAATAAATGCCTGTTGTTCAAACAAATATCTATGGTATTTGTTATAGCAGCCCAAGCAAACTAAGACACCAACAGAAAGATTGTACTAGGACAGTGGTCGGCAAACCGCGGCTCGTGAGCCACATGCGGCTCTTTGGCCCCTTGAGTGTGGCTCTTCCACAAAATACCACGGCCTGGGCGAGTCTATTTTGAAGAAGTGGCGTTAGAAGAAGTTTAAGTTTAAAAAATTTGGCTCTCAAAAGAAATTTCAATCGTTGTACTGTTGATATTTGGCTCTGTTGACTAATGAGTTTGCCGACCACTGTACTAGGAAAAGGAGTAAGACCATACATTAAGAAAAAGACAGCTGCAATCCTCCCAGATCTGTGACATGTCAAGTTTGTTTTGTGTTGTTTTTTGGTAGCACTGCCACATATTAAGGCAAGGAAGGCATTACTATTACTGACACAATCCATGGGCGATAAAATGGGCTACTGAGAAAACTGAGCAGAGAGCACGTCAGAATGGATGGTCCGGAAACGAACTCCAACATTGCTTGAGATGGGAGTCATGTTGCTTGCGTCCATTGTAAAATTGACCTAAATGCGGACAAGTGTTTTTGACCAAACACTGCCCTGCAGCCTTGGAGAGGAGGAAGGAAAGCTTGATCTGTTCTTCCCCTATTTCCTAAGTCTACAGGATGCAAATTATAGCTGCCATGGAAACTGTGCTTTGGAATTTCTGGAGCCCTTAATTTTAACATATAAAAACACTTTTGTGCTGATTTTATAATTATTCATGATGATGAAAAGTGACTAAATGTCTTTGACAGTGAGGGAGGACATAAGAACACTTTTTCTTTTCTGGCTTTCATAAAGATGCAGGTCTTCGAAGCTCTTTATTTACCTGGGAGTCATTCTTCTATGTTTGCAGATTCCAGCACCATCACTGAGTTGCAGGAGCTCCGGCCTTCTGCGAAGGACTTCGAAGTCAGAAGCCTGGTGGGTTGTGGACACTTTGCCGAAGTGCAGGTGGTAAGAGAGAGAGCCACCGGGGACATCTATGCCATGAAAGTGATGAAGAAGAAGGCCGTGTTGGCCCAGGAGCAGGTAGGAGCATTTTAGCATCACACCCTTTCCCCTCTCTGTACCAGAATGTTCGTTGCAGAGATGTTAATCTGCTGAATTGACATCTGGGATCCAGCACATTTTCCTCTGTGACTCTAGTTAATTGCAGCTGCATGGGCAGACAGGTCTCTCATGTCCTTAGCTCTTTTTCTTGAACTGATCTTGACTCATTTTGAAGGCTCACAAACTCCCCTGGATTTCTTTATCATGTTTTTATAGTTGTGTGTGTTATTCAGAACCAACTTGGCCTTTTAATTAATGAGTTTAAGGTCTTTCCTGACTGTCAGCTGGGGATTTAGAGATATGCATATTATGAGGTGAGTCAGCATTTGCTTTTGTGCACATTTTATATATTTGTGCTGTGGGCATGTATATTTGATTTTAAAAAACACGCCTCTAAAGAAATGAAATAAAATTCTTATGTGGCTAGGGAGTTGCTTGTTTGAGAGCAGGTAAGAAGGTATCTCAATGGCTATGGTATTTTTCTTTCTTTTAAACAAGCCTGATGCTCCAGACATATTGATTCCTTTGCTGTGTTTCTGGAGAGACGGCCATCAGCCTTGGAGTTCAGAGAGTAATTTATTAGTTACAGACGTTCGAGTGCACATCATGTGTCTGATAATGTATCTGGCTCGTGGGAAGCCTGCACAAGGAAGTGAAGCTTCATGGCTGTTGGTTTCAGGGTTTAAATTAAAACAACCTTGGAAAGCAGAGGAAAAATGCAAATATATAAAGCAGGCGCTTACCAGCTAAAACAGCTAAAGCGTTGCAGGAGGGAGAGCAGTTAGCAAATCCTTGAACGATGGAGTGAGGAGAGATGGGAGCCAGGGGCAGTCAGGGGATGTTCGATGCTGCGGGTTCTGGGCAGAGAGAAGTGACGAGAATGTGCCCGGTGTGGCGTGAGTGACTTTCTGGAGACTTGAGTACAGGATTGCTATATGCAGATGTGGTTTGTATTTTTAGTTTTTTTTTTAATGGTTTAGAATAGACTGGGAATGGGAAGAAATGAGGACATTTGGGTGGGATGGGATGGGGGTAACTGATGGGAAACCTCAAGAACCTTTTCTTTTATTGTGGCAAAATATATATAACATAAAATGTATCATTTTAACCATTTTAAAGATCAATTCATTGGTATTAGTGCCTTCGCAGTGTTGTGTAACCACAGCCATTTCTAGAACTTTTTCACATCCCAAACAGAAATGGTAACTCCCCATTTCCCCCTAAACCAGTTTTTGGAATGGCAGTTTAATCTGTGAGACAGCTGGGGATCATTTAGGCTTTTGGAAGGAGGAGGTTGGGATGAGAGTCTCAGGACCTCAGTGACTTTGTGTGGCCTCCAGTCAAAGGAGCAGCGGAGGACAGGATGCTGCTTGTTCGAGTCCAAGGGTGATGTAGCCCGTGTTTAGGAATGCAGTGTGAGCAACTACCCAGAAAGGAACAATGCAGGGTGGGGCAGATCGTCTGGCAGAGGTGTGAAAGATGCTCACCTGGCCTCCTAGCACCTACGTACCATCTATCCCCAGTAAACACTTCCTGAGCACCTGTTGTGTTTGGAGTGTTTCTAGGTCCTTGGGAAGAGGCATTAGACGTAGTCCCGACCTCGCGATGCTTACCTCGTAGATGGAAATAGTACATGCAAAGGCAGAGTAAACCAGCATCCCACACTGCTGTTCAGATAGCGTGCCTTCCTCCCGGTGAATGACTCGTGATGACCCCTGTGAGGTATGGGTGGGAGGTTTCTAAAATCATCCACATGTTGAAGTTGCCCATCCATTCCTTAAGAGGGTGACTTTAAGAAAAGCAGGGTCCTTAGCTGAGCCATGCTGAGGCTTTGGAATTTAAGGGCATTAGAAGAGAGACGCCAGCACCAGGAGTGAGTGAAGAGAAATGCCAGAGAGGAGGAGGTAGGGAGAGGTAGTGTCCTGCAGACAAGACCTGTCGCCTAGGAGCGGCCGTCCACCCAGCCAGAGCTCAGTGAGAAGTGGAAGAGGTCCTCAGAGACAGTTTATTTTAAATTAACAATGATACACTGTTACCATCTAATCCTCACACCCCCATTCAAGTGTCACTAGTGGTCCCATGGTCTTTTGGAACAAAAGGATCCACTCCAGGACCACACCTGGCCTTTAGTTATCCTGTCTTTTTAGTTTTTTTCCAATCTGGAACAATTCCTTAATTTTTCCTGGACTTTCATGACCTTGATAATTCTAAAGACTACAGGCCAGTTATTTTGTGAAATTTGTATTTGTCTGATGTTACTCATGTTTGGATTCAGGTTAGAGATCTTTGGCAGGAACATCACAGTTGAGATGCTCTGTTCTTTTTATTGCATCCCAGCAGGTGGCTCTCAATTTCAATTGGTCACATTCATGATGATGTTCACTTTGGTATCTGCCGAGCTTCTTCACTCTAGTTACTTAAGTATCTTGTAGGAAGGTGCTTTCAAACTATCAAAATAGCCATTCCTCATAAAACTTTCAACTCACTCATTTATACTGTACGGACTTACATTTAACTGTTTAAGTCAGTAAGTTATGATCCATTACTGTTATTATATATTTTTATACTTAAATTGTCACCAGGTTGGCTCATGAGAATCTCTTTAGATTGGCTTTTTGTCCTTTTGACATATCCCCACCTTTGAGTACTGTCTAACTTTCTGGTACAAGGTTTTCAGGACCTTGTACTTTTACTTTGCCTGCTCCAGCCCTGCAACAGTCCTTTCATTGTAAAACTAGAGGCCCAGTGCACGGATTCGTGCACTGGTGGGGGGCATGACCTGCGGGGATCGGCCTGCTGTGGGAGCGCCGCTCAGCCGAGTGACTGTGGAATCGCCCTCTGAGCAGCTGCTGAATGAGGAAATTAGTCTGAGCTGATATTTTGGGGTAATGTCTTGGGTAAAGACGTGTTCCGTGTCCTGGAGGAACCTGGCGGAGAGCTTTGCACCCCAAAGCCACTTGGTGAATGTCTTTGATGTGTGATGCCAGGTTGGTGACACCATCGGGGATGTTTGGGGCAGCCGTGCTCCAGGATCCTCAGCCACCAGGACACCTCCCCGGGGGGTCCACAGTCATGTCCTCTCTTGCCATCTGCCTATGCCAGCTCCCTGTGCTTTTTCTTTTTTTTTTTTAAATAAATCTTTATTGTTCAGATTATTACAATTGTTTCTCCTTTTTCCCCCCATATCTCCCCATCACCCGGTTCCCTCCCCACCGTTGTCCTTATCCATAGGTGTATGATTTTTGTACAGTCTCTTCCCATACCCTCCACACAGACACCCCTTTCCCCCTGAGAATTATCAATCCACTCCCATTCTATGCCTCTGATTCTATTATGTTCACCAGTTTATTCTGTTCCTCAGATTTTTAATTCACTTGATTTTTAGAATCACTTGTTGATAGATATGTATTTGTTGTTCATAATTTTTATCTTTACTTTTTTCTTCTTTTTCCTCTTTTTAAAGAATACCTTTCAGCATTTCATATAATACTGGTTTGGTGGTGATGAACTCCTTTAGCTTTTTCTTATCTGTGAAGCTCTTTATCTGCCCTTCAATTCTGAATGATAACTTTGCTGGGTAGAGTAGTCTTGGTTGTCGGTTCTTGCTATTCATCACTTTGAATATTTCTTGCCATTCCCGTCTGGCCTGCATAGTTTCTGTTGAGAAATCAGCTGACAGTCGTATGGGTGCTCCCTTGTAGGTAACTAACTGTTTTTCTCTTGCTGCTTGTAAGATTCTCTCTTTGTCTTTTGCCCTTGGCATTTTAATTATGATGTGTCTTGGTGTGGTCCTCTTTGGATTCCTCTTGTTTGGGGTTCTGTGCCCTTCCTGAACTTGTAAGTCTATTTCTTTCACCAGGTGGGGGAAGTTTTCTGTCATTTCTTCAAATAGGTTTTCAGTATCTTGCTCTCTCTCTTCTGGCACCCCAAAAATTCGGATATGGTATGCTTAAAGCCATCCCGGAGGCTCCTTATGCTATCCTCACACTTTTGGATTCTTCTTTCTTTCCTCCTCTCTGGTTGGGTGTTTTTTTCTTCCTCATATTCCAGATCTTTGGTTTGACTCTTCGGGTGCGGTGGTCTACTCTGTATGTTCTTTATTTCAGACAGCGTATGCATAATTTCTGACTGGTCCTTTTCCATTTTTTTGGTATTCTCATTTAGGTCCTTGAAGGTCTCTTCAAGTTTCTCAGCGGTTTTTAGAAGATTCTTGAGTAACCTTATAAATATGGTTCTGAACACTGTGTTGTCCATTAGTTTGCTTTCATCTATCTCTCCTACTTGTGACATACTTCGATGTCTCCACATTTTAGCTGCCTCCCTGTGTTGATGTAGTGGCTTTGTGTCGTTGACCTATAGGGGCCGGTAGCTCAGCTTCCCCAATCACCCTAGGTGGTCGCTCTTGGTACTCCCCTTTGTGGGCTGAGTGGAAAGTTGGAAAGTCTTGGTGTAGTTAAAAGCCCTGATTGCTGTTGGTACACTGGGAGGAATTGACCTCCGGTCCAATTGGTTGTGAGGGCCTGCTGTGTCTATAACGGAAGAATTGCTGTGCTGGAGACACAGTAGGGCTTTGGTGCTCACTGAGTCTGCCTCTTGAATGTGTCCCTTATGAGAGTGGTTGAAATCTGGTGTTCTCCACACCGACAGAAAAGTCACTCTCACTCTCCGACCGATGGCCGAGAGTCCCATAGGCGTCTGGGTCCCCCGCGTGTCCCCAGAAACTGGAGTTCAGAGTGGTTGGGATTGTTGGTATCACTGGCGGGAATTGATCTCCAAGCCAGTTGGCTGTGAGGATCAGCAGTGTCTCCGCTGGGAGAGCTTCTGTGCTCAGCTTGGATGGGGCGGAGTCTCAGGGTGGCACAGACAAGCTTTGGTTTCCCGTCTGCTCTGCCCTAAGAGGGGCGGTTTCTCCCTGCCCGAATTAATGGCTGCGCACCTCTGAGAGAAGGCAGCTTTCAAGCCTCTCCCGCTGCCTAACAGACTAGTTTCTCCCCAGCTGAGGCTGGATTTCAGTGCAGACCGGAGGTTTTGTTTTTCTCCCGAACGAGAAATCCAGCCACTGGGAGGGCTGTGCTCAGCTTGGATGGGGCGGAGTCTCAGAATGGCGCAGACAAACTTGGTTTCCGTCCGCGCCGCCCTAAGAGGGTCAGTTTCTCCGTGCCCTAATCAATGGCTGCACGCCTCTGAGAGAAGGCAGCTTTTGAGCCTCGTCTGCTGCCAAACAGACCAGTTTCTCCCCGACCGCAGCTGGATTTCAGTGCAGTCGGGAGGTTTTGATTTTCTCCCAAACGAGAAAGCTAGCCATGCAGCGTCTGCTGCCCTCCCTCTCTGCGCGCTGTGAGCAAGCCTGCCGTGTATTCAGCCGCCTGCCCTTTCCGCGCTCACGGATCTCCGCACCTCCACAGCTCCTGAGGCTCAGCGTCCCCCTCTCTTTTTTTCTCTAGTTGTAGGTTTTCCACTCTGCCAGCTTTCCGGTGATTCTGGATGGTGTGCACTCTGTTTTCCAGTTGTAGTTTCAAAATTGTTGTGGTAGGCAACAGTTAGGTGTTTACCTTATGCCGCTCTCTTGGTTTCTTGCTAAACTCTTTATCTCCCTGTGCTTTTTCTAGAACACACCTTAGAGGGCCTGCATCAGCTGGTGGGGTCAGGCCAGAGTCTGAATTGTCTTAGGTATTTGATAGGTGTAGAGACTTGACCTCACCCTGGGCCTGCTTATCCCAGTTAGCCGAGTGGTGCTCCCACTGTGGGAGTGCACTGACCACCAGGGGACAGCTCCTGCATTGAGCGTCTGGCCCCGGTGGTCAGTGTGTGTCATAGTGACTGGTCGACCGGTCGTTCTGGTCGTTCTGCCATTCAGTGGCTGGGCTTTTATATATATTGACTGGAGGCCTGGTGCATGAAATTTGTGCATGGTGGGGGGGTGGCGATCGGGCCGATCAGGGCCATCTCGTCCAGTCCTGATCGGGGCCGGTCAGGGCTGGTGGCCAGGGAGGGACTGCGGGGGGTACTGTGGGAGGGCTCCAGGGTGTGTCTGGCCCTTTCTCGCCCAGTCCTGATTGGCTAGACCCCAGCAGCAAGCTAACCTACTGATCGGTTGACAGCTCGTTCGGACACTTAGCATATTAGGCTTTTATATACTAGTATATAGATTGTAATTCACGGCGCAGAATGCTCGGCACTCACTTCCCTCCAGCCCCTGGCCTTGGAGACCTCATGTCCTTCCAAGGCTCTGCTCACCCTCTTCAGCTGCCACGTGAAGTAAGTTGCATCGTGTGCGTGGAAACCCTTTGCAGGCTCCATGGGTGTGTCTTTACTTTGCTGCAGTTCCGATTACCCCAACATAAGGAGAGACACCCTCATTATCAGGTAACACCATCGTGGTAAGACCCCTGCTCAGCCTGCTGCAGAGGTTTTAAACAGGCCATGGGTCGCCCTAGATGATTTGGCTCAGTCAGTAGAGCCATGGCCTGTGGACTGAAGGGTCCTGGGTTCGATTCCAGTCAAGGGCACATTCCTGGGTTGCAGGCTCAATCCCCAGTAGGGGGCGTGCGGGAGGCAGCAGAGCGATAATCTCTCAGCAGTGATGTTTCTATCTCTCTCTCCCTCTGCTTTCCTCTCTGAAATCAATAAAAATATATTAACAAAAATAAAAATAAATAGGCCATGAATTAAATGTCACTGCTCTCCATCCACCCAGTCCTCTCATACCCTTTCTTGTCTTGCCCCTCACTCTCCCCACACACACACTCTGCTAGGGTCTGTAAAATGGGGTCAGGATTTCTACTTCAACCAAGAGCGACGCTTCCGCATGGCCCTCCTTCCCCGCCCCTCTCTGTCCCCAGTCCTGTGTGGTTTCTCCCTCCCTCCCCTCCATCCAACCTGGTGGGCCCTGCTCTGCCCCCTCCTCCTGCGGCCTCCTGTCTGCAGCCTCCCCCTTTCTCCGGGGGGCGGAGCTCCCCAAAGGCTGTGCGGGCCAGGGCTGTGCGGGCCATGCGGTGATGCAGAGCTGTGCTGGGTGAGCCCAGGCGGGGCCTCGAAGGAGAGCTGCGGAGGAGGGAGAAGGGGGGAGGGGGGAGGGACGTGGAGCCTGTCCTGTGGGAGAGGCACCGGGCTCCTCAGCTGCCCCCACCCAGCAGCTTTTCTAGGCCCCTACGTCACCCTCTGTCCCTCACTGCCTCCTGCTTCCTTTCAAGTTTTGGACTCGGTTTCTCTGATTCAGCCCTTCCCCCCTCTCTGTTGTGTCCCTGGGACCCTGAGGCCGCCCCTTGGCCTCAGGCAGGCGCGCCTGGCCTGCTCCCCCCCAACCCCATAATGGTGCTCCCCACTCTCCTAGAGTAGTTAGTGATACTTAACAATAAAAAGAAGCAGCTCTGAAGATTATAAATTGCACACTGAGAATGCCACAGGCTGTGGAGGGCTGCACAGTCCACAGCTCTTGGATCACGCGTAGCAGCGTCCCACACCACCCGGTCCCTCCTGGCTCCTGCCTCTGCTCGGGCCTGGGGCCAAACCCTGGGAGCTTCCTGATGGCTCTCACCTCACACCTCACTTTTTAGTCCAGCCCACCAGCGCCAGCAGCAAGTTAACCTGTCAGTTTGAGCATCTGCCCCCTGTTGGTCAGAGCACGTTATAGCGACTGGTCAAGCTGTCGAACTCCCAGCTGAACTCTGGTCAAGGGGACAATTTGTATATTAAGCTTTTGTTATATAGGATGTGCATCTAATCTACTGTCTTTGGTGCTGCCCTTCCCTTTGGTAGGCTCAGAGCATCCCTATATGTGGGTGCCTTCTTCACCCTGCATGGCTGTCGATACCATATATTGGACTGTCCCCACACATGTTTGCAGCCCTCCTCATCCTGCTTGCGCCTGGTATCCTGTTCTGGGCCACCATGCCTCTTTTTCTACCACCTGTCACTGATGCTCAGGAAGGGAAGGTGAAGAGAAAGAGAAAGAGAAAGTACTTAGATTTAAAGAAAGTGAGTTGACTTTAAAGAAAGACACTAAGTAAATAATTGGACAGATAATATACGGATCTAGCAAAAATTGTGAGCAAAGTAAGAAAATGGATGAGATTTGTGGGATGCTGGGTTAAATGATTTTTTTAAAACATCAATTTAAGCTTAAAGAGAGAGAAAAGGGCATTTTCCTCTTCCTCACATTTATTTTGTATTATAATTGTCTAAAAGATTTCTTTTTCCTCTAGGTTTCATTTTTTGAGGAAGAACGGAACATATTATCTCAGAGCACAAGTCCTTGGATCCCCCATTTACAGTATGCCTTTCAGGACAAAAAAAACCTTTATCTGGTGAGTATTTACATCTATCTGCAAGTAGCCCGGTGCACTGATACCGATGTCACAGTCATAGAACTGATGTGGTTCTTGCTCAGACAGTCCATGGCACTGCTCATTCACTCCCTTGCTTTTCTGACTTTCAGGTGTCTTCCTGTTCTTCTCACCCTAAAGATTGAGGGCTAGCCCATTTAGAAACAGCCCCACTTACTGTTGGGTAGTGTAACTATGACTTAAAGGTCAATAATGAGAAATCATTTATTTGGGAATAGTCTGGGATCACCTTTAATAGAGTCTTGCTTTAATTTTTTAATTGAGGTATAATTGATATATAATAATTATATTTCAGATGTATAATATTTTTTGATATTTGTGTATTTTGTGAAGTGATCACCACAATAAGTCTAGTTAACATCATTAAAAAAATTTTTTTTAATCCTCATCCGAGGACATGCTTAGAGATAGATAGATAGATAGATAGAGAGAAACATTGATCAGTTACCTTCCATACACTCCTTGACAGGGGATCAAACCTGCAACCCTGGTATGTGCTTTGACTGAGAATTGAACTGGCAACCTTTCGGATGATGCTCAACCAACTGAGCCTCTTCAGCTGGGAAAAAAAGTTTTAATTTTTTAAAATTGAGATAATTCATGATTATTATTAAGAAAATGCAATCACTGAAGAACTGTATGACATAGAAGGGAAAATGCTCTTTTTTTCTTTCTAGTCCATTTTCTAGTAGAACAAATATTAATGGTTATGCATGTTCTCTCTGATCCTTAACTATGCCTCATGGGAAAAGTATTTCTATGTCTATATTTATAACACATACATATAGTTTATTTTACAAAAAATGGTATATTACTCTCTGCTCTGCTCTTCACCTTGCTTTTTGCCTTTAAACGATTTGTCATGGACATCTTTCCAGATTAGTACATACAGATCTGCCTCATTCTTTGAATGGTGCCATCGGTATTTCTGATATACATGTAACATAAGTTGTAGAATGCTAAAATTCATTTCGGGGCCTTGTTTAGGTTCTCAGGGGTTTAGATTCTTAAAGTAAAAAAAAAAAAAGTGTATCCTAGAAACAATTTTTGTCTCTGAGTTAGCCCTTAAAACAAGACTGTATAGACTTTATAGAGGCTCATGTAAGAGAGAGATGGGCTTCTATTTATCTTGAAATTTCATGGGGCTTCTTTTTGGGGACTTGACTGCCTTTATTTCCAACCTGGAATAAACAGTTTATTTGCTTTGGTTTCATATTAGTTGAGAACCCATGCTGGTAGAGAAGCTGCCCCCCCCTCACCACCCCCCACCCCAGCCTTCTAAGCAAGGACATTCTCACAGACTGTGTTGGGAGACTGGCCTTGC
This sequence comes from Cnephaeus nilssonii, assembly GCF_951640355.1. NCBI lineage: Eukaryota > Metazoa > Chordata > Mammalia > Chiroptera > Vespertilionidae > Cnephaeus > Cnephaeus nilssonii. Next base: position 5,105,638 of record NC_137093.1, read on the forward strand.
ATCAGCACATGCTCCTTCAAAATCAACACCACATCTGCTTGCTTATGGCCTGAAACTTCTTTTCCTTGAATAATGTCTGGGAAGCTTTTCTTCCTTGAGACCTGGGGCATGGAGCCCTGACCTTCACAAATGACCTTGATGTGTTTCTAGGTTCACTGATATCCTAGGATATTTGCTGCAAATGCAACAATTGCCTTGTGGTGTCTGTATCTTACAGAGTTCCTTATGTTTGGGGGTATTAACAGACTTCATGATTAGCCTGCAGAAAAGAAATTCCCTTGAAACCAGCAGGGGTTTGTTTGTTTGTTATTGTTGTTTTGGGTATTTTAATTAGAACTCTGCAAATGATTTAGAAGACCAGCTTGTGAGGATAAGCTTGATTTTCAAGGCAATACTGGCAGTCTTGGAACTAGGAAAGGCACTGATTTTTGGCAAAAGCCGAGTGCATAGTTTTCTGGTCTGCCTTGCACTGCTCTGTAAGCTCATATTTCTCTTCCTCTGGGTTGAAGAGCTCATCTTCTAGATATCCAATCTCATGCAGCTTCTTCTTAAAACTACGCATTGTTTAGGAGTGTCACACTATCAAGGCCAGCTTTGGTAGGGCGATGACAGATTCTGAGTGTTCTGTGTAACTCAGATGACAACTACTGGTCCAGACACATGTGGCAGCCACTCACTGCTCAGTTGCTTCAGGGAAATGGTGTCTGTGGTGGCCACTGAGGATGACCAGAGGGAACCCAGGAGTGACCATTGTCTTCTTTGTTTGGTTTTTTTTTTCTCATGGCTCAACAGTTTTCAAAGCATATCTTCAGGAAGTAATGTTTGGGCATTTTGAGAATTTTAAACTCTTTTGGTGTTCCCATTTTCATCCTTACCAGTTGGCTTTGTCACAATGGTAAAAACCTACCCTTTCTTTTTAATTTGTGGACTTAACTGGTGTGGACTTCTGCTTGAACATAGCCTTCCTGGAATAGCTCATGGATTGGGAATACCTGCCGTTCCTCTGCTAGGATGGCTCCCGGCTGCAGGGGGCTTCCTTTTGGGGTCTTCTAGCTGTGGGCCTTCCCCCTGGATTTTGTCCCTGGCATCGGCATCCTTAGCTTAAGGACCATCTTCTCAGGTTATCTACCTGCCGGCTTGCAAGATGGGAATGATTGCAAAACAGCTGCTTCTGGAGTTCTGGTTGCCTCAGCACATTGATACCTGGTTGCAACATTTTTATGCCCTTCTTTAGTAGCTCCATTGAGTATCACTGATGGCATCTTGTAATTATCTCCTTGTCTGCATTGTCTTCTCAATTACTTTGGTACTTTGGAGTAAAATGCTTGCTAAGGGTACAGTTTTCATCTAAAAATCCAAACTTAGTATAGGAATCAAGGTGAGATTACAGACCCACCATCCCTTATCTGCAATTCTGAAACACCCAGAGCTCTGAATAACCTCAAGTTCTTTTGTTACTTATTTGGCAGCAAAGCCTGACTTGAACTCCAGCAAAACCTGACCTGAACTCTCTTATTTATTCCCTTTAGTGCGACTATTCATCCATTTTGCTGCAAAATTATGAATGTATTTTATTACAGGGTGCTATCCCAGGCCCTACCCTTGGGTGTTACATAATATAAAGTATATGCACATTTTACCCTTCTGAAACCTGGGAATGCATTCTGCCGCAGGATCAGGGGACTGTAGATCTACTTTGGTATCATAAAGTACTAAATTTCCATTATACCGTTTGACCACTTAGAGATCATCAAACCTTTGAAGTTTGGGGAAACATGCAAATCATGGTAAGCTCCCCTGTTAGTTGAACATCATTGGTAATGCAAATACATTTAATTGATGATACAATTTATATTAATGAAAAAATATAGGATTCCACCTCCGATACATTTCTCAGAGCTATCTCTATTCTCCAGCCCTGCTTCTACCGTGAGTTCCGGCCGCCATCTTTTGCCTGCATTACTGCATTAACCTCCTAGTGTTCTCCCTGCCATCTGTCTTGTCCTTCCCTCAGGTCTTCCACACAGTGCAGCCAAGTCGTCCTGCTGTTAAAACCCTTCAAGACTCCCTGCTGCCCTCTGGATGAAGTCCAGACCTTCCCACGTGGTTTACATGGCCTTTTTTTTTGCATATATCTCCAGCCTTGTTGCTTACCATTTCTTTCCTTTCCCTTGACATTCACCCTAAACTTCCTTTGGTTCTTTGAATTTGCCTCTAACCTTTCTCCATGCTGTTCCCTTTTTCCTTGTTCCTCTGGCTTACTCTGATTTCAACTTCTGTGCTTGGACCAGATGCTACTTCTTTTAGAAATTCTTTTTTTTTAATAACTTAAAAAAATTTTTTAAATAAGAGTTGAGGTACAGTATAGTTTCAGGTGCACAACCCAGTGATTAGACACATATAACTTAATCTTTTTTTTAAAAAAAAATCTTTTATTCTTTTTAAAAAAATATTTTTATTGATTTCAGAGAGGAAGGGAGAGGGAGAGAGAGATAAAAACATCAATGATGAGAGAGAATCATTGACTGCCTCCTGCATGCCCCCTTTTGGCGATTGAGCCCGCAACCAGGTATGTGCCCTTGGCTGGAATTGAACCTGGGACCCTCCAGTCTGCAGGCCGACGCTCTAGCCACTGAGCCAAACCAGATAGGGCTCTATAACTTACTCTTTCAGAAATTCCTGCTGGGCCCTTTACTGGACTCATCGCACCCCTGTACTTCCTCTTTCTGATCGGGTGTTGGTCTCCATCATCGGGCTACTCCCTCCATGAAGGGAGGGATTATGTCTCCCTTGCTTCAGTAGAGTTTCCCCAAGTAAATGCTTAAGAAATATTTATTGGATGAATACATGATTGATTTCACAGAAATTTGATTTGTATAAAAATTTACTTATTGTGTTATGGAAATAATATGTACTCTAAAGTATATAATTTAAGATAGACACAATGGGATTTTTAAAATTTGGAGTGCAATACAAGGAAATTGAACTTGGGCACTTCGGAATTTTGATGGTTAAAAATTTCCCATTTGTCGTTACACACTAATGAATGTGGCTTACAGTTTCTGGTATAGAGAAAGTTGTAGCAAGTTTGTTGTAACATCTGGTTCTGTATAACAAGGCTAGTCCTGCATTCTGGCAGGTGGCCCACAGAAACAGTGCTGTTTTAATCTGGTTCATGATGAAATCTGTTCAGTTCTGAATAGCAGATGCCTTTGCTAGTGTCCTTCCACAATGGAGCTGATCTTTACAAAGGAAACATTGTTTTGCAACTCACCACTTGTAATATGGTTACATCTAAATTCTCTGTAAATTCTTAAAGCTTGCTGGTTTTGTATTGATGTGTTTCATACTGTGGATCTCTTCAGGCTGCCTTAGCACTGAGCCTATAACTAACGCGTGAACCTTCTTTCCCTGCTGTGGCCTTATATCAGCTTCCCTCTGTGCATTCCCAATGCTCCCTGCCCCTCAATTGCACACAGGGAGGTAGTAGTTAAGGTATAGGCTAAGGCATTGTAACGAAGAGACCCCAAAATACAGTCCGTGCAGGTGGAGCAGCTGTGATACTTCAGGGACCCGGTTTCCTTCCATCTTGTGACTCCCCTATCCCTTAGGATGTTGTATTCATTGATGTGCTTGAACTGGGGCCATTTCATGCCTTATTTTCCCCAGCTGGTAGCAGAAAGGAGAGCAAGGCAGAGCAGCCACGTGTCTTTTCCATAGGATGATACGGAAGTGGGGCACATCATTTCCTCTCACGTTTTGCTGACCAGACCTTTGTCACATGACTACACATCTGTATTGTCTAGCTGCATGGCCTATATCCAGCTCAAATTCTTACCACAATGGAAGAAGGGAAGATTGGATTTGGGGGACAAGTTATGTAGTCTGCCACAGAGATGAAAACAGTGGGTTTGAAGCCAGGCTCCCTAGACCCACCTCCCTTACTGTCATTACATTACATTGTCGCATCCCAAACCACTTCTAACATGACCCTGGTTCTCATGTCCTGCTTGGAATTACTGCTCTATTCTTCTGTTTCTCTTTCAATGCACAGCCAGGCAGTTTCGTAGACAGTCTTTCCTTTCTGTGCGGGAGCAGTTTAGAGGTGGGCTGTTTCCAGGCAGTGACCCTGTGGCCTGTGTGATCACCAGCCTGTGCTGTCGTTGGGAGTCTGGAGAGAGCGAATACAACTTCATTGTTTATTTTACTGAAATGTGGCAGCTTGCGATAGTTTTGACAGCAAAGACATGTGCTGTTTTGATCTCACTGGTAAGATTACCAGTTTTCAGGCTTGTCTCAAAACTCGCCAGCGTGTTCACGAGCTGCTGCTTCGGGAGCCAGGGTTTGGAAGACAGCTGCCCATCAGAAGGAGGCTGTTACTTCGAGTGTAGGTCCTTGTTTCATTACTGTTCCTGATTTGGTCTGTCCGGAGCCATTGGCCTCTTCGGCTTCCATTTGCTCAGTGGCGGAATAAGATACTAATCCCTCTTACGGACCCCCATTCAGCTGCTGAGTGGGTTACCTTTGCGGGGTTCTTTGAGTTCTCCATGCCTTTCAAATAGTTGTGTTGTGTCCTGGTCTTCAAGGCATATTTCAAGTGAGTGAATTTAGAGTTTTACCATCTTGGGTGTCCCTGTTTAGTTACATTGTCCCAGTTTGCCTGGCACCACCCTCCGTTTCTAATTCAGTAGGTCTGGGGTGGGGCCCAATAATTTGCATCTGTAATCAGTTCCCAGGTGAGGATGCTGCTGCTGGACCCCACTTTGAGAACCACGGTCCTATAGCTATTGGTATAGCTATAGTTAGCGTCTGGTTCCTGCGACTTCCTCCCACTCCTTCAGTATTAGTATACACATCTGAGATCCCTTTTCTGGTTCTTTTAGGCCAAGGCATGGTACCTACTCACTCCTCTGCTGTTAGCTAGCCACAGGAGTTTCACCATCCACGTTTATTTCCTTTAACCCTACCTACGCCTTCGGAAACAGCCCCTTCATTAATTCATCTCCTCTGTTACCTAGTTTGAGTGTGCTGTCTGTTTCTGGCCAAGACTGTGGGTGATTCAGTGCTCAATGAGGATTTTTTGAATTCATGGACGAATCAGGCTGGGATTCAGAGTTTCTGAAATAAAAGGCCTCCTCTCTTTTCCTCTTGGTCATCTTGCCCTTCAGGAATAATTTAGGGTCTCTGCCAGGGCCCACTCTGCTTAGAGGATCCCTTCCTTGTTCCCTCATGCCAAAGATCAGGAATACCGGCAGAGCAGGTGGTGATGCCAATAGCATCGTTGCGTTTCCATGGCACTTTCAGTCTTGCTGATTGTAGTGCAAGCATTTCAAGGACAATATTACAATATTTCTAAGTGATGGCCAGCACAGTGTGCCTCTAATGACACCCTAGGCAAATTGGAATAGAGTACTAAAGAACTATTAAATATTCATATACCCTATATATGCATACATGTGTAAGCAGGTGTGCAGGTATGTGTGTGTGTATAAGTGTGCGCACACCACTCATACACTCATTCTTGGTTTCAAATGCAACACAGCTGATAGGAATTGCCATCCTTGTACTTGGGGGTATGGACGCAAACACCAACAGAGAAGCATGTAAGACGTTCCCTTTAATTAGCATCTGTAGCTGCTGCCATCAGAAGGGCCTGTCTCTGTGGGCCTGAATGTCTTTGCTTTAAAAGAGCAAGTCCATTATAGCTCCAAGCCGGGCTCGTCTGTCAGCTGCTGTGCTTTCTCTGCCATCCGCAGGGTTGTCACACTATTTAGGGCTGTTTCACTGCAGGGCTCTTTCCTCCTCCCACGTCCCCGGCCTTTGATTACCATGCCTTGGCACTCACCATTTGGGTGACCTGCAGCTGTTCAGTGTGTGCAGGGACATCTCTCGTCCTTGCAAAGATGGGGGATTGTTGCTTCAGTGCTGACAGCCTGGTGATTTTCCAGCCCTTTGTTGTCAGTGATCTTGTCTTGATTTGCAGAAAGGCTCCAGGTAGTCATTGAAAAAAAATGTACACAACAGAAGCCATAGTTGTATGAAGGCCAGGTTCCGTACAAGGGCACCTTTGCTGTGGAAACTTTTCAACTGGTCGGAGTAGGGAGCCCCGGTGGCTCCACAGCCTCCTGGGCAGCGGGTCTAATACAGTGCCGGGCTGGCTGCATCAGATCACCCGGTAGCGCCCTAAAATGCAGGTCCCTGGGCCTCACCCATGGAGCTCGATCCATGAAGTCTGAGTTGGTCTCTGGAACCCACATTTTTAACAAGATCCTGAATGGTTAGGATGGGAAGAGACATACTTTACTCTTTCATACTGCTTAATTAAAAAGAAATTTTTTTCATTCCATTAGAATTCCAGCTCCATGAAGATAGCCGTTTTCCTACTATCTAAAACAGTGCCTAGCACATAGTAGGCACTCACATATTTATTTGGATGAATATATTTTATCTATTTTAAAATAGTGCTTACTTACCCAAGTGATTCTGGTGGACAGGCAGGTTTGAGGAGCCCGGCCCAAAGGACTTACCAGTCTAAGTAGGTTTGAAACCATATTTTGGGGGGACCAACATCTCACTGGGCACCACTGGATAGTAAAACCAAGTGCTGTGAATGATCAGTCTGGAACAGCCTGGGTGGTAATTTTGGCCTTAATTTGTTGATAGTGTTCTGTTGATGCCGCTTGTAAAGACTCTTAGTTTGTGACTTTTTTTTTAGGAATGTCAATCTTTATTCTCGTTTTGTTGTTGTTAATCCTCACCGAGGATATTTTTCCATTGATCTTTTTAGAGAGAGTGGAAGGGAGGGGGAGAGACAAAGAGAGAAACATGGACTGGTTGCTTCCTGCACTTGCCCTGGGGATTGAGCTTGCAACCGAGGTGTGTGCCCTTGACCAGAATCGAACCCAGAACCTTTCAGTCTGCAGACTGATGCTCTATCCACTGAGCCAAACTGGCTTGGGCTCTTAGTTTTTTACTTTTGATGATGCTTTTGGAGCCTCTTGATTTGGTGCCATTTTTAAAAGCCCAAATGTGTTTTCTGAAAGTGCCTGAGTCCTGGTTCTTTATTGTATCTCTAAGCTCAACAGCAATATGATTGATTAAGCTTGGGTTGGCCCCATCCAAGCCATCTTCCCCACGGGCTCCATTCAGACCAGATGAACAATTACCCCAGTAGGATAGGTTTAGAATATGGGTAACATCTTGGGATAGCCAAATCTACTCAATAAATAGGCAAGCTAAGTTCTCCTAATGGTGCTCAGTTGGTAATCTGGAATCATATTGGTGGATCAAGTTCGATTAGCTTCTTTGATAAGTACCCAGTCTATTTAGGTAGGTTTGTAATTTCGTATGTCTCTTTGGCCTCATGTTGTGGAGCATACTGCTTAGCAGCTGTTGTAATTTTTGTTGCTTGTCTTCTCAATCAGCCCTGGTTTTGAAGAAATAAAAAGTTGTTTGACTTATAGAAAAGACAAATCTAGTTTGGGCAGGGATTTCTAGCTCAGGAAATTTTATTTTTTTGAACAGCATGCATATCTTTTTTGCCTTTCTAAGAGATGCTTCTTATTTTCAAAACTGTTTTACTGATTATTACAAATGGACTCTTCAGGAGTAGCTGCTAAGTACTAAATAATGGTCAATTTGTGAGTTCTTAAAAGTTGTCAGTGGCTGCTACGCATTGACTTTCTCATCCTTAAACTTAAAAGCGGTTCCATTTTTTACATCTTTAATAGAGCCAGATCAGAAAATTTATAACTGCTACGTGTTGTCATAAATATGCATTGTTCTTATTTTAAGACATTTCCATTCTAAAAGTGTGACTACTAGTGTTATATGTGAATTTTGGGGGGATGTTTAAGACCTTTTTGGTGGTAATATACATGAGTGGCCAGATTATTATGATCTCTGAACACATAATAATCTGGCCACTCAGTATGTGTGTGTGGGGACATGGTGTATATCCTATATATTAGAGGTGTATATCCTATCTTACCTTATAATAGACAAATATGCAAATCGACCGCACCTTCGCTACGCCCAAGCCACGCCCACCAACCAAGCCACACCCACCAGAAAACCGTTGCAGGGACGTTGGGGTGTGGTGGAGCCCAAGGCCGGGAAAGCCTCGGGCGGAGGCTTTCCCGGCCTTGGGCACCAGCAGGGAGCCTGCATGGATTGCAGGCAACGACCAGGGGGTCGGCTCCTAAGATCTGTAGCAGGGACGCTGGGTGCAGCCGAGCCCAAGGCCGGGAAAGCCTCGGGCGGAGGCTTTCCCGGCCTTGGGCACCAGCGGGGAGCCTGCACGGATCACAGGAAACCACTGGGGGTCGGCTCCTGAGATCCGTACCAGAGCCCAAGGCCACCGCCCGGGGCCAAGCCCCGACCCTGAAAGAAGGCAGAAGGCGGTGGCCACAGCCAAGGCCTGGGTCCCCGGTGCCGGCAGAAAACTGGTGCAGGCAGCCAGGTGAATGAAGGTCTATTGCACGAATCTTCGTGCAAACGGGCTACTAGTATATTATATCCTTGGTGTATATCCTATATATTAGAGGTCCGGTGCATGAATTCGTGCATGGGTGGGGTCCAGCCAGCCTGGCCAGGGGGAGGGGACATGGGCGGTTGGCCGGCCTGCCTGCTGGTCGAACTCCTGGTCGAGGGGACAATTTGCATATTAGTCTTTTATTATATAGAATATACACCAAGTGGCCAGATTATTATGTGTTCAGAGATCATAATAATCGGCCTCTCAGTGTATATGTAAAACAGACATCAAAATTAGCATTCATTCACCCACATACCAGGGCCTATAGAGAACCAGGTTGGGATGAGTGGGTGAGCTATAGGCAGTTAGGTGGCTCCTTTAGCACAGGGACAAGTAACTTATGTCTGCTGTGAATTTGGGGGACATGAAGTCTACATTTTAGCTGCCTCCCCCTCTAAGTGTTGCTGTTCTTGTTAGTTCATAGATCAAATCAAATGGAACCTTACTCTTCAAATTGTCCAGTCTCTGGTTGAGTATCTGCCATGTGTATGATGCCATGTGAATGGGGGAGACTCCCAGGTGATGTGGAGCCCTCCGGGAGGACATGCAAGTCACTGATTCCTTTCAGGGGCCTCTGGCGTGGGGTTGGCTTGGTGTGGGGCAGAGTCTTTACTTGACTAGCCTGGGGCCTCTGGGGATATGTGCCATCGCTCCATGTTTGACTTGACTAGAGCTTTCTTCTAATTCTGGACTAAAAGCAAACAGGAGTTTGGAGGAGGATGGAGAAAATTCACTTCCCAGAGTGAAAGGATGTGAACAATGTGAACAATGTGGAGGACCTTTTTGGTGCCAGGCTTTGTATTGAGAGGGTTCCTTGGTGTGGGAGAAGTTTTTTGCTAACCAAATATTTTTGTTTGTTTTGTTAATCCTCACCCAAGGATATTTTTCCATTGATTTTTAGGGTGGAAAGGAGAGGGTGAGGGGGAGAGAGAGAGAGATAAAATGAAAGAGAGAGAGAGAGAGAGAGAGAGAGAGAGAGAGAGAGAGAGAGAAACATCAATGTGAGAGAAATACATTTATTGGTTGCCTCCTGCATGTGACTGACCAGGGCCAGGGCTTGAATCTGCCCTTGACCGGAAATTGAACCCTCAACCCTTCGGTGGGTGGGCCAATGCTCTAACCACTAAGAAACACCAGCCAGGGCACTAACACCCCCCGCCCCTCCGTATATATACTAACAAATGTAATAATTTGTTGTTGTTTTTGAAATTCACAACAAAGGAGCTGTACTTTACCCTGCATAGGACACCACTCTGTATTACTGTGGACAGCTTTCCATGGCAGTGTGAATAGATCGAGTCCATTCATTTTTGATAGCTGCGTCTTATCCCACTGTTTAGATGGATCACATTTTAGCAGTCCCTTACTGATGGATATTTGGGAGATTTCCAGGTTTTTTCCTTCTGTGTTACAAACAGTGCTGCAGAGAATCTGTTTATCTATCTACAAACTACTACAAGTTCCTGTAAAATAGTCAGAAGTGGAATTATGAGACCAAAGAGTATATGTTCACATTTAAATATTTAATAGAGAGTCAGACTGCCTTCCACCCTGGCTGATGGTTAAAGGCAAAGATTGTATCACATTTATTGCACACGTGCTATGTTCTGCTGGGTGCTGAGGGGAATGCAAAAGGGGTGCAAGAGGTTTGTTGTCCTCCAGGAACTTCCATCGAGGCTGTGTACTCACCCTCGGGAATGCCTGTGTCGGTGGGTGGGCGAGTGGGAGGATTCAGTTCAACTTTTCAAGCTTGCCTTGCAAACATTGTGCATGGTGTCTGGTACTAGTCTTTCATTTTATTGATTCTCTTGGGGAACAGATGCCATTTCCTTAGGGCAGGGACCTCATTCTACATGACTTATAATATGTCTCACACATCTTCATTACTTTGTGGAGACATCGTAATTAGAACATGTCAGGCAGGATTTGAGGATCTAATTGAGACATTTCCTTTTTTGTGTGTGTGTATGAAGAATTAATAGCTTTGGCATTCTATACAGGTCATGGAATATCAGCCTGGAGGGGACTTGCTGTCACTTTTGAATAGATATGAGGACCAATTAGATGAAAACATGATTCAGTTTTACCTTGCCGAACTGATTTTGGCTGTTCACAGTGTTCATCTGATGGGATATGTACATCGGTAAGTGATACTCTCTGGTAGAATACTGAGGGTTTATCTGTATCACCTAAGAGTTCCAACAATAGAATGAATAGATGAATGATTTAGGCATCAAAATAACACTTCATCTAATTTTTAGCCAGTCTTAACTATAACTGGCTGAAACTAAATTTTCCAAAGTGGCAGACATTTCAGCTTGCCCATTCAACAGTGAAATAGATCTAGAATTGTAATGTTCTCAAGTTTGCTAGTTAGGTGTGTGAACGTAGTTAATTAAGACCAGGATCTCTTAGAGGGATTCTTTGCATTATATGGTAGAAAGACAGAGTTTGACTTGCAAAAGGAGCTGACATACCATGTAGAACAGAACCATGGAATTGTACTTTTGACCTCACCTGTTAGTAATTTACAAAGGTGATCCACACGATCCTCACTTGAAAAGTGTTTCTGTACATCCTCACTATTTGATGTTTTATGTACCTGGGAATGTTGTGGGAATGGAATGTGGTTAGACCAGGAATCACAGGAGTCTTCCTCCTCCTCCTCTTCAATGTATTTTGCAAAATGTGTGCTTATTATTTACAAGAGGCCTAGTGTACAAAATTCATGCACCGGGGAGTGTTCCCCTCAGCCCAGCCTGCACCCTCTCCAATCTGGGACCCCTTGGGGGATGTCCAATCGCCGGTTCAGGATCGGGCCTAAACTAGCAGTCAGACATCCCTCTCACAATCTGGGACAGCTGACTCCTAACTGCTCACTCCCCTGCCGGTCTGGTTGCCCCACGCAGTATGCTGTTCGGTTGTTACTGTTACTGTGACGGCATCCTGGACAATTTGCATATTCCTCTATTATTAGTATAGATATCCATCAATAGGGAGGTCTTATAGCAGAATACAGACACTAAGATTTTTTAAAATTTAAATTCTTTATTGTTTAAAGTATCACATATGTCTCTTTTTTCCCCCATTGACTTCTCCCCAGCCGTTCCCACCCCCCAACACATGCCTTCACCCTCCTACTGTTTTTGTCCACGGGTTATGCTTATATGCATGCATATAAATTCTTTGGTTGATCTCTTACCGCCCCCCTCTCCTCTGCCTTCCCTCTGAGATTTGACAGTCTGTTCGATACTTCTGTCTCTGGATCAATTTTTGTTCATCAGTTTATGTTGTTCATTATATTCCACAAATGATGAGTTCATGTGATATTTATCTTTCTCCGACTGGCTTATTTCGCTTAGCATAATGCTCTCCAGTTCCATCCATACTGTTGTAAATGGTAAGAATTCCTTCTTTTTTACAGCAGTGTAGTATTCCATTGTGCAGATGTACCACAGTTTTTTAATCCACTCATCTGCTGATGGGCACTTAGGCTGTTTCCAAATCTTAGCTATGGTGAATTGTGCTGCTATGAACATAGGGGTGCATATGTCCTTTCTGATGGGTGTTTCTGATTTCTTGGGGTTTATTCCTAGAAGTGGGATCACTGGGTCAAATGGGAGTTCCGTTTTTAATTTTCTGAGGAAACGCCATACTGTTTTCCACAGCAGACACTACGATTCTTGGCCGAATCAATATCCTAGGTGAGCAGGCGCTTGCTGATTGGCATGGACAAGACAACACTAATTGTGGCCTGATTTTCTTACAGAGACCTCAAGCCTGAGAATATTCTCATTGATCGGACAGGACACATCAAGCTGGTGGATTTTGGATCAGCTGCTAAAATGAACTCAAATAAGATGGTAACAAAATGCAATAAGCTAGCTTAATAGAGGTTGTTCTGAAAAGCATTCTGTGATCCTCGTAAGTTTGGGAAATACTGGGATAAAGCTGAGTGACATTTTGGAGCCTTTTTCTGCCAGCGTGTGAAATGACCTTGAGGGGGATGAGAGTGGGGATGGGGACACAGAGTTGTTTCCCAGACTTACTTGACCTTGGCACCCTGTTATGTATAATACCTGTTCATACCCTACAAGACATTTTTAGGAACATTCTTATAGTTTGGTTTAAAAGAGAGAAAAATGTTAATTTTTTTCCCCCTTCATTTTTCTTGCCTGGTAGAGACTGTCTTCTGTTACATTATGTGTTTTTTTAACCTTAAAATATTTGGTGAAACGTAATCTTCTTTATTTCAAATCCTCTATTTTCCATGCAGCACAATTAAAGTTAATCATCAGAGCATTTGAACCAAAATATCCTAGGCATTAAGAACTAAGTGCTCAAAATGTTAATCCTGAGTCCTGGAACTATGGTAAAAATTAAAATATATCCCATGTGCTAAATAGTAAGGCAGGAGGGCAGCTATTGAGAGCAAGAGTGAGAATACTTTAGGAAAAAGATGACAAAGTAAAAAAAAAAAAAGATTAAAAATCTAATAAAGTTAATACATATTAAAATGTGAATTTGGAAGTCAATTATGCAAAAAATGATAAGTCTAAGAGAAAATCGACTTAGGTTTTAAGACTCATTTCACACCTGAACCACTCGGTGACCTAGACAAGTCCTTATGAGTTTGGCCTTTTATTCTTTCTCCAGAAAATACTGATTTTAGTAAAATTGCACAAGTTAAGAGGTTAGAGAAGCTGTTCTTCGAAATGTCCCCAGCTGTGAGTTAAGTTCTTTTTGTAAAGGGAAATATGTAAAGTTACCTTTCTTTCTCAAATTTCTTGAAGGAAAGGTAGGTATTATATCAAATTATGTTTTATAATCTATTCCTCTTGACCATTACATTAAGAATTAGATTAGAGAACCAAAGCATTTTGTTTTTAAAATTATGTGCAATTCCAAAACAGGCATGAAAACTTAGGTGTTGAATTTATGGTGGAATAAAGCTCTGAAAAAAAAGTTAAATACAGCAAAAGTCTTACCACCTAAGATTAAAAAAACTTATACATTGCATTCATAACAAAAACGTATGCATCTAGAAATAAATTGGGCCATCCTACCTAATAATAGACAAATATGCAAATTGACCATACCTCCGAACACCCACAAGCCATGCCCACAAGCCACACCCACCATCCAATCAGAGCGAGTATGCAAATTAACCCATCCAAGATGGCTACAGCCACAGAGAGCATGGTTTCCCAGGCAACAGAGGGAAATAAGCTTTCCGCCAGCCGTTGCAGGCCTAAGCCTCCTCTCAAGCTACAAAGTTTCAATTATAGAAGGTAAACAAATTCAAACAGAAATGGCGTCAGAATGGAGCTTGAGAGAGCAGGCCAGGGTTGCCACCGGCAACAGGGGAAGCAAAGCTTTCCGCACACCCTGGCCGGGACCACCCGCTTAAGGCAACAAAGTTTCAATTATAACCCCAACAGAAATGGCTGCCGCCGCGGAGGGAGCCCCAGGCTTGGCTCCGCTCCAGGCTACAAAGTTTCAATTGTAGAAGGAAAATAAATTCCAGATACCAGGGCCTCCGTTTGGGTTGCCAGGGGTCGTGGCCCGCCTGCAAACCAGCACAGGCCCCTCGCTCAGGCCGCCCCATGCCCCAAGGGAACCCCACCCTGATCAGGGACACCCTTCAGGGCAAACCAGCTGGCCCCCACCCCTGTACCAGGCCTCTGTCCTACCTAATAAAATGGTAATATGTAAATTACCATCACCGCTATGCCCAGGATTGGGCCAGAGGGAGGCGCAGGAGGCGAGACTTGGGGTGGCTGGGGTAGCTGATTGGGCCAGTGGGACGCTGAGCTTGCGTTGCCAGCGGCGGTGCGAGCTCTGCTTCTGCGCCATGGCTGTGCTGCGGAACAGAAGGGGCCTCTGGGGCAGCGAGCTCACGTCCCGCCGCGGACCATCAAAAGCGGGGGAGCTGGGTGCCTGTCTGCTCCGGCACCAGGCCTTTCGGAAGCCTCCGCCAAGAGCCGGAGGCTTCTGAAAGGCCTGGTGCACCAGCGGACAGGCACCCGGCTCCACTGCGATCGAAAGTGAAAGCGTGTAGGGGACCCTACACGTGCATGATTCAATCATGCACTGGGCCTCTAGTAGGTACATAATCTGATAATTGAAGTATAGGTACATAGTCAGCACCACTGACATTTTGGTCTGGAGAATCCTTTGTTGTGGGCTGTCCTATGTGGTACAGGATGTTTAGCTGCATCCCTGGCCCCTATCCACTAGGTAGATGCCAATAGTACCTTTCCCTGCAGTTGCAATAACCAACCAAAAATGTCTGCAGACATTTTAATTTTTGAGGAAATGCCATACTGTTTTCCACATGTCCCCTGAGTGGCAAAATCACCCCAGGTTGAGAATCACTGCTGTGGATTGAGAAGCATCTGAAATCTAGTAAATGAGAGCTAGCAACAGTGTGTTTGCAATAAACCTGCTTAGAATGCGAGGCTAAGATCCAGTGTCACTGCTTGCTAAAGAAATGGGAATTAGGACTAAGGCCCTATCTCTGCGTCTGGAGTCACTCTCTTCAGACCCCTTGCGGCAGAGACAGGACTCCTGTTCATTTCCGATTTCTGTTTTTCAGTGCTTCGAACTGCCCTTTTCACTTCTTCTAATTGTAGCACCTTCACTCCAGGCAGGAAGCCTCCCAGAGGCACTGCCTTTTATTTGCAGCTCAATGAGCTTAACCCTGGATTATTTTGGTCAAGGAGATGTGGTACTCAGTCCTGTACACTCAAGAGTATTGCATCTCCTCTCCTTGTGGAGACAGAATAATTTCTCTAGAACTTCCTGCTTTTAGGGCTGAGAATGTGACAACCAGAGAAGTAGGGGTTTTTAGCATTGTTTTAAGTGGAAAGGCCCTTTTATTATAGAAGACCAAGTATCTGCAATCTACTAGCTAGATCAAGTATGGATATACTCCTGTATAATAAAAGGCTAATGTGCAAATCGACTGAATGGCAGAACAACCGGTTGCTATGATGCGCACTGACCATTAGGGGGCAGACGCTCAACACAGGAGCTGCCCCATGGTGGTCAGCCCGAAGCCCTGAGCCAGGTGCATGGCTGGTGAGTGCAGCGGTGATGGTGGGAGCCTCTCCCGCCTCCGTGGCAGCGCTAAGGATGTCTTTCAGTTGGACATCCCCCGAGGGCTCCCGGACTGCGAGAGGGTGCAGGCCCAGCTGAGGGATGCCCCCACCCCTCAAGTGCACGAATTTCGTGCACTGGGCCGCTAGTAGAATTATAATTTTTTTTTTTTTAATCAATGGAGGTAGGTTAGAAATGTGTTTCCACTAAATAGAATATTTTATGGCCCTGGCCAGGTAGCTCAGTTGGTTAGAGTGTTGTCCTGATACACCAAGGTTGTGGGTTTGACCTCTGGTCAGGTCACATATAAGAAGCAACCAATGATTACATAAATAACATTTTGGAACAACAAAATTGATGTTTCTCAAATAAAAAAAAGTTTAAATAGAATGTTTTATAGCCCTTAAGTTGGTTCTAAATGTTGGTACTCAAAATACACTATATAAAATTGAATCCACATTGACTGAAATTATTGTATGTTACCCCAAGTCAATTAATCCTTTTTCTTACCACTCACAAATATTGTTTATGTGTTTTGGATATTTGTGAATCTTAAATCTGTTGTGTTTTCTATCTTCCATTGTCTTTATTTCAAGCTTCTTAGAATATTGCTTTGGAGTATTTTTCTTACTAAGCACAGGTGGACCTTACTGCCTGGAGATTTGGGTGTTCTAGGATGTGCCATTGACGTGCTGTGTGACTTAGGTCACCCACTTCATTTATTAGAATCTCAAAGAATGGTAAACAGCTAACATTTTAACCTGTGTCAGCTCAGGAAAACAATTGTAAGAAGGTTATAAATCAGCCCCATTGATCAGTTGGAAACCCATAGGAGATAGCCATTTTTGAGATTTATGTTGGAGTGAGAATTTCTTAGCCCCCTGCTTCTGCAGAGGTGTATGTTTACGCCCTGGGCAGTGAGATGGGGAAAGGTAGGTTGAAGCAGTTTTATATAGTTTAAGCATTTTATGGGAAGGGGCTTGGGAAGAGGAAGACAGTGATTTTCTTAACTTCTTCTTGTCTTTTTTCTGCTTATAAAAGAATCTGCTAGATTAATCCTTTTCTTTCTTTTTTTAAAACCCTCTATTTCTCTAAATATGACTGACCCTTCTGCCTCTTAGTCATTTTCTTCTCATCTCCTTCTGAACTGGTATATTTTCTTCCCTGTCAATATAGTGAAAATGAATGAAACTTCACAAAATGGGGGCCTGGTCAGATGATGTGTTGGACTGGACTCCTAGTACATGATTCCCTTTTTGATATCTCACCCACATTAGCCGACCGTGAATTGCCCCCAGAGGAGAATGAAAGCATCTTGCAAAAACCTTATCAAGATGTGTGAAGTTACATGTCGAACAGGTTTAATATGCTTGGAGGTCAATAGCTAATGGAAACTTAGTAATCATTAATGGCCATTAAAAGTCTGTTAATTACTATAGTAGGACATATACAAAAAGCAAGCAAAGGAGTATTTTTCTTTAAAATTTAGAAAATTTACAAATGGATGAGACAGATGCCTATGATCACATATCTGTTATGGGCATTACTTGGGGAGTTATCTGACTCTTTGATAAGTCTAATAATGAGTTTGAAAATGAGGCATTGGCAATTTATACCCTTTGCTGGATCATGCTGATACACATGACCTAGTCAAGTTCCAACTTGACTTTCAGCTCTTTGGTTGTGGACAAGTAGCCAAGCCGTGTGAGCTGCAAACAGGGAAAACCGAATATTCTCAAACAACCTAGTGTGATGATAAAATAAAACCCAACATATGCAAATGATGTACATTTGAGGATTGTGTATTAATGGTTCTGCAAGATAATTAGGCATAAAGGGTAAGCATTTAATCAACGATACAGTGGCATTACTAACACCTGGATAAGTCAAGGTATTATAGTGTTTATTTTCTTATTTTGATATTTAAAAGGTATTTCTCATTGTCAGTATTGATGGTTTTTACCAAAACCCTGCAGTTTAATCCTAACCTGTGTTGAGCTCATTAACATGTACACACACATTAAAAACACAGAAGTCTGGGCTCAGGCCGCCCAGTGTCAAGGCTTCCTCTTGATGTAAGCTGCTTTCAGTTCCTCAGGCTTAGGGTGTGCTGTCGTAGACCATATGTTTCCTCCTTTCTCTTCACTTTTGTCCATCAACACAGGCCCGTGAGTTTCTTGGGAGGTGTGGCCATGTAGCTTTCCCAAATGGGTATTTGCCGTGGAGATCCTTTGCCCAAAGCAGTGGATGACCCTAGTGTCAAGAGTAACAGCATCACACTGCTTTCTGGTTTACAGTTTGGGAAAACATATGGTGGGCCTGAGGCAGGGGGCGGGAAGAGGGGGAGTATGGAAAATGAGTCCATTTTCTATCACACTGGGCCTCTGGGTCAGAGGAATGGACAAAATTAAACTTACAGTTGGAAGAGCTTTGGGTCTTCATCACTGGGGAAAGGAGACCTAGTGTCCTCTAAACATTCGCTTTCCTCTCAATTCCCAATCGAAGCTAATTTACTTTCTTGATATAAAGCCCAGCATTAAAGACATGTGGCCTTACCCATAAAACCTCTTGGCTCACAGAGGGGCACTTAACATCCTTTAATGGGGAGAAAGTTCTTTTGTGCCATGTAACTGCTGATGTGAGAGAAACCTTTTTAGATGTAGGGTTATTGGACAGCTGGTCAGCACAGTATATGATTAACATCAGGCCCTCTCTGGTTTATGGGGAAGGTTAGAGAGGTGATCCTTAGACTTCAAATTTCATGGCTCAATAAAACTTCAAAACAATTTTGAAGACCAAAAAGGCTGTTGCTGACTTACTAGGTTGCCTCCGAAGGGGTGGGGGTGAGGGGCAGAAAGCCTACTTCTGTCATGAGCATCATTTCAAGAAACAAAGGACATTTAAACACCAAAACAGCCAGAAGGACAAATTCTCAGAAACAGAAAGGACAGTTCTTTAAATGGAAAATATTTAGCTTTATAAAAAGACATGCTACATCGTCCTAATCTTTCGTTGCCAAGGTCGGGTGCTTGGGTGCCATTGGATTGGAGGGCCCTGGTTTCTGAACAGTGGGGAGGGAACAAGGAACAGTGGGGATGAGGAAAGTGAAGTAACATTGTGCAAATTTTCATATCTTGCCCTGTGGATGGGTCAAAGTGAAAATGTTGATTCCAAATATTTAAACTTGACATATAACACGTTTGTAATATTGTGTTGCCAACTAGCTGCCAGTGTCTCAGTAATGGGTAGATTGATCTTATAGATTCATTTTTAGGATTTATTATCACTTTGCTGTTGCATAAGTAAGAGAAGTTCTATCATATCCGTAACGTGTACCAGAAAAGCTATCTTCCACTTCACGTATATACTCCCCTCTCATTGTGTAACCAAAGGGTATATATCAACAGCTCTTTGCCCTTTCCTTTTGGATTATACTATGTGCTTAAAAAAAACTAGTAAGTCATTTGCATTTCCTGACAGTGTGCCACTTGACAGAAGGTTTAAGTGCCTGGAAGAAGAGTAATCAGTGGCAAATCAGCTTGTGTCTGAAATGTGGCTGTTCGCAATATATTTGAGGATAATTGAAAGCTTGTTGTGTTCATTTTATTTATGGGTTTCCAGGTGAATGCCAAACTCCCGATTGGGACCCCAGATTACATGGCCCCGGAAGTGTTGACAGTGATGAATGGGGATGGAAAAGGTGTCTACGGCCTCGACTGTGACTGGTGGTCAGTGGGAGTTATTGCTTATGAGATGGTGTATGGAAGGTCTCCGTTCACTGAGGGAACTTCGGCCAGAACCTTTAATAACATCATGAATTTCCAGGTAAAGAGCTATTAGTAGATTTGAAATAATATTAAGAAATGTTAAAAATTGTGGAATGAGCGTTTGTAATGTAAACCAGCAGTACTGGTTAATAACATAGCACATACTTATATAGCACTTACTTTATGCCAAAGGCTCTTCTAAACACTTTGTTACTTGTAGTCTATTGGCTTTTAGCTGCCAGTAATTAATTGTAAGCTTATGTCATTATTTTGTGTACCATTAAAAAAGAAAACCTGCAGCCAGTTAATCTATGATATTTGATTGAGTATAAGATGCATTTTGATTTCAGTGTTGTTAAATGTGAGTCTTAGAATTGATGAAATATAGTTTATTAACTTGGCAAATTCTCCAACAATCCTGTGAGGTAGATATTATTATTTTCATGTAACAGATGAGGAAACCAAAGCACAGAGTAGTTAAGTAACTTGTCCAAAATAACACAGGCAGTCTGGCTTTGCAGTCCATGCTCTTGATGTCATGCTATATGCGGCTTCTTAGTACTACTAGCTATCGAATGTGATTGAGGGCATGAATCAGAAATATAATAATATATATAAAGTAGAATTTAAATCTATTTTCTAATAACTGACTATTCACTATAGCCGTGGTCAGCAACTGCGGCTCACGAGCCACATGTGGCTCTTCCACAAAATACCATGGCCTGGGCGAGTCTATTTTGAAGAAGTGGTGTTAGAAGAAGTTTAAGTTTAAAAAATTTGGCTCTCAAAAGAAATTTCAATCATTGTACTGTTGATATTTGGCTCTGTTGACTAATGAGTTTGCCGACCACTGCACTATAGTAAGCCCATTTCTTAAAGATATGACAAATATAAATGTTTTAGTTTCAACCAAAAGGAAAAAAAGTGTTTTCACAGGTTTTTGTATCTCACCCAATTTCATCTTTCTGGAATACTTAATACATATTTTTATATGTATAATACATATTTTATATGCTTAATACATGCGTAGTTATTTGTTATTCTTGAGTCTCCTCTTGAGTTAAAGTTTCCACTTAGATGATTCTTGGGGCTGATTTATTCCCTTCATTTCAGCCCACCATTCAGCAATGAGTAGATCGCACTCACTACATTTAGGTACCAGGTTTACAGTGATGAGCAAGGAGAAGGTTCTCTGTCTTCTTCCTCCATCGTCACCCAGAAATCAGAATACATGTGTGTGTGCAAAAGCAGAATACAGAGGGAGAGTGCAGGAGGGAGTGACAGGGTGGAAGAGGTAGGCAGGGAAGAAGGGCCCAGGGTGGGCAGGGTTTTCTAGGCAGACAGAACAGCATGATTTGTTCAGGCAGCTTTAAATAGCTCATCATTGTTGGACAGCCAAGAGGGAGATGGGGAATGGAGCTAGATGAAATGGGAGAGGAGCAGGGGTCAAGTCATGAAAAGTATTGAACCCTTGCAAAGAAACGAGGCCTGTTCCTGTGAACAGGACATTTATTTTGGGAGCTTGCCTTTGGTTCAAAGTGAAGAGGGCACAAAACTTCCTTCTTTAAAAAAAGAAAAAGAAACTTGCATATAGGAGAAGTACTTTTTTAATATTGGGGCATAGGAAGCTGAATTTGCTAAGGAAATTATTTTATTTTTTGGAATAGCGGTTTTTGAAGTTTCCAGATGACCCCAAAGTTAGCAGTGAATTACTGGATCTGATTCAAAGCTTGTTGTGTGGCCAGAAAGAGAGACTGAAGTTTGAAGGCCTTTGCTGCCATCCTTTTTTCTCAAAAATCGACTGGAATAACATTCGTAACTGTAAGTAGAGCTGCAGTTCCTTCAGTTCTGGGGTTGGGATTACGAAACACATGAAAATGATCTGAAATTATTGTGGCCCACAGAAGCTGTTATAAACTATAACAATAAGGGCTTTAATTATCTACCGGATAGAAAAGGCTGGTGGTGTAATGCAGCTGTCGGAGTAAAATTCCACTTTAAAGTTGTTTGCACAGAACTGGGTCACTTATCAAACTCCGTGGTGATGTGGTCTTTAGAACATACTCCCTCAGTAAGCTAGAGAGATGGAGTTTGAAGGTGGTAACTTGCTTCGATAGAGTTTCCTTCCAGAGGAAAAGTGGGCCTGGGTATTTCATTCACAGGTTAGGAAAAAGATTCTGAGATTAGGCAAAGTGCCCAGGTTGCTCTGCTAATGGCCAAGCCTGCATGAAAACCATAAATGCCTCGCATTTTCATTTGCTTTCCTCTAAAATTTTTGTGTTTGCTCACAAGCATGTAAAATCTATAATGTACACACAGAATGGATTCATTCATATATCACTTTGTAATGAACTAATGCAAACTAACTTCATTAAAAACAAAGACCTGATTTATTGTCAACAAAATAAAAATGCTTGGTTTTTTACAAATTGGTGATTTTTTTAAACCTTTTTTTAATTGGGTGTGTTGTTGATTGAATGTGCTCTAGTGACCTGACCCAGTGATTAGCATAGATTAGCCAGTAGGAAAGCCATTGGCCTGCTTGAGTGTGTTTTATTTTTGCTGATGAGGGGAGGTAGGGAAGTGGAAGCCATGTCTAGGTGGCAAAACCAGGTTTCTAGTTGGAACTGTTGTATTTATCACCACTTGTACCTTCAGCTGGAATGTGTTGGGTTAAGATCCAGTATTGTCCAGTTGAAAGCCATTTTTATGGTTTCTCTAACCTCCCGCCAAAATATTTAAATAGATTGCACTCTCATAAATCTTTTGGCTTTTTCCCCCTTCTGGTAGCCACATTGCTTTATTTTTATAATCTTTAGGCATCAACCCCCAACTCTCCACGGTTCTGAGCTTTTAATCAGCGATACATTTTCAGTGCAGTCTTCCTTTTTGCTTTTAGAAAGATGATACAGTTTCTTTTCGTTGCTATTCAAATACTTAATCATTTCTTGCCTTGCCTTCTCATCTCTAATACTAGAGACCCAGTGCATGAAATTTGTGCATGGGTAGGGTCCTTGGCCTGGCCAGTGATCAGGGCTGATCAGGTTCACTGCCTCCCTGCCTCCTCCTTTCCTCACTCCCTCAGTGGGGGCATTGCTGGTCGCCCACCATGTTCCGTGCTGCCCCTGGTGGTCAGTGCACGTCATAGTGAGCGATAGAACTCCTGTTCTCACAGTTGAACTCCCGAGGGGACATTTTACATATTAGCCATATATTATATATATATATATATATATATATATATATATATATATATTAGAGGCCCGGTGCATGAAATTTGTGCACGGGGAGGGGGGGTGTCCCTCAGCCCAGCCTGCACTCTCTCCAATCTGGGACCCCTTGAGGGATGTCCAACTGCCCGTTTTGGGATCGGGCCTAAATTGGCAGTTGGACATCCTTCTCACAATCCAGAACTGTTGGCTCCCAACCGCTCGCCTGCCTCTGCCTGATTGCCCCTAACCGCTTCTGCCTGCCAGACCGATCACCCCCTAACCACTCATCTGCTAGCCTGATCGATGCCTAACTGCTCCCGGCTGGCCCGATTGCCCCTAACTGCCCTCCCCTGCTGGCCTGGTCACCCCTAACTACCCTCCCCTGCCAGTCTGGTCACCCCTAACTGTCCTCCCCTGCAGGCCTGGTCACCCCAAACTGCCCTCCCCTGCTGGCCCGGTCACCCCTAACTGCTTTCCCCTTGAGGCCTGGCCCCCCCAACTGCCCTCCCCTGCAAGTCTGGCGACCCCCAAACTGCCCTCCCCTGCAAGCCTGGTCCCCCTCAACTGTCCTCCCCTGCAGGCCTGGTCACCCCAAACTGCCCTCCCCTGCTGGCCCGGTCACCCCTAACTGCTTTCCCCTTGAGGCCTGGCCCCCCAACTGCCCTCCCCTGCAAGTCTGGCGACCCCCAAACTGCCCTCCCCTGCAAGCCTGGTCCCCCTCAACTGTCCTGCCCTGCAGGCCTGGGTCCCCCCGCCCCAACTGTCCTCCCCTGTAGGCCTGGTCCCCCCCCACCCCAACTGCCCTCCCCTGCTGGCCTGGTCTCCCCCAACTGCCCTCCTCTGCCAGCCCGGTCACCCCTAACTGTCCTCCCTGCTGGCTGATCGCCCACAACTGTCCTTTCCTGCAGGCCTGGTGCCCCCAACTGCCCTCCCCTGCTTGCCTGGTCCCCCCCAACTGCCCTCCTCTGCCGGCCTGGTCGCCCACAACTGCCCTCCCTGCTTGCCTTATCGCCCACAACTGCCCTCCCCTGCAGGCCTGGTCCCCCTCAACTGCCCTCCCCTGCAGTCCTGGTCCCCCTCAACTGCCCTCCCTTGCAGGCCTGGTCTCCCCCAACTGCCTTCCCTTGCAGGCCTGGATTCCCCCCCAACTGCCCTCCTCTGCTGCCCTGGTCACCCCTAACTGCCCACAACTACCCTCCCCTGCAGGCCATCTTGTGGCGGCCATCTTGTGTCCACATGGGGGCAGCCATCTTTGACCACATGGGGGCAGCCATCTTGTGTCTTAGAGTGACAGCCAATTTGCATATTAGATAGGAAGGATAGATTCTTGAATAAGCAGCTAATGATTTATGCATGCACTTGCAGATTATGTCTAAGAACATATCTCCATTCAAGTAAGTCAGTGAATAGTGATTAACTTATTTTGGTTTTTGGTAAACCTTGACTTTTCAGTATTGTGTCAGAATTCTCAGATTTTGCCCTAGCTGGTTTGGCTCAGTGGATAGAGTGTTGGCCTGTGGACTGAAGGGTCCCAGGTTCAATTCCAGTGAAGGGCACATACCTGGGTTGCAGGCTCCATCCTCAGTGTGGGGCATGCAGGAGGCAGCCGATCAATGATTCTCTCTCATTGATGTTTCTATCTCTTGCTCCCTCTCCTGTTCTTTCTGAAATCAATAAAAATATATTAATAAAAAAAGAATTTTCAGATTTTGTTCTAGTTTTTTCCTTTTGGGCTCTTTATAGGTTTTAGGCTTGTAACCACTGTTCTGTAAATGATAAAGCCCCGTGGAGAATACATGTCAGTGTAGAATGTGTCCCATGCTGTCCATCATGAGGCCCATCCCTGAAGGTCATGGTTGTCTTTGGGAGGAGATGACTTTGTGATGGACTACTAATAGTCTTGGTCATCTTCACACTTGTTGCTGCCATATTGGACTCACTATTCCTTCTGTGGCTATCTTAATTTTTCCATATCCTAATTAGTGCCCTCTTAGTTTTTCCATATTTTTAACACATGTCCCCACTCCTTCTCCCCCCCATACTCATTCGTATAAGGAAATTCTCTTCACCCAACTGAATCCTAATTCTTTTTTTAAAATTTATTTTTTAAAGTAAAAATTGTATATATTTAAGATGTACAACATGATGAATTGCTATACATATACATGATGAAATGATTACTGTAGTCAAGCTAATTAACATATCCATCTCCTCACAGTTACTTTTTTTCTCTTACTTTTATTTTTTTGTGGTGAGAGTACCTGAAATCTACTCCCTTAGCAATTTTCCACACTTCAGTACAGTATTGTTAACTGTAGTAATTCTCTACATTAGATCTCTAGACTTACTCATCCTACATAACTCCAACTTTGTACCCCTTGACCAATATTTCTGTTTCCTCCACCTCCCCACCCTGGTAACCAATGTTCTGCTCTCTGCCTCTGTGTATTTGACTTTTTTAGATTCCACACCGAAGTGAGATCATGCAGCTTTTTTCTTTCTGTGCCTGTCTTATTTCCATTAGCACAGTGCCCTCAAGTTCACCCAGGTTGCTAATGGCAGGATATATATAATGTATATATATATGTATATAATTCATCCATTGACGGACACCTGGTTGTTTCCATATTTTGCTCTTGGGAATAATGCTGCCATGAAATGGGAGCACAGATACCTCTTCGAGGTACTGACTGAATTTTCCGTGGTTGTATAACCGAAAAAGGGCTGGCTGGGTCTCATGGTAGTTCTAGTTTTAGTTCTTTTGAGCAACCTCTATACTGTTTTCCATAGTGGCTGTACCAATTTACATTCCCACCAACAGTGCTCAATCCTTGCCAATACTTATCTCTTGTCTTTTTTATAATAGTCAACCTAAGGTATGAAGTGATATCTCATGGTGGTTTTGATTTGTATTTCCCTGATGATTAGGATGTTAAGCACTTTCATATAACTCTTGGCCATTTGTATGTCTTCTTTAGAAAAATGTCTTTTCAGGCCCTTTGCCCAGAATCCTGGTTCTTAAAACTTGATTGTTTTTATTGACTTCTAACTCCCAGTATAGTGGCTCTGAAGAGTCATAAAATATGGTGGCTTCAAAAATTTTTCTTTTAATTTTAATAAACTTTTTACTTTGGAATAGTATTAAATTTATAGGAAGGTTGCAAAACTAGTACAGAGAGTTACCGCATACCCTACTCCCAGTTTCCCTAATGTTAACATCTTACATAACAATGCCACATTGGTCAAAACTAAGATTAGTATTGGTGCATTGCTATTAATTAACTTTAGACTTGCTTCTTATTTCACCAGTGTCCCCACTCATGTTTTCTTTCTTTTTCAGGAACAGAATTCAGGGTACCATTTTGCAATTAGAGTATTTGTAGTTGCTGGGACTAATCAGATCAACTAATGTAGCTCAGCCGATGGGTGGCATCTTTCTGCCCACTGAGGATTGGTGGTGCCCTTTCCTGGAGGTCCCGTGGCCTCCCTGTCCATGCAGAGAGCCATGGTTTAATTTCACCGTCTCCTGGCAGATTTTCTTACTTTCACCAACCTCTGATCCCTGCATATTTGCAGTCAGCTCAGGGCTTTGTGATTGAGAACATTGCTGGACTCCATACGATTTGAGCTGTGTTCTAACTCTAACAGAAATTATGCCTTTGTCCAGCCCTTGTTTTCATAAGCACATGTTAATTGACTTCCGTCAAACAATACACTTGAAGTCATCAAGTTCCCCAAGTTCATGGTTGCTGCTTAAATGCTTCGTGATTCCAAACTGTTGAATAGTCCACTTTCCACACACAAAAGTGTTCCTTGATGAAAGCAACATTAACCTCTCGGCTGTTTCACCCCTAATTCTTTTTTTTTCTTGTTGTAACTAACGGAAGTACTGCTTAACACAGCAGGTAATCTTCTAAAACTCATTATCTCAAGAAGTGGTCTTGGCTGGATATATAAATGCAGTTTCAGAAGGGTCTGGGCAAATTTATGAGTGATAGAGTTGGGAATGGCTTCTGAGAGAAACTTGGACAAGTCTTGGTTTTGACACTGAAGTCAGATGGAGCATCTGTGTCCCCCCGAGTCCTGCCCATGGGGGGTGATATGGGCACCACCAGGACTCTGACCCAGCTCAGGAATGCTTATTCTCCCAGCAAGCAACCTCTGTGATGAGTCACTGCCACACTCATGGGTCACCAGGTGCCCATTACTCTGATGCTTCTCCCCAGCTTCACATAATCAGATGTAAGGTTGGGTTTTCAGCTGCTTATTATTATCATTATTTCAAGGCTGCTTTCCAAGTTTTAGTTTGGGGCCTCTTAAGTGTACTGTTTCTTGGGCTATGCAGTTCTGGTGATGTTCAGGTGTTGGTCAGGAGTCTGGTTGTACCCACACTGATTTTGGGCTCTGGAAAGCTGAAGCCAATCGAGCTCCTCTTTCATGCCTTTGGGGTTGCACCTGCCTTTCCTGGCATCGTGCACCTGCTCCTGTCAGTGGGGAAGCATAGCAGTCTGGTGAACTCTTCCAGTTACACCTTCTAGAACATATCCCCCCAAAGGCATGGTGATGTCAGTGCAAGTAGCACATCTGCCCCTCTCATCCACGACAACCAAGTCTTGACACTGAGAAATGCATAATGGGAGTATCGATTATGGATTATTCCCTAGAACATCTGTGGCTATTGCTCTAGAGAACTTGTATTGTCTGTTGCTTATGACATGGGCTTTTTCTTTTGATTTGCCTTTCTTTCACCATTCTCAGGAAGGCACAGTCCTTGAAAAATTAATTAGTCTGAGTTTTCAGGTCCTTAACATTTGTTAGCAGAGAGTACATTTTGTTTTGATCTGGGAGTGCCTCTGGTGGTCCCTTGCTGATGAATACTGAGTTATTCCCCTGTCAGATAGGTTTCTCTCTCTCTCTCTCTCTCTCTCTCTCTCTCTCTCTCTCTCTCTCTCTCTTTGCTGATGATCATTATTTGCTATCTGAATAGTGAAGCCACAAGGTCATAATCCTGTGGATGCTCACTTAACCTGAGGGATGACAGCGTTTGGTTTAAATCAATGATTTAAAGAGAGGGAGTCTACACTGAGTGGCCAGATTATTATGATCTCTGAACGCATAATAATCTGGCCACTCAGTGTGTGTGTGTGTGTGTGTGTGTGTGTGTGTGTGTGTGTGTGTATGTATGTGTGTGTGTGTGTGTATATATATATATATATATATATATATATATATATATATATATATTAGAGGCCCAGTGCATGAATTCATGCATGGGAGGGGGTGTCCGGCCAGCCTGGCCAGCGGGAGGGGACATAGGCGGTTGGCCGGCCTGCCGGCTGGTCGAACTCCTGATCGAGACAATTTACATATTAGCCTTTTATTATATAGGATATACACTGAGTGGCCAGATTATTATGCGTTCAGAGATCATAATAATCTGGCCACTCAGTGTATTTCTTCTTAGCCTCAGGTGAAATTCTACATATTGTTGTGTGTAGAAATAAGCACTATGGGTGTTTTACTCCGGTCCCTCTGTATGATAGGAAATGGCACCTATTCTGAGTCAACTACTAGGTATTTAAGTGTATCACACCATATTACTTTAAAACAATTCTGTCAGAGGTAAGGATTTTTATACCCATTTCACAGATGTGGACATTGTGGTAACTTATCCCAGGTCATATAGCAAGTGAGTGAGAGGGGCCAGATTTGGGTTGAGGTCTAGAGCCATGCTCTTTCTATAATACCATGCATGCCCTAGCAGAAATAATTGTGATTTGTAATGATGAGATATCATAAACCATGTCACACTATAGATGGTTTAATCTCTGTGTCTGTTTACGCATATTTGTAACTAGAGGCCTGGTGCACAAAATTCATGCACTCGGGGTGGGGGGGCAGTCCCTCAGCCCGGCCTGCGCCCTCTTGCAGTCCGGGAGCCATCAGTCAGACATCCTTAGTGCTGCTGCAGAGGCAGGAGAAGCTCCTGCCACCGCTGCTGTGCTCACCAGCCTGGCTTCTGGCTGAGCGGTGCTCCCCCTGTGGGAGCGCACTGACCACCAGGGAACAGCTCCTGCGTTGAGCGTCTGCCCCCTGGTGGTCAGTGCGCGTCATAGCGACCGGTCGTTCTGCCATTCGGTCAACTTGCATATTAGCCTTTTATTATATAGGATTGCAGTAATTTTTGGATGTATAAGACTCATCATGATATTTGAGTACCTACAATGTCTAAGTGCTACATTGGGTGCTGTAGCTCTATAGGTGAGTAAATTTGGATATGACCCTGCCTTCATGGAGCTTATAGTCTAAGCGTTAGATCCTTTGCTTAGATAGAGCTATGGTTCTGTTAAAATGCTTAGTTGGTCACCTCTGGCTTACTGAACCACCAGTGCTTGATTTTAAACAAAATGTAGACCATGACCCAGTGACCCCTTCTCTGTGTATAGCATTCTGTTCTTTCTGCTAATCTCTTACCCTTCCCACACCTCAGATTTAGCCTGGGAAAGGACAATCCATGTTGGATCAATGACCTACTTCTAAAATCGGGTTTATAGTCTTGAGATGAATTGAGAGGACTGGATTCATGTTTCTGTTTATTTAGAACAGGACTTCTCAACCTGGGCACTATTGACATTTGGGACCAGGTAATTCTTTGTTGTGGGGGCTGGTGTGTGAATTGTAGCATGTTTAGCAGCACCTTTGGCCTTTGCCCATAGAGGTCATCCCTGCAGTTGTGACAACCAAAAATATCTTAGGATATTGTCCAGGGTCCCTTGGGGACAAAGTCCCCCCAGTTCAGAATCATTGATTTAAAAGAATCGACCAGTTGTTACCAGGAGAGAGTATCACAGTAATCGGAATCCCTCAAGATTGCTGTTGGCTGACAAGCAGGGGAGCCGGTATCCGGGGTCAGTGGGACCTTGCTGTGCAGCGTGTGGGCCATGGACCAGCAGCGTCAGCATCACCTGGGAGCTTGTTAGAGATGCAGAGACTCACGCCCCACCTGCTAGGCCGAAGCTACAGATTCCTGTGCATATTAGCGTTTGTGAAGCTTGGCAAGAGGAGAAAGTTAGATCTGAGTTTCTTGTTCATGTTTGTGGAGTCTTCCTAGTTTTGTGCTCTGGGCTCAGGCTAAAGGGAAACTGCTTTTAGGCTAAGAACGTCGATGGGTGGATGGGGTGCTTAGAAATACCAAATTTTAGGCTCTGCTTTGAGGAATTGAAAGTTTTCCCTCAGATGGGCTTTATATCCTTCATGTCTTTCAAGATGGTGGTTTAACTTAATCTCCACCTGCTGATAGCAAATGGTTGTAAAAAGGCATTTTTATGCCTTCCCACACCCCAGCTTACTGTCGTTTTATATTTACCTTTAATTAAGGATGGATTAAGTTTTTCATCATTAATACTTTTTTATGCATGTATTATACTGCCATGCCATTTATTGAGTACCTACTATGTGCTAAGGGCTCTGCAAAATACTTTATGCATGTTATTGTTTCATTTACTTCTCCCCAAACCTCTGTGAGGCAGGTACAATTATTAGTCCCACAGTACAGATGAGGCTACTAAGGCCTGAAGAGATGAAGCCGCTTGGTGAAGGACATGGAGCCAGGCCTTGGCCGTGGCAGAAGTCAAATCAGATCTCCCTGACTCTGAGCTCTCTTAGCTTTTATTTATTTGAGCAGTTGTATAGTCCCTGGTAAAACATTCCAGTGTCAAGGAAGGTTATACAATGAAAAACATCTCCTTCCCACCACACATCCAGTTCCTCTCCCTAAAGCGAACCACTACTGCCAAATTTTTGTATAACTTTCCATAATATTTTCTGTTAATATAAATGACAGCACAGCCTGTACTCTTAACAGCATCATTATACTGCCTCCCAAGAATTCAGGAGTATTTATTGTCAGGTTATTTTCCTGCATCATTGGAATAAATGAGGGGAAAGTCTTTGCAAAACCCTACTGTGTTTATCCTTTGAATTTGCCACTCTGACTATGATTTCAAACGAGCGGTACTTTCTTCTCAAATGAAAAGCCCCTTATGGTTTAATATGAATATTTCAGTTATTTATTTTAGTGTTGTTTTTCAGATAGCATTCTTTCAATGGCGTGTAGTGTGTGTGTGTGTGTGTGTGTGTGTGTGTGTGTGTGTGTGTGTTTTGAGCCTTTTAAAGATCTCCTATCATTTGAGCAGGCTTCCGGCCATGTGTTGTTTGTGAACTAGTTTGAGGACGGTGGTAGATGTACTTCTCTGTTAGCCTTGGGTGGCCCCTTAAATGTATCTCCCTGTCAGACACCCGCCCAGTCACTTCAGGGGCAGGAGGAAGGGAGGAAAAGGAGCTGTTTGGGGGACTGGTATAAGGAGGGTAGAAAGAGGGGGGATGCTATAGTTGTGATGGCAGAAGCACAACTTCCTGGACCACCTGCTAAAACATAAAAAAGGAATAATGAAGACATGTCAGTAGCTCTTACAGTCTTATGGGATGTACAGGTGGATATTGATGTGTCTCTTGAGGGCTGTTCTTTTTTTAGAGAGTAAGTCATTGACAAGAGAAAATAGACTAAAAAGAGTTAAATGCTTATGAATTAGAATGATAGGATTTCATTCTAGAAGCTACATCCAGATGTTAAACATATGTAATATTTCAATTTATTCCAAGGTAAGTTGAAACAAGCTTATTTCAGCTATAATTGCAGTATTAGAAGGAACAAAACAAATGTAGAAATCTGGGTGGTGGAAATACCAGGTAAGGAAATAAAATCAGGGTCAAAGGTGAAAACAAACAAGTTTCTGTCAAGTTGCTACAAGATAGATTTGGTGCTCTCAGCCTTTTAGTGGCCAAAGCAGAAAGTATTATGAACAGTCCCACGAGCCTCAGTCCCACGAGAAAGAGACCCAGAAGGTTTGCTCAGAAAAGACTGGATTTTCTGAATGCTGCGCCTTGAGGAACTTCCCATAAATGAGACCCCTGGTGACATGGTGGACCACATCCCTCCAACACATGCCCTGGGCCTTCCCCATGATGCTTCCTGTAGTGCCTCTCAGTGTAAGCCAGCAATGCAATGCTAAATTCCAGTTCAGCAAATCAACTCTAAATGAGGTAATTAGTGCCTTTCTTGGGAGAACACGGGAAACAGGAAATAGGTTTGTAGAGAAAGCCCATAAATTGGAATCCATAGCCCTTAAATTCTCACTTGCCAGAAAACCTTCCACAACCAAGCAATCATGGAAATGATTTGGCTAAAGATTCAACATTATATTAAACATCTGGGACTCTATTCAGCAGCCAACTTCCTAGTCAGCTCTGTGAAGTGTGGTGCTTGCATTTACGTGCATATTCAGAGGGCGATGTTTGGATAGAATTAAAGAGGGCAGTTGGCAGGAGTCAAAGAGATT
The DNA here is from genome assembly GCF_951640355.1 of Cnephaeus nilssonii. Classification (NCBI taxonomy): domain Eukaryota; kingdom Metazoa; phylum Chordata; class Mammalia; order Chiroptera; family Vespertilionidae; genus Cnephaeus; species Cnephaeus nilssonii. The sequence continues at coordinate 5,137,652 of NC_137093.1, forward strand.
AAAGCCTGGGACAAAGACTAGGAGGTCCAGGTTGTTCATGACTGAAAGTTTGGCAATGATTTTCAGTGTCTCACTTTAGAGAAAAGTATGGCCAACTCTGTTGCTCCCTGCTGAGAGAAAGGAAAGGTATAGCATTGACACCTCGGGTTCTAAGACCCACCCTTCTGTCCCTCAAAATTCTGACTAACAAAGGACACACACAAAGAACTGGTAGCCAGATAGGGACGAAAATGTCCACTTCATTCGTGGCAAGGCAGGTGCTCAGTAACCTTCGATGTAAGGGTCTGTTCAGTTCACCCACCCTATTGAACAGAGAAGGATGGGAGGCCTTCCCTCGTGGCCAGGAAGGCCTTGCTGCAGTGGGCCTGGTGGAAATACGGAGGACAAGCGTGGTCACTTGGTTGAGTGCCTGCCGCATCTGGACATAGGCAGTGAAACAGGAAGTGCTAAGCCTGGTTCTTGTTTTCGCAGCAACCCTGTGCGCCACTAAAACATAGCCTGAATGTCCCAGGCCGCCTTCCTTGGGGGAGGAGTGAGTTAAAGGGCAAGACTAGATGTGTTTATTCTACACGCCTACCTCATGGGGTGAAGGAGCCTGGGTGGAAGCTCCTTAGACCAGGAGAGAATTGGGGACAAAATATTCTCCCTTCCCAATGGTCGGAGACAGCTTTACTGGGGAAGAATAGGTGTACAGTAAATACATGCATTGTAAGTGTGCGCTTAAGTTTGGTGTATATATACACCTGTGAAACCATCACCACCCTCAAGATAATGAACATGTCCATCACCCCCAACATATCTTTTATCTGGCTTCTTTCATTCAACATAATTATTCTGAGATTCATCCACATGGTAGGATGTATCATTATTTCATTTTATTGCTAAGTAGTAGTTCATTGTATGGATATACCACAATTGGTTATCCATTCATCTGCTGATAGACATTTGGGTTGTTTCTAGTTTTTGGCTATTTGAAATATAACTTCTATGAGTACTTGTGTACAAATCTATGGACATATGCATTCATTTGTCTTGGACAAATGCCCAGGAGTAGAATGGATGGATCATAGATGTATGTTTAACTTTTTAAGAAAGTGCCAAAGTTTTTTATAGTGATTGTGCCATTTTATATTCTTCCTGACAATGTATGAGAAATCTAGTTTCTCCACATCTTGCCAACACGCCAAGTGGATGTAAAGTCACTCATATCTTGGAGTATAGTCAGCTATGGAGATGGGCTTACATTAAAAAAAATTTTCTCCCAAGTCATTGACTTGATGAAGTTAGGTCATTGTCTTTAGAACATCCCCACTTTGTCTCTGCTTTCTCAGCAGGGGATGATGGTGGTGGTGGTGGTTTTGTATTTGCTCTTCCAGGCCCTGTAAACTGGAAGGCAGCTCCAAAAACTAAAATGGATTCTGATTTGACCTTTTTTTGGCAAGAATATCTAGTAGAGGGGCTTCTCTGTACTAAGGTGGGACAATATAAGCATTGAAAAGACTGCAGTGAAGACATCAACTATATAAAAATTCATGTGTTCACACCAATAACTAAAAAAGAAATCTTATTGGTTACTTCTGGCCATGGCTGAGGGCCCCCACCCTCCAACTTATTACTCTGAATGTTCCTAAATATAGGGAAAGACCCAAGCATTTATCTTGCCTCCCTATTCGAACTAACTTCTAGGGCAGTGGTCAGCAAACTCATTAGTCAACTGAGCCAAATATCAACAGTACAATGATTGAAATTTCTTTTGAGAGCCAAATTTTTTAAACTTAAACTTCTAACGCCACTTCTTCAAAATAGACTCGCCCAGGCCGTGGTATTTTGTGGAAGAGCCATACTCAAGGGGCCAAAGAGCCGCATGTGGCTCGTGAGCCGCAGTTTGCTGACCACGGTTCTAGGGTAACCAAATTGTTGATGTGGTAATAAATGCAGAAGGAATGACACAGTTGGGAAACCACCATTTTGTAGCCCTTAATGAAATAATGGCTGTAGGCAGTGGTCATCAGTGACCATTAATGGAAAGATTGGAGGGACCTTAATGGTGGAGGGATCAGGCTGATATCATTGGAACCCTATTCATTGGGTCACAAGAAGGGAAACAAGCAGACATTGTGTGCCCTCTAATATCATGTACTAGTACGTAGCCAACACACCCTGGGGAGTATTCTTGCCAAAAGAATTGAATATGAATATATGGAAGGTCCAGGATTTAACTGCCAGTTTATAGGAGACATGCAGGACAGAAAACATGTTTAATGAGTCACAAGAATATAACCAACCAAGTCCAGAATGTGGGAAATTTTATAGGGACATGCGATCCAGTTTCTTAAACCAATAAATAGCATTAAATGGTATAGATTAGGTGGTACACCAACTGAATCAGTGTATGAATCTTGGTTGGATCCTGCTTCAAACTAACCAACTATAAAGAAACGGTTTGGGGACAATTGGAGAAAGTCTAACACAAACATGGTATTAGAGAATGTTAAAGAGTTGCTATTAACTTTGGTGTGTGACAGTATTGTGTGTGTGTGTGTTTAAGTCCTTTTGTATTAGAGCAGTGGTTCTCAATTGAGGGCAGCTTTGCCCTCCAGGGGACATTTAGACATGTCTGGAGGAATTTCTGGTTGTCATGACTGGAGGTGCTATTGGCATTAGTGGGTCTAGGTTGTGGATACTGGTAACCTATAATACACCTGGCAGCCCCTACAACAAAACAGCTGAGAAGCCCTGGGTTAGAGATATCTCCTGCAGTAATAATGGGAAAAATGATAGGATGCAAACAAGGTAGGGGTGGGTGAGATGCAATGAGATTGGGAGTTGCTAGCTGTGGAAGGTGATGGACACATGGGAATTCATTTTTCTACCTTACTACTACTGAGCATGTGAAAGTTTTCATAGCAAACATTTAAAAATAAAGTTTGAACGTGTTGGAGGAAAGGATACTACAGAGTCTTGAGGGCAGCAAAGAATGAATCAAATCCAGTGTGTTCTTGGGTGTAAGTAATTCAGTCGTTGAGATTGAGGGCAAGCAGGTTCTAGGGAGTGGAAGCCGATGAACCGGCTCATTTGCTTTTGTTTAAGTAAAGTCTGGGGCTTCCACCTGGGTCCCAAACTGGATATATCCAGACCCCACTTTGCAGAGAAATGCCCAGCTGCAGTGTGAACTGGGCTGTCTTTTGAGTGCTTTCTAGCCTATGCAGATGTGCCACAGGTCCCTGAGCACCTACATTGAGAGGGAAGGGGAAAACAGCAAAACTAAGAGGCTCGAAATCTGCTTCAAGTGCGTCAGAATTGAGAGAAAGGATCTCTGACAGTACAATTCTGTGGGAAAGCGTAAGTTGTTACCCAAGAAAGTGCTATTAAGTAGCCTTTAGGGACATGGCTTTTGAGAACGGTGAGTTTCAGACAGAGCTCACAACCCCACTGAGATCTCTTCTTTGCCACCAGATAGGAGCTCTCCTCAGCAGCTGGCAGCCAGACCCTAGCACCGTGGGATGGATTGACGAAAGCATAGTCCAGTAACTCTAACTTCCTTATTTGTTTACTTTGAAGCTACATTGTGAAAATCACCAGCCAAATCAACATTGCCCTACCTAAAGTCTTTTTATGACTCTTTTGGGAAGTAAAGAGATGGGAAAACTTTTAATTTACTTAACTCTATTGGAAACTGGTTATGATTTGCCTTCTTTTTGAATAACTTATACAATGTATCATTTGGATGAATCATATCTGATCGCCTCCCACCTGGAGGCTGTAAGGAATATAACCTGTTCTCATGGGCTCCGCTACTTCTGTGTATTTAGTAATTAGCTCTATTTGCCTATCCCCTGACTTATTCTCTTGGCTCATTCTCATGAGACCTCTGATATTGGGTTAGCTTGCTCTTTCTATTGTAACCCTTTTCTCTTGGAATTAGAGCTGGTCATTGGTATTTTTAAAATGATAACAAATATTGCGCTTGCATCAGTTGTTACATTTTGCCATTTTTCTCTATAGCTTGTTTCCTGTTAACCCACATCGTGTCTGTTTCTGTTATCACTTCCTTTGGATAGAATTGTCATGTTGATATTGTAGACTTGTCCTTTAGAGGTTTCTGGCGTCGACCTCTTCCCACTATCACTACTGAAACGATCATATCAGTCGCAGGAATTGACACCAACGCAGCACTCTAAGACTCTCTCTAATAATCCCTCCTGTCAGTCCAACCCAGGATTCCCCCTTTCGAGGTGCAGCCAAGATTTCACTTTCACGTACTTTGCAGCCTCATTACCCATAGCCTCTTGGGCTGCCGCTCTGTGGCTTATCTAAAGTAGCACTCTTCCCCGCACTTCAGCCACGAAGACACCTTTTAACCAACTCTTGAGATTCATTCACCTCCATGACACTTCCCTTCAGGAACACACAAAACTTCCTGTATCCCCGTCTTCAAAACTCGCTCTCACTCCACTGATGTATTCTTGACTATTCTCACCTATATCCTGACCTCTAAACCATAGAAATTGCTTCCTTTCCACTTATTTTGCAGTTCTGTGTTTTTAACACGGGTAAGTGCAATCCCAGTGGCCCCTCAGATTTTAAGGAACTGAAAGATAGCTTATTTTTTTGTAGTCTTCCTTATAGGTTTGAACATAGCAACTACTTAGTTAAGTAGTGTTTTTTAAAATATATTTTTATTGATTTCAGAGAGGAAAAGGGAGGGAAAGAGAGTAGAAACATCAATGATGAGAGAGAATTATTGATTGGCTGCCTCTTGCACGTCCCCTACTGGGGATTGAGCTCGCAACCTGGGCATGTGCCCCGACCGGGAATCGAACAGTGACTTCCTGGTTTATAGGTGGACGCTCAACCACTGAGACACATGGCCAGGCTAAGTAGTTGTTGTTTTTTAATTTTTATTGATTGATTGATTTTAGAGAGAGAAGAAGGGAGAGGGGAGAGAGAGAGAAACATTGACTTGTTGTTCCACTTATTTATGCATTCATTGATTGATTCTTGTATGTGCCCTGACTGGGGATTGAACCCATGACCTTGGCGTACCGGGGTGATGCTCTAAACAACTGAGCTACCCAGCCTGGGCTAAGTAGTGCCTTTTTAAGGTGTAGGACATCATGGTAGATAGAATAAAGTTGCAATTGTTTTTGATTTAATATTATTGAATGCCTACTATGTTTCAGGCACAGTCCTGATTCATTATATTTATTTATGTGCCATTGTCCTTTATGACACTGTGTTGGCTGTTATTCATCTTCTACCTCTGCCACACACAACTCAGCACCAATGTCTGTGACCCACAGTTATGATTAAAAGTCATAGGAGTTTTATGAGCTGTATTTAGGCTCAGGTGTTTTTATTTACATACTAGAGGCCTGGTGCATGAAATTCGTGCACTGGGGTGGGGGTTCCCTCAGCCCAGTCTGCCCCCTCTCACAGTCCGGGAGCCCTCAGGGCCTAAGCCGCAGTCTGGCCTCCCTCTGCGGGAAGTGACCGGGCTGATCAGGGGAAGGCGCCACCCCCATCACCCCACTACTGCTGCCACTGCTGGCTGCCGCAGCCGCCAAGGTGTTTTCATCAACACGGACTCCAGTTCCTTCACCACGAAAAAATGACAACTTTCTTTAGGCATTTTCAAGATGTGTCTTTCATAGGATATGACCTTTCTTTCTTTCTTTCTTTCTTTCTTTCTTTCTTTCTTTCTTTCTTTCTTTCTTTCTTCCTTCCTTCCTTCCTTCCTTCCTTCCTTCCTTCCTTCCTTCCTTCCTTCCTCACCTGAGGATATGTTTCCATTGATTTTTAGAGAGCGGGGAAGAGAGAGGGAAAGACAGAGAGAAACATCAATGTGAGAGGGACACTTCGATTGGTTGCCTCCTGCATGAGCCCTGACCTGGGCCCCGGCCAGGGAGGAGCCTGCAACCTAGGTACATGCCCTTGATCAGAATTGAACCCAGACACTGCTGTCAGCAGGCCGAGGCTCTATCCACTGAGCCAAACTGGCTAGGGCAGGATATGACGTTTCTTAGTCCCTCCAGCAGCAGACCTTTGCTTTTTCCTCCAGGAGTGTGGTGGAAAAACCCTAGATCGCCTTCTTGGATTCTTATTACCCAAGTTACCTAGAATACTGTGAGTGGCGGCGTACAGGGAGCTTAGCCAATGAGCGGTCAGGGAAGGTGTTTCCTCTGCAGCTCACACACAGAGGCCCCCCTGGTGTGTGTCCGCTCTGGCCCGCCGCCAGCCCCAGCCTCCCCGCGGTCGCTGGGGCTGGGGGCGGCACGCAGTCCTCTCCCCTCATCAGTGTGCGCAGCTCCTCCTGAGCCGGTCATGATGCAGCCTTCTCCTGAGCCAGTGGTGATGCCTTAATGCGTCCTGGCTAATTTGCATATTACCTCTTTATATATATAGATTTTATGTGTCAATTCTTCATGACTAAATTGGGTCTCTGAAAGTGGCATATTGCATGAAATAATCCATTAGGTCTAAGAAATTATCCCACATCTAAGGCTCTTATTATTCCTTCCTTCCTTCAAACCAGATAGTAAACATGGAACAAGGACAGCCAGGTACTGCTGGAGGTGTGAGGTGTGCCGTGGTGAACACAGCACAGCCTTTCCCTCATGGAGCTGGTGTTCCAGGGGGGGAAGCAGGTGATAGACATAGCAACAAAATTAGAAAATCTTTTGTGTGTTTTTTTGTTAATCTTCACTCAGGGATATTTTTCTATTGATTTTTAGAGAGAGTGGAAGGGAGGGAGAGAGACAGAGAGAGAGAAACATTGATGTGAGAGAGGCAAATTGATTGGTTGCCTACTGCACATGCCCCTACCAGGGCTGGGGATTGAGCCTGCAATGAGGTACATCCCCTGGACTGGAATTGAACCCACGACCCTTCAGTTCGAGGGCCAACGTTCTAACCACTTAGCCAAACTGGCCAGGGCTATGTTTTGAATACTTTTGAAGGCAATAAATTTTTTCCCCCTCAAAGCTTCTAATGAATGTCAGGACTTAAAAAAAAGAGAGAATTTATAGGAAAGAGATTAACTATAGTTCTTAAAATAGCTCTTTGTTTCTGAAAGCCTTGTTTTGCCATCTATCTTATATAACCGGCGGGTAAAAACAACCCTGCAGAACTTATTTGGATAGCCCCTGCCACCAAGGAGAAAGTGCCCTGATGTGACCTCAAGCACAGGCTGATTTATTTAAAAATATGTAGGAAAACGTATTTTTCTATTTTTTTCTTAGTGGCTTTTGCCAATGAAAAATATATCTTAATATGTGATTTCTTAGTTGTCATTATCGAGTGTGGTGGGGGAGATGATGATTTTGTAATACTGTATCAGAAAATAATATAGGCACTCATTAACATATTTTTCAGACAGAACAATCTCCACCTTAAATAAAGAGTCCTTAGAGCCTCTTTATTTAACTCAAACATCAAGTAACTTCCTCGCAGCCTGTATTAGGTTACGTGCTCTCTTTGCAAGAGGTATTTTCTAGTCATTTAATTATATGTCTGTTCAGTAAGTATTTATTGTGCACCTACTATGTTCTTAGCAGATGCTATGTTCTCAGACTCCATCAACATAGATACAGATCCAATGACCTATAAATACTTTAAAAAAAATCCTCACCTGAGGACGTGCTTATTGATTTTAGAGAGTGGGGGCTGGAGAGAGGTAGAGAGAGGTGGGAGGGAGAGAGGGAGAGATGTGAGAGAGAAACATTGATTGGTTGTTTTCCTGTATGCTCCCCGACCGGGGATCAAACCTACAACCTTCTGGTGTATGGGACTGAGTCATTCAGCCAGGGCTTACTACCTTTTTTAAAGCAAAAAATATTACAGTTTATTAGGATCAAATAATGATTTTCCATAATGTGTCAATAATGTCATTTTCCATAATGTACGAGAAAAAGGAGAATTAGTTCCCTAAGATAGATGTGGTCACATACTTGGTGGTCTTTAGACTTGGCCAAATTTTATATAATCCTTTTAAAATATGGCATCTAGATTTTGATTGTTTGCTGCTCACTCTATCTGGTGCTGCAGTTAGATGTGTATTGAACCTTGTCATTCTCTGTCCTTTGATCTCTCATGTCTTCTCTGTCTGTGTTATATTCATTAGGAGGATGTTTCTAACTGTAGCGTGCTCGTGAATCACCTGCATATCTTGTTAGAATGCAGCTTCTGATTCCCTGGGCATGGGGCAGGGCCTGGGCTTCTGCATTTCTAACTAACTCCCCGGCGATGCTGATGTTGCCAGCCTACAGGTTACACTTTGGAAGCGTAAGTCTATGTGATGTCTTTAGATCTAACTGCCAGTTCACTAATTTCCTCTTCAGCTGTGTCTAATCTTTTATTTAATGCATCCAATAAATGTTTAGCTTTAAATTCAGTAATAATACTTTTCATTTTTATAAGTTTCACTTGCTTCCTTTCAAATGTGCTTGGTCCTTTTTTCAAAGCATTTTGTTCTTTTATTAGAATTTCTACTCATTTACCCGATAATAAATTACTAATTTTTTATGGTCCATTTTAGACTGATCTTTTATCTGCAGTTTTTGGAGGGCAAATTTTCCCATTTCTTATATCTGTTCATGCTCCATCATGATCGTTTGGATGGTCTTTTTTCCCTTGTTATGTGTAGTTGATTGTTTTTACTTTTTTATTGTGAACTCATTTGCAGTAGGGTTGTGTGTGTGTGTGTGTGTCCTGGGTTGTGAGAGTGTCCCTACAAGTTATTCTCCACTTGTGTCTGTGAGTACCCTAAGGACTCAGCGATCTTGGACCAGTATTGATGTTCATTTCTTGCCTTGTAGTTCCCACACCATTCAGGATACTGTAAACGCAGACACTCTACCCAGGTTTACAGTGTGAGTAGCCACCCTTATTTCTTTCCCCCTAAAGGGCTCTGGTCAAGGGTGAGCATCCTCATCCCTTTCTTTCCAGTTTCCCCACTTCTCTTTGACCTGAGACAGTGGCTCTTTTCCCGCCCACATGTGATTCTTAGAGCCTCTTCTTTTCAGAGTTTCCTGTTGCACTCAATTGACTACCTGTCTGGAGGCTTACATCCCTGGCTTTTAATCTTTTCTTCTGAATATCTCACCCGTTATCAGCTGGTATATTTCATGTTGACTTCTTTTTATTGCAGCTTATCTGGCCCTTTTTTTAATCTTGACCAGATGGGCTACCTTTGAGCATGATGGGGTTTTAAAGAGGACTCTTATTTTATAGTATGGAATTTCTAAATCATAATTATTTCACAGAGGGGGGCTTCTACCCCTATATTAATCATACTCTTCATTCAGAAGTGAAATTCTATTTTAGTCTCCTAAAGATAGATTAGGACAGCGGTCGCCAACTGGTGGTCCATGGACCACTGGTGGTCCGTGAGGTCCGAAAGGTTGGCCACCGCTGGATTAGGATATAGTGTAAAGGGTATTAAACTTCTGTTAGGAATTAAATGATATAATTAAATGATTAGCACAAACATCCGCATGAGTATGTTGGTGTCGTGTGCAGGAAAGAAGAATATTCAACATAGATTCTGCTGTATCGCACTGGACTTCAGTAACTGCAGCATCTGTCGTAAACATGTATTTCATATGAGCAACAGTAGTATAGTAGGCAGTCTTCATGGAGTGCTTACTGTGTGTTGAGAACTGTACAGGCACTTTATACAGATTCTTCTCACTTAAAACTCCCAGCTGCCCTTTGAGGAAGTTATCTCTGTATTGAAAGTAAGGCTCAGAGAGGTTAAGTAACTTTCCCAAGGTCACAGAGCTGTTACGTGGTAAAGCTTGAATCCACTCAGTCAGATCACAAAGTAGGTGCCATAACCACGATGCTCCCATGCTATTATCATCTGCAAATCTCTCTTCATACATTTCTTGTCTTTATCTGAGTTTCCTTATTTTAGAATGGAAAACTCTGTGATTTTTATGAGATGTAGTTTCATTAAAAATTTTTTTTGCTTAAAAAAAGGTATTGGGTAATTGAAATCAGATTGGATTTGAGGCTGTGTTGATGGAAGTAGGCATGGGATGTAGGCTGAGGCATTCAATGTAATTTTTTCCCCATCAGCTAATTTTTTAAAGTATTAAGCTAGTAGATTCTGATACTGACAGAGAACATTTAAATTCTCTTGAGAGCTTGGAGGTGTTAAATAATTTCCTGGCAGTGCACATTTTACATTTCCAATCTCCCACCTCCTCTCAGTGCACCTGAAGCTCTGAGAATGCTCTTTTGCACTTCCTGGGGGCAGCCAGACCCCCTTCCTCTCCTCCGCCCTCCACATCCCTTCCCCGCTCCATTTACTTCCCAGTGATGCTGCAGATGTTGTTGTCGCTGGGGAACTTTGGAAACAGCCAGAGTCTTTTGAGCCTGTAAATAGAAAACAGACTGCTGCTCAGATCTGGCGCGCGGCTTTGTCCAGGAAACAAGGAGTTAAACAAGAAGTCTGGACTGTGAAGGGCTGTGACAACTGTCCTAGGGGGCGCTGTAGCCAACTCCGGCAGTGACTCATGCTGCCCTGTCACTCAGATCAGCATTGGCCCCTGCCACGCAGGCGGCCAGGTGGGGTTACAGCCAGAGCTCGCACGGAGTGGGGAGCATGAAGCCTGCACTGCGGGGGATGTGATGCCCAGCTCGCCAACTCTCTGGGCCAGGCTGCCTCAGACGCTTCAGGCTGCAGCCATGGTAACGCTTCTGGCCGGCTGCACCCCCGGGAGCCCACCACCATGGGCAGCCCCCTGGTGACGGATGGATGAGTTTCCACCTCCCTGACTTCCAGAGAGTTGAGTAGGTCTGCAGCGAGTGGAGAAAGATGTGAGATGCCCCTAGCCGGGAGTCATGCCTTAACGAGGTAGGACGCCGATGTCCTTCGGTGCATCCGTCTGCGCAGGGGTGCTGTAAATCATGGGGAAGAACTTTATTTGGCTCGTGTTTCATTATGCTGATTAAACTGCGGTGGATTTGTGGAGGGGGCATGCTTGAGCTGGGGAGAAGGGAAAATGAACTAAAAAAAAGTGATTAATAAGAGCTCCGTGTGTACTCATCTGGATATGAATGAGCTAGACTGCAGTGCTATCCTAACAGGAGTTACATACCTCCCAAATCCTCTTCCCTGTTCCTCCCTCTGATTCCGGCTAATCCACAAAACAGAAATTCCATCTTATTTCAACCTTATTTCAACGAATAGCACTAAATATTAATAATGCAGACCTGTCTGGAAGAGGAAATGAATAGGTTTAGGTCATCGGGCATGCTGGCACCACCCGCTGATGCTCTGTGTAGCTCTCTGGAAATACCAGCAACGAGCGGCTCCTCACATGAGTTCCCCAAGTGCTTTCTTTCCATCAAGTGACCTGTTTGAGTTTATCCTTCAGTTTATCCCAGCAGGGAAGGCAGCCTGTCTGCGGGTGGGTGGCCATGTTGGCAGAGAAGGGGTTAATCTCTTGTTGCTGTAAGAGCCGAGCCCAGGCAGGGGCTGCCTGTGCAAGCTAGATTGAAAGCAGGCGCTGCAGTGCCATCGCAAACGCTGAGGGAGTCGGAGGATTTTCTCCGCAACAGTGTGCAATCTGGCTGAATTTCTCTCTCTCCCCACCTTCTTCTTGTTTTTCTTTAACCAGCTCCTCCCCCCTTCGTTCCCACCCTCAAGTCTGATGATGACACCTCCAATTTTGATGAACCAGAGAAGAATTCGTGGGTTTCATCCTCTCCGTGCCAGCTGAACCCCTCAGGCTTCTCGGGCGAAGAACTGCCGTTTGTGGGGTTTTCATATAGCAAGGCACTGGGGATTCTTGGTAGATCTGAGTAAGTGAGAATTTGACTTTCTAAGGGATCTGCATTGATGCAAGACCTACAGAGCCCCAAGGTGGTGGTGGTCGGGTGGCGGGAGTGTGGTGGGGGGAAGCTGTTAACCAGCCTGCATTGGGAAAGCAATTTACCTGTTTGGGCTTGGGAGGGGTTGACTGTTAATATTTTCATTTTGCTGTGTTTAAGGTACCTCTTCCTGTCTGCAGCATCATAATTGTCAATTGGGTACTTTGGGTTAGTTTTCTAGTCTTTGGTCTTCTTTAGAGGGAGGAGATAGTGGGAAATATCTAGCAGTGCAGATCTGTGGTGGGAGGAGAAATGTGCAGGGTTACGATGAGCTGTCCATCTATGTATCTGTCCACCTAGGTCTCCATCTCTCAGGCGGGTAGATGGAGGTTGCTATCTTGGCTGTACTGCAAAAAACCTAAAAACTGTGTCTCAGGGTTCCTGATGGGTTTAGTTATCAGAGCTTCAAGTGGCTGTGCCGGAGCTCTCACAGAGCTGTGCTCGGCTCCGCTCGAAGTCTGCTGAAGATCAGGGCGCTGGCAGAGCTCTGGCAGCCAGAGAAAGCCCGCTACCATGAGCCACCGGGAGGGAGGGAGTGTGATGCAGCGAGTCACTGATTCCCAGAACCGGGCTTCACAGGGGAAAAACCAAAGAGACCAGGAGACTAGAAAATGGAAGTGTACTATTACTGTAAACCTCTTGACATGAGAAGTCTTTCTTCATTTTTTAAAAAGCTAATGGAAAACGCATTAGCGTGGCACTTGGGACAGGAGGGTCTGGGTTCCGCCTCCTGGAATCTGTCTAAAATGCAGTAGCCTCTGTGGATGCAGGAGCTCAGTGTCTCGCTTCGTTCTCATGATCTGATGACAGTCTGTGTTCAGAGGCGGGAGTTCCCAGGCAGTTCTTGGACCGGCCCTGGCTCCTCACTTGGAGGCTCTCAGGGTAATGTTGGGTAGTTAGTTGCTGCCCACTTAGGAGACGAGCAGAATTTGATTTTCTCCTTGGCAGCATTCATTCCTGATTCGTTGTGCTTGTAGCTTAGACATCAATTTGAAGTGATATCATGTTGGTTCTTGGATGGTGTCTCCCCTTGGGTGCTATTTTGACAGTAATGTTCCTGAAAAGATTTCAGACTATTGTGGGGAATTGGGCACTTGACATGAGATAGGGTTGAGGGCTGCGATTGACTTTGAGACAGATTTTTATTTAGAAAGGTACTGAAGTGGTCCTTCTTTCCTCCCTGCCTGGGTGCTGGGTTTAAAATTTGGGGTTGGATTTTGGTAAGTGTTGGCTGTGCCTTTCTGTCTAAATTTGCTCAGCAACCCCAAAGGGATCTGATGATGGGAGGAGAGGCAGAAAGCGAACTAGCTGTTGAATGTGCCCTCGCATTTGAAATGGCCCAGCAGGGCTGCGAGGTTTTGCACTGGCATCACAGCCAGGGCAGACGTGGAGGCCCGATACTGAAGGATGCATGGCTCCTGGGCAGCTTAACCTTGACACATGCAGCATACTGAAGGTCACAAATGGGACTGCAAGGAGGCGTGTGGAGAGCTCTCGTGCTGGTCAGTAGTGGGCTGGCCAGGTCCGAATGAAGCTTGCTTAGGGTGCTGATCCGTGTTCTGAAAAACCAGAGAGGACTCGAGGGAATTAGATTTTAAGGGCAAAGGCAGAATGATATGAGGGGATCTTAGGCACACAGCAATGAATCTGAAGCAGGGTGTGATTAATTGCTTATTTTTCAGGAAGACCGTAATTGCATCTTCCTGTTTCTCACCGAAAGCTCAGTTAAGGGAGCTCTCTGTCAGGGCATCTCAGTGCTAAGGCCCAGGCCCTCGACGGATATTTGTTGATTTAATTTACCCGTGATCCTTTTCCCCAGATTGTGTTTATATTGCTCACTGTATCTGAAGATACGCTATCTCACCTTTGGTAGTTCAAACTATATCTCTAGAGCATAGGATGAGCTTCTGTTCATGCCCCAACAGAATGCTTAATAAGATCCTCTTAAAAGAAAAAAAGCCCATGCAAATAAAAGGCTGTATTTCTCATTTGTCTTTGGGGAAACTTCATTGCCTTTTCCATACCAATTCAGGGTTGGAATCAGAAAGATTCTTCTTTCATCTTATGTCTCTTAATGTGATCTTGCCTTCGGACTATACTGCCATGGGCAGCCCTACAGGTAAAACCTATAACATCATTTTAGGAATTCACTCCACCTGTTGGATGTAGGTGACCCTGGACATATTGGATTGTTATTATTTAGAAATGCAATAAAAGAGATTCAGTGATAGAGTTACTTAGAATCCCCTGCAGGTTTGTTGATATGTATTTACAGAATTCATTTGGAGGCGGGGGAAGCATTTTCTGGGGGTACCACCATCGCCACCAGGGACCTGGTGTTTCTTCCTGAGTTTCTCCTCCTCCCCTCCCTGTTTCCAGCATTACAGGTTTTTATTTACACACATTGATTACCTGTGCTGTTACTCACTCTTCACACCACCGAGGAAATTGCAGATGTTACTCTACTGCGCTGGGTAAATTGACCCCAGGTCTGCTGCCAGTGAATTGAATGAAATGTTCAGAGGTGGGGCTGAATGAATGAGGAATTTTCACGGAGACTGGCAGTGCGATGACTTTAATTGTCACGACTGTTTGTTAGGATCCCTTTTCGGGCCCCCAGACTACTTCTAAGCCAGCCACTGAGCACATCATTCTTTGAAGGTTTAATACAGCTCTTGATTTCAGCATTCTCTGTCTGAGTCTTCGTGGGAGTTCCTTGCAGCTTGAGTTGGAGGGAGTAGGAGAGAGGCTACAGAATTAGTTGGGTTGTCTTTGGGGTGGGATTATGGCAAAGTTGGTTAGTGCTGGAGAGTGGGTAAGTATCCCCTTTTTCTTTTTAATCAACAATAACCCAAACCAAGTCCCCAAGCTCTGCATGCCTGGTGGTTCCTGTGAGCTTCTATTTGCTTGGATTTCACAACAGTAGGGTATTAACGGAAATCAGTGTGTTAAAGGTTTCAAAATAAAGCGGGTCCCGGCTCTCTCCCCTCCCCTGTCAGTACGGGTCCATTTCTTTAGGGCCCTTCTCCTTCCTCCGAGATTGGAGGCACTGCCTTGTTGAAGTTCTTGCTGGATCAGTGCATCTCTGCAAACCTTCAGCATCCACTCGCGAAGGAAAAAGCCAGTTGGTTTTATAGTTTGTTAGTTTTGCACAGGCCCGTTGCATGCTGCTAGAGAAGTTGGGAATTGAAGAGGAGCATTAGGATCCCAGAGGGACTGGACTCTGTGGGAGGCCATTGTCTGTTTAGGAAGGGGCTTACTCTTTCTTTTGGCTCAGGGCTTCCCCTTTCCTTTTGGGTGGATCTGAAATGTCGTTTTGGAGCCAGCCATCCAAACACTGGGGAGAATGAAGAATGGCTGCCATATTGCTTCCCCGGATTCTTGGAGAACCAGTTTCCGGTGCCTCTTCCTTGCTCCACGGGGGCCTCTTTGCATGTCAGTTTCCTCCACTGCAAAGTGGGGTAATGATAATACCTCCTCTTAGGGCTGTTGGGAGGATTCTGTGAAGCATCTAAAACACTTGATCTAGTACTTGGCACGTGGGAAAGTCCCAGTAAACGTTCACTTTTATTATTTTTGTTACTACTGATGGAATTTTCTGCTAGAGAAGCTTAAACGTCCTGACCAACCACAAATTAGTAGGCAGTTGCTAAATACCTGTAGGTAGAGGGTGGTTGTTGGGGTGGAGTGGATGGGGGGATAGAATTAGAAGGCCCGGGCCCAGAACGGGCTCCTTTATATCAGGTTGTACAAGTGAAAGTATATGTGTGTGAAACAATTCAGGGAACACCAAGCAAACACCTTTGCTGCAGAATATCTTGGTACAAATTGGAGAGGCAGGAGAGCCAGGCAGCCCAGTACGGGACACTTAGAGGGTAATGCCAGTCACAGTTCTTGCCAAATTACAGTGATGATCATCGTTGGAATGTCTGTCCATTTTCCCTTGTCGGCTGTGATCACAGGGCAGGGCTGGGTCTCATTCATCCGCTCTTACTGGAACGCTGGGCATGGCAGACCCTCACGAAACGTGTGCTGGAACTGAATTTATAAGCGTCCGGGTGGAAGGTGAAATATTTGGCTTGGCTTTTTAAGAGACAGTGATTTGGATGAGTGGAGAGGGATGTAGACAGGATTTCAGGTAGGCAGAGTGATAACAGCTCATCCTTACAGAGTACCAGCTCCGAACCAGGCTCTGTTCGAAGCACTTTATACAGATCAACTCATTTAAACTGCACAGCAGCCCGCAAGGAAGGTACCATCATCACCCCATTTTACATGTGAGGAACCTGGGCACAGAGCGAGTCAGCAGCTTGCCCAAGGCCACACAGCTCCGAGTGGCTCAGCCGGGACTTGAACCCAGGCAGTGCGACTGCCGAGTCTCTTAGCCACTGTGCTCTCCTGCCAAGTATAAATGACCCAGACAGGAGAAACTGGGACATTTGTGTGAGGTCCCAGGTTCACATGCTTGTCGATGTGGAGAATGACAAGCAGTGGGTTTGGGCCAGGGTCAGATGAGAATTAACAAGTGATCTAAATGCTAAATGACTTTGTTTTCAATCTCTGTGAGGTTATTGAGTAGGTGGACTGTGTAGCTCCGGGATTTTTCTGATTGATTTCTTCCTCTTCTCATTTAGACCCTCTTACCGTGTGTGTGTGTGTGTGTGTGTGTGTGTGTTCATCAACACATGTGTGTGTTCATCAACTCTTCCCTGAGAGTTCTTATTTGCTAGGGTCTAAGGTTGGCAAGGACGGGGAGCTGCACTGACCTTGCTCTGCACCGTATCTGCAGGCTGCTCATATACAAGTTGCTCAATAAGCATTTGGTGAATCGATCCAAATCATTTTTATGGCTGCAGCTCTCCATTTGTTGATGACTCTATGATCCGTGTCTATTCAAACCTGCATTTTATACTTCCAAGCTGCCGTCTGTCATCTATCCAGGGATTGCTTATTCTAGTGAAGGATAGCCTGAACTCTCCAATCAGTCCTACTTCCTTTTTACCGAAATACTTGGGAATATTCTCTTAAAAAGGGTTTTTCTTCCCACGTCCTGCCCAGATCCCTTTTGCAAAGAGCCTCATCTGTGTTTTTATTTTATTTTTTTATTATTATTTTTTAAAATATATTTTATTGATTTTGTACAGAGAGGAAGGGAGAAGGATAGAGAGTTAGAATCATCGATGAGAGAGAAACATCGATCAGCTGCCTCCTGCACACCCCCCACTGGGGATGTGCCCGCAACCCAGGTACATGCCCTTGACCGGAATCGAACCTGGGACCTTTCAGTCCGCAGGCCGATGGCTCTATCCACTGAGCCAAACCGGTTTCGGCTGTGTTTTTATTTTTTTCTTTAGTCAGCAACAATGACAGAATCTGTTGTGGCACATGAAAGTATGCATCCCCTGTACTTCCCAAAGAGGTTAAAAAAACGTAACTGGCTCCTGCCCATGGTTACTGTTGTCCTGTATGGTTTCCATTCTGCATTATCTGGACCAGATGTCTAACATTCCCCTCGGTTGTGTTGCGTTCTCTATTCTTGATCATTCAGTTCTTCCTTCTCTTAATCGAGCACATCTTGTTCTGCTTGCCTTATTCTGTTCTCTATTTAGACCGAGCGTGCTTGCCTTGCAGGCCTGGCAGGGCCGTTCTGCCGCCTTCTCACTTGTCTTAAAGATACCTTCAGGAAAGCGGATCCAAACCATCCCAGCCCAGTCCCAAAGATTAGGCTCTGGAAGATCTGTCAAGTGTTCTTGTGTGTGTGTGTTTTTTTTGCTGGCCTACACATGCTAATTTGCACGGTTGCCTCGGATCCCCTAAGAAGACAGTAATTGACTAAATGGAGCTGTATGTTCCCAAGCTGTGCGCCAGTTTGGCAACCCTTCCTTTACCTAAGTGAATTTCTCTCCGTTCTCTCTGTGTCTCTTTATCTCTTGTCTCCTGACCTCACTCACCTTCTTTTCTCTGACAAGCTCCTACAGAGAATAGCCTACACTTAGTGCCCCTTCTCAAGCTCTGCACCTCTACGGAAATGACTGTCTCAGAAGCTACTGATTCCACCAACCCCAAATCTAGTGATTTCCACCTCACCGCAAGATACCGTTAATTGCCACATTTGTCTTGAAATTTTCTACTTTCTTCTGCGAACTTGGCTTTCGTTCTAACTCCCTGCCATTCACACTCTTTTGTGGCTGCTTCTGTTCCAGGCCCTAATGTACACACCGTTCCCTAGAGTTCCCTCCTCAGTGCTCTGTTTAGCCTGTTCTTGGTGAGCTCAATCAGTTCCTTGATGTTAACTCTCCTTGCCCCGTGGCCTTCCTCCCAGCCAGGATATTCTACCAGTTCCTCACCGGCTCTGTCCTCTGTTCCCTCCCAACACAGATGCACTAAGTAAGCCACTAGGTACTAGCTTTGGCTTCTTCATTTCATTTAAGTCAAGAAAACGGAGTCATCTGAAACTCTTTCTGCCTCCCCCGCATCCCATCAGTTGCCAAGATCTCTATGTTGTGCCTCTAGGGTGACACTTGTATCTATGCCCATCTTTCTGTCCTCACTCCCCTCCCCCACTGACACTTTTGCTTGGACTATTGCAGTAGCCTAACCGATTCCTCTGCTTCCAGTTTTCCTGGCTCTAACCCATTCTCCACAGAAGATGGAACTCTTCCAAATCACAGGTTGGATGATGTCATTCTCCTGCTCAGACCTTCAGTAGTATCACAGTGCGCACAGATTTAACGGCCACTCCTGGACTTGGTATTCAAGCCTGGTCTATGCCAAGACCCAGCCTGCCTTTCAGTCCTCATTCCTTCTTGTCCCCTGTGTCTGGCCAAGCTGCTCACGCTCTTCGAGGACAGTGACTGTGTTTTCTACCTTGTGCCTTGCCCCTGGCAGGTCTTCAGTGAACATTTGTCAAATTGAATTAGACTAAAGTGGCCAGGGATTATACCATTTTCTTCTGTACAGTTTATTCAACTGCTAATGGAAACTGTCATCTATTGAGTACTTCCTGTGTGCCCAGAACTATGCTGAGTGCCTTACATGCATTATCTCATTAAGTCCTCACCGTAAATCTATGAGGCAGCTGGTATTAGCCCCATTTTACAGATGAGGAGACTAAGGCTCAGCAATGTTGTTATTTTTCTAAAGTTTTGTATGTAGTAACAGATCTAAGACTTAGACCCTGCTTCTAATGGTCATGACTTTACTAGATTATGCAGAAACTACAGAGTTGCCTAAAAATAACAAAGGTGAAAGAGCTGACTTTAGTAAGAATTCACTCTGTACCAGGTGCTATTGCAAATGACAAGCATCCTCATTTAAACCCAATAACAATCCATTGTTTTACAGATACGGAAAGTGATGATCCATCAGTGTGAAACTTCTTAAGTTTCATGCCCTTTGATGTGGCAGAGGATGGCCAACTTTTTCAGCGTGTAACTTTAGAGCTGATACAAGCACTCTTCATTTTTTTGAATGAACTATATAGCACAGGCTTTGGAGTCAGAGAGATAGAGCTCATATCTAAGCTCCACCCTTGCTAGCTGTATGAACAAGGCATTTAACTTCTCTCAGCCACAGCTCTTTTAGGTGTAAGTGGGGGTTACAATAGCCCCTGTCTGTTAGGTTTGTTGTGGGGATGTGTAGAGCACACAGTGCTAGCACCTGGAGCAGGTGATGTTCATTTCCTGTTTGTTATTGAGGGGTGAGGATGGGCCGAAGGGTGCTTTCGGATGTCTTGTCTTTCCTGCTTCACTTCATAAAGACATCTTGCTGGTTTTTGCCCATTGAGAGAAGCAGACTCCATGTGGGGTGCTTGACAGATGTCGTAATATCTCCATTCAGTGTTTTATTCTGAATGGAGTCTGTGGTGTGTCAGTAAAACATGCTCGAGGCTTCTGGTAGGATCAATTTCAAGTGGGGTCTGAAAGTCGGCGCCGGGGAAGGAGGAAATGCCAGTCTGATGTCACGCACTTCCTCCACTTTACGGTGCTTGAGTGTGGCAGAGTGTGCATGTAATTGTGGCATTGCTGTCCCAGAACTAATACTAGGCACCTCTTGGGCAAGGGCCAGCAACATTGCTCATGCCAGCGTGCAAGGAAGGCACTGTTTGTTTGTTTTCCTTTGTCCAACCATGACCTTTGAACTGAGGTGGCCTGGGGCACAGAAGCTCTTGGCACATCATTCATTCATTCGCTCAACAAATATATTGTTCTAGGCCTTGTGGCCTAACTATGAAAAAGGCAGAAAAGGTTTTTGTCCTTAAGAAACTAGCATTCTGTTGGGGGGAGGCAGAGGATAAATAAGCTCATAAATTAGAAAATTTCAGATGGTGGTAGGGGCTCTCAAGAAATCCGAACCTAGATGGGGAATGACTGGGAGTGACTGGGGCGGCCGGAGCTGCAGGATGCATGGGGAACGTGGTCTGAATTTCGGTAGGTGGGGCCTTCAGGTTTGGATTGTGCTCTACAGATGGCCCCTGCCTTAAGATTTTCCACTTTATAATGGGGCAGAAGTAGAACTTGTACCTTGCATTTTTGTCTTTCCTAGTACAATACTCTTTCATGATGCTGGGTAGCAGCAGCGAACTGTAACTCCATCAGCCATACAGTCGCGGAGTAAACAACCAATTCCCATTGTTTCTTTTGGACACGGTGTTCTGAGCATGTTTAAAGTAGGCTAGGCTAAGCTATGATGTTCAGTAGGTTAGTTGTATTAAATGTATTTTTGACGTATGATATTTTCAACTTAGTGATGGGTTTATTGGGGCGTAACCCCGTCACAAGTCAAGGAGCACCTGTAATTGCAATGAGCAGGAAGCCTTTGCAGGATTTTGAGGAGGGAGGTGGAATAGCCGGTTCTTATTTTACAAAGGGTCCCTGTGATGTTGTGTGGTGGATAGTAGGGCAACAAGAGTTAGATTCAGGGAAGTAACTTGGGTTACTGCAGCCATCCAGACAAGAGGAGCAGGTATATCAATGAAATTAACCTGCAAAGCTAGGCACTGGCTTAGAGGTGGGGACTGTATTAGAGATCCCATGAGATGCTATGCTTTTATTAATAACATGATTTTTAATAACTGATTCTTGAATTACATGCTAATCATTCCAAAGCAAATGCTCTAATTCAACTGGAGTCCACTGCTGATTGTGTGTGTGTGTGTGTGCGCGTGTGTGTGTCTATGTTTGGGTAGGGTGTGCTCCAAAGCCAGCTAGACTCTGAAACTCTTTAGAACAGCAGTATTTTTGATATTACCAAGTATTCATGATGGACACTACTGTGTATATTAAAATGGGTTTATAAAGTTCGTTCATAAATTTCAGAATGCCCAATCTTAAAAGCCAGTATATTTTGGGAGCAGAATGCTGGTGAGTTTTTTATTCTTTACACCGTGTTACATCTTGCAATGGCATGTATTTTTAGTGCCATTGGCCACAATTAAGAAGGGCCCTCAGCTGAGCTAATTTGAGGCCCTTGTTTTAGCCTCCAGTACCCATTCTTGGTTAGCTCACGCATATCTGTGATTTGCGACATGTGTGATCTGTGAATTAGTGGCATCTTCTGCAGTCATGGAGTCCTCTTCCTAAGGGAATAAATGGAGGTGTGATGCTTAAGCATGATCTCAATCATTACAGTAGTGATTAGGAAGTACTTAACACATGTACTTGTTTTTAGGATGCAAGTACAGATTGTATACTCTTTTGATCTGAAGTATTCTGTTAATAGCTTCATTAAGGGTGTTTTTGGAGTTATGTGGATTATTTATAGACATTGGGAAAACTGCATTTTATCATTTTTACTTAAATGTTGAAGTTCCATGTAAAGTAATTTTTAGGTCACATCTAACACATTTAAAAAAATAAACACATTCTTTCTGCTGCAGCAGTAACAACGAAGCCCAGCCTTCCCTCTGTGTCATATGCCATTACCTCTATTAATACTCCTTGGGTCTCTATAATTATAAAGCAGATGTGTATCAGGAAGAGATGTCAATTTCAGAGTAAATTTTTCTAGAAAATAGAAGCTGGAAAAAAGGAAAACCCAAACTCGTCTTCGTGCTCACAGAGACAGCACTGCTGTGTGTGGGTGGGTGGCTGCATGCAGCGCTGCTCAGAAGTGCCTTTTCTCTCCATGGGGATAACTGGCTGTGGATCCGAGATGTGGCCAGGAGGAGTAGGCAAGCAATGTGTGGGCAGGCTGCATGTTCTTTTATTAGCATCCTTATTGTACTGCATCTCATCGAGCCTGGAGCATGAACCAGCCGGGCCTCTAAAATCTGTGTTGTTTCCTATTTAATTACCACCCTTGAGCCACCAAGTGATGGAGGAAGAGTTGTTCTTGTGTGTGGGCTGAGCTGTTTCTGGGGGTGGCCGTGGCCTGGCCTGGCTGTGGATATTCTTTAGTACCCAGGCTGTTCTGGGCTCAGGCTTAGAGTTGTCTTCCCAGCACTGCACATACCCAGTCACAGATGGAAGTTACCTTCCCTCAAGTAACTGGTTTTCCTTCCCTCCGTGACCTCGCTCCTATGAGCCGCTTCGGTACCTTTCTTGGGTTTGTGCAAGGCCTTGCAGCTCCAAAGTAGCCGAGTTGGGATTTGAGCTAACAACCGTTGGGTTGCAGAGCCCAACTTTAAATTCCCAGCTCAACTGTCCTGCATCCACACCCTAATCATCATAATATAGGAAAATGGAGAGGCCATAGGGTAAGCTATTCCTGAGCATCAGTGCCATGGGATAATAATACCCACTGCATAGGATCGTGGGGGAAGATTCAACGAGGTAACCCATAGAGCACCAAGCAGTGCTTGGCACATAGTAAGTGCTCAATAAATGTGCATTATTATTGATGATAAAGATAGTGGCATTAATTCTCTCCTACATTGCTAGTTCCTTGAGGATAGGAATTGTAGCTTCCTTAACTTTATAACCTCCACAGCAAGGTTTCTTAACTCAGCACAGTTGACATGTTGGGCTGGATAATGCTTTTGGGAGGTTCTTCTGTGGATGGCAGGATGTTGAGCAGCATATCTGGCCTCAACCCATTAGATGTTAATAGCACTCCAGACCTCGTTATAAAAGTAAAAAAAACCCTCCAGATGTTACTTAATGTCCCCTGGGTGACAAAATTGTCCCCTGATTGAGAACCACTGGTTTATAGGTACCTCTCATGGGATACCTTCCCTATCTATGTCTGTCTGTGTATCTATCTATCATCTATCTATCTACTATCTATCTACCTATCTATCTATCTATCTATCTATCTATCTATCTCACATACACATTCACTTATAGAAGGTAATCCTAAAATATTTATTGAAGTTTGAGAATTCTTTTTTTAAAATGTATATTTATTGATTTCAGAGAGGAAGGGAGAGGGAGAGAGAAATAGAAACATCAATGATGAGAGAGAATCATTGATCAGCTGCCTCTTGCACACCCCCTACTGGGGATCGGGCCCGCAACCCGGGCATGTGCCCTCGACTGGAATCAAACTTGAGACCCTTCAATCTGTAGGCTGGCGCTCTACCCACTGAGCCAAACCAGCTAGGGTGAAGTTTGAGAATTTTTGGAAAACTCTTTAGTTAGTAAGTAGACTCCCAATTCCAGGGTCAACAGAACTTCATGATTAGATAGTTTCTTGGCTGTAATTCTGTGCCCATCACTCAACCAGCTACATGATTTTTTGTAAACTTTCCTTAAAGCAACAATACCATCAGCTCTTTAAACAATACTACTCTTTTTTAAAAAAATAAATCTTTATTATTCAGATTATTACAGTTGTTCCTCCCCCCCCCCCCCCATAGCTCCCCTCCACCCGGTTCCCACCCCACCCTCTGCCCTTACCCCCCCCCACTGTCCTCATCCATAGGTGTATGATTTTTGTCCAGTCTCTTCCCGCACCCCCCACACCCCTTTCCCCCCAAGAACTGTCAGTCCACTCCCTTTCTATGACCCTGATTCTATTATATTCACCAGTTTATTCTGATCATCAGATTTTTTATTCACTTGATTTTTAGATTCACTTGTTAATAGATATGTATTTGTTGTTCATAATTTTTATCTTTACCTTTTTCTTCTTCTTCCTCTTCTTAAAGAACTAGAGGCCCGGTGCACGAAATTCGTGCACAGGGGGCAGCAGGGACATCCCTCTCACAATTCAGAACTGCTGGCTCCTAACCGCTCACCTGCCTGCCTGATTGCCCCTAACTGCTTCTGCCTACCAGCCTGATTGTCCCTAACTGCTCCCCTGCTGGCTTGATTGCCCCTAACTACCTCTGCCTCGGCCCACACCTGGTACCCAGGATTCCCTCCTCCAGCTGACCACAGGCACCCAGGATCTGGGCTTCCCTCCCTCTGGTCAGCCATAGGTGCCCAGGCTGGCTGCAGCCTTAGGGGATGGTGGACAGGGGGCTTCGTCTGTGCTGCAGCTGCAAGTGCTGGCGCCCAGGACTGCAGGGTGGGCGGCTTCTTTGTCTCCCAGGCCACAGCCAGCCACAGGTGCTGGTGCCCGGGACTGCAGGGTGGGCGGATTCTCCATCTACCATGCTGTAGCCAGCTGCAGGTGCTGGCACCTGGACCGCAGGGTGGGCGGCTTCTCTGTCTCCCAGGCCACAGCCAGCCACAGGTACTGGTGCCCAGGACCGCAGGGTGGGCGGCTTCTCCATCTCCCGGGCTGCAGCCAGCCTCAGGTACTGGGGCCCGGTTTCTCCATCTACCCCAGGACATGGGGTGGGTGGACATGGGGTGGGCGGCTTCTCCAGCTGGCTGTAGCCTGGGATCATAGGGCAAGCGGCTTCTTCGTCTCCCAGATCGCATCCACCCTCAGGCACTGGCACCTGGTTTCTTGTCTCCCCCAGGACGTGGGGTGAACCGCTTCTCCAGCTGGCTGAGGCCTGAGATCACAGGGCAGGCAGCTTCTTGGTCTCCGTGGCTGCAGCCAGCCTCAGGTGCTGGGGCCCGGTTTCTCTGTCTCCCCAGGACATGGGGCGGGCAGCTTCTTCCTCTCCCGGCCGCACCCAGCCTCAGACGCAGGGCCCGGTTTCTTTGTCTCCGTCTCCCCAGGACGTGGGGCAGGCTGACGTGAGGCAGGCGGATCTGAGGCTTCTGAGACTGGCTGCAGCCTGGGATCATGGGGCAGGCGGCTTCTTGGTCTCCGTGGCTGCAGCCAGCCTCAGGCGCTGGTGCCTGACTTCTCCAACTCCCAGAGACCTGGAGAGGCTGGGGGGCGGGGCTGCCGCCATGTTTTCAGTTTAATTGCATACTCACTCAGATTGAATGGTGGGCGTGGTTGGGGCGTGGCTGGTGGGCGTGGCTTGTGAGTGTAGCGGAGTGATGATTTGCATATTACTCTATTATATTATAGGATACCTTTCAGCATTTCATATAATACTGGTTTGGCAGTGATAAACTCCTTTAGCTTTTTCTTATCTGTGAAGCTCTTTATCTGACCTTCAGTTCTGAATGATAGCTTTGCTGGGTAGAGTAATCTTGGTTGTAGGTTCTTGCTATTCATCACTTTGAATATTTCTTGCCACTCCCTTCTGGCCTGCATAGTTTCTGTTGAGAAATCAGCTGACAATCGTATGGGTACTCCCTTGTAGGTAACAAACTGTTTTTCTCTTGCTGCTTTTGAGATTCTCTCTTTGTCTTTTGCTCTTGGCATTTTAATTATGATGTGTCTTGGTGTGGTCCTCTTTGGATTCCTTTTGTTTGGGGTTCTCTGCACTTCCTGGACTTGTAAGTCTATTTCTTTCACCAGGTGGGGAAGTTTTCTGTCATTATTTCTTCAAATAGGTTTTCAATATCTTGCTCTCT
Source organism: Cnephaeus nilssonii (assembly GCF_951640355.1). NCBI lineage: Eukaryota > Metazoa > Chordata > Mammalia > Chiroptera > Vespertilionidae > Cnephaeus > Cnephaeus nilssonii. The sequence goes on from NC_137093.1 coordinate 5,163,340, forward strand.
CTCTTCTTCTGGCACCCCCATAATTCAGATATTGTTATGTTTGAAGTTGTCCCAGAGGCTCCTTACACTATCTTCATATTTTTGGATTTTTTTTTCTTTTTGCTTTTCCAGTTGGGTGTTTTTTGTTTCTTTGTATTTCAAGTCTTTGACTTGATTCTTGCGATCCTCTGTATATTATTGGATCTCTGTATATTATTCTTTATTTCAGTCATTGTATGCTTAATTTCTAGTTGATCCTTTTTCATATCCTTGAGGTTCTCACTAAATTTATCGGCAGTTTCTAGAATATTCTTGAAAAACCTTATAATCATGGTTTCAAACTCTATATCCAGTAGTTTGCTTTCCTCCATTTCTGTCACTTGTGAACTGTTTCTTTGTCTCCGCATTTTGGCTGCTTCCCTGTATTGATAGAGTGGCTTTGTGTGCTAGGTGTCCTATAGGGCCCAGTGGCTCAGCCTCCCCAGTTACCTGAGGTGGACACTCTTGGTGCACCCCTTTGTGGGCTGTGTGCACAGTCTTGTTGTAGTTAAGCCTTGATTGTTGTTGGTATCACTGAGAGGAATTGACCTCCAGGCCAATTGGCTGTGAGGATCAGCTGTGTCTACGATGGGAGAACTTCTGTGCTGGAGACACCCTTATGGGGCAAGACTTGCTTCAGTAGGGCTTTGGTGCTCACTGAGTCTGCCTCTTGAGTGTGTCCCTTATTGATCTGAGGAGTTGTAATCTGGATGGTCCCACTCTGACCACTGGGTCCACTGGCTCTTGGATCTCCAAGGAGGTGCAAATTTAGCCTCTGCCTGAGGCCACCCAGCAGGAGCTACGAAGAGATCTGCAGATTCCTCTTCTTTGTTTGGGTTTTGGAGGTGCCCAGATGAGGCCCAGCTGTGAAGCAATGCAAGCTGCTGCGGGGCCTTGGGCCTTCTTTTGGAAGTTCTGGGTCTTACTGACTCAGCTGCAGTTTGTTAGGTAATTTTAGATTGCAAAGGGCCAGGCCATTCATATGCAAAAGCCTCTGTGCACAGCTGGGGTGGTGCGGGGTCTCAGGGAATCAACAGGGCAGAGCAAACAGCTATGGCTGATCCTCAGCCCTGCCCTAAGAGGCCCCTGGGTCTCAGTGTCCCACGGTAATCCCTGCAAGCACCTCTAAGAGAAAGCCGCCCTTGAGTTCTGCCCAAAGCCAGACAGTCCAGTTTCTCCCCGTATGAGTCTGTATCCCCAGAGTCTCACCCGGAACTGGAGTTCAGAGCAGTCAGGAGCTTGTGTCTCCCTCCTGATTAAAAAAGACAACCGCATACTCAGTTGCCAGCCCTTTCCGCTTGCATGCTTCTGTAGCTCTGCACTTTATTTCCACACCCCCTCTGAGTCTCAGTGTGCTTTTCTCTTTCCTTCTAGTTGTAGAATTTCCACTCAGCCAGCCTTCCTGTGGTTCTGGATGATGTTCGTTTTGTCTTTTAGTTGTAGTTTTGAAGTGGTTGTGTGAGGCAGCAATTTCAGGTGTTTACCTATGCCGCCATCTTGGTTTCTCCTTTCCATTGATTTTTAGAGAGAGTGGAAGAGAGAGGGAAAGACAGAGAGCTAAACAACACTACTCTTGATGAAATGGTGCATTTCACGATAATTCTTAACCAGCTGAGTTACTACTTGTAGAGCACAGAGACCTATTTGGTAATAGTCTGGTGGATCTGAGGCCAGCTTTGGCTCGAACCTCCTAAGCTATGATTTACAATATGGTCAATTCTACAATAATGCAAATGTCTGCAATAATTTGCTATTGCTTTGAAAGTCAGAAGGATGGTTAATGAAAGCTTAGAAAAAAGTAGATAATATTTCAGAACATCTTTTGGGGGGATCTGTTGGTTCAAGAAATACAGAGCTTATCATTGGTGCTAGTGATTGAATTGGCCTAAGTGTCTCCATGAAAAATAAATGGAATACAAATATGTTAGGTTCTGCCTGCCTCTAGTATATTCCTTTTATAGAAATAATGAAAATGGTATATTTTAGTTGACTTATTAACATTGGGAGCATAGGAGTAGCCTTTTATCATTGTCTAAAACATGTGCATTGTCTTGAAATTCATAACCCACCACGATTAACTTAAAAATTATGTTCCCACTCAAAGAGTGACCAAAGGGCACCAGCATCAAATGGCGTGGCGAAAGTGCTGCCTGGCACCAGAAGCTGGGGACAGTCATACTATCCTATCTAATAAAGAGGGAACATGCAAATTGACCATCACAAAGATGGCGGTGCCCATAGCCACAAGATGGCGGTGCCCAGTCCCCTCAGCCCCGCAGGAGTCCCACAGTCCTTTCAGCTCAGCTGGGGGCTTGTGTGGGGAGGGGGCGGGCGGCAGGCGCACTGTGTGGCCAGAACCGCCCTCAGTCCCCCAGCTGCCCAGGGCCGGCCTGAGGCGCAGGCAAGCCTCGGATAGCAGCTGCCCAGCCACCCAGGGCCGCCCGAGTCGCAGGTAATCAGGGCTGGCCAAGGCTTGCACTGCCAGCTGTGGCAGCAGCAGAGGTGTGATGGGGGCATCGCCTTGCCCTGATTGCTGGGTCGCCTCCCGCCCCTGAGGGCTCCCAGACTGTGAGAGGGGGCAGGCCGGGCTGAGGGGCCCCCCTTCAGTGCATGAATTTTCATGCACCGGGCCTCTAGTGAGTTATAAATGCCTAGACCCTAAATCACAGGCACCATGGTTCTCAGTGCTGTGTGTACATTAGAATTACCAGGACGCTTAATGAAAATGGTGCTGCCCAGGCCCTACTATTAGTCTATATGTCTCTGATTTAATTGGTCTTGTTGGACCCCAGACATCTTTTTTTTAGAGGCTTAATTTTTAAGGAGCAGTTTTAGGTTCACAGCAAAATTGAGAAGAAGGTTCAGAAATTTCACACGTACTTCTTGCCCCTGATATCAACATCTGGCACCAGAGTGGTACCTTTGTTACAGTGGATAAAACCTGCACTGACACATCGTTGTTACTCAAAGTCTATAGTTCACTCTTGCTGTTGTACCATTCTAGGGCTTTGGACATGTATATAACAACATGCACCCATCATGGTAGTATCACATGGGTATTTTCATTGTCCATCAGTGTTTTTCAAAGGCTCACCAGGTAACACTAAGGTGCAGGGCTGTCCAGAGGGCTGTGATGACCTTTGCCCTCTATCCTCCAGCCTCATGCTCCAATCCCATTGTTGTTTATGGGATTGTTGCTACAAGCCAGTTTAGTCACCGAATTCTTACCAGAGCTTTTAAATTTTTTATTTTATTTATTTATTATTTAAAATTTTATAGGAGTTTATTTGAGCCAAACTGAGAACAAGCCCAGAAGCAAGATCTCAAAGAATTGAGAAAATACTCTAGAGAATGGCAGTTTTGCGGTTCTCTTTATACATTTAGCGTCAAAGGAGAAAACATAAGGAGGGTTACATGAAATCCATTGGTGGTAGATTAAGGAGGTAGGAGAAAGCCAGGCAGAGGAAATGTCTAGGATTGGATAAAGAGGAAACTGGAGAGGTACATATTTCTTTTATACCGGTGGGTACAGGATAGTTAACATTTATCATTTACAGTACATCGAGATGGTATTCTGACAACAAGACAACAATCACCATAGCTTTTTATAGATGTGATTTTTATTTCTTAAGAAGACGATTTCCTTAGCACCTTTATTTGGAAGAGCTCTTAATTGTTGTACTTAGAACTTCTAAACAGTGAACATTTGTCAAGTATCAAAACAGTGGAAGAATGAGGGAGTTAGACCTTGGGCGACAAGGAGGCATGTCGCTTTGTCTCCTTCCTGCAAGTGCCAGTGAGTGGGGCCGCACATCTCCTCGATTCTGGGTCCCATTAATGAGTGACCTAGATTAGGTTTTTGTTTGTTTGTTTGTTTTGTGAATCAAGCCATCAGCTTTGCACCTACAGCTGCTCACTTCAAACGTTAAGCCGGCCCTCCATGTGCCATCAGGTTTGGGGAGCCACTTCCCACCCCATCATCATGCACCCATGTGATCACTCCTCTACAGATGCCGGTTTTGTGCTTGGGCACAGAGAGCTGTGGCCTGTGTTGTCTTCTCTGACTCATGTCAGTGCGTGCGACTTCATGACAGGCGGCTGATTCTTGATACTGAAAGACCTGCGAGCCTGTCTGTGGATCAGCCCTCCCTCCTGGCTGGTTGGGTCTTCTTCTCTAGCTCCCCCCCAGAGTGAAGGAAAGAATGAAGGAAACAGCAAGGGTAACTCAAGTCATGCCAAGCAACCCATTTCATCTCAGATTAAAGGGGGGAAAACTGTGTGTGTGTGTCTGTGTACCTAGATTTAGGTACAAAACAGGCTAATGAGAGGCGTAGAAATCAGTTAAAAATTTTGGCCAAATGTTAGATTTTAAAAAGGATTTATTTCTGGATTTTAGTCCCTGTTGCCCATTTCTATGAATAAGCAACATTTGTTTTAATGTGAATAATAGCACAGAGTGAATTCAACCCCCTGAGTTGGACTATTTCAAGCAACTCTTTTAGGCCTGCGAGGCATGTGCTATTTATGACATTGCATGGGTAGTGATGACAGAAACGACAGTGATACTAGTAAATGGTCGGTGTTGATTGAACCCTCGCGATGTGCCAGGCACTGTGCCTAGGGCTTTACCTGGGTTATCTCATCTAATCCCGCAGGAACTCTTTGAAGTAGGTTGAGAATTATCCCCATTTTACAGATGAGGAAACCGCAGCTCAGAGAGGTTACACAGCTAGCATGGCAGAGCCAGATTTTGAACAGAGCAGCCTGACTCTGGGTGTTGACCTGCTTGGTTGCCATGTAGTGTGTTTGTAGGGAGCTGCCACTGGGGCATGGCAAGACGGCTCTATCCCGCCAACCCTTGTCACTGGGGGGGTCGGGGTGGGGGCGGGGGAGCTGCAGGGAGAGAGGTGTTCTGAGTTGCTGCAGGGAACTGACCTCTTTCAGGCAGGGAAGTAGTTTGGGTCGGCATAAAGCAGAACTTTCACCTGCTGGTAAGATGTGAAAGCTAATGGAGAACCAGCTCCTGCAGTCCCGTTACCAAGGCAACAAAGATGGGGCTGTGGGACAGCCGTGGGCTCTGCTGCATGTCCTTACCTATGTGAGAACCTTTGTCGGTTGTTGCTCTGACCCTGCCCTTCACCAGTCCCAGTGTTCGTGCCCAGGGAGCCAACCACTGTGGGAAGCTGTCCTGGGAGGGGACTGTCATTTCCACCCATAATCAGCTGCTTCTAGGGATGAGGCAGAGTGCGCGAGTGATATACACAAGCATATCCTTTCTATGGAGAGAGCATCCTTCTAACCCACTCTCAGGAGGTCACGCTGCATTATTTTTGTGATATTTTTCCAAGGGTTATATCAGGTGTATCAAGTCATTCTCCCTGCCCCAGCTCTCTATTGTGAGACGAACTGAAACCATTTAGTAACTGGCAGGTTGCTTAGTCACTCTGGGCCTCAATTTCCTCATCTATAAAATGAGGATAATAAATTGTATCTGCCTCCCAGAATTGTTGTGAGGAATAAAGAGTAAAAACCTGTCTAGAGTTAGAACAGAACCAGGCATGTAGTCAGTGCCCAATAAGTGTATGAGCTTTCTAGAGCTGCTGTAACAAATTGCTACAAATTTAGTGGCTTAACACAGGACACTTACTACCTTAGAGTTATGGAGCTCAGAAGTCTGAGGTGGGTTTTACTGGGCTGAAATCAAGATGTAGACAAGACTGTACTCTGCAGCTTCTGAGAGAATCGGTCTCCTTGCCTTTTCCAGCTTCTGCTAGCCACCTAGATTCCCTGGCTTGTGGCCCCTTCCTCCATCTTCAAGGCTAGCAGTGTGGTATCTTCAAATCTCTCTCTTTCTGACTCTGACCCTAATTCTGTTGTCATATCTCCTTCCCTCTTCTGCTTTCATTTTATAAGGATCCTTATGATTACATTGGACCCAACCAAATAATCCACATGAATCTCCCCATCTCAAAATCCTTCACTTAATCACATCTGCAAAGTCTCCTTTGCCGTGTCAGCTAACAGATTCACAGGTAATGGACATTCGGATGTGGACATCTTGGGGCCGGGGCATTATTCAGCCTACCATAGTTAGCTTTAGCAGTTTGTATAAAATGAAACAGAACCAACTGGCTAGCTTGGGGATGGAATAAACAATAATTTGATCCGTGTACATTTATTGTGTACTTGCTGTGTTAGCTCTGCTCTGCCTCAGGACTATAGCATCAATTATCCCTCCTCCCTAGAGCTTGTTTCCTTCCAGAGCTTTGGATGGCCTGCACCTTCCCATCCTCAGGCCGCAGGTTAAATGTCCCCTCCTCAGAGAGGCACTCCCTGATTACTGTTGCTTAAAGCAGACCCTCGACCCATTTTCTCTTCATGTCACGTCACCCTGTTTCCTTCTTTGTCATCATCTGTAACCTTTTTGTGTGTGTCTGCCTGATGCATTCTTTCTGCCCCTCTGCGGAATGTCAGTTCCAGGAGGGCAGGGACCCTGATGTCTTATTTATTGCTATTCCAGTGCCTGGGACAGTTTCTGGAACATAGTAGGTGCACAGCACATATCTGCCCCGAGTGAGTGAAGCCATGTAGGCAGGGTGCTGCTCACACTCTCCTGTGGTAGGTCCTTTTATTAGCATTCCACCTCATAGATATGGAAACGGAGGCTCAGAGAGTCTGAATCATTGCCTCAGGTCAGTGGCAACTGAATTTACACCCAGCTCTGCCTGCTGCCAGAATTCTTGCTTCCTTCCACCTTCCTGCCTCATGCCGTGATGTCGTTAGAAGCCCTGCTGATGGCCACAGAGCTCTGGAAGCTTCATCGTCTGTGCCGTCGTTTCTGAATGCAGCTTTCAGGCCATGCATTTGCCACCTTGACACTGGTTTCCTTCTATCTAGGTCTGTTGTGTCGGGCCTTGACTCCCCTGCCAAGACTAGCTCCATGGAAAAGAAACTTCTCATCAAAAGCAAAGAGCTGCAAGACTCGCAGGACAAGTGTCACAAGGTATTTATTTCCGCAGCCGGCCTCTCTCCTTGCTCCAGGATCCTCCCGTCAATGTATGCCAAGGGAGCCACCCGGGGCCGCTGCTGGCACTGAGCCACCTGATCCATACAGAGCGAGCGAGGTGCTATCTCCCTCGCTGAAGTCACGCCTTCGGCAGCTCAGAGGGAGATGAATTCGGGCCTTGACTTTGCTGTAAATCCTTTAAATCTTAACCAGAGGAGGCCCTGGATTTAAAGCGGCCTGTTCCTCAGCATGACCCAGCCAGATGTCCGCTCCTTCCGGCAGGTGGTGTGGGTCCTCACCTGTGGCCGAGATGCATCCCATCTGCTCTGAGTGATGCGAAGTTTCTCTTCCTAGTCTTTTAAAACTCCTGCTTATGTAACTGCTGCCACGGTGTTGATTATGCTCAACGTCTCTTAACATTCACTGTTCCTGCCCAGGGGCAGCTTTCTGGAAGCTCATAAAAGTCACTACTTGCCTGGGACTCCTAAGAGTGCAGACGAATACATATCTCCTTGCCCTGTCCTGGATTGTCCTCTAGATCTTTGCAAGGAGATGGGGGGGATCAAGATGGATTTGGGGTAACATTAAAGTGACGTCTGCAAAAACCAAACCAAACCAAAAAAGCAAACAGGTGAAAAGTGATGCTTGTGGCTCTCTGGCTCACTGGGTTAGAGGAGTGACCAAGTGTGAACCGAGACGTGAATGAGAGGAGTGACTTAGCATTGGTGACTCTCCTTACGAAGAACTGTGCGCTCCTGGGCGAAGAAACCATGGTATTTCCATCCCAACCTTTGGCGCAATAGTGCCAGCCCAGACCACCAGGTGGTTTTGGAGGCTACTTGAGAGTTGATAGCCCCCACCGAACCTCCAGGGGCCTTTTTAACCTGTCGATGTGTTTATTTCAGATGGAGCAGGAAATGACCCGGTTACATCGGAGAGTGTCAGAGGTGGAGGCTGTGCTTAGTCAGAAGGAGGTGGAGCTGAAGGCCTCTGAGACTCAGAGATCCCTCCTGGAGCAGGACCTTGCTACCTACATCACAGAATGCAGTGTGAGCCTTCCCCAAGTCCCCTTCCCTTGGAGGTGGCACTTCCTGTTGTGTGTGTCTCATCCTGTTTCATGACAGCTCCATGAGGCACATCACAGCCAATGGCAGAGAGTAGAGAAAGGGAGCTTACAAAAGCAAGAACTGTGATTTGCAGAGTAGTGTGAGCCTGGTGACAGGTCCCAGAGAGAAATGAGACTGGACCCCAGAAAGTCCAGGCAGGCGCAGAGCTTGGAGATGGGCGTAGTCATCATTGCAGCAAGTCCCCAAGGGTCCTAACTTCACCCATCCCAACCTCTCTGGTCTAAACCTACACCAAGTCTGACACGATCATCCTCGGGAACCAAACTCGCGAATAAGCACAAGAAAATAAATGTCTTTTGAATCTGCCTGAAATCAATTTTTCATTGCCTGCAACTGGCGTAGCAATAAGAAAACTCAGCCTTTAAAACCCAGACCCTCTGTCATTATTTACCATGTGGCTTTTTTTTTTTCTTTCCATCACAAGAGTAGACTGTCTTCTCCATTGTCTCGTTAAATTTTTCATCCAGGTGTGTTTTTTTTTATGTGCCCAATTAAACAGTCTTAAAAAATTGAATCACACATTTTTCAAGTTTCTTTCCCCCCCCACTTCTTTCATGAGGGAGAGATCTATAGGACGTGGCTAATTAAGAGTAACTGCTATGTTTCCATTCCAGATTTGGCTGCCTTTCAGTGGTGGGTGAAGTTATTCAGCTCTGTATTTCAGATATATATTTCAGTGCCACTGAAGCACTGAGGGAACCTTATGGATGAAAGGTATCCAGGAGACATAAGCCAGGAGATGGAAATAGACTGCTTGGAGTCTCAAGGGACAATAGGGCAGAGCACGAAGTCATTGCTACTTTGAAAGAGTTATATACTAGCAAGTCCTTGAATAACTGGTATTACAGAAAAGACTGTGACTGTCCCAGTGGTGGTTATAACAGCTAAGGGATCTGATTAGTGTTTAGTCCTAAACATGCAAGTAAGTATGTGCTAGGACAGGGAGATGGTGGTAGGAGACCGCTTGCTGTAGCTTCAGGCTGGATCATAAGGTCACAGGGTTGAGATGATCTTTCTTGAACCCAGGAGTCTTTACAGGATGAAAACTGGAATCAGCAACCAACTGCAAGTTGTCGACTTTGGTCCCTCACCTGAAACCGTCTTGGTGTCTACGAAGCAGCTTGCAGCTCCCTTAATGAGTCTTTTCAAACAGAGCAGGCTCCACAGGGCATCCCTATTAAAATTTTTGCTTTCTGCAGAGCTTAAAGCGAAGTTTGGAGCAAGCACGGATGGAGGTGTCCCAGGAGGATGACAAAGCACTGCAGCTTCTCCATGATATCAGAGAGCAGAGCCGAAAGCTCCAAGAAATCAAAGAGCAGGTATGACTGCCTGCCCGGGAGCAGGGCGGCGGCTCGGGCCTCATTTCAGGAGAGGGGTGTTTGAGAGGCGGAGAGAGGGAAAGAGAAAGCGGGAGACATGTAGGTCATTTGGAAACTTCAGCTAGTCCATATTTACATAAACTGTGGAGTGCTTGGTCGTAGCTCCTTTGAAATCTGTGCCTATAATGGCTGCTCTTTTCTATTAAAAGTCGAGGTTTAGAGCACGGTAGGACAGCTGTGGCCTCTGGGGCAAATCTGGCCCACCCCCTGTTTTCCATGACCATAAGCAGGAATGCCTTTTGCATTTGTAAATAATTGTGGGAAAAATCAAAAGAAGAGGAATATGTCATGGCACATGCAAAGTACGTGGAAGTCAGAGTTGGGTGCCCATAGATAAGGTTTCGTGGACAGCCATGCTCATCCCCTGACGCCTTGCCCATAGCTGTTACTCCTGCTCCCGTGGCGGCGGGGAGCTGTGACAAAGACCATCTGGCCTGCAAAGCTGGAATCGCTTACGATCTGGCCTCTTACAGGAAGAGTAGGCCAACCTCTGCTTTCGATCACTACAAAGAAATGAAGGTTTTCATAGCTTTTCAGTTTCACTTTTAAGTTTTTGAGAGAAGCCAGGATAATTCATAGTCAGTAAAACTTACTATATAAGTAAAATGTAAAGAAATAGTCGAGAAGAAGAGGTAAGACTGAGTGAGATTTAACAGCAAATCTGAGTGCAGAAAGCTACATCCTGTGTGTTCAGAAAAGAGCACCGAGAACTTTAAACAGCCCACTCTCCCTCCACCCCCCTTTAAAAAGGGTTTTCTTTGGAGATTGTTCATTTTTTTTTAAATTTTGCTTCATTGTTTCCTTTTTAGCATAGATTTTTCTGTCCTTTGAAGAAACTGTAAATAGAAACTTTCATGAAGAGATGGTAATGAGCAATTGGAGAACTGAATTATCAGCTGCCAGGCAATTCTCATTCACTTCAGAAAACCCAATGTAAACACTGATGGAAATGAACATTTTTGTCTCTGGGTAGCACCAACTTAGCCATCTGGGTGGTGCTAAATATAAGAAACTTCTGCAAATGATCAGATCCATTCACCGTTCTTTAAAGAAAGAATGATTGTTGAGGGGTGTTGTTGGTATAATCCATCACCTTAATATTTAAAAATGATTGGTTGCTATCCTCTTGCTTAATAAAAATGTTGTAAGTAAATATGCATAGGAAAAGGAGCAGTCTGGTTAGCAGATGTCTGAACAATACTAATCTTAGAGCTTTTCCAGGCCACTCAGTTTGAAAGACCTGCTTTGACAGGTGACTCATTGCCCCTTTTATCAACATGGTTTCTCATCCTAAAAGTTTCAAGAGGTGGGATTCTTTTTCTCCCATTAGTTCAATGTGTTTGGAAATTTGCTCTTGGTTGACATCCTGGGGAAATGAAAGCTATATTTGGCCACCAGAGGGAGCAGCTGGTGTCCATGAAATTCCACAGAAACAGAATTAACAGAACATTTTGAAAGGTGGTTGAGTTCAAAGCACTGTCTTTTGTGATTCATATCGCAGTTGGCATGATGTGGAGTTTTAGATTTAATGACTGCTAAGAGTTCCAGTGGGGGAAGAACACTTTCTCGGTTTCTGATTTTACTTCTCACCAGAAGAAGCGTTTATTAAAGTGGCTTTTGGGAAGTTCTGTGAGAGGAGGATGTTTGCAGTCCAGGAACATGCCCTGGCCAGTTTGGCTCAGTGGATAGAGTGTCGGCCTGTGGACTGAAGGGTCCTGGGTTTGATTCCGGTCAAGGGCATACCTCAGTTGCAAGCTCTGGCCCTGATTGGGAGACATGTGGGAGACAACCCGTTGATGTGTCTCTCTCTCATTGATGTTTCTCTCTGTCTCTCCCCCTCCCTTCCATTCTCTCTAAAAAAATCAATGGAAAAATATCCCAGGGTGAGGATTGGCCAAAAAAGGAAGGCACTTCCTGCTTTCAGCAAACTCCTAGTAATTGGTTCGCAGCACGGTGGTTCCTCTCCGGTTTGGCAGTTTCCCCTCCTCTTTATCTCAAAAGCTAATTCCTATACGGCTCTTTATTTTTTAATATTTTGCTTCTACCTAGCCACCCCCTGTAGAGTATTTGGACTTGGTTTAAAATAACACCCGAGTCTCCCGTGATGGTTTGATTCATGCACCTTTACCAGCAATGGCTGACCCCTCGCCGTCGCCCTCGCCTCAGGAAGGGAAGCAGAAGCTCAGGAAACACGGAAGATGCTTCTCACTGAATAGGACCACGTCTGACTTCCTTCCCACAAAATTCTGAAGCTCCCTCGGGAACACTTACCTTAGGCCTCGGGAGTTGTCCGTGGTCCGCATTCTGATCCCGCTCAGCTCCCACCTGCAGGTCAGCCCATGCTGAGACAGGGCTGCTCTCAGCTGCCCTTGGAGACAGGCCTGATGACCTTCCCTCAGGTTTTCCCTGCAGCAGGCATTAGCTGTTGGATTTATGAGATTGCCTTGAAGTCTGCAGCATAATAACAGCGGCTCAACAAATGAGGTAGAATTCTCGTTGATGCTTGAGCAGGCTGGGTGCCCCAAGAGCTCAGAGAGCTGACGGAGAGGTTGCCTGATTCTTGCCTTCCTCCCCCTGGGTGCTGACGGCTCAGGAAAGAGATGTTGGGGGGATGAACAGCTGCTCTGTCCTTGCTGTCGACAAAACACAAACATTACATTCCTTCCTCACTAACAAGTCCAAGAAAGAAAAGGGAACTTGGGTCCCAGGTTCGATTCTGGTCAAGGGCACAGACCTCAGTTGCAGGCATGATCCCCGGCCCTGGTCAGGGTGTATATGGGAGGCAACTAATCAATGTGTTTCTCTCACATTGATGTTTCTCTCTCTCTGTCTCTCCCCCTCCCTTCCACTCTCTAAAAATTGATGGAAAAATATCCTTGGGTGAGGATTAACAAAAAAAGAAAAGAAAAGGGAGCTTGGGGATAAGATGCTCAAGATTTTCTCCCAACTCAGCTTCCTCCACAGTTTGGTGTTTGTGACTGTAGGGTAGGATGACGGTATTTATAGTTGCCCATAAAATATTTAAATTTTTTTATTTAGAAGAAAAAAAATTGAGCTTTCAAGTCAAAGAAACTTTTCATAGATAATCATGTTTTTGTCTTTATATGAACACAGTAATAAAATATAATTTTAAAAAATTATTTTTTTTTGGGGGGTGGGGGGGAGAAGAGGGTCTAGGAAGGCACAGTACTCAGAGCCATGATAATCAGAATGCATCCAGGGGTCTGGAAAAACCCAAGGAAAAATGTATCGTTTTACATAATCGGCTCATGTTCCATTCCGTGAGTTCAGATAATTGTGAGCAGGTTATAAAGGCCTTTGGCTCTATAACCCCACGTCACCCACTTAGTGTGCACCACCCAGAAACCCGGTGCCCCATGACTTCTAGGCTTGACCTTCAATGACAGTATAGTTTTTGGTAAAGTGAAATAAGACTGCTTCTCTCAGGGCTTGCTTTTTTTCCCATTTCCCCTCTACCAATGGTATAGTTAGAGGTGTGCTTGCATGAGAACTACCCAATTTTCATAAGGACATCACTTCCCCTTAGTGTGCACTGGGGAGATCGCCTATTAAAATAGGCTGGGAAGTCTACTTTATACCTTGTTATTTAAAACACACATATCCTTGCTCAGTTGATACCTCTTCAATTATTGCTTGGGAGAACACATCTTAGAGATGTTCACTGTATATAGTGAATGTCAAAGACAATTTTGATTCAATTCCTTGTTCTTTCATTTTATATCCCGCCTACCCCCACCCCAAGGCATCTTGGATTGCATAAGTGCCCATTCATAATTCTTATATATAAAAGTTTTGATTTTGCTAATAAAGATGATTTTCATACTTTGGCCAAAAGTTTTCAAAACTGCCCATTTCTTCTGGTAAATCCAATTTTGAAAAGCCTCAATTCAAATGTTCTGTTTTGATTTTAGAAATGCATTTTGAAAAAGGTCAGGCTGTCTGGATCACTTGAAAGGATTTGTTAGAGGGAACAAGATGATTCTTTCTTTGGAATCTCTCTCACAAGTTATTCTGACCAGAGCCAGTGTTTTCTGACTCTTGCAAATTTCAGGGTGACTTGTGTTTCAAGAGCAATGTTAAGTTCTTCATTCAGTTTGGGTCCAGAAAAATTAATGGTGAGAAACTGACATGATGAGTTTCACCTTCCAAGATTCTTTCCACTGAGATTTCCAATTACCCTCTTGTGCAATCTGAAAGGTTAATTTTAAAACTAGTACCATATCTAATTATGTTAGGAGCACATGACTGCTAAAGGACAAATCTATATAAGCGATTACCCTTGGAAGAAAGCTACACATAAGCACTTTGTCCCAGTTGTTTAAAGAACATCCCTTTCAGCTCTCCTCTGTTGCAGATGCCTTAAGGTTCTGTGCTTACTTGTGGTATTATTTGCTCAAAGGATCTTATTATAGGCACATGTGTTCCAAATGGTGTTAATAGTGATACATGTTCCACTTTAAGACAGTTTAAAGATTTAATACTCTCTTCTCCCTCCTCACCCTCCCATGCCTCTCCCCTTTGCCCATCTGTCTGTTCACCTTCTCTCTAGGTCTGTTCTCTGCCAATCTCTCTTCAGGTTTTGTCTTCCCTCTGTGGCCGATGTCTGTCCATCTTCACTGCCTGTCTTTTCTTTTAGTAGTTCTCAAGTTCACCTTTCTTCCATGGTCCGCCCTTTAGGAGTACCAGGCTCAAGTGGAAGAAATGAGGTTAATGATGAACCAGTTGGAAGAGGACCTGGTTTCGGCAAGAAGACGGAGTGACCTCTATGAATCGGAGCTGAGAGAGTCCAGGCTGGCCGCCGAAGAGTTCAAGCGGAAAGCAACAGAATCTCAGCATAAACTGATGAAGGTAGCCACCACCCACCAGGAGAGTGTTTGGGGTAGAATCTTGAATGATCTAGCAAGAATAACGGGAATGCTAGCCTGATGAGTCTACGTTTAGGAAATGATGGGATATCTTGGAAAGTTCCTGGTCTTTACAGACGATAACTTATTTTGTCATCGTCATCGTCATCATCATTATCATCATCACTTTGGTCACAGAGACTTAAGAAAGTACAGGAGGTAGTGTTGTCTGTAAGACTTTATATTCTTGAGACTCCCCGTTATGTCATATCTTTTAAATTACAGGCGAAGGATCAAGGGAAGCCTGAAGTGGGAGAATATTCCCAACTGGAGAAGGTATTTTCCATTGTTGATGTCGCTGTTTTGGTAGATAATCTTTTAGAGGTTACTATCAGTGGCCAGTCATTGGAAAGAATACTCTTATAATGAAGAGAGAACTTTCTTCCAGGTTTATTTTGATGGTCAACCTCTGGGTGACCACTTTTAGCTTCAGCTGTGGTTCTAAAGGGATAAAAGACATCATTTTTTTTGGTCATGTCTGCTCACAGTAACAAAAAAACCCAGACTCTTAGTAAAATACATGTGAAAATTCTCTTTGCCTTTAAGGCACTGGGCAACTTTGATTCTCTTTTTGCCATTTTGTATGCTGGTGCTTCTGGAGGAATGGTCCCTGTGGAGGTTTGCTCTGGGACATTTGGTGCTTTCTGATAGGCCACTTGTTTTTCCCCTCCATTAGTAGGTACTGGGAAACAAAACAAAAAGATCCCACAGAAACCTCAAGAAAATAGGACTGTAGTAAATGCAGCAAGACCTTAATACTGATTTGCCTTTTGCTTTATTTCCTGGGATTTTAATTATAGATCAATGCTGAGCAGCAGCTCAAAATTCAAGAGCTCCAAGAAAAGCTGGAAAAGGTAAGCCTGAGGGGATTTTCTTGGGAGCCTACCCCGCCCCCCTTTCCAAATTCTTTACCTTGCCTCCTCCTGGGCATGAAAGATGAAGGAAACAGATTTAGTCACCCAGCGCAGGGGAAAATGCAGGGGGAGTGAGCTATTACCTGAAAATATGAGTTCTGAATATACTTTTTCTTTTGAGATGTGTCAGCAGTGTTTATTTTTGAAAACCAAGCTGTGTGAGAATCTCAAGAAAAATTTCTAATTATACTGTGACAGAACCCAGGAAGCCGGCTTCTCTCCCTTCGGGGGCCAGACTCCCCATTTTGCACATTTGTAAGGGAAGCATGTGTTGTTCACGACCCAGACTGCTTTCAATTAGAAACTCTGTGGGCAGCATTGCTGTGCACTGGAAGATGGAAGGAGCCGAGGAAGCGTCTTCTTGGGGGGGGGGGGGGGCGGGGGGGAGGGGGGAGTTTGGTTGACAGCATCCGGAAAAGTTAGTGCTAGTTGAACCCTGGAAATACTAACAAAAGGGCCAGAATGAATGTGGTTCTGAGACATGGCTTGTGGATGTTTGTGAATGTGCTTATTGGTTTAGTGTAGCAGAACTCCTTCTTACTTTTTTTAAAAAAATTGTGGTAAAAAAACATAACATTAAATTTACCATCGTGACCATTTTAAGTGTGTAGTTCAGTAGTGTTAAGTACATTCACATGGTTGTACAATGGAGCGCTGGAACTTGTCCATCTTGCAACACTGGAACTCTATACCTGCCAACACGAATCCCCCTTTCCCTGAAAGCCCCCGCCCTTGGGAACCACCTTTTAATTTTGTGTTTCTACTAGTATGGCCTTGACTGCTTCAGGTACTTCTTATGAGCAGAATAATACAGCATTTTCCCCTTTTGTGACTGGCTTATTTCACTTAGCATAATATCCTTGAGTTACAGCGACTTTGTGGCATGTGACAGGATTTCCTTCTCCAGGGCTGCCTAATATCCCATTGTCTGTAGCTTCCACATTTTGTTTATTCATTTCTTCCCTTCTTGCCTATTCTCGAGCCACTAATGAAAGCCTTACTGCCTCTTTTAGCTAGTAGCTTGTGTGAGGAATCCCGTTTTCATCTAGAACTGTGCTCTTTAATAGAAGTGTGATGCAAGCCACGAATATCAGCCACAGATGTAATTTAAAATTTTCTAGTAGGCTTATTAGGAAAAACAAAAAGAAACAAGTAGAATTATTTGAGTAGTATAGTTTATTTAGAATATATCATGTTAGCATCGTCAATATAGAATATATCATGCTAGCATGTCAATATTAAGACATTTATACTATTTCAGTTTTTAAATGTATTGAACTTAAAGAAAGAATGGAGTTCCCGCCCTGGCTAATTTGGCTCAGTGGATAGAGCATTGGCCTGCAGACAGAAGGGTCCCAGGCTTGTTTCCAGTCAAAGGCACATGCCAGGTTGCAGGCTTGATCCCCTGGGGGGGGCGTGCAGAGAGCAGCTGATCAATGATTCTCTCTTATCATTGATGTTTCTGTCTTCCTCTCTCTGAAATCAATAAAAATATATTTTAAAAACAATGTAATTCTCAGTCATACCAGCCACTTTCAGGTGCTCCACGGCCACATGTGGCAAGTGGCTCCCATGTGGACAGTGCTGGTCTCGAAACTGGAGTTTTCTTGCAGTTTCCATTTTTAAATTTTGAGTTTCTACTTTTTTAAATTTTAATTTAAAGCAACTAAGTGTGAGGTTGTTGGTCTCTTAAACTCAGATCTTTACAATGATGCTGTAAGAGCAGAAGTATAATGAAGACCCATATAAAAATTAACTTCAAAATGTGTTATTTAAGGAAACAACACATGGATTGGCGAATTACCATGAACACTATGGTTGTTGTGCCCTTTGAAAAATAGTTGAAATTACCGTTTTTATCTTGTTTGCTTGTAAATGTAGTACAAATTCTCTATAGGAAAATTAGAAAGTGAGATAATTAAATGAGGAGAAAATTAATGCTTCGAGGTAAATACATTATTACCTGGGTAGATAAATCCTTCTAGACGTTTGTGTTTGCATTGACTACATTGCATTGAATCTAAGATGATAATGATTATCAGATATACCATTATCTCACATACCCCAAGATGGAAAAAATGCTGTCAATTTTCATTGTAGGATGAATTCCAAATTCAGCAATGTTAAAAAAAATATGCATGTGCATCTTAGAATTAGACAAATTTCATAGTGAAATGAATGTTTATATGTTTTTTAAAATGGACATCCTACTAGTGTCCCTGATTTTCCCCATTTAGAAAATGGAATAACCGTGGCCATCCATCTCCTGTTCCCTCTTTCCTGGTAGGCTGTAAAAGCCAGCACAGAGGCCACCGAGCTGCTGCAGAATATCCGCCAGGCAAAGGAGCGAGCCGAGCGCGAGCTGGAGAAGCTGCAGAACCGCGAGGATTCTTCCGAAGGCATAAAAAAGAAGCTGGTGGAAGCCGAGGTGAGCAGGGGACTGCCAGCCCCTGGCGAACTGACCCCGGGTCCTGGCGTGGCCACGTGGGAGTGACAGTGACCAGCCTTTGGCTGTGCCAAGGGAGAGGAACGGCAAAGCCACCTCTTATGTCTGACCAAACTGTTTTCCCTTCTGCAAATAATTTTGAAACTTGAGAGGCTTGGAAATGTTTTCCCAAAGGGGAAGAAAGATTTGTCACAGCAGCTTCAAGTAGAAAGATGTTTTGATGAAAGCTTTTCCTTTCTGTTTTCCTCTGACCTGCTCACTCATCCGCGAGGGTTTGTTTATGTTTATATAGGCAGACTGGAACGCCATCCCCGAGTTTTTCTTTTCTTCTCTCTGGACCCTTGTTTTTCCTTGCCTTTCCCCCACAGTGATTATAACATATTGATTTTCAAGGCTTCAGCTATTACCTGTGTGTCGATGACTTCCCAGATCTGTATTTCTGGGTGTCTTCTCTCCCTCAAATTCTTTGTTGTTGTTGTTGTTGAAATCGTTTATATAATTATATAGTAAACACACGAGTGTCTTCTCATTGTCAAAAACTTAAAACAGTGCTGAATATAGAATAAAAAGTGACACTTCCCCTTTTCTCCTGTCTATCTCCCCTAGCTCCTTGGTGGTTGCTCTACAGAATGGATGTGCCACAGTTGATTTAACCATGTCCCTGTTGCTGGACCTTCTGCTTTCCTTACCACTGTGCTGGCGTGACCCTGCTTGCTCATGTCTCTTTGGGGCCATCCTCACCCACTGCTCCCCTGACATCTGGACTGGGTATTAATAGTGCATTAAATCTAGAATGAACTCAGGGTCTTCCCCCACGAACTGAGTTCCCTTCTTAATTTCCTCATGGTGGTCAGGGCGGGTGGCATTATTCATCTAGTCACCCCAGGCTTGAAACCTTGACATTGTATCTGCTTCTCCGTGGACCCGTGGGCCCTGCCATTCAGTGAGCTACTCAGTCCTATACATACAGCCCCCCTGCCCCCCCGTCCACCCCCTGCCTGCCATTTCTGTCGGCCTCCTCACAGACCAGGTCCTCTTCCTCTTAGCTGGGCAGTAGTGATTTTTTTTGCCTTCTGCTTCCGGTCTTTCCTTCCTCCCAGCTAGCTCATATAGTAAGACTCGTGGACTCAGAAGAAGGCTCATCAACAACCCCTACCCCATCCCAAAGCTTTCAGGACTTCCATATATCTTATGCGTAGCCCTGAGCCTGGTACATGACACTCGCAACTATTTGACCCACCTTTTTGAATTTTTCCTTTTCTCCTGCTCTTCCCCATCACGCATCTTAAGATGTAGCTGCTCCAGGCTTCAGCTGGGGCCTAACTTGGCTCTTGACCACCTCCGTGTTTCTGCTAACATGCCTGCCTTTGTCTGAGAGGCCTTCCATCCTCCTCTTCTGCCCTCCCCCTATCCCAGACTGTTCCAGAACTCACGTCTCTGTGACTCTTCCCCTCACCTGTTGGGTAAAAAGTCCCCTTTCCTGCCTCCAGCCTTCCACAGCACTCTGTACCTGTTTGCTTTATGGCTCTTCCCCTCTTAACCTACGTTATGTTTACCTGTGTTTGTCTTACCTTTAGCAAGGGCAGGAGTTATGTCGGCTTCCTCTCTGTATTTTCCGTGATGCCTAGTGTGGTACTTCTGCAGATAGTAGGTGCTTGGTAAATATTTGAATGAATGAATGCACTCCTGTAACCTTCACAACCAAGTACTTGAATTCTAGAGTCTTTATTTTCTTCGCTGCTGGTGCGGGTGCCTGAGACTTCTCTTCCCGCCTCAAGTGCAGGCGTTATGCCCGTAGCGGTTACCCCATTAAAACTCTCTGATTCACGATCTACAGGAACGTCGCCATTCTCTGGAGAACAAGGTAAAGAGGCTAGAGACCATGGAGCGTAGAGAAAACAGACTGAAGGATGACATCCAGACAAAATCCCAACAGATCCAGCAGATGGCTGATAAAATTCTGGTGAGCAGGAACCAAAGTTGAAAAGTTAAAAGATAACAGGGTAGAGGTTGCCGAGGGAAGGGGGTAAAAAGAAGCATTAAGTGCCGTCAGAGGGGAGGTATCACCAAGCAGGTGAACTAAGAGAAGTGATTTCAGTGAACACCGCATCAGAGAACAGTATGAATAATCAAATTGTGGACATTTCAGCACTGGTAACAGATCCGTAAACATTTTTTATTTTTGCTCTGTTTGCTACTGCCTGGCATTTTAAATTATGAATTTGCATACTCTGTTATTTCCCATAGATTTCTCCAGGAGCATTTCCTTCCTATGAGCAGGGTTTTGTATGACCAATTTTAAAAACTGTAGGGCTTTAGACCTTTAAGACCAAAGCCCAGATTCTTGTTTTTGGAGAAGAAAATAATTAGTCATGCAGAATTGTTTTTCTCAGAGTAGTATTTGTCATAGCAATGTTCACCCACTCACTCTCTCTGCCACAGTTGGTTCTTCTTATTATTTTTCAATTTCTTTAGATGTAGCAAGTCATTTTTTTAGCTTTGTAATCATGATTCTGTTTTCAGTTCTGGTGACCAATTTAACTTTAATCAGGAAGGCTCGGGCGTTATTTGCAGATGGGTTCAAGTTTTGCCTGCCAGGGTGGGTCACGGGAACTTTTGAAGGACTCTCCTTGGATCTCAGTCCCAAAGCCAGGAATTTGATGCCACTTAGTGATGACTTGGAGTCTGTTCATAGCTCCTTCCTCCCCCGCCCCAGAAGCGACTCCGGAGTAGTCGGCTGTTTCTCTGCCACAAGGAGGCGAGGTGGTGAGCAGGTCACTTCTCTCTTTTGCTCTCTCTCTCTGCATCACTTCTGGGAAATGAGTCATATATGAACTCAAGATTAGCCAACTTACAGGCCTGTACTTAATATTTTTTAAAGAAACACCCGTTAAAACTTTGCATTTCTATGTTTGTATGTAGTCACGTGTGTAGGGATGCTCTTGAGCAAACAGGTGAAAGAGAAATTGGTTCGATTGTTTTGCTTGGGCACACAGTCTTCATATATACGTCTGTACGCAAAGGCAAATGTGACTGTTATTCTACCCTTTCCGTTCTCTTTTTCCGTCATCAGAGTTTCTCTTGGCAATTGTCAAGTGTGTGAATTTTATCGTGAGTAAAATTAGGCCCCACTGAGATCCCACCACCACTATCCCTTGCTTTGTGCAAATGAAGTGGTTAAGTCTCTTGTGGTCGCAAAGTGTTTCTCTGTTTACCGGTGATGTGTTCATTCATTCATTCAACAAATATTTAATGAGCTTCTACTATGTGCCAGGCACTGTTCTAGGAGCTGGAAATATAGCAGCGAACAACAGTGTTTATGTAACAGGACTGAAAAGTTTGATCCAATACATATAGAAAAGATAATGTTTTAAAAAATGACAACAACAACAAAAAATGCCAAACTGCCAAGAAGTCAGATTTTAGCATATCTGCTTTTCCAAAGGTCATTTGCAATTAATATGTAGGAGAATAGAGCTTCACGTTCTTCGATTATATGTCGTAAACTCCCATTCATATATAGACCAGAAATTTGGTCTTAAAGTTGCCAGTCTCAGGTATCTGAGTTTTTAACCTGTTTTAGATTCAGATTTCCATTCCTGTGCTATCTTATGAGGACTGAAACTAACAAAAGAAGATTATCAAGTTATTTATAATATAAAGAAAAAGTAAGCATATTTCTTTGTTTGAATGTTGCCACCTGCCCAAGTTCCTCTGTGGCTGTGACTTCATTTATCGGAAGGTGCTTTTTGCTCAAGAACCCTGTTCTTATGCTGCGAAGTATGTAGGACATGGGCAGAGGTGGTCTTTAATACTGTTATATAATGATGAAGCTTGCATCAGATCCCAAAATGTCACCTGCTTTAAAATACTTGCTATCTGGTAGGAACTTTCAACACAGATAATTGGGGGTCTCATTGTATAGCAAAGTCTTTTGCTTTAATAAAAGAAGTCATTGCAGAGGATCCTTTAGTACACATCAAGCCCTTAAATTATGATTTTTATTAATTAAAATTCTGTTTATGTTCAACTTTTCAAGATCATATCTGCTAGATTGCAACAGATTTTGTGTACCTGGTCTTAAAATTGAAAACTTCACTGGCCCCCAAAGCAAAGTAAATGCTTGCAGACTTTAGAATTTCAAAAGCTTGATCAGTAACATTTTATGTGCATGTGAATTTGGAAGTATTTTTGAACATAAACTGTATAATTTCTTTCTTCAAAATTCTCATAATTACTTCCCACTTCAAAAAAAAAAGTCATAATAGTGTCAAGAGATGAAAACTTGGAGTAATAACTAATAACTTTTTGTTTGTTTTTTTGTTATCTTAGTTTTGGAGTAATAACTTTTTATATTAGTAATGAACTAATGGGTCATAAGACTTAATGTAGATGCGGATATGATATCTGCATTTTGAGAATGTTTCAGTGAATTGAATGCTGCCTTTCACAAATCAGTTTATAATACATTGGCAAATGAATTGGTATAATTTTCAAATGAATTACAAGTTTGTTTAAAAGCAGAATATTTAATAAAAGAATGCAGAGAACATTAAATTTGAGCTATTGATATTACTCCAAATTCTCTTCTATCTATAACATATATGTGTACATATTTATGTCATTATTATCAGTATGTTTTATGTTCTGCTTTGTTACCATTAGCTTGTGTCACATAAACCAGCGATTTTCAACTGGTGTGCTGCAAGAATTTTTAAAACATGCAATACCTGACTACTTAGTCAGGGGCACTGACCTCTTTTCCTTTAGATTGTCAAATAAAAAAGTGACAACAGCCAACACAACAATAGCTGTCTGATGTGAATGAATCAAAATTACACCTATTTTTTTTTTGTCAGATCGGCAAAAAATATATTTTTTTGGTGTGCCATAACATTTTAGTAATTAGTGTATGTGTGTCATGAGATGGAAAAGGTTGAAAATCGCTGATATGCACATTAGGTCATATGAATGTCTCCATTCTCATATTCTGCATACCAGTCAGTTGAAATAATCATTCAAAACTTGAAGTGTTTCAATTGTAACATGAATTATCCTTCTCAGCTAGGGTTCTTGAGCAAGCGCTTTGTTAATGAGAAAAAAAATACAAAATATTTTTTATCATAATAAATTAACTTTAAATTTAAAATAAATTAAAATTACTTTTCTCATTTAAGGCTGTCATAGCAGTGAAAATGGCCTGAAGCTCAAGATAGTGGTCAGGGGCTTTGCGCTGTACTAAACGTTCAAGTGTTGCCTTGTTACTCTTATTTCTCTATGCAGATATGAAGAGCTGCCTTTGTTTGACCTGTCACACTGACAGATTTCTGATCCTGCCCACCTGCTGTGTGTGTATATGTGTGTATACTTGGACTTGGGAAGCCCAGGGCCAAGGCTTGGTGGTGATTTCCTTCCCAAGAGCCTTAGGGCTAGTGATGAAGGAACAGATGCCTGTTGCCTGTGATACCTGTGCCACAGTCATGCTCCCTGTGAATAGCTAACACACTGGCTATGGCCTGCCCTTTGCACACCTGACTGTCTGTTCTTTTGTGTCCAGGAGCTGGAGGAGAAGCACCGGGAGGCCCAGATCTCAGCCCAGCACCTGGAGGTCCACCTGAAACAGAAAGAGCAGCACTATGAGGAAAAAATTAAAGTAAAGACACCTTCTGATCTTCCCTGGCCTTCATCCTAGGGCACCGCATAGCTTTTCTTGCTTCCTGGGCACTTTGGGCCAGTTCTTGCTTGACCAAAGGACTGCCTGGGAGAAACACTGTCTTCAGGCCACTGTGGAAGGCTTTGGTATATTGTCCATGTAGGGGCATGGATATTAGAGCTTCAAAAATTTATTTAAAAATGTAGTCATTTTGTATGTCAATTTTATTTTTAAAGTATTTTTGACCCACTCTCATTCAGTCCATGATAATTTTGATGTAGATAGATTTACCACATTCCTTGTTTTTAGTGCCTTCCTGCATCTCAGACCTGAAAACCTTTTTTGGTTTGTTTGTTTAAAGCATATCCTCAAAAACAAGTTTTTTAATTTTTCAATTACAATTGACATTCAATATTATATTAGTTTTAGGTGTAAGCATGGTGGTTAGACATATAATTTATGAAGTGATCCCTCCAATAAGTCTAAAGTATATCCTTGAGGATATTCTTTGGTGAAGTTCTGCTGGTGACAAGCTCTCTGTTCTGTTTGTCTGAAAATGTCTTTATTTCAGTCTCATTCTTGAAAGATATTTTGCTTGGGTATAAATACTAGGTTGGCAGTTATCATTCCATTGACTTTTGGGTTTTATCACTGTTATTGAGAAGTCAATCTAACTGTTGCTGTCTTTGAAAGTAATTGATTGCTTTCCCCTTTTGACTTTAAAAATTTTGCTTTGTCTTTAATTTTCTGAAGTTTTACTGCGATGTGTCTAGGTGCAGATTTATTTTTATGTATCCTGCTTGAAATATACTGAGCTTTGAATATATTAGTATTTTTAATATTTCCAGAAAATTGTCTATCATTATATCTCAAATATTATCTCTTCCCCATTCTCTTTTTCCTTTTCCTTTGAGGATTTGATTAGGCATGTGTTAAATAACCTCCAGTCTACCCTTTGTTTATATTTTCCATTTCTTTATCTGTTAGTGCTACATTCTGGGCAAGGTCTGACAGATTTTCCATTTTACTAGTTCTTACCTGTATAATCTGCTGTTAAACCTACCCATTGAGTTTAAAATTTCAGTTACTGTATTTTTTTGTTTGTTTCTAGACATTCTATTTAGTTATTTCCCAAGTTTCC
This sequence comes from Cnephaeus nilssonii, assembly GCF_951640355.1. Taxonomy (NCBI): domain Eukaryota; kingdom Metazoa; phylum Chordata; class Mammalia; order Chiroptera; family Vespertilionidae; genus Cnephaeus; species Cnephaeus nilssonii. The sequence goes on from NC_137093.1 coordinate 5,187,949, forward strand.
TAGATTTTTTAAAGACAATAATTTTCCTATTTCATGCATTCATTTCTAAGCTTGTCTTTTATTTTTTTAAATGCATTAAGCATATTTGTTTTATGATCTGTGTCTGATAATTCCAATATCTGAAGTATCTGAAGGTCTTTTTCTGCTTTGTTGTTTCTCTTGGTTCTTTTTCATAGTGCCTGTCTCCTTGTGTGCTTGGTGAGCTGCTCATTTTCTTTAGGAAATCATTAGTTGGAATTCTATGAGACCTTGAATGAAAATGTGTGCTCACCTTCTGGGGTGGTCATGGGTTTTGACTTGTCTGCCTTCTTAACCTTTGAAACTCTTAACAATGAAAGTCTGGTTTGGTTTAGCAAATGCCTCAAGTTAAAAAGTGCTTTGTACCGATTTTACCTTTCTGGGTTTCTGCTTTCACTTTTACATGCTTTTGGGAAAATGTTTTCTATATTTCATTTAGCATTTAAAGTCATTCTCTGTAGAAAAAGTAGCCTAAATAATCTTTCCCACCATATAAAATGATACATTCAATTATTATTTTAATTATTAAAATTATTATTTTAATTCAATTGTTATTAATAAATTCGGTGTTCAGAAATGGATGTCAGCCTATCTCTATTTCCTTTTAAAATGGCATCACAATTTTTTTATGATTTTTTGGACCTAGCCTTCAATTCTTAGGTTCTAGAACAGTGGTTGGCAAACTCTGGCTCGCGAGCCACATGCGGCTCTTTGGCCCCTTGAATGTGGCTCTTCCACAAAATACCACGGCCTGGGCGAGTCTATTTTGAAGTGGCATTAGAAGAAGTTTAAGTTTAAAAAATTTGGCTCTCAAAAGAAATTTCAATCGTTGTACTGTTGATATTTGGCTCTGTTGACTAATGAGTTTGCCGACCACTGTTCTAGAGAATCAGACATTGGTCATTATATCTCAAATATTGTTTCTTTCCAAATCAGACAGTGAAGAAGACTTTTAATTTTTGTGGTGATGCTGTTATTGATTTGGTTGGTATTCTCAAAGAGGTGACTGGTCCTTTTTTGGAGAATCAAACATGCATGTGCTCACACAGCATTATCACTATCACCACCTCGACACCTTCTTTCTTTTACCCTTGGTGTTACTTTTGGTTATTTTTTATTAAAAGAAATATAGGAAAACAACCCAGAAGTGACTTCTAAGTGTTTTAACGTGAACTTCTACTTTAGTGTATTTTAAACTTTATATACCCATCGTTTTAGTTTGAATTCTGGCATCCAGACTTTTATGTATACAGGAGTCCATTGGCACCTTTGCATGATGGAAATAACCCTTTGTAAAATTCATCCTGAGATTTGAGTGATTACATTGACTTTCCTGTCAAAAAGCCATGTTCTGTCTTGACTGAGACTTGTTCCTTCTGGTTCACCCTGACCTCTTGCTGGGTTCCATCACTGCCAACATTGGGGTCTTTTTTTGAGCAGAAGCACCCCGAAAATGTGCTTTATTGCTTTAGCACCTCATAAAAAAAGAGCATACCTGGCCGAGACCGGTTTGGCTCAGTGGATAGAGCGTCGGTCTGCGGACTGAAGGGTCCCAGGTTCGATTCCAGTCAAGGGCATGTGCATTGGTTGCGGGCACATCCCCGGTGGGGGTTGTGCAGGAGGCAGCTGGTCGATGTTTCTCTCTCATCGATGTTTCTAGCTCTCTATCCCTCTCCCTTCCTCTCTGTGAAAAATCAATAAAATATATTAAAAAAAAAAAAAGAGCATACCTGGTCTAGATATTATGTGGTCTCTGCTGCCTTCTAGATGGAAAGAACTTTGTTTAGGGAATGTTAGGGAAAGATCTGTTTTCTTCTGTCTCCCTCCTGGAATCTTATGAAACCTTTTCTTTTTAGCCTATTCTGCTTTGTATTTCCTGATCCCACCTCTGTAAGGCCATTTTAGTTATAATTATGATCATACCCTGGATTCTGTCCTTTTCTTGTTCATAATTTTAGAATCATGCCCTGACATCCAAGAGAATGGGCCACTTATCCTATTGAGCTTCTTCCCTCTTCCCATGACCCTGTTCTCCACCTTTTGTTCCTCTCCACCAACTCTCATTCTATTTTTTCCATCAGTCACCTCTAGTTTAAAGCCCTCTTTGAAATCTTTCTTTCCTTTCTTTATCATCTGGGTTCCCTCCCTGCTGACTGGTTCTTTTTAGAGATGATGTCCCCATGCTCTATGAAGGTCCCCTCACAATAGGCATTGTGGGAAAGGCAGATTTCAATCCATCTGTGACCCCAATTCTTTCCGCTTTCTTTCCAGCATCAGATGCAGTTGGTGTCATTCAGAAAAACAGAGTGGATTCTCTCAGATGAGAAACACAGGGTTGTGGTCAAAGGCTTGGGCAAGTTATGATGTTGTCTTTCTTTTTCCCTCCCTGTTTCTCTTGTTGTTTTGGCGACCCGTAGGGCTTGCGGAACATTAGATCAAGCTGGCGGATGGTGACACCATTACTGTTTTATTTTTCCTCCCGGGAACAGTAGGTGCTTAGAGTGGCATTCTCAGCACTGAGAACACACGGGTTCTCTCCCCCTGGGAAAGGTTTCTCTTTCCAGTGACTTTTTGTGCAGCTGGATCAGAGGAAAGAGACATTCGGTTTTTCTTTCTTCTTTGTTGACTCTCCACCTACGTTACTGGTGGGCAAATCCTCTTGCCCCTGCCTGTTTCTGACCATCAGCCTTGGTCACACAGACTTCCTCGGTCTCCAGCTTTCTGTCTCTTCATACAGGAGCACAGAGATATCTAGATTCATTTTGTGCAAATTAAGAACAAGCAATATTCTGAAAACTACTGGTGCATTGGCTACGATAAAATTGTCCTCAGGTAATATATTCAAATTATAAGATCTGTAGAGAGATCTTATTTTCTCTTTCATTTTGAAGTTCACCTCCATTTTGGATCTACCTCTTGGGTCTTTTTGGCTGCTGATTTTAAAATAAGTTCTTAGTTCAAGTCAATGGGTTACTTGCCATTTCATGGTAAGACTTTTTAACCTCATTTCAGCTAAGAAACAGACTCCCAATCCCTCTCTTTGTCCCAGAATTTGGAGGGCTTGTCCTCTCCAAATGCTTTTCCCCTCCTACCTCCTTTTCCCATTTTTCTCAACTGCCCTTGTTTAGCCTTCCCTGCTCAGTGTTGCTGCTCAGGAAACTAACTTCCTTTGTTTCTGTTTCTCATAGGTGTTGGACAATCAGATAAAGAAAGACCTGGCTGATAAGGAGAGCCTGGAGAATATGATGCAGAGACATGAGGAGGAGGCCCATGAGAAAGGCAAAATTCTCAGTGAGCAGAAGGCGGTAGGTATAAGAAATCGCAAAGCCAGTGTTCAAAGGAGGGTTTGTGAACCATGCCAGGAACCACACACCTGAGATGACTCCATTGCAGCTGATGAATTATTCTTTCTGTTTTACCTTGTGGAATTTGTTGCTAACAGGTGGTTCTCTCTGTAACTTGCCTCTTAAAAGCTTTGGAGGTGGAAGCTCAGGATGGTCAATTTCGCCTTTTCACTCTTCTGTAAGAGCTAATCTGTCATCAGCTAGAACATTGTCCTTCAAAACGCCCCCCTGACGAAATATCCAATGGCCCTTGGTCTCCCTCATGCTTCCTCTCTTTTGTCCATCTCTCCTTTCTAATCCATATAAACAGGCATTTCAGAAGGTTGCTGCTCCTAGGCTCACCGGCAGTGGGTGTTATCTCAGATTCTACTGCCCTAGTTACTTCTGTAGTTGGCCTTCACACCCCAGACTCTAAAGGAGGGTCCTGAGAGGTGGTGTTTTTAACCATGACCTTTGCTGGTTTTCCTGATTCCTTAAGTTGGGGAAACCTTCAAGAATGTCGGACAGCAGGGGCTGGGTGATAAGGTATCACTTAGGAAAGGACAGCTTCATGGGTGATGAGAAGTATGAACTTGTAGGTTCAAGTTAGAGGCTCTTGCAGGCTCAGGTGACATGCAGGTGCCATGGAGATTGAACGAGGCCTGCTTCCTTGCAGAATGTCAGGTTCCTGAATAGGGCCTCTTGCCTGTTTTTAATGCAAGCCGCTTAGCTAGTGTGGGACATGTAGTCACTGTTTAGGTAAAACAACTGAGTGCCATCATTTGAGCAATAAGATCTGTGACCCTAAGGGTACAGCCTGGTTGAGTGCCTTGTTGCCTCTGGTCAGACTGCCTGCAATTTCAGATGAGACCTTTACCCTGGCACATGGCTCACATTACTCTTACGCTGGGGGAACTGCCTGTGGGTGAGGTTTCAGAGGTCCCCTGCGTTTCAGATGATCAATGCTATGGATTCCAAGATCAGATCCCTGGAACAGAGGATTGTGGAACTGTCGGAAGCCAATAAACTTGCTGCAAACAGCAGTCTTTTTACCCAGAGGAACATGTAAGTATTCAAATCCTAACTGCCTGTGTGATTACACTTTGATCTTCTCTCCTGGGCATAAACTCCATTCCCCTCTCTGATGGAGCTGGAGCAGATTTAATTACTTGTGTAGTTTGGCCCAGCCCCTCATCCCATACTTATGTAATCTTGCCCTCTCTTAAGTGGGCTCATTCTAAGAGTCTTCTCTTTTGAGCTGGGTTTTCTTAAGTGCTTCAAATTGCCGTCAGATTATAGAGTGTTTTGCTGTCTCTAATGAGGCTATTTATAGTTTGCTTTTGGAAAGCTGCAGACCTTGATCCCAGACTTGCTCCTGTGATTAGCCAGAGGTGATCTGTGTGTGCCCAATTGGGCCATCTACTTCGCTGTTATTAAGTTAGACCCTGGGGAAGAAGTTTGGGGCTTAGCAAGGACTCTTCATTGTTCCAGGAGCACTTTGATCTTTAAATTACAATCTAAAGAGTGGTTTTTTTTTTTCTTTAAATATCTCTTCAGAGCGTTTCTAAAACATTCCTATCTTAGTTTAAACCAGCTTGGTAGACTGCTCTTTGGTCTTTGAGTGATCCTGTTTTCTGATGCTTTGAGCAGGCTGGTGGAGAGGTGAGCATGGTTCACGGAGGAGAAGAAGGAATAGCATTCTTTCTCCTCATCCCTCTTTCCTCCCCAAGGTCCACCTGAAAGTGTGGTTAGGGTTCTCTTATACTCTAAGTGGGCCCCTTTCTGCCCTCCTATACATACGGAGTCAAAAAAAAAAAAAAAAAAAGATCTCTTGCACTCGCCTTGACCACACTTAATCCCCAAAGTGGGGGACTCGTCCCCATGCTCGGATCATGCTCTCACGGCCAGGTTAGAACAGAGCTAACCTGGGAATGACCCTGAGTCCAGGTCAGGTCATAGCTAACCTGGGAATGACCGTGGTCCACTTACTGTAGAAGACACATCATTCACTCTGTTTCTGTCTGTCCTTCTGCAAGGACGTGCTCACCTCTGACGAGACTGTGCTTTTGCTTGGTTCCTCTAACCACCCCCACCAGGAAGGCCCAGGAAGAGATGATTTCAGAACTCAGGCAGCAGAAGTTTTACCTGGAGACGCAGGCTGGGAAACTGGAGGCCCAGAACCGGAAGCTGGAGGAGCAGCTGGAAAAAATCAGCCACCAAGACCACAGCGATAAGAATCGTCTGCTGGAGCTGGAGACAAGGTTGAGGGAGGTGAGACAGGGTGATCGCCCCAGAGGATTTGTTGGAGGGCTCAGGCCCCAAACCAGCCAGGGATCAGGCATAAGTCAGTGCTCACATGAGAGGCATTGTGCCTGGAGAAGGGCACAGGGTCTGGGTTAGAGTCCCACCTCCACTTCTGATGAGTTTTCCAACCTTGGGCAGGCTACCTTCTCTCTGTGCATCAGTTTCTTCATCTTTAAAGCAGCCATGAAAATTGATCTCCCTCCCAGGGTCACATGGGGCTTATGTAATTGGTGCATCTTCAGAAGGAGGCAGAGTGATTCCTCCTTATCTCGATTTAGCAGAGTCACATGACCCAGCTCATGCACAGAGTTTAGCACAGCATTGGCTATCTAGCATGGCTTAATGACAGTGGCAGAGTCTCATAATGACAGTAGCAATTAAACCAACTGTTAGGTTTGTTGGATGGAAGGTGGTTCTCTTAGGAAGCTGGGAAGGACAGCCAGGTTTTGAGAAGGAAAATATAACATACTCGGTTGTAAACATGTTGAGATTGATTGAAGTGATGACGTTACATTCAGGTACTCACTTATGGTGTGTTTATTAAATGCCTGTGTGTGCCAGTTAGTAGCCTGATATAAGCTGTGACAAGACAGACCCAGGCCCTGATCTTGGGGCTGTCAGCCTAGTGGACAGGGTTACCTGGCACCTGCAGAGGCAGGGCTGCCGTTCAGCAGAGTGGTTGCAGGAAGTGGGACATTGGGCTGGGAGTGGAGACACCACGCTCAAATATTTGTGATGGAATTCTTCTAAGAACAGAGGGTGACTCTCAAGGAAAAGCCTGCTAAGCTGGCAGAGGTCTGCGGACTAAACTTTGGGGAGTACCTGTGCTTAGGCACGTCTTAGTTTGCACTGGCGTGTTGAAATGAGGCCAGCTCTCCAAAGGACAGGAGTTGTAAAGGTGTGGACCCTCCATTAGGACCACCTGGTATGTCAAAATGCAGATTCCTGGGCCGCTTCCTTCCTCAACCTGTTGGAATGGAATTGGGGTTGGAGGGGGTGCAGAGTAGAGGTTTGCATTTTTAACAGCTGCCCCAGGAAATTCTTGTTTCTGGAATTTGAGAACCATCTTTCTAGGTCATCTAAAAGCCTTAGGTGTTGGTTTAACTTTTATCATGGAGGTGATATTTTTACTCCTCGGTAAGTTTAACACCACTCCCCTCTAAATAACTCAGAGAGACTTCTTTGAGCTTGGGAACATTGGCTGGATGGCCTGCCTTTCTTTTCCACAAATGTCTCTCTTACCTCTTCTGCCCTGAGGCTGTATAGCTCATCTGGGCAATTAAAATGCCTCTGGGAAGCGTGTTGCTTTGTTCTTAAATTAATACAGCTAGTCCCCCAAGGATGGTGGTAGAAATTTAGAATGCTGCTGAGAGGCTCTCTGGGAGTTCTGGAGCTTTAAATATAACAAGGCAGGTCCACCCTCCCTGCTGCCTGCTGCCTGCTGCTATTGAGATGGGGGCAGAGGCCTCAGCCTCGGCTTGATTCCCCTTGAAGGGCCTGCGCGCCCTCCCCCGCCACTCCCCCCCCCCCCCCCCCCCCCAGCTCGCCCAGTGTGTGCAGTGTTAGCTCTTCTCTAGCAAAGTGTGTGGAGTCCTGACTGTGCAGGGCTCCTGGGTTCTCCTGTCAGTGTTCAGCATCCTGCTCACCCACCTCCGCTCGCTCCGCTGTCACCTGTTTCTCAAGGTTTTCCCAAGTGGCAGGGGAATTTCCAGGCCTGCTAGTAGAGTGCTGGCCCTTTAATAAGGCCACCAGTAAGTAGTGGAGCTACACTTCCTGGGTTCGAACCAGCCCTGCCCTTGTTTAGCTGTGTGACATTTGTCCAATTACTTGATCTCAATGCCAAAGTTTGCTAATCTGCAGAACGGAGGTCATAGTAGTGTCTCCCTCTTTGGGTTGTTATGAAGATGAAAGGAGTTAAAACAGTGCCTGGCTCCTGTGAGAACAACATTTGCTGCTATCATGTTGTTGCACCATCATTCTCATCCTCACTAGAGAGAGATCACAGCCTTGGCTTCAGCTGCCCCTGACTTCCCAACCCAGACCTTTCTCCGGTTGCTGAGCCCTCATCCCAGCAGACATTAGACATCTCCACTTGGCTGTCTCCCTGTTGCTCAAGTTCAATAGACGAAGACTGAATCTTTCTCCTCAGACTGGCTCTTCCTCTCATGTTCCTTGTGCTAGCCAATGGTTTCCCTCTGCGTAATGCACCTGCCCAGAAACACAGATTCACCTTGGACTCACCTTTGTCCTTTGTTCCCTGCCCCACCTCGAACTAACCACTAAGCTCTCTTGGTTCTCTAGGCTAAATCTTCCCTAAGTCTTTCTTCTCTTCCCCCGTATGGCCTTTGGGACTCCAGTGTCATCTTTTCTGGGAAGCCTTCTCCTGTCCTCTGGAGCTGGATCTGATGTCTCCTTTGTGTCCCCACAGCTTCCCGTGTGTAACTCATCACCCTGTGTACCTCTTGGTAGTCCCATTGGAGAGTGAGCTCTCTGAGGGCAGTGAGCGGCTGCCATTAACTTGGTAATCAGTGTCCGACAGAGTCTGGTTCTCGGGACGGCCTCGTTGGTGCTGGTTAGGACAATAGATGTGCCACAGTCTTCCTCCTCTCCATGCCTCTGGGTGCCTTGCTGCCCCTGCTTGGACTTTTTTTTCTTTTCTGAGCTGCTTGTTGGCTTCCTGTATTCTTCAGTACACAGTGCAGTTACCACCTCTGCCCTCCGCTGTGTTCCCATTACTTCCCTGCATGTCCTGACCCTTGCACATGACCACAACATATGATAATGGTTGGTTTTCATTTTTCTTCTCAAGTTGAAGGCAGATCCTGTCTTTCATCTCCATTTTCCTTTTTACACCGAGGTTACTGAGTAAATTTTTCTTATATGAATGAATGAAATGTTGAGTAGATAGATGGTTAGATGGGCAGATAGAAGGAAGAATATTCATAATGTGACATTAATACTGGTTACCTAATGGGAATAGATCAGAGCAAGAATATTTAAAATACACAGAATTCAGCCTGTTGTTCCATTTGTATTCTAATTATGAAGGTGTTCCTCTTACTAATATGATGATACTTCTATCTGCTTGCTTTTAAATGCTTTTCTAATAAGAGCACTTGTTATAATGTCCCCTGGAGGAGATTGTTGCATAGTTTTCCTTTGGAAACCTTCCTAAGCATTTGAATATTTGTAAATAAGGAATGGTTTGTGTATACATCCTCTCACATTTTCTTACTCCTGTTGGTTTTCAAGACTCATAGAAGTCAGACCTGTTTAATTTAAGTTTCCCCCTCAGTTGAGTGCAGAAGAATTTGATTCCTTGACCAAGTTTAAGATACACATTGAACAACAGCAGGTCACACCCTGGCTTCCTTTATAGGTAAGGTCAACTGAGCATTTCTCTCTGTGTCTCAGGTCAGCCTCGAGCACGAGGAGCAGAAACTGGAGCTAAAGCGCCAGCTCACAGAGCTGCAGCTCTCCCTGCAGGAGCGCGAGGCCCAGCTGACAGCCCTGCAGGCTGCCCGGGCGGCCCTGGAGAGCCAGCTCCGCCAGGCCAAGACGGAGCTGGAGGAGACGACCGCAGAAGCAGAGGAGGAGATCCAGGCGCTCACGGTAGGCCTGGGGAGCGGCCCCGCGGCGCTGACGGCCTCAGCGAGGATGAGTGTGGTGCTAGGATGTCTGCTCACTCTTAGACATTTCGAAAGAGAAAACGGCCATCTCTTGAGATGTTGAATGGGCATTAAACTGGCTTACATAGGGTTCTCCTTCATTGGAATTAGTGTTTTAGGTCATTTGGTAATATCTGAGCTTTCCTTAGCATCTGGAAAAGGTCTTCCTTTATTTATCTTCCCTTTAAAAAAAAAATAATCATCCTTATTTTTTTCTTTTATTTTTTTCAATTACAGTTGACATTCAATATTATATTCATTTCAGGCGTATTCATCTGTATTTCAGTTATATTTGGAATTTCAGTTTTAGCCAAAGTCTTTTTACTTGGATCTTCTACTTTGATTTTCAATAATCATTAAATAAATAATAATCTTAACAGTACCATATTTCTATATTTGTTTTAGTTAACCTTATTTATGTTTTGTTTTTTTTAATTTGTAGATTCTGCTTTATGTCTTATGTATGCATCTGGTATGATCTGGTATATATTTTTAAATAGTTTCATTCTTAGAGGTTATTCTCCCTTTGTTGGGTTTGGAGAGCCCATTATCTCAACCCATTGGGAACATGATCTGTCAGTGCCAGGGTCCTATGGACCAGTCTGGGACATGGGGACTTCAGGATTCTGGGGGTAACATAGTAACATATGTAGAAGGTACTTGTGATACCTAGATTGTCAAGTTCAGATACCGACTACAATCTGAATTTCCATGTCTCTATGAGAACACTTACTAAACACTGTTGATGCCACATGCCCCCAATATTTGTTTGGAAAAAAGTAGTCATGCTATCTCTTTATACTTTGCCTTGTTTCAAAATGTACTGAAAGCAATTTAGAAAGGTACAAAACAGTGAAACAGGATAAATAAGAAAGAAAAGGCAAAGAGTAAATAAGACTATAAAAGGGAAAAATGGAGGTAAGCATGAAATGAATATGTAAGAGTGAATGCAAAGAAGGCTTGTGCACTTTCTGGAGTTGGGTGAATGGGGAGGAAGACAGCCAGATAGCTCTTCTTGGCTGCTAAAGGAGACACTTAAAAATCTAACAGAATTATATTTAATGCATTGTGTGTTGATATTTTGCCCCTGTGTGAATACCCAAGCTCTGAAAGGAAGAGAACTCAGTAATTTAATCCATACTTCATGAGTCCTCACTGTGTGCCTAGGGCTGTGTCTTTAGCCTTTTCTCCCCAGGGGATTGGCCTGTAATCCCTCAAATTCTTTTACATTGGAGGAGGAAGACACATTTATTTTTCTGCTCCGTGGGAATTGGGAGGGAGGGCGGTGGCCATGCATCTTCTTCCCTTTGGAAGGAGGAGGGTATAAAATAGAGCATGTGTCACCGCTGTTTATCTGTGGGGAAATTAGTCTTTAAATCCTGCTTGCTGCTGGTTGGAATATGCTGTGTCTAATGGCTGCTGGGAGCCTAGCACAGCAGCAAGTCACGACTTAATTTAGTCAGATGAGATCACTGCCTCAGAGCATCTTCTTAGAAAAAAAGAAAAACAGCTGCCTGAGGTCTAGAAACTAGGGCTCTACCAGTCTCGCAGATGAAGATGCCATGGAAAACAGGGCTTCTTAAAAGTTCTGGCAGAAAACTGCCTTTGGTCAGACAGCTGTTTGTAAGCCCATCACGCAGGAACCCCAGCTCCATGTCAGTTTGCTTCCATTCAGTTTTGAGGCTGTGGGTTTTTCCTCTCCCCTCCTTTTGATTACGTCCTATAAACCTGGTTATGGGCCACCTGTGGTTGTTGCCTGAATCGCTTTGTTGAATTTGGTCTGAAGAATGTATTTTCCAAGAGAAAGAGAAAATGGTCAAAAATGCTGTACTCTGACGCCCTCTCTCTCATTGTTCAAGGCCCAGGTTCAGACCCAGCGTAAACATCAATCAAATTAAATCAGCCAGATCTAAAACGATCTCCCAGGAGGCTTGTCAGCTTCACAGCAGGCTGTTTTATCAATAAAAGGGAATAGTTAAATGGGCTATTATTGCTTATTTCAAAGAGGCCTCCATCTCCTCGCCTGGGAAGGAGTAGTTACCCCATTTGGCCTCCGCTTCTGGACCGAATTAGATGGATCGCCGTTAAATTGAAGGTCGGCATTGAAGGAGCTTGGCAGGGGCCACTGGGAAGCCAGTGTTGGTCTTCTGCTTTCTTTTTCCTCACTCTCACTTTACCCATCCTGTCAATTGCATTTTCATTGAAATTTACTGGTTGAGATTAAATCAAGGTAGAGACTAACAGGAGAGTCAAATTTAAGCAAAAATCCATACTTTCAAGATGCTTCCGTGCTTATTGGTGGGAGAGAGTATTTTTTGCCTGGACTTGAAATTTAAGACTCCATGTCATCCTGTCCTGTAAGGAAGAGAATCAGAGTCTGTACACTTTAGAGCACACAGATGTGTGACACGATGTCGGCGTCACCCTGAATGGTGCCGTGGGGTAGAGGCATGGTGTGAGCCCTACGTACACTTGCAAGGCCCACGAACATGTTTCGCGTCCCTTCCCTCCTGTGCTTTTATGGATTTGGCCAAGAGGCTAAAGCCAGAGACAGTAATGAGAGGAATGCTCCCAGCATTCTGTGATTATGAAATCCCAAAGTGGTCCTGTGATAAGTTAAAATCGTTAGTCAATGCACGCTCTCATTTTTTCTTCCCCACCCCCAATAAATATCAAACCCTGTATTTAATTAGTAAGCCATCAGTGTGATAGCCAAGATGTGAAATTGGGGCATGTGAGGTGACAGTCTTGCTTGGTGCCGGCCTTCACAGAGAAAGGGGTAGATGTGTGGAAGCCTGAGTGTTCTAGAATCCTGACCATGGATCCCAGAAGGTGGTCAGACATCTAAATACTGGTTTCCTTTGCTCAGCTCTGCGGATATTTTCTCTCATCAAGGCTTCGTTATAATTCTCGTTTCTTTCTTCTTCTTGTAACTTTCCTTAAAATTAATGAAGACATAAGTACTCCCCAAAGAGAGTGGCTCTCTGTTCTGCAGGCTGCAGCCTGTCCATTCTACCTTATTGCCACCTAACCCCTAGCTCAGTGGTTTTCAAAGTAGGTCTGTGGATGCCTGATGGTCCCCAAGGTCAGATTATTTTCATAGTAATACTAAGATGTCATTTGACATTTTTTATTGGGTTAACACACAGATGGTACAAAAGCAATGTTATTGTTATTTAAAAAGAAATACAAATATTTGAAAAAGATCTCAGTTTTAATTTCTAACATGATAAATATAGATAGATGTAACCCACATAAACAAAAGCTTTTTGGGGTCCTCAATAATTTTTAAGAATACCTATTCCCTGTAGTACCTAATGTCTAATTAACACTCAGTTACTTTATTGAGAGAATCCAAATACATTTTACCTTGTCTTATGTATTTCACTGTCCTTATATATACTATTATGCACGCTTTTGCTTTTTTGTATAGTTGGTTTATAACTTACTTCAAAAAAACATAAAACATGTTTCTTGACATTTTTTTTTACACAGATCAGCCCAATAATTATTAAATTTCTTATAGTATTTCTAGCAGTCACAACAGGATTGTTTCTACATTTTGGGTTTATAGTTCATAGTCAATAATAAATCAAAAGCCATGGCGATGATAATTCATTACCTTATAACCTCAAAGAGGATTGCCATTTGATGTGTCAAAATGATCCAAAGGCCTCAATGATGGAAAATTTCAAAGAAAATGAAACAGTATTAGTGATTGACATTTCAGACTGCAAGTGGGGGCAGTTAAACAAGTTTTTAATGGTGTGGTATTAGAAATTTTGCTATTAATAAGAAGGTGGAATAGATCGTCTATCCCTAAGTCTAGGCCAGGGATCACTGTTTAGGCTTTGAAGGAATTAACTCTACCCTCAGCTTCTTGTTGCTGTCTTTGAGAGATTTCACACCAAATAGTCATTTAGAGCAGGGTTAGGCAAGCTATAACCAGTGAGTCAAGTTCAGTCTGCCTCCTGTTTCCTGTCAGTAAAGTTTTATTGACACATAGCCATGCCCATTTTTTTATATATTGAGTATGGCTGCTCTTGTGTTATGAGGGCAGAGTTGAGTATTTTTGACAGTGACTGAATGGCCCTTGAAGCCAAAAACATTTACTGTCTGGTCCTTTAAAGAAAAAAATTTGCTCACTTCTGCTCTAGAGTTTATTAATCTACTAGAGGCCCGATGCACGAAGATTCGTGCAAGAATGGGCCTTCCTTCCCCTGGCTGTTGGCACCACCTTCGCTCCGGGCCAGAGCTGCCTTTCTGCTCCAACCCGGAACTGCCTTTCCACCTTCCCACGCTGCCCAGAGGCCCGGAGCGGCTGGGGTGGTGCAGAACGCCTGTGTCGTCACCATGGCGACGATGCAAGCGTCCCACCTGCCCCCGGCTGCTCAGCCCCTGCATATGCAAATTAACCCACCATCTTTGTTGGGTTAATTTGCATACTCCTTATTGGCTGGTGGGCGTCGCGAAGGTACCGTCAATTAGCATGTTGCTCTTTTAAAGATTTTTATTGATTTTTTACAGAGAGGAAGGGAGAGGGATAGAGAGCTAGAAACATCGATGAGAGAGAAACATCGACCAGCTGCCTCCTGCACACCCCCTACCGGGGATGTACCCGCAACCAATGTACATGCCCTTGACCGGAATCGATCCTGGGACCTTTCAGTCCACAGGCCGACGCTCTATCCACTGAGCCAAACTGGTTTCGGCGCCTTACTCTTCTTTTAGGAAGAGTCCTCGGTGATCATGAAATGCACTCAAGGGGGTTGGATGGTCTTTGGGGCCAGACACTCTGCTTGCTCACAGATGAGATTTCAACAGCAGTGTAGATAGCTACATTCCTACTTCGGATAAATAGTGTTCTTACACATCTATTGGTTGCCTCCTGCACCTGCCATGGATCAAACCTGAACCTAGGTACATGCCTTGACTGGGATTTGAACCCACGACCCTCCAGTCCGTGGGCCGATGCTCTAAATACTGAGAAACCGGCCAGCGCTAATTCCTTTCTTTTTTTTCTTTCTTTTTTTAATTTAAGAGGACTACTTTTGCCTTTGGGCTCTCTGAGCAAAGCAGACAATGCCATAATCCATATTAGCTCTCAAATCCAAAGGCTGTAAGGATTTGACTCTTCTTTTCCCTTGGCCCCCATGTTCATCAGCAGGTCTTATTGCATGTGCTTCCAAAAGAGATCGCAGTCCATTCACTTTTCTTTGTCCTTGCCACCATCCTCTCTTCCTTGAATGACAGTGGTTTCCCTGCTTCTTTCTACCTTTGTCCTATTTTGATCTATTCTTCCTGTGGCATCCACACAATGACAATCATATCATGTAAGTCTGCTTCTTAAAACACCATTGGCTTTCAATTAATTGCAATTTGAATGAAATCCAAACACTTTTCTGGGCCTTCAAATTCTTGGTCCCTGCCTGCCTCTCTAGCATCATCTTGAGCCACATTTTCCTTGTCTGTGCTTGAGCCAGGTGGTTTTCAAAAATAATTTGGCGACAACTCACCGAAGAATACATTTTACCTTGTATTGTAGTAGTGTATTTCACTGAATTTAAGGTACTGAAAATCGGGATCCATCTTATAATAATAGCCTATATATAATTATATAGTCATCCTATACAATAAAAGGCTAATATGCAAATCAACTGAACGGTGGAACAAGTGCACTGACTACCAGATGCCAAATGCAGGAGCTTCCCCCTGGTGGTCAGTGCACTCCTACAGGGGGAGCGTCAACTCAGCCAGAGGCCCTGAGCCAGTGCGCTCCCATGGGGAGTGGGCCTAAGCCGTCAGTTGGACATCCCTCGAGGGCTCCCGGACTGCGAGAGGGCGCAGGCCGGGCTGAGGGACTCTCCCCCCCTCCCCCCCTTCCCCAAGTGCACGAATTTTGTGCACTGGGCCTCTAGTTTATACATAAACATGTCATGGTTTAGTTGATAGCACTTTTTCTTTTTTAATATTACATAAAATTGTGATAGTCTTACAACTTGATAGCAACTTAAATTGGATGAATTATGCTATCTCAGACAAATTTTCTACAACAGGACTTACTGTTGTAGAAAAGGTACCATGTGATGTGTTTTATATTCTGTCCTGTTTGTTCCATTTCATTGGATAAAACAAACCAGAAAATCCCACTTATGCTCACCATTGGGGCACAGCTTGAAGTTGAAAAAACACTGCTGTAGCCACTCGGGTCTTTTTTTGTTCATCAATTGCACTAAACCCCTTCCTGCCTCAGGGTTTTGGCACATGCTGTTCCTTTGCCTTTTCCTGTTATTTGCATGGCTGGCTCCTCCTCACCCTGCAGGTTTCGGTTTAAATGTCACCTCTTCAGGGAAGCCTCTGTGACCACCCATCTAAGTGAGTTTCTTCCTAACCCCCTTGTTCCCTTTTTTCTGTTTCCTTTATAGCATTTGCCATGCTTTATAGTCATGCACTTACTTATGTTCTAGCTCCCCTCACCAGAATGAAGTTGTCGGCCCTACATGCTCTCTATTATCACAGTGTCTGGCATGTAGTATGCACTCAAAAAATCCTTGTCAACTGAACGAAGCAGTTCTGCCTCTCTATTTATTTCAAGATCACTGTGGGGTTTCTGAATCTCAGCAGCTTTTGATTAAAAAAAAAAAAAGTTCCTACTTTGTCGTGGCTATTGTCCTGTATGTGTGTCTGTGTTTTTGTCTTTCTTGGGAATAGGCTTGGTTGGGGAGGGTCAAGTAGCGAGAAGAGGGAAAGGTTAAGGTCGGGGAACAAGACAAATGAAGGAGAGTAAAGACTTCATCCTTTATTAGGTTTTTTTGTCCACTCATCCCTAGGCATTAATGTGAATGTTCAAATATATTTGTAAAGGGTAGGCATGTGTGGTCTAAGTAGTTCATTGTTGTATGTCAACTGTAATTGAAAAATAAATTAAAATTTAAAAAACAGTTAATTGTTATTAACGCAGCATCATGTGTTCCTGTAACTTTTGTTTCTGATGTTGGGGGTGACTTAATTAATCCTTTGAAAAACAGATGCCGAGGCTGCTGCATCAGCATTCTTGGCTTTCTAGGCAAATGCTGTTCTCTTTATTTGACCCGTAGTGTGTACAATTGTATTCCTCCCTATGGAAAATTTATAATCAACTTCTTACCTTTTAGGCACATAGAGATGAAATCCAGCGCAAATTTGATGCCCTTCGTAACAGCTGTACTGTGAGTATTAACCAAAGATGATTAAAATAGTGTAACATTAAATCCAAGAAGAAAAAGAGAGCATCTCTTTGTGATACCAGTGACTAATTTTTGATACAAACTCTCAGCTTGACGCAGTTAATGCTGTCAAACCAATTTGGCATTTCTGAGCCCCAGATAATTTCAGTTTCTCGGGTGTCTGCCTGTTTTTAAACATTTAAAACCATTCTTCATGCTGGAGGGAGGATAGCTGGAGTGGTCCAAATGATTCTCACTGCACAACCACTAATAGGTTTCAGTAGCTGCAACAAAAGTCCCAAGCAGCTGCCCCTCCTTCTCCAGTGTGGAAGCTTCCCAGGCTAGCGCAGGCCGGAGATTGTGTAGGGGCAGTTATGTGTGCGAAGTCTTCTGTAACCTGCTGCCTCTGCAGAGGAAACATCTAGAAATTTTAACTTCCTAATAGGTAAAATCTGGCTTCCTTCCATGAAAATTTAAAATCTAGGACTCTTTGGAAGATGTTATTTATATTGAGAAAAATAAATCCTATGCACAGATAAGCATCATTCATAGATTATGTAATAGGGTCGGGTCAATGGAAATGCAAAGTCTATTTTTGCTGAAAAGGAAGGCCTGAAATAGGCCTCTTTTAGAAGAGAGGGATGTTATCTTTACCCTTGGTTGCACTGCCTTTCTTTTTGGTCTTTTCATTGCTTTATTACCTCCTAGTCAGTCCTAGATGAGCTTGTCTCCATTTGCATTATTCGCATCTGTGAATTTCCAGAATGCGCACCCCCTCCTCGCCCTCATATGTGTTTTATTTTCTTGTAATGAACTCTTTCTTTCCTCCTTACCAATAGTGGGGCATTAAACCCTGATTCTTTCCCCCTTAGTTTAGGTATAAAATGCATACAGTAAAGAATATAAAGTGTATAAAAGTTTTACATGTATAGACAATCTACGTAGCCACAACATAGATTAAGATACAGAGCATTTTCAGCCCCCAGAAGGCTCCCTCATATTCTCATCAGCATCCTTTTCCCCAAGAGTAACCGCTATTCTGATCTCTGATACCATAGATCAGTTTTGCCTATTTCTTGAACTCCATTTAAATGAAGGTCTTTTGAGTTTAGCATTTTTTTTTTTTTTACTTAAGTTGTCTCTGTGGTTCATCCATGTTGTATCTGTCAAAAAGCTGTTATTTTTCATTACAGTGTGGTGTTCCCAGTATATGACCAGAGCTGAAGTTAGTTTATCCATTCTCCTGCGGATGGATATTTGTATTGTTTTTGCTATGAGTAAAGCTGTTAGAGAACATTCCTGTACATGTCCTTTGGTGGCTATAAGCACTTATTTCTGATGAGCACATACCCAAGAGCGGAATAGCTAGGTCACACGATGTGCTACTAGTTTGACTCCAGTAGGCACCTGGCAGATAGATTTTGGTTATTTCCTGGTGCTGAAGGCTGGACCAGGGTGGGCCCACCTTAGAAATGTCTGTTGATTTCCTCCATTCTTCCTCCCTTCCTCGAAGAATAGAAGCATTCTGGGCCTGTCCTCTTTTTTAGTTTCTTTTTGTCTTGGTTTCTTATTTACACAAGAGTTATTTGCTTATATTACATACATGCTCATAAATGATCACCGAATAAAATATAGATCTTTTTATGGCTGTGGTATTTTTAGATTACTATATTTTTCTAAAATAAACTTGGATATATTTTCAGTGTATATATCAGAAATCCTTCATCTGCAGGTTTCCTTTCTTCATTTTTAGTCTTTTGGCATAAAAATTAAAATAAAATTTTTAATACTTTTATTGAGGTGTATATAACTGGCACACAATCCCCTGATGAATTTTCAAGTGTGTGTACACCTATGAAACCAGCACAACACTCAAAATCATGAACATATCCATCATCCTCAGACGTTCCCTTGTGCTCCTTTGTCATCCACTCTCCCCCACATTTTTAAAATTGGAAATTTAATAGAATATGGCGATATGTAGAATGAATTTGGTTACTTTCTTAACTTATGTAACTTTCAGACTCTCTTTATTCCTCAGATTTGCTTTTTTTCTGCAACACTGACCTGTAATCCTTCCTTTCCTTACCCCCGGCATTCCGTAGAGAAGCTCTGGGGGCCTCACAGGTGGAAGGAGGGGCCCCGCCCACAGCAGTGGCCGCTGAGGGTCCACACCGGCTCTCCGGTGTTAGGCAGACCAGGCTCCAGTTCTGAATTGGCCTCTTGGGAGCCTATGTGGTGTTATCTCCCAAGTCTCTATTTCTTTACCTATAAAATGGAGCTAACACTCTCCTTGATTCCAATACATCATGGATTGTAAGATATAATTTATTTAATAACTGCTCTTTGGAGCCTGGGCGAGAGAAGAAAGATAGCTGCTTAGTTCCAATATATATCCAAATTACAGAAACCGTAAAACTTAGGGAACACTGAGTCATAGAATCAGGAATTTGGTAACAGTACCTACCCATGAGGTTCCTACAAGAATTAATTAGATGATGCACCCAAGTGTTTACATAGGGCCTGGTCCATAGAAAGTGCTAAATTGTTGGTTACTATCATTATTTTATTACTAGAGGCCCGGTGCATGAATTCATGCACCAGTGGGGTTCCTCGGCCTGGCCTGTGGGATCGGGCCATAAATGGCTCTCCAACATCCCCCGAGAAGTCCCAGATTGTGAGAGGGTGCAGGCCAGGCTGTGGGACCCCACCAGTGCACCATCGGGGCCAGGGAGGGATGCAGGAGGTTGGCCAGCTGGGGAGGGACCATGGGAGGGATCCAGGGTGTGTCCAGCCTGCCTCGCTCAGTCCCGAATGGCCAGATCCCAGCAGCAAGCTAACCTACTGGTCAGAGCCTCGGAGAGCCAGTGCACGTCATAACGATCTTAGCATATCATTGAGCGGCCTTAGCATATCATTAGCATATTACACTTTGATTGGTTGAATGGACGACCAGATGACTGGACACTTAGCATATTAGGCTTTTATTATATAGGATATTGGACTTCTGACATAAAAGTAAACCCTTTGTTTAGAAAAGGGTTCTGCTCCTTAGAAAAGTTTGAAAGCCACTCCTTATGGAACAATATTTGGCAACAATAGTCAATCTCAGTTATTCTTTCGCAAGTTCAAAGGCTGCTTTCAAGGTACCTCAGTAAATGTTCCTTTCTCGTTGGTGCGGTTCGAGATCGTCCACTAGAAGTGTCTTTATTACTGTTGGGAATTCCTAAATCAATTGATAGAAGCTCCCAGTTAGCAGCTTTTAAAAAGCCCATGAACAGTAAGATTTTCAAGCTCTGACCACTTCTATATTTCGAAGAGATTTAAAAAAAGGATTTGATTCAAAATATAGATCTTTGAATCCTACCTAAGTCTGTTTTGTAGGGGAGTTGGTGGGCAAACATACGACACAGTTTTAATTATGAATCAATCTGTCAGCTATAAGATTAAAAATAAATAATATGCAAATAGCTGCCTTCAAGAGAAAAACAGGCATTAAAATAGGACTTCAGGCCTGTATCTTTGTAGCCTGGTGCTCACTACCTTACTGGTGTCTTCACCTCTCACATGCTACGGACATTTACTGGGTAACGTTCCCCTTGGGGCCCCTCGCTAGGTGGGAGATCTCTGTTACCATCTGTTTCTTAGAACCAAGAGTTTTGCATGAAAGCCTTGAAAAGCAACAGATAATCCCAAATAGAGATTTTTTTTTTTTTCCAAACAGCATTTTTTATATCCTGTTTTCTCTTAGAGCTGCACCAAGATATCTTATCTGCAAGAACAGTAGACAAGAAAGCTATGGTAGCCCCTGTCTCCCTCGTCTTTTTTGCCATTAAGATGGAATCAGGCTTTTAGTTTATCTTTTTTATCTTCTGTCTTTGGAGATGAAAGATTAACAGACTCTAATATAGTAAACAGATCATTTGCCTTTGGTGTGGAAAGAATAACCAAAGGCCACAAAGTAGACCCAATAATTCTCCTTGTGTATTACCTGGTTCAAAATCACCTATTATTATAAAAGTCTATTATTATACTTTTTTTTTTAAAACCATGGAGACCATTAATTTACTGCTTTGTCTCAAGTCAGTTCAATATCTGCAAACTCAAGTGTGTGTGTGTGTGTGTGTGTGTGTGTGTGTGTGTGTGTGTAACACTTAATACCACAACTCCAGCAACTGGAAACAGAGTCACAAGCTACACATGTTCTAGCTTGGGTAGAAAGAATATGTAAAAAGTCTGAATGAGTTAAAATGCTTGAATGAGTGCTTGGGTGCTTCACACAAACACAACCTCCACTACTTATCCATTGGCAACATAGAGGCAGTGACAGGATCTAGAACCAGCAATCATAAACTGTGTAAATAGGAATCAAAGACATGACCCCTCCCCCAAAAACAAACAAACAAAACAACAAAGGACAACAGGGAAATAGAAGGACGCTTCCTCCAGTGGCCCGTTTCAGTTGAAGTGAGAGTAACAATCTTGGCACGTCATTGACATTTTTCCAGTTTTTCTTCTTAAGCAACTTGTAATTTAATTTTGGGAGAAAGAGAAGAGGTGGCAGAAATTGATTCATAGCAGATTGCATTTTCTTTTCATAAATTTCAAATGAAGTGGGTATCCAAAGGCTTAAATATGTCTTCAGATGGCAAGGAAACTGTTTTGTGTATATTCTTACATGAACAAATTTTCTGTAGTTCCTGCTCCCCAAGATGCACTATTACAATCTTTACAATGAAGCATCATCTTGGTCGTTAATTTTTATCCCTTGTATTTTTTTTTTTAAGGAAATATTTTTATTGGTTTCAGAGAGGAAAGGAGAGGGAGAGAGAGCTAGAAACATCAATGATGAGAGATAATCATTGATCGGCTGCCTCCTGCATGCCCCCTGCATGTCCCCTACTGGGGACCAAGCCCGCAACCCTGGCATGTGCCCTTGACTGGAATTGAACCTGGACCTTTCAGTCCACAGGCCGACGCTCTATCCACTGAGCCAAACCAGCTAGGGCTATCCCTTGTATTTTTATATGGTACATTAAGGTGGAATAGTAGGCAAGGAAATTCAAAACATTAAAACAATAGAAGCAGAAGGGTAGTGAAGATAGTATTTATCTCCATGTCACAGATGGAGAAACCAGCCCATAAAGTCCAATGTTGCTTATTTCGGGTTCCTGAATTCATTTTAATGCTTAGCTTCTGGGCCAGTTTGCCTCAATTCTGTTTTCCTTTGGGAAAGAGGTGGAAGGAAGCATCATATAGTTAAACTGGCCTAGTGCACAGTGCGCGAAACTCGTGTACGGGTAGGGTCCCTAGGCCTGCCCGGCGATCAGGACTGATCAGGTTCCCTACCTCCCTGCCTCCTCCTTCCCTCGCTTCCTCAATGACCCCACCGCTGCCACTGGTTGCCCCCCACTTTCCGCACCACCCCCTGGTGGTCAGCACAAGTCATAGCGAGCAATCAAACTCCCAGTCTCCTGGTTGAACTCCCAAGGGGACACTTTGAATATTAACCTTTTATATATATAGACTATAGGCCCAATGCACAAAAATTCATGCAAGAGGAGGCCTTCCTTCCCCCAGCTGCCAGCACCGGCTTCCCTCTGGCACCCAGGACCCAGGCTTCCCTCCTCCGGCTACCAGCAGGCACCCGGGACCCAGGATACTTCCCTCTTCCGGCCGCCCGCAGGCACCCGGGACCCAGGCTGGCTTCCCTCTGGCCCTGGCTTAGTCAGGAAGGACGTCCAGAATGACATCTGGTCTAATTAGCATATTACCCTTTTATTATTATAGATGGGGATATTTTCAGTCTGTTATGAAAATGATCTTAAGGAGTGGGGTTTGCTACCTATTGGAAAGAGACCAGTTGAACTATTAAGCATTGTTTATTCATTTATCTACTAGGAGCCCAGTGCACGAAGATTCATGCATGGGGGTGGGGTGGGGAGGGGGAGGGTGTCCCTCAGCCCGATCTGCACCCTCTCCAATCTGGGAGCCCTCAGGGGAGCCCTCTTCAATCCTGGAGTTTCTGTCTGTCTTTGCAATCATATGAGTGAATTGTCTGAGACCCCAACCCAGTTTGGTTTGGTGCTCACAGAATAATAGAGGTCTATTTTTTTTCTTTGCTCCATTGGTGGAGATTTCCTAGAAGTTGCAGGATATCTTCCCTTTAATTTTTCCTCGACACTCTGACTTCACTTATGTCTCTCACCTTTGCTTTCCCTCCATCCCCCACCCGCAACAGTAACTTGCTTCAGGCTCACTTTGCTCTAGTGTCTAGGACATCCCGCAATGCGTCTGCCATCAGAACTATGATTCCCAGCATTCCTGGTGCTCCCCGCGCTCTGGGCTTCTGCTTCCGGTCCAGGGGCTGCCACCAGAACTATGATTCCCAGAATTCCTGGTGCTCCCCGTGTTCTTGGTTTTCGCTTCGGGTCCAGGGGCTGCACAAACCAAAAGGACTGCGAATTCCAGCCACCCGCAGCCCGGGCTGACAGGATCGGACACTCCAGTGGTGTTCCCAGGACCCCGGCCGCTCAGTGCCGGTGTGTGCGCGCGCTGGCCACAGGCTCAAAGCAGGCGGGGTCCCGGGGACGCCTGCCATGTCACCCCGACTATGCGGAGGGCAGGTGGGCGTCCCACGCCGCCCCCGGCCACTCAGCGCCTGCTTGCGTAGACCCTGAGCAGCCGGGGGACATCCCGCCCTCCCCCTGGCCGCTCGGCGCCTGCACACGTGCACGCTGCCCACAGGCCCGCCATCTTTGTTGGGTTAATTTGCATACTCACTCTTGATTGGCTGTGGGCATCACGGAGGTATGGTCAGTTTACATATTTGTCTATTTGTATAGATGGTTTGAGGAGCTTTAACCATGTCACAGAGAGGGTGATACAGGGATCCCTATGAGGCATAGCTGCCTGCTAGGAATGGCAAGCATGCAGTGTTTTCCTATCCCCACCCTCCCATGAAGAAGGAGTCTCAGCTAAGAACCCGACCAGATAACCTTTATTCCCCCTTTTGTAGCTGACAGTGTACTTCAAACCAGTACGTTAGGAATTAATGTGGCTTCTGATATTAAAATTAAAATTTCTAGACCACTTACTACATTAAAAATCCATCAGCTCGGTTAACAAAATGAAAAGCTGTGCTTTCTGAGCCGCATTGAACAAATGTACTTATTGATGCTCTTTATTTCCATGTGCCCGGGAAGATATTTTTTAAACGCTAATCAGAGGTGGTTAAAATAGGGAATTAGTCATGGAAACAGTGTTAACATTTCATAAAGTAACTCTACTCTTGGTTTGAAAATTGGAAACAATTAATAAGCATAGGCTTAAAGGCATTTCCTTTTAATTTACATCTTTTTGTTACATAAAATTTAATTTGCTGCCTGTGCACCTCATTCCAACTATTATAAGAAAATTGGCCTTAAAGTTCTCAAGTATTGTGTGTTAAAGCGGTCTGCAAGTGCCGATACTGAGCCTCAGCAAAGAATAGGAAAGCTAAAAGCAGTGAAGTTGAAGTCATTCTGCCATTGAGCGGGGAAATAATTTAGCCAAACCCGATTAAATCTCTTTTCATAAAATGACAATTTCATATACACGCCATCCCATTTTTCCGATAGTGAACTGTATAATAAAAACCATTAAAGTGATGCCATACATAGTACAATACTGTATTTTTAGGATTACTCAGAGCTTCCCTGAAGATATTTTTTTCCTTTGTTGCATGTAATTAAATATGTTGCCTGAGATATTATTAAAATAACTCTAGTGTCCTTCACTCAGTCTTCCTCGATAAGAACTTTATTTTGCTTTCTAAGACTATCTCCAGGTATAACTATAGTTTCTATAGAAGGTGTTGTGGGCATTTTAGCTTAATTTGCTGGTTGTGAGACCAGTCTTCATGCCTCTTTCCTCAATTTGCATTTTCCACATTATATTTTTGTCCATGAACTTTATCTCATTTAAAGGGGCCCCTTCTGAATGGCCTTCACTTTTGGTGGATTTGCTTTTGCCACGTTTTCCAGATGAACCCCGAGATGGACTTTCTTCTTTCTAGCACAGCGAGTGCCTTAGTGCCCAGTAGGCGGGCGCAGGAGCTTGGGGCCCACTCTGGGAGTTGGAGAGACAAACTCAGGAGCTGTTCATTGATCGCTAGTGTCCCCACTTCAGAAACCCACGGCTCTAGAAGCAGTTTCTCATTTAAAATCTACTTGTGTGGTGTGTAACCGATTGCTTTTATCTTTTAGGTAATCACAGACCTGGAGGAGCAGCTAAACCAGTTGACAGAGGACAACGCTGAGCTCAACAACCAAAACTTCTACTTGTCCAAACAACTCGATGAGGCTTCCGGCGCCAATGATGAGATAGTTCAGCTGCGTAGTGAGGTGGATCATCTCCGCCGCGAGATCTCGGAGAGAGAGATGCAACTCACCAGCCAGAAGCAAGTAAGGACAATAACAGTGTCAGCAATCCCTGGTCCCCTTCAGGTCAGCGTGATGCCTGGTGCATCTCCCCCCGCTTCCAGGGCTGAGCCGGGCCACGGAATGGGTTCTTATTATAACCATGTCTGTGTTTTGAAGGCTTGAGGGTTTTAAAAATGGCTTCTAAAAGTGTGTAGTTCTTCTTCGGTTTGATTTTTTAAAATTAAAACAAGCCCTGGCCAGGTAGTTCAATTGGTTAGAGCATCGTCCTGAGGTTACGGGTTCGATCCTTGGTCAGGGCACATACAAGAATCAACCAATGAATGCATATATAAGTGGAACAACAAATTGATGCCTCTCTCTCTCTCTCTCTCTCTCTCTCTCTCTCTCTCTCTCTCTTTTCCCTTTCTCTCACTCTAAAATCAATCAATAGGAAAAAAAGATAAAAATTAAAAAAAACAAAAACACTTCTCGGGGAGGCTAATGTGAGCCCTTTGCAGTCTCTTCCCCGGCCTTGCTTTGGTTTCTGCCGAGAAGGTGGTGGCAGAAATGGCCCTTCGTCGATTCTCGTCCAGTCCCCTCGATCGGTAGATGAAACAGATAGACTGGGTTTCAGGCTGTAGTGAGAAATGTGTGCTTTTCTGAAACTGATCCAACAAAAGTAACATCCAGGAAACTCTCCCTTGGTACTGATTTGCAGACGATGGAGGCTCTGAAGACCACCTGCACGATGCTGGAAGAGCAGGTCATGGACCTGGAGGCCCTGAACGACGAGCTGCTGGAAAAGGAGCGGCAGTGGGAGGCGTGGAGGAGCGTCCTCGGTGACGAGAAGTCCCAGTTTGAGTGTCGGGTCCGAGAGTTGCAGAGGATGCTGGACACTGAGAAACAGAGCAGGTGAGAGTTTCTGTTTGTAGAGAGCCGATGACAGGTGACCACAGCAGGACCGCCTGAGAGTGGTGAACAGGGTGACCAGTTGTCCCAGCTTTCCCAGGACTGAGGAGTTTCTGGGACAAAGACTTTCAGCGCTGAAACTGTGAGATGCTTGGGCAGACCAGGATGGCTGGTCACCCTAGTTGTGACTATGGTCAGTGTCACCTGGATTCTTGGCATTAGTTGGTGTCCGTATACCCCGTGGAGGACGCGGGAGTCAGAGCAGGACAAATGTCTCAGTGCTTTCTTTGCAAAAACTCTTTCCTCAGGTTTCCTACCATGGTGGCCTTGTAGCAAGACCATCACCATTTAAAAAATATATATATTTTTATTGATTTGAGAGAGAGAGAGAGAGAAACAGAGAAACATCAATTGATGATAAGGTGCCCGCAACCTAGGCATGTGCCCTGGACCTCCTGGTTCATAGGTCGATGCTCAACCACTGAGCCATGCCAGCCATCACCATTTTAATCCTGGTTGTGAGTAATGCTAGTCTCCCTCTACCTACCCGGGGGTTTCTCAGCCTTGGCCCTATTCTCAATGTGGGCTGGATAACCCTTTGTCATGGAAGCTGCTGTGTGCAGTCTGATGTTGAGCATCCTCTCTTGTCTGTGCCCACTTGATGTCCCTCCTCAAGTTGTGACAACCAAACATGTCTCCAGACATTGTCCAGTGACCCCTGAGGGTGCAAAAATCACCCCCAGTTGAGAACAACTGCTTTACAAGGATAATTTAATTTTCTTTTTCTTTCTTCAGAGGAAAAAAGTAGTAAGTCCAGGCAGTCTTCTTCCTCTGCTTTCTCACCTTTGTCCCCCCGGCACAGAATCCCCTGCCAGGCCACGCATGCAGGCTGTGAACTGCATAGCTCGAGGCGTGCCGTTCACATCGAAGACATCACCGATTGGCAGATTTATTAGGACAGTCTCACCACTCACGGCAGGAAAGTTTTGCTCTAACCAAATTGCTATATTACAGCAGTTTGCCCACAGATGGAAATAGGTGTCTTTTTCCAGTTTGCACCAGGGTACCGTATGGGCTAGAGCTAGCCCCATGACTTCCTGTCTGCACAGCTAAATCGTATTTATCCTTCATAACCTCCCTAACATCACCTTCCTCCAACACTTGCCTTCCTGTGATGCTCCTTAAGCAAGACAGCTGTACATAGAAACATCTGTCATTTTGTTGGACTCATTTTGGTATTTTTTATGTTTACTTGACCATAAGAGACTCAACTAAATGTGTTGATGTTACATATAGTCTATGCTAAGTTAAACTAGAAAAGGTTAGAGGCTAAAGATTAAATTTCAAGAGAAATATTCCCTTTTTTGCACATCTTCCCACTCAGGGTATTTGCTGATTGTGAAGGGCTGCTGGTTTGCTTCCCTCCAAACTCTTTGGCCCCCAACTCCTCAGGGTATATTCTGGTTGCATTCACACAGACATCTCCCCCTGCCCTCAAGTCCAGCTCCCACCCTAGCTGTTTCTAGAGTTCTTCAGAAACAATTTTGGAGGTTGGAGGCTGGCTTCAGCATTAGGAAACACACAGCCACACATGGGAGGTGTAATTATGGAATGTGCTTAGGTAGATATTTCACCTATATTTTCAGGGGGCAAGTATAACCCTCCCCCCAATTTGGTGTTATGTGGGATACTGAGATGAGCAAAGTCTAATTCTTAATTTTTGTCTTCAAGAGGCTAAGAGTCTAATGGAGGAGATAACCTATGCATTCAAATGTTTATCACCAAAAATAGAGAGTGGGGTATGTCAGGAAAAATACATTTGTGCTTTGGATACAGAGCAAGGAGAGGTTACTTCTGAGAGCAGAAGTTGGGAGAGATTTTCTGGAGGACACGGCCGTGAGTTTATCCTTGAAGGTTGAGGCAGGTTTGGGTTCGTGGAGCAGGGAAGGGGAGCATTCCCGTGGAGGAGCTTGCTATACGCCCAGATGTGGAAGAGGCAAAACCTAAGACCTCCATGGGAAGGGAAGTGACTTTTCCAGTTTGTTTCTAGTTTTTCTTTTCTCTAACCTTATTTACAGACACATTCACCAGATTCAAGTTTCAGTTTTCGATGAGCACACAGAACACTCAGCATCTTGCATATACATCAAGGAGAGGAAATGTTTGCTTACATGAGGTCTCCCATGATCCTCTGCACCCGGTGGTCCTTCAGCGGGACCTCATTCCATTTCTTCTCCCACTGGAGGGTGTGGCAGTGTTGACGCTCCCATCAGCCCAGTTGCATTGGGAAGCATGCCCTTTCCGTTCAGCCTTTCCAGGCGACTCCTAACAGGAACTCTACTCTTTGAGAGTATTTTTACCCAAGGCCTAAAGTGGGTCAAACCTCCACTCTGTAATAAGTCAGGAAGCAAGGCATAGTTTGGATCAGGGTAGGGCATCTGTCCAGCCTGCAGCCTGTTGGGTTGCTTATCAGGACGAAAGATGGGCCAGCCTCCTTTCTCCAGACTGATGACGACAGCGCTTCTGAGAGTGGGCCTGTGTTTCTCCGGCAGGGCGAGAGCTGATCAGCGGATCACTGAGTCGCGCCAAGTGGTCGAGCTGGCCGTGAAGGAGCACAAGGCCGAGATTCTCGCTCTACAGCAGGCTCTCAAAGAGCAGAAGCTGAAAGCTGAGAGCCTCTCCGACAAGGTCAGTGTCCATCCCTTCTGCCCTTTAGGAAAACATCCTCATTTCCTTCTTTTAGATGGCATGGTTAACAAAAATTCAAATGCAACCTATGGTCAGCATATTACATAAACAGGTATTTACTCATTCCAGTGAAGCCCCACAGGTATGTGTCACCATGGGACATCCTTGGTTGGCAGTCGTGTGGATGGGTGTCGTAGGTACTGGGGCATCACAGCCGTCAGTGATTTCTTAGCATCTCCCTGTCTGGGCCCCTGAGGTCCAACTTTTGGTTTGGACGTACAACTGTCGTTTTCTGGCACTTGATTTCTAGAAGGCTTTATGGACTTAATGTTATATTTACAAAGTGGTATACCAGTGTTTTAGAGACTTTTATCTAAGATCCTTGAAAGAGATTTAGAATAGATACTTCAGTGTTATAGATAACAAAAGTGAAGATCAGAGAAATTTCATATATACCTCATAGACACGCTTTCATACCCACGTACAGTCATCTGAATTTTGTATTTTGTATAACTCTTTGTTATTTCATGACTAGAGGCCCAGTGCACAAAATTCGTGCACGGAGGGGGGGGTGTCCCTCAGCCCAACCTGCACCCTCTCCAATCTGGGACACCGATGGGATGTCCGACTGCCCGTTTAAGCGGGCAGTCGGACATCCTTCTCACAATCCAGAACTGCTGGCTCCCAACCACTTGCCTACCTGCCTGCCTGATTGCCCCTAACCACTTCTGCCTTCCAGCCTGATCACCCCCAAACCACTCCCCTGCCAGCCTGATCGACACCTAACTGCTCCCCTGCCGGCCTGATTGCCCCCAACTGCCCTCCCTTGCCAGCCTGGTCACCCCTAACTGTCCTCCCCTGCCAGCCTGGTCTCCCCTAACTGTCCTCCCCTGCAGGCCTGGTTGCCCCCAACTGCCCTCCCCTGCAGGCCTGGTCACCCCCAACTTTTCTCCCCTGCAGGCCTTGTCCCCCCCAACTGTCCTCTCCTGCAGGCTTGGTCCCCCCACAAGTTCCCTCCCCTGCAGGCCTGCTTGCCCCCAACTGCCCTCCCCTGCAGGCCTGGTTCCTCCCAACTGCCCTCCCCTGCAGGCCTGGTCGCTCCCAACTGCCCTCCCTTTCAAGCCTGGTCCCTCCCAACTGCTCTCCCCTGCTGGCCTGATCGCCCACAACTGCCCTCCCCTGCCGGCCATCTTGTGGCCACATGGGGGCAGTCATCTTTGACCACATGGGGGCGGCCATCTTGTGTGTTGGGAGTGACAGTCAATTTGCATGTTACTCTTTTATTAGATAGGATTACAAAAGGAATTATTTG
Organism: Cnephaeus nilssonii; assembly: GCF_951640355.1. Lineage (NCBI taxonomy): Eukaryota > Metazoa > Chordata > Mammalia > Chiroptera > Vespertilionidae > Cnephaeus > Cnephaeus nilssonii. Next base: position 5,217,778 of record NC_137093.1, read on the forward strand.
GGGTCATTATGGAAGATATAAAAACCACAGAAAATAAAGGAAAAAGTGACTGATCATCTGTCACCACTATTGTATTGATAAAGCTATTTGTAGTCTTTTCTTTGCATGACATGTTGATGTGTGCACACAAACATTTACAAATTTAGGTTCTTACTATAGAAATAGTTTGCAGCTTTTTTAAAACATCGTATACTAGGGACTTCCCTTGAGTTATTGAATATTTTTTGAACATGTAGATCTAAAAAACAAATTACATCATTCCACTCGTGTTGGAAATTTGAGCTTCTTCCAATTTTTTTGTTATTTTAAATAACAGTGATGAACATAGATCTTTATGGACATCATGATTATTTTCTTAACAGAATTTTATAGAAATACAATGATTAGATTCAAGGCTAGAGCTTGCCTCTCAGGAATGTTCCCGAGTTCCTTGATACTGGCTTTACTATTTTTTTTTTAACTATGATGAAAATAAATACATTATTTAAAGATAAGTGAACCCTTTTGTGTTTAATTTGAAGAAAAAAAAATTTTTTTTTAATTTGACTGTTCTTAAAATATTCTAGAGCAAAGTCCTACCCAGCCTTTAAGACATCAGGCATCCTGAGACCATCTTTTCTCGATGAACAGGGATTCAGTATGAATTTCTCTTCTCTGTACCTCTTATCAAAATTAACATCTAACCAAGCAGCCTCATTCTTTGTGTGTGTGTCAAGCTACGGCCACTCCCTGCCTTTGTGATTTGATGTGATGTCCTTGAGAGAGCGTGTCTGTCCTTTTACCCCCAAAGCCTCTGATATTATCTTGGGCTAGAAGTAGGTGTTCAGCATATGACTATTGTTTCGTTCAGCCACAGCATGTCAGATAAATAAATTCTTCAGTGGCCGTTCTCTTAGAACTTGTCATAGCTGTATATATGACCCATCCCTTACAAATCACTCCTGTGCTCACACAAAGGACCTCCATAAGGCTTATCTCCACCATGGACTTTTGTGGTAAACTTCTAAAACATAGTGTTTATGTTCTGACCTTCAGAACTTGGTTATTCTTTACATGTGAAGGTTTGTGGATATTTGCAAAAGTCATTAGCATCCAACATTCCTAAATGTGGTATCATGGCCACTTCCCCAATGTCCAGCTCAGTGACCTGGAGAAGAAACACGCCATGCTTGAAATGAACGCCCGGAGTTTGCAGCAGAAACTGGAGACCGAGCGTGAGCTCAAGCAGAGGCTCCTGGAGGAGGTGAGTGGGAACTCCTGGCACATGGGGCCAGGCGGGGTTTCCAAAGTGAATAGTTGTTGTGTTCCGGTGGTCGGGTCCAAATTAGACGTTCAGATTTTGCAATTGGCATTTCGAGGAAGAGTGAAGTGGTCATGTAATACTTTCTTGAAGGTGTTGAACACATTAAAAGAAGTGTCATGAAGGCCAGAGGGCCTCTGACATTTGCACCCTCCCACACGGTGCTTACTAGAGTGGGGAGCCCATGGTGGGTATGTGCCCAGGGGCAGTTTATTAAGTATGTGAGTGAACGAAAATTGCATTAAATTGTTCTTAATATCCAAAGTCTGTTAAGTTTTCAGGTTGGTAGAACATCCTTGCAAATCCATGGTGTACACGGGCAGAGACTTGATTATGTTGAGTACCAAGTTTCATGAGACTTGAATATTCAGTTAATTCAATTAAAAAAAATTATGCCCTGCTTTTGAGACACAAAATGAAAAGCTCCAGTGATCTCTTAAACCCGTCCCTTCTGCTATTTCCTGAACTTTGTAGCAGAAATCTGAACATCGCTTATTAAAATGGTAACTACTTCCCACTCCCAGGCAAAGCCCTCTGTGTTGAATCACTAATGATTTCGCTTTGTTCATTAGAATGGACCAACCAAGACAAATGCACTGTATAAAGATATTTAACAAGAAGCTGGACTTCCGGAGTGTTCTCTTTAACTCATAGTGAGCCTGGCACTTCGATTAACCAGAGTTGCCTGTCTGCTTAATTGAGGGTTTTCTTTTTTAAAATATATTTTATTGATTTTTTTACAGAGAGGAAGGGAGAGGGATAGAGAGTTAGAAACATCGATGAGAGAGAAACATCCATCAGCTGCCTCCTGCACACCCCCTACTGGGGATGTGCCCACAACCAAGGTACATGCCCTTGACCAGAATCGAACCTTGGACCCTTCAGTCCGCAGGCTGATGCTCTATCCACTGAACCAAGCCGGTTAGGGCATTAATAGAGGTTTTATTGTATGGTACCCATAGTTGCCAAAGGGCTCTGCTGGTAGAAATAATATTGCTGTGCTATTAAGTTTGAAAAAATGTGGTGAAAATTGTGCAGGTAAGTATGGAATGTATGATAGAATAATGCTTTAAAAAACATGGGTGGGAGGTTGGGGAAGATCAGGAGACAGAGGTGGTGACGGTTGCACAACAATGTGAATGTATTTAGTGCCATTGACCGGCACACTTAAAAATGGTTAAAACGTTAAATTTTATGTGCTATATATTTTGCCACATGAAATATTTAAATAAACTTAATTATATAGATGAGTGAGAAGTTTACTAAAGGCAGCACTAAAAACACTCTAATAGAAATTTAAAAGTGTACTTGTGCCCAGCCTGGGTGGCTCAGTGGTTGAGCGTCGACCTATGAACCAGGAAGTCATGGTTCAATTCTTGGTCAGGGCATGTGCCTGGGTTGCAGGCTCCATCCCTAGTGTGGGGCATGCAGGAGGCAGCCAATCAATGATTCTCTCTCATCATTGATGTTTCTATCTCTCTATCCCTCTCCTTCCTCCCCGAAATCAATAAAAATATATTTTAAAAACATATTTAAAATATTAAAAAAATAGAAGCCTACTTGGTGGCCAAATAGAGAGTTCTGGTCTTTTATCAGGAATGAATAGGCAGTGTCCCCACTTTAGTACATGTTGGAAACGGAAAGAACAGAGATAATCAATGATGTCGTCTGTCCTATTTTCCTTCCAAAGGAGAGTTGGCCCTGACAGCTCAGTGCTTTGGTCCAAGGTTACATGGTGAGTCAGTGACAATGCTCGGAATAGAATGCTGGAATCCGGATTCAGTCCCCTCACTCTCACTTCTAAAGCACATGAGAACATTTCCAGTTTCCCAGTCTGTACCCACAGACATCTGGCTGACATTGAGTTTGAGGCAAATTTCACTGACAGTTGAAACCATTATGAAACATAGAATGATCTTTATTGTCCAAAATGGGGCTCAGCTCTTTGGCTGTGGTATGCACCCTGCAAGCATGTGACCGAGGGCTTAACCCAGCTATCCTCACCTTAGGCACAGAGACTTGTCAATGCGGCCAGCATCAGAGTCTCAGAGCTGGACGGAATTTTTATGTGTCATCTAGCCCAAGTTCTCAGCACTTGCACCACTGTTCCCAGACTTTACTGGTGGCTCTTTCTCCCAAATCTTTCCTCTTGGGCCCTAAATGGCCTCAGAAGCTTTTCAACATGACACTTTACAGCCACTGTTAGTCCATTAGAAGGAATGCCAGAGATGAAAGTCCGTTTGCTAATCCTGGTGAAATTAATTTCCCATCCAAGCTAGAGAATCCCTCCCCAACATTCCTCACACGTGGGTCTCATTGAATCACGGCCTAAATACAGTGACTTTGGACATCCCAACCCTTTTCTCAGCAACTCGGATTCTCACAGAGTCTTTCTTATTTTGAGCTAGCACTTATAACTTCCACCCACTGGTTCTATTTGGTTGAAACATTTCCAAATAGAATGTAGTCTGATATTCCCAACTGAAATAGCAGATTGATATTGATTACTTGGTTATTAAGCAGAATAGCTGATGTTTAATTAGCACTTACTATGTGCCAGGTGCCTTTCTGAGGCCTTTATATGAATTAACTCCCACAGTCTTGTGACAGTTCTGTAAGGTAACCACTGATGCCATCTACATGGTCTAAGTTGCTCCCACTCCAGATTCACCTTTTCTAAATGGCACATTTCAAGTTTGCAGTGTTCTTTTCTGGTGGATTGATCTTTCCAGAGAGTTCCTAGGAGTCCCGTGGTCTGGAAGCACGGATACGGTGGGGCACCTCCACCTCCCTTCGGACTCTGTAACCTCTGCCCGCGCCCTGGGCTCCTCGGGGGCTTTATCGTGCCACGGACCATTGACCTGTGAGGTCACCGTCTGCCCTTCCACAGTGGGTTTTTTTTGACATCTTTGTGTTGGTATTTATTCAGTGTTAGTTTTTAAAAATACCACCTATTGAACTTCCTCTAGCTAGTTTTCTTCCATCCTGCCAGCCCCCAGGGTTGTTCAGGCTCTGGTTTCTGTCATCTTCCCAGTCTCATGCCACCTCATAAGTTGTGGGACAGAGCTAAGCACATAACTAAAGCCTTCCTTTCAGTCTAACTCTGGCCAGGAATAGCCTCCACTCGCCTCTCTCTGGGAAGCAGGTAAATGGTTTTGGAAAACATTTTATTGATTACATATGTCATTCTTACTTGTTTTTTATTATGGTGACTAAGCAGCCTATTTCTTGGAAAGCTAAGCAACGGTTGTTGTGTTTATTCTAGAAAAAAATCTTGGGCCTGGCTGTCACCAAACATACTCTTGTCCCCAGCATTGCTTCTCTGCTTCCTGTCTCGTAATTAATGTTGTCCTAAGATAATGGGAAGAAACTTAAGAGGGTAATTTACAGAAGAAATCACTCCTGCTGCGAGGGATGGATAGCTCCCTTGAATAGGTTATCTTAGCTGTTCTTCTTTTTCTTTTTTTTAAAAAGTATTTTAGGGGTTTCTGTGGTCGATTCAGAAATTCCAGGTTGGCTCACAGACCAGGTGATTGTATCTCTTGCCTCGTGGGGGACTGATAGGGGAGAGGCTGGCAGAGTAGGTGGGGCAAGAAAGAGCTCCGAGCTGGATGGAGGGAAGAAAGGACAGAGGAGGTAGAGAGCATTGACCTCATTAAGCACCTGCTGTGTGCTCAGTACTGCACTCGGTATGTCCTCCAGTGAGGGCAGGTGTTATACCCACTTTCAGATGAAGAAACTGAGGCTCCGAGAGGCAATATGAGCTACCCTATGTCATATGACTCATCAATGTTAGTATCAGTATTTAAACCAGGGTCTCTCACATTCCACAACCCACTTCCTTTCCTTTGCTGTGATGCCTCAAGGAATCAGGTACAGGTGGAGGGAAGTGAAGTAAGACAGAGATGGTCAGCAAACGGAGGTCAGCGGTAGCTCTCGGCCTGCTGGGTCCGAGAGCATGGACATTGGCCGGTGTCTGCGGGAAAGCCCCGTGGTGATGTGTATTGCTCTTCATTAGCTCTCTGTCCTCAAGTCTGCAGAGGGTGTAGGCCGCTGGGAAGGGCTTTTTTGGGTCACAGCAAGTGTGGTTAGCCTGTAACCCAAGGGTTGGAGGAAATCAAGCAGTGTCTTGTCAGGATAGCTGTTCTTTCCTGCTTTTTACAAACAGGCGTTTTAGGAAAGAGAGCCATCAAACCAGGACCTTTATAGCCTGCCCTATTTTTTGGTTGACTTTCCATTATAAAATTTGGAGAGGTTTCAAGCACAGAACTACATTTCCAATAAACTAAAAACTTTCTCTGGGTTTTACCAACACTTGCACTGAAGCTGGGATCTTCCTCTTTCCACACGTAGAAATATTTCCTACAGTTGTGGCGACTCCGTGCTCATTGGGCCTCAGCCTGAGGAGGACTCTCTCAGTTAGAAGTGATGTGATTCCCCTTGTATGGCCCCATGGCCTGGACAAAGTGATTTCTCCTAACAGCAACTGAGGCTTTAAAACCTAACAATAAGGACATATTGGAACTGGTTGTCAAGGCACAAAGTCACACAGCCTTAGATGTCAACTCAGGTGGCTCACACTCTTAAATGCTGAGTAGCCTTCATTGCAGCTCTGACTGGGGAGCCAGACCCACCCGCCTGGACCTCCCATTACAGTGGGCACCCGGCGACCTGCTGGCCATCAGAGGTTTCTGTGCAGATCCTTTTTAACTGGGCAGGCGTCGTTTTGGGATAGGAGACGGTTGTTAATGCTGGAGTGAGATGATTTCAGAAGCTGCACTCTTGGTGGCAGGCCTGAAATGAGTGGTAATAGGGACAGTGTGGGAACACATGTTGTGAGTGTAGTGAGCCCTTCTCTGGCCTTTCTTCCCACTAGCAAGCCAAATTACAGCAGCAGATGGACCTGCAGAAGAATCACATTTTCCGTCTGACTCAAGGGTTGCAAGAAGCTCTAGATCGAGCTGATCTGCTGAAGACAGAAAGGAGTGATCTGGAATATCAGCTGGAAAACATTCAGGTGAGACCTGGCAAAGGGAATTTACTTAAAAGTTGTCTGCGGAGCCAAAGCCTGGTGGCTGAGAGCCAGCTGGTGAAATGGTCAGTATCTTTATGTTGTGCACTATTGTGTATTTCCCCCCAGTATTTCATTACGAACATTTCCAAATATTCAGAGAAGTTGGAAAACTTCTATAATGATTACCTCTGAGATTCTCGTATTAACCACTTGCTATTTTTACTTTTTCACATGTTTATCCATCCATCAGTCTACCTCTCCCCCCCACCGCCCCCCCCCTACACACCTTTTTGGCTATAAGAATAAGACTAATCAATATTGACTGAGTGTGTTTGTGTTGAATTTTCATATGCTAGTATCCCACTGACTGTATTTTTTATTTTCTTAAAGTATCAAATTTAAAAGTATACAGACAGTCCTCGGGCTACGTCGGACTCGACATATGTCGTTTCGTGGTTACATCGCCATCTCCCATTAATTTATTAAAAAAACAAAGTTCCATCATTTCGACGTATGTACATCTGTACTTTATCTCTGACGTAACCCGAGGACCTACTCTACTTCTTTCTGGGTCTGAGGTTGTTTTTGTTTTGATGAATTTCAGGTTCTCTATTCTCATGAAAAGGTGAAAATGGAGGGCACTATTTCTCAACAAACCAAACTTATTGATTTTCTGCAAGCCAAAATGGACCAACCTGCTAAAAAGAAAAAGGTGGGTCATCGTTGTTTGAAAGGGGGGACTTGACATTTTGCTTGACCATAATGATGATTCAGTGAAAACTATGGTGATAGAGAATCCAGGGAACATTGAAGAAAACAAAATGTACATTTTCTTATTTTATTTTGGGTTGAAATGTAGGTTTTGAGATAATCAGAATAGCCCTCAAAGAGAGGATATCATTATCAACTCTGTACTTTATGTTCATGGCCTTTAAAATTGTATGCCTGTCTCTGTTAAGGGAGTGATTTTTTTTTTTTTTTTTAACCTAAGAGACTGGGAAGATAGCAGAGAAAGGTTTATACATGGGTCTCTGTACAGGTCTCCAAAGGGGGTCTTGCTCATGTGTACGGGACTCCAGAGGGGTTAGCAGGTCACAGGTGTGGGAATTTAGAGAGATTACAGGCCACGTGTATGGGACTCCAGAAAAGACTAGAAAGCACCTGGCCCAGTCGTTTTGATTGGCTCATGAAGAGACTGGGACCCAGAGAGCTGAAGTAACCAGTTCAAAGTGCCTGACCGGACGGTTGCACCCTCCACCAAGGACTGCTCCATCCTTTTGAAGTTGTAGCAGACAAGTTAAAAATTAGCCAAAAAATCTTCCCAAATAAGCAACTATGGGCAGGGTTTCATATAATAGAGATGAACACTGGAAGATTTTTTTCTAGTTGGTTTCAGACAAGGAAGAAAGGACAGAGAGAGAAAGAAACATCGATGTGAGAGAGATACATCAATTGGTCACTCCTGCATGCATCCCAACAGGGATGAACCTGCAACCTAGCTATGTGCCTTGACCGGGAATTGAACCTGTGACCTTCTGATGCATGAGAGATGCTCCAACCAACTGATCTCTACCGGTTAGGGTGGAATTTTTTTTTATTTTTATTTTTTAATAAGCCCAGCACATGCTTCTCTGAACCACTGAAGGCCTCCTTCGAGGTTTGGCCAAGTGTTCTCAGTTCGCAAAGGTCTCTGAGGAGTTCCATTTCCTTCCAAAGGCAGTCCTCCCCCAGAGTAGCAGTGGCAGGGCTTTCACAGAAAAGGCCTCTGGTGACTGGGAATACTGAGGCTTGAAGGGGCACGCGGTCCCGTGAGCCCCATGCTGCAGTTACAGCAAGGATGAGAGCAGCATTCACAAGCACCTCCTACTGAGGGGTGGCTGCAGGGGAAGGAGTTGCTTGCACACTGTGTGACTGTGTTTGTTATGCTTATGATATCTAATCTTTTTTATTTTAGCCGTGGACTGTTATCTGATTATGTCACTTGATGTAGTTAGGGTGTTTCCATTTTTTTGTTTTTATTTTGTCTCATTATTACATGGTTTCCTTTTTTTTCTTCTACGTACAACACATGTCTCCACTTGCATTTTTTTTTTTTGAGTAAGCCCCTAATTCTGACATAATTTTAGCATTCCATTTTTTGTTGCTTCTGTTTTTATAACACTCTTCTCTGTGTCTTGTAACTAAGCATCATGAGACAAATTCAAGGCAAGAGTGATTTCTGAACCATCTCTCCTGACTCCATCCTCCACTTCCATTTTTTGAGGGTAAAGAATCAGGAAATGGCTCTCCTGGGGAATGCTTAAGGAAGAGGTGGTGGCAATCCAAGCATCTTTAAACCCTCTCGGTGAAAGTTTGCGCATCCCTATTTTTTCCAGCCGCTGGAATGGGCTGTGGCCCCCTCCCCTCCCCCTTCACATGCCATTTTTACTAAATCCACTTACAGTGAGTATGCTCCTGGCTTTCGTGGTGTGCTCCTCCCAAGTCAGCGTCCTTTAGCTAGAGTAAAGTGCCAGTTTCCAGGAGTTAGGAGATATCTCTGTTTCCATTGCTAGGGTTTATTTAGTCGACGGAAAGAGGACCCTGCTTTGCCCACACAGGTTCCTCTGCAGTACAATGAGCTGAAGGTGGCTCTGGAGAAGGAGAAAGCTCGCTGTGCCGAGCTAGAGGAAGCCCTTCAGAAGACCCGCATCGAGCTCCGCTCCGCCCGCGAGGAAGGTAGGGCTCCCAACTCTCTATGCAGTGTTAGGACCCATCCCAAGACCAGCTCAGCATCTGTATTTATGGCCTATGAGCTTTCAGTCCAGACACCCAAAATCTGAAAAATTCATGGCATCCTTGGCGTTGCCGATTTGGTACAATGCGTGTCCTTTTAGTTTGGGGGTCCTTGAAAGACAGCCTGGGGCAGTCCATTGGCTCGGCCTCTTGGTGACTCGCTGACCAAAAGGCGTTGGACTGCTCTCTCCCCAGCTGCTCACCGGAAAGCCACCGACCATCCGCACCCATCTACACCAGCCACTGCGAGGCAGCAGATCGCCATGTCTGCCATCGTGCGGTCGCCCGAGCACCAGCCCAGTGCCATGAGCCTGCTCGCCCCGCCGTCCAGCCGCAGAAAGGAGTCTTCAACTCCAGAGGGTACGTTCTCAAGCCATTGGAGTTTGGTTGACATTATTTTTTTCCATTAAGAAATATGGTAAAAATGACAAGTAATAACATTAAGGGATAAAGAGTAAGAATCCAATCTCTCCATCCTCCCAATCCTAGTTCCCTTACCCAGAGTCAGCCATTGTGTTCATCCAGCAGTAGTTCATGGAACTGCATATCTGTTTTATTCATATATTTTATATTATCCTATATAATAAAAGGCTAATATGCAAATTGTCCCCTCCACTAGGAGTTAGACTGGGAGTTCGACCAGGGGGTAGGGCCGGCCGGCCAACCACCCCCAGCCCCTCCCCCCGGCCGGCCCTGGCCCCAATCACCCCCGATGGGACCCACCCCCACCCTGATCAGGGGCGGGGCCGGCCAGCCAACCTCCCATGTCCCCTCCCCCCGGCTGGCCAGCCAGCCAGCCCGATCAATCAGTCCCAATAGGGGTAGGCCAGCCGGACTCCACCCGTGCACGAATTCGTGCACTGGGCCTCTAGTGTAATCATATTTAAAGAGTCTTGAGAAAATAAGCATGTTTTTCTTAGGCCTCTTTTCTTTTATAAATATCAGAGCACACTATGTTATACTCTACAAAACACCTTTCTTCTTTTAGTTAAAATGTTATCAGAGTGTTTCATATGAACACACATGGATGGACCTCATCCTTTTCAAGGGCTGCATAGTGTTCCACCGGGTGGGTATGTGACTCACCTGTTAAACCAGGCGCTGGTGGGGGCATTTTTGTTATTTCCAGTTGCTTGTTGCCATACACCCTGCGCCTCTGGGTGTGGTAGCTGTAGGGTGTGTTCTTAGGAAAGGAGTCACTGGGCTGAAGGTTATGTGCTTTTAGAGTGTTGTTGGTTCATGCGGGTTCATACTCCTACCAGCAGTGTGAGGAGTTTTCTTTATGGTCTCAGAAGCACTCTGCTCACCCAGAGATGAAAAGGACGTAAAGAAGGTGGTTGGAAAGTCTTAGGGAGAGTGGAGTAGAGCTGTGATTTAGCATCATGGTATCACCTTCAAGCCGACTTTTGTCACAAGTATTGTAAATCTTGATGGCATTCTGCTGGTTTCCTTCAATGATGATATCATCTTGTTGTCCCTGTTTACATAACACTGAATCCGTCAAAGAACTTTACCCTTAACATCACTAAAATGGTGGTGTTAACACAGGAAAGAAAGGACCCTGGCTCTGGTGTCTGTTGACAGGGCTGTGGGGAGTGGCTCCCTGAGTACTTTGTGATGCTCGGAGCACTTCCTTCGGGGGCCTTGCACGTGAGCATGTCACTTATTCCTTACAACTTTGTGATGAAGGAAGGGGGGTGATGTTAAGTGGCAAATGTAATTTGTATTCAGAAATTCCTTAGTTTTGTCTCTAGTTAACCAAGTTCTAGGTCACTATTGAGAGGGGGCCTATTAAAAGGAAAAAATATCTTATTAATTTTAACAGATAGGAATGTAAGTGTAAGAATCTGTTTCTTGAGGCTTAAAAGTTGGGTTTTTAACATGAGGTTATTCATGACAGAACTAGACATGAAGGGAGAATACTTCAGTCAGCTTATATATTTTATAATTAGATATTCTTTGATATTCGTGATTTTTAAATTGGATTCTGAAATGCTCTAGATATATATGTTTCACCTGGGAAATCAAAGAATTCATGACTAAGATATTTACAAACGTTTGACTTAAAAGCATGCTTCTTTATGCCCACAAACATCTATGCTATCATTAGTTGACCTCCTACTTTCTTTAAAAACCCCTAATTCCTGGTAACCAGAAAATGGAGATTTTAAATTAGATGCATCTGTTAGTGTTAAAATAGTTTTCCACTATGGTCAATGTGGCTCAGTTGGTGGGAGTGTCATGCGGCACACTATAAGGTGATGGGTTCAATTCCTGGTCAGGGCAATAGGGCACATACCTAAGCTGTGGATTTGATCCCCGGTTGGGGTGGGTACGGGAGGCAACGGATCCATGTTTCTCTCTCACATCAATATTGCTCTCTCTCTCTTTCTCTTTCTCCTTCCCTTCCTCTCTCTGAAATCAATAAAAAATATATATTAAAAAAATTTTTTTAAGTTCCCCTATCTGTAACTAACCTGCTGTAATAATTTTTTAAACAATGTTATTGAGATAAGTTCACATGTCATACCATGTACTCACTGAAATGTATAATTCAGTCTTTTTTGTTAAATTTACCAGGTTGTATAACCATTATATTCTAATATTTGGCTCCATCCTTTTCCCCCAAAAAAACCTTCTATACTCATTAGCAGTCACTTCCCATTTCTCTTTTTTGCCCAACCTCTGGCAATCACGAATATGCATTCTGTCTCTGAATTTGCATTCTGGACATGTCATGTAAATGGAATCAAACCATATGTGGCTTTTTTCATTGAGCATAAAGTTTTGAGATCCACCCAGGTTGTACTTAATTTTTATGGCTGAATAATATTCTACTGCATGAATAGCACATTTGGGCATTTGGGTTGTTTCCATTTTTTGGCTGTCATATATAATGTTGTTATGAACATTTATGTACACATTTTGTGGCTACATGTGTTTTCAATTCTCTTGGGCGTATACCTACAAGTGAAATTTCTGGGTCACCCGGTAATCCTATGTTTAACTCTTTGGGGAACTGCCAGAGTGGGCTCCAAAGTGGCCTTGGCATCTTACATTCCAACCAGCAATGTATGCAGATCCCAATGTCTCCACATCCTCACCACTTATTTTCCATATTTTAAATTCTAGACTTCTTGGGGCATGAACGGTATCTCCTCGTGGTTTTGATTTGTGTTTCCCTAGTGACTAATGATGTCGAGCACCTTTATATTTGTTTGTTGGTCATTCATTTATCTTCTTTGGAGTGATGCTTATTGGGATCCTTTGCTCATTTTTAATTAGGTTATGTGTCATTTTATTATTGCTTTGTAAGAGTTCTTTATATAGTCAAGTTACAAGTCCCTTGTCAGAGATATGACGTGCAAGTATTTTTTCTTGTTCTGTGGGTTGTCTTTCCACTTTCTTGATGGTTTAATTTGTAGCACCCTAATGATTTTTGAAAATTTTCCTCCAGAATTCAGCCGGCGTCTTAAGGAGCGCATGCACCACAATATTCCTCACCGGTTTAACGTGGGACTGAACATGAGAGCCACAAAGTGCGCTGTGTGTCTGGATACCGTGCACTTTGGACGCCAGGCGTCCAAATGTCTTGGTAAGAGCAGTGGTTGTATGTTTGCAGTGGGCACCTGTGTATCTCCACCTAAAAAAAAAAAAATCTATCCTTTTTTCCCCATTTTAATTTCCTCATCAGAGTACATGCATTTCCAAGCTTTTAGTTTCAGTAGGAGGATGCTATTTTTCTCTTGTTGGAGGAGTGCGTTTATACCTGTTTTTGGCTCATGTCTCCAACCTCCTGTACAAAATGCCTTGGGCTCTGCTAATTTCCAGCCCCCTTTCTTCAGGCTGGTCTCTGCCTACCATTAGGCTGTGTGCTTGCTGGCTTCCACTGGAGCGTGCACATGTGTCCTTTACACATTTGTCTGTGATAGCCTGGGAGAGGCCGGAACAACTGGACTGAGAGCACTGGCTCTCTCATTTCCCGTCTCTGTAGAGGCCTGGCTCCTGGGGAAGCTTAGGGGTTACCTGGGTGACAAGGCCAGGCTGACAGGCCCGCAGGGGTTGGCGGAGGAAGGGAATGGTCCAGGATCAGCCACGCGAGTTTTCAGGTTGTCCCCTGCTTTTCTCTAGAATGTCAGGTGATGTGTCATCCCAAGTGCTCCACGTGCTTGCCAGCTACCTGTGGCCTGCCAGCCGAATATGCCACACACTTCACCGAGGCCTTCTGCCGTGACAAAATGAATTCCCCAGGTCTCCAGGCCAAGGAGCCCAGCAGCAGCTTGCACCTGGAAGGTTGGATGAAGGTTCCCAGGTATCGTTGCCGGGTGGCTTGGGCTGGTGCTGGTGAAGGATGGCAGAATATGCCACCCCCAAATATGCCACTCTGGGATAAAGACTATTTCGAACTAAAAGCTTTTGAAAAACAGCAGGTGCAAGGACACTCTGCCCTCCCCTTCCTCTTCCTGAAAGTCGGAGATAAAACTCCCTGTCAGAGCTGCCCTCCCTGCACCAGCAGGAAAGAAACACTCCGATCTCATGGCTGCCCCTGTGCATTTCAGAACTTTTCCAAAATCACTGCTCTTGCTCAGCCTAGAATACAAGCACTTGGGCCTCTCAGCTTTTTGGGTCTTTATTTTCTTATGGAGATACCCAGGCAAAATAAGATGTGTTTGCTTTTCTCCCGTTCATCTTCTGGTATCAGTGGACTCCTGTGCCAGCCACAGAACCTAGAGGGGTGCAGGAAGTTTTCCCTCCCCCGTGCTGGCATGGAAGGACGCAGGCCACTTCCAATCCTGGTGTTTTCTAGAGAACTCTAGGGATGTCTTCTCTGGCATCCCTCCCCACCCCACCCCTTCCTCCCCCTGATTCCTCTGAATTTCAAACATTTCTTCTTTTCCATCTGTTTTCCCAGGAATAACAAACGAGGACAGCAAGGCTGGGACAGGAAGTACATTGTCCTGGAGGGATCCAAAGTCCTCATTTATGACAACGAAGCCAGAGAAGGTAAATTAGGAATTCAGGGGATTTCATTGCACGTGGTGGACCCAGGGCTCCCAGGCTTGGCGTGAAGGCTTTGTTTTTTTGGACTGCGCTGCAAGCCTTCTACAGTTTTCCATTTTTGAAAATTAAACACCAAGTGACTTCACTAAAGGTTATTGGTCCGATACTCACATCTATAGGTCTCCCCTCTGAAGACCCTGCAGGGTGCTGCCCTGAAGATTCCACCTGCTAACACACCTTCCGAGAACTTCTGCCTCAGCCAACTAACCCATAAATCCGCATCGTCATCAGAAAGTTGACTGTGCTACTCATCTGACACACTTTATTTTTTTTATCTTCCCTCTCCGCCTTCTCTGCACACCCTTCCCCTCCTTTGTTCTTGTGTGCCTCTTTCCACGCATACTGTCTCTCTCTTTCTCTCTCTCTCTCTCTCTTCCTCTTTTCTCCCCTTGTTCTTGTTCCTGTTCTTTTGTTTTTCTTTCTGCCCTTCCTCTTTGCACCAAGCTGGACAGAGGCCGGTGGAAGAATTTGAGCTGTGCCTTCCCGACGGGGATGTATCTATTCATGGCGCCGTTGGTGCTTCTGAACTCGCAAATACAGCCAAAGCAGGTGAGGAGAGCAGGGGCCTCCCCCGGAGGTGGGCTGGGCTTGCTGAGTCCGTGGGGGCAGGAGGGTACGTGGGGGATTGGCCCGCACAAGGGCCCAACCTCCTGAGCTCCCTGTCTTAGCCGTGAAATCTCTGAAACCTCAGGGCCATCCCTTCCGGCGGGAGTGGGGAAATCCACACCCAACCCTGTGCTCTCTGTCGCACTCCTAGATGTCCCGTACATCCTGAAGATGGAATCCCACCCGCACACCACCTGCTGGCCCGGGAGAACCCTCTACTTGCTAGCTCCCAGCTTCCCCGACAAACAGCGCTGGGTCACCGCCTTAGAATCAGTTGTCGCAGGTGGGAGAGTTTCTAGGGAAAAGGCAGAAGCCGATGCTGTGAGTATGAGCGGGCGCTAGGGCTTGTCTTTGTGGGCTGACGCGGTGGGGTCCTGGCTGTCATGCTTTCCCTCGGGCTCCCTCTCGGAGGGGTGGTGGCTCCATGAGCGGAGTTCTGTGGGGACAGAGATACAGGCTCTCAGGTGGCTTGTCTGGGCGTCACGGGCCCTCTTAGAATGGGCGGCAGCACCGCTAGCCACCTCTTAGTCATGGCAACACAGCAGCTCATGGACTTAACGGAAATCCTCTCTCTTGTTTACTCTGATGAGTTTATTGGGTTTGAAGGCTTGAGTGTCAAGCACGCTGGCCATGTAGCAGCACAAAAGGCGGCCTCCAGCCATGTCTACTTCAGGCAAGCTTTTCATAGCCTTCTCAATTGCTTCGGCACGATTTGCTCTTCTGTAGGCAGGTTTGAAATGCCACTCATCCTTAAGATGTTAGAGACGTAGGTGTGCCTTGATTGGCAGCAGCCCCCCCAAAACTTTTCAGGATATGAACAGGGCTCGTTGCTCATTGGCATTTTCTCCACCAAAGACCAAACAGCGCTTTTCAAACACTTATCTCCTAATAAACACTCGAAATATTAGCAACCGGAATCCTTACCCACGAGCCTCCTGATATCAGGAGCTCTGCTCACTGGGTAGACTTGTTCAGTGACCTGTTTCATCGTTACCCGTGTACACCTTTGACTGAATCCACGTTACTCTGTGTACACCAGGGCCCTGGCTGCACTCCCTACGGGCTGCTGCCTGCATGGGTTCAGGTAAAGAGATTCCGAAGCTTGTTGGTTTGCTGCTGACTCTGGGCTTTGCACTTTTGCTACAGCCTGTAGGGGAAAGAACCTTCCATGTGCTCATTAACCCTTTGCAGGTACATCTCTTTAGCTTCAGCTTATTACCCAGAATATTTTCTACATCTATTACTAATATACTCATTTACGTCTGCGTCCAAGCGGAGTTCTAACTCCAATGCTAATTAACAACCACCCCAGAGATAGCGGTAAGACTCGCGTCTTGCCTTTTGAGCTCAAATCAAAATATGAGGCAAGCCAAGAGCAGAAGTGTGTTTCTGAGTGTTTTCAGGAGTAACTTGCCTTTCTTTCTGGCATTAAGCTTCTCTCCAGTCTTGCTTTTGTCTCTGGTCATGAAATAGTTCAATCTCACCAGGTTCTTTTTTTCTTTCTTATTTTCTTTCACATATGAAAAGAAATTGCTTGGAAACTCCCTGCTGAAACTGGAAGGTGATGACCGGCTAGACATGAACTGCACACTGCCCTTCAGCGACCAGGTAACGGTGTTTTCTGGACAGACGCCGTCAAGAAAGAAAGGGCTGTGTCGGCTTTGTGCCTCTTCCTGTTTGGTTGCTATGGTGACGTGACGATGCTTCTGTTCTGCCCTTGCACTTCTGCCCTTGCAGGTGGTGTTGGTCGGCACCGAGGAAGGGCTCTATGCACTGAATGTCTTGAAAAACTCCCTCACCCACGTCCCGGGAATCGGAGCAGTCTTCCAAATTTATATCATCAAGGACCTGGAGAAGCTCCTCATGATAGCAGGTGGAGGCCAAGGACATGGTGCTTTTTCTTCACTTTAGGAAAACTGTTTGAAAGCCAGGTGTCATGCTTGTGAAACCGGAAGGCAGGCCCTCCTGGGAGCAGGATGGAGCGGAAGCAGCTCTTCTCTCTGTCCCTGTCTGTGCCCAAGCTGATGGCTCTCTTGTTCATTTTCGGTTCCCTGGGGGTCCGGTGTAGCACAGACTGACACCCCCAAGGAACTTCTCACCATTGTGACAGGTGAAGAGCAGTGAGCCTGAGGCTCACTAACGTCAGACCTTTGTCCTCATCGCATCATACCCTGGGAGCCACAGCCTTGTGAGAGGTGGCCTGCTCTTGTCTGCTTTGTGACTTCTCAGAGACCCTTTGTCTAGATTCACCACTTGTTAGGCTTTTGCCACATTTTTTTTCTCTCTTTCTGTGATACACAGACATGCTATCACTTTTTTGGACTGAGAGTTGCAGCCAGTTCTTCAGCATATCACCTAAGAACAGGGTATTCTCTCACATAACCAAGGCAAAAATGTTTTTTTCTCCTTTGGGTACTATTTTTTTTTTTTTAAAAAAAAGGAAAACAGTAATTTATTGGCTCAATGTTCAAAACATCCACAATTAGGTCCTGTTTTAGACACAGCTGGGTGGATCCAGGGGCTGAGCTAAGAAGGGCTGGACTTTTCTTGGTCTTTAGCTCCTTGCTCTGCTGCTTTGTTTCTTCTTGTTGGCTTTCCTCCCTCCCTCCCTTCCTCCTTGACCTTATTCTTTAAAAAAAACACACCAAAAAACAAATATATATATATATATATATATATTGATTTCAGAGAGGAAGGGAGAGGGAGAGAGAGAAACATCAATGATGAGAGAGAATCATTGATCGGCTGCCTCCTGCACGCCCCACACTGGGGATGGAGCCTGAAACCTGGGCATATGCCCTGACCGGGAATCGAACTGTGACCTCCTGGTTCATAGGTCGATGCTCAGCCACTGAGCCACACCGGCTGGGCTCTTTGATCTTACTCTTTAGAACAGTGTTAGGTTCACAGCAAAATTGGACAGTACAGCGATTTTCCATAGGCCCCTTGTGCGCCCCACACACACACACACACACACATACACACAGCCTCCCCCCTCTATCAACAGCCCCACCAGAGGGTACATTAGTTACAAGTGATGAACCTGCACTGACACACCATTGTCACCTAAAGTCCATAGTTTACATGCAGGTTGCTCTTGGTGTTGTATACCTCTGGGTTTGTACCCATAGGTTGTGGCACGGATCCTCTATGATAGCATCATACAGAATAGTTTCACATGGTACCATTATGAATTCATGGAGTTTAACCTTTGCTGGAATACAGTGCTCTGATATACTGCCCATAGTCAGATTTTATCTGTGCCCCCATCCTGGCCTTTAGAGTATTTGTTTAGAGTAGTGATCCAGTCCGGATCATTCACTGTGTTTAGTCATGTCTCTTTAGTCTCTGTTAACCTGAGTGGATCCTTAGCC
The DNA here is from genome assembly GCF_951640355.1 of Cnephaeus nilssonii. Classification (NCBI taxonomy): domain Eukaryota; kingdom Metazoa; phylum Chordata; class Mammalia; order Chiroptera; family Vespertilionidae; genus Cnephaeus; species Cnephaeus nilssonii. The sequence goes on from NC_137093.1 coordinate 5,235,905, forward strand.
TGTCTTTTGTCTTTCATGACATTGCCATATTGGAATTGTCTGAGTTTATCTATACTAATAAAAGGGTAATATGCTAATTAGACAAGGTCGACCGGCCATCTTCCGGATGTCCGACTTCCCTCCGGACAAAGCCATGGTGGTGGGGGCCAAGGCAGAGGCAGTTAGGGGCGATCAGGCCGGCAGGGGAGGGCAGTTAGGGGTGAGATCAGGCCTGCAGGGGAGGGCAGTTGGGGGCAAGATCTGGCCAACAGGGGAGGGCAGTTGGGGGTGAGATCAGGCCAGGAGGGGAGGGGAGTTGGGGGCGACCAGGCCTGCAAGGGAGGGCAGTTAGGGGTGACCAGGCCGGCAGGGGAGGGCTGTTGGGGGAAGGCAGGCAGGTGAGTGGTTAGCAGCCAGTGGTTGGGCCTAAACTGGTAGTCGGACATTCCCTGAGGAGTCCCAGATTGGAGAGGGTGCAGGCCGGCCTGAGGGACACCTCCTCCCCCTGCCCCCATGCACGAATTTCGTGCACCAGGCCTCTAGTAGTTTTTTAAAATGTTCTCTCATTGTTCCTATCCCATTCTTACTTTGGTGGGGAACATGTTTGAAAAGTATAGTTCACCTTCTCCAGTTTTCTGCCTACAGAATGTTTTTTTCTCCCTAAATCTTGACTAAGAGGCGAGATGTTTTCATTTGAGATCTGAAATTTGGACCTAAACTGTGTTTATAGGAATTCATGGAAAACAGTCCATCTGTGTGGCCTTGCTGGCTTTTGTTTGTGAATAGAATTAGAACTGCCATCCTATGTGTTTGCTTAATGTCCCCAAACTGACCAAGAAGCTGTTCCTTTTCCCCTCAGGAGAAGAGCGAGCCCTGTGTCTTGTTGATGTGAAGAAAGTGAAACAGTCCCTGGCACAGTCTCACCTTCCTGCCCAGCCAGACATCTCGCCCAACATTTTTGAAGCTGTCAAAGGCTGCCACTTGTTTGCTGCTGGCAAGGTATGCTCTACTCGGGACCTCAATGTGCAGAATGTTTCACTAATTAATTTCCAGGTCTTTTTTTCTAATATAAGCATTTAAGGGCTACACATTTTCCTCTAACTACAGTTTTAGTTGCACCTTGTGTGTGTGTGTGTTTGTGTGTATAATTGATTTCAGAGAGAAAGGGAGAGGGAGAGAGAGAATCATTGGTCGGCTGCCTCCTGCATGCCCTACACTGAGGCTCGAGCCCACAACCTGGGCATGTGCCCTTGACTGGGAATCGAACCCGGAACCCTTCAGTCAACAGGCCAACACTCTATCCACTGAGCCAAACCGGCTAGGCTGCACCCTGTAAATTTTTGTCATTCTGCATATTTTAAAATTTCTTATATTTATCTGTGAATGATGAGTTATTTAGAAATGTGCATCTTAGTTTCCAAAAATTGGTTTTTAAAAAATTATAAGTTAATTTCATCATAATGTTTGAAACATACAAAAAATATATGGAGTATATATGTAAATTATAAAATTATAACACCTAATACTGTTGTAAATATCTACATACTCTCTATCCAACCCAAGAAATAGAATATTGCCAATAATTTTCATTTTCCTGTGTATTCCTTCCCTAATCCATCCCATTTCCCTCTGCCCACCCTGCCAGCCACCTTCCTTTCAGGACTGTTTTGAACAATCAGCTTCTTTTCACTCTTGGTGAAATGACAAAGATCTCGGTGTAGGAGGTGAAGTAAGAGGGATTCAGCTGTTCTAGAAAAAGTTTTAATGTAGAACTCTGTACACACAGATCTTAGCTAAGAACTTTTCTTTCTGGGCCAAAACCTTCTCTAAATTCTTATAGCAATGTCTACTGCCTTTCCCCGCCCTGGGGGTGTAAGATAACACACACACACAAAATGCTTGTGGGGGCAGGTGGGTTTCCTGAGCCTTTCTCTGCGTTTCTGTTAAATCAGGGGTTCTCGAGCAGGGGGAGCCTGCCCCCCGGGATGTTGGGCAATGGCTGGAGACATTTTTTGTCAAACTATTGGCATCTACTAGGCAGGGCCCAGGGTTGGTGCTGAACATCCCACAATGCACAGAAGAGCCCCTCACCACAGAAGTCACCTGGTCGAGGGCTCAGCAGTGCCGAGGGTGAGACCTCGCTCTTTTCCCGCAGTCACTGTACACACCAGTGACACTCCTTTTTCCTCCGATGCCTTTCAGATTGAGAACGGGCTCTGCATCTGTGCAGCCATGCCCAGCAAAGTCGTCGTTCTCCGCTACAACGAAAACCTCAGCAAGTACTGCATTCGCAAAGTAAGTCTTGGGCCTGGTCCACCTGCTCTGCCCACGCACTGGCGTAGAAAGCGTGCTTCTCAGGGAACAGCGCGTGTCTGTCCCTTCGCCTGCCGTCCTCTCGCCGGGTGACCTTGGAGAGAGACCCTTCCTTCCTGGAGGAGGCTCCAGGCCGCTGGTGGCTGCACGTCTCCTCTCACTTGCCTCCTGGTCGTGAGCTGCCTCTCCAGCCAGCCCCGTGAAGCCAGCCGTTCGTTCAGGTGGAAAGGAAGGTGGCTGATGGAGAGAGCAGGAGAAAAGGAAAGGGATCTCTGAGAAGCTGCCGTCCCTGTGGCACTTACTAGAGTCTTTCTGTCCTGGAAGTTCTATGCGTTACCTCGGAAGAGCCTTTGCCCGCTGTGCGGGCGGTGCAGGCAGAGCTGGCTCTCCTCGGAGCAGCGGGGTCATGAGGCTGACCGCAGGCTGGCAGGGTGCCGGCGGGCCCTTCCCGGCCTCGCTTCGGGAGAAGGCTGTCTGTCGTCCCAGGGTAGGATGTTCCACCCAATAAGCCCGGTTTATTTCAGGCTCTTTCATGATTAGTCTCAAAAGTGAAAGGAAGGGTGAATAAACCAGGGTCGTTCCTTGGAGGGCCTGTCCACCCTGCGTGGGCTGTTGTTAGTGTAGGGTGGGTTTTTACTGAGCACCTACTGGTACCAGACACTGAGCTGGCTCCTTTACAAACACGTTTTGCAGCGATTCTGAGAAGCAGGTGTGGCAATCCCCAGTTTCAGGTAAGACGATTGAGGCTGGCCTTGCGAAGTTACACAGTCGAAACCAAAACTGAACTTTGATTTTTCCAGCCATTTCACATTGTCATGCTGCCTAAAAGTTTCCTTCCACGTAGTAGGTGGTCAGTGAATAGTTAGTGGTCAGGATAATGCTGATTAGAGTTTGAACTGTTCGCTTCAGGAGAATTCTCAGAAACCATTGCTTCTTCCTAATTCCTGGCCACCATTTCGAATAAGCATGCCTGGGTTGCTGGACCATCAGGATTGGCCTGAAAGCAAGCAGCAGCAATTAGGAAGCAGATAATTCAGACAGAGGACGACAGTGATGGTGATAATAATTAAATAATTATGTAGGTGATGTAGGTTCAAAATGGAAACGTAGAACTCGAAGAAAGAAGGAAGCTAAAAGCACTCCCTCCAGCCACCACTGCTAATAGTTGGTGTGTTTCTCCAGGCTTTTTCCTCTGATAAGAATGTTGTATTTTTAAAGCTCTCTTTTTGAATGCTACCTTTTCATTGAACTGGTGTTTCTGCCCTTTTATTTGGCTGTAATTTGGCCTTATTTTCTTAGATTGGGGTTGCAAAGAATTCAGAGATAGCAAAGGGACGGGAAAAGATTGACTGCTGTGCGTAATCCACAGCTTGAACACGTCTGGTGGCAGGGGTCCCTCTGCGGGGCTCAGTGAGGCCTGAGGCGGAAATAGGAGAGCTGGAGGCGTGGCTACCTTGGGTGAGGACACTCACATTCTCCTCTTGCCCTCTCTCAGGAGATAGAGACCTCAGAGCCCTGCAGCTGTATCCACTTCACCAACTACAGTATCCTCATCGGAACCAATAAATTCTACGAAATTGACATGAAGCAGTACACGCTTGAGGGTAGGGCCCCAGTCCTCCCAGCCCACACACTGCTCTGGCCTTGCCACCAGCTCCAGCCCCTTCCTGAAGCCCTGCTTCTCGCCTGCCTTTTCAGAATTCCTGGACAAGAACGACCATTCCTTGGCGCCTGCTGTGTTTGCCTCCTCTTCCCACAGTTTCCCTGTCTCGATAATGCAGGTGAACAGTGCAGGGCAGCGGGAGGAGTACCTGCTCTGCTTCCACGGTGAGTCGGGGCTGCCGCTCGCTGCTGTTTTGGCACCAGCAGACCCAGACTGGTCCCCCAGGGCTGCGGGTTGTCAGGGGACTCTGGGGCAAGGCGGGACCTGCTGGGGTGCAGAGAACTTCCAGCTGCCACAAAGACCTCTCAGTATCGCCGTCCTGTCCCCACCAGGGTGCTATCCTGATCCAGCGCTACCCTATTCTGCCCAAAGATCAGGCAGTTCTTTCCTTCTCTGTCCTCACTTCTTTCTCTCCCTGTCCTTATATTTTTTTCTTTCCTTCTTTCTTTTTCTTTTCTCTTGATGTTTCTCTTCTTCTTTCTTTCCAAATCCCTGGGTCTTTCTTTCTCTTCCTTCCTGTCTCTGGGTCTCTATTTCTCCCCTTTCCTCCCTGCCTTCCTTTCTTCAACCCTCCTCCCTCCTCCCTTTTCTTTTCCTCTCTCTCCCCCTTTCACTTGAACCCTCTTTTTCTAATAGATCAGGCTTAGCAGGGTCCTTAGGTTTTAACCATCTGGTGAAATCTGGCCAGTGGTCCCCTGGGCTCGACTTCTCCTTCTTCCGTCAGTGTGTGCTGTTAGCCTTAGCTATGCTGATGTCCGGGCTCTGACTCCTTGCAGAATTTGGGGTGTTCGTGGATTCTTACGGAAGACGTAGCCGCACAGACGATCTCAAGTGGAGTCGCTTACCTTTGGCCTTCGGTGAGTGCGGCAGGTGTGCGGGCTCCTGTCGCCAGCAGCTGGTGTCCTGGGGAGGCATTGTGGGCGCAATTCATTTTGGCCCAAGCACTGGGCTCGAGGATTCCATTGGACTACAAGTGCCACGTGTAGTCGTCCCCCGAGTCAGTGCTCAGGGCAGAGTCTAAGGCTTGATAGAGAATTGCATCAGCCAAACCCACCAGCCTTGTGAAGTATTTGTTAGGGTCTCATGATAGAAAGCAGACCATTCCCTGAGTTTATTTAAATCATTTCCAAGGCAGCAGAGTATCCCAGGGCATCGCCGAACACCTGTCAATATTATCCATTCTAATTGGGCAAAGCACTCAGGTCCTGGCCATTCTTTAAGTGTAAATAGCACTGTGATGAGATCTTGTACTAGTTTTTATGCACTTGTCAAATAGTATCCTCTGCTCCTAAGTTCTAAAAGTGGAACTACGTGCATGATCACACATACATGCAAACATGTCCTTGCTTGTCCCTGTGAATGTTCTGAATTACCATCACAGCTGAAATGCCCTTCAAGGCTTTTTTGTTTATCTGTTGCTGCATATCAAGTTTCAGAACTTAGTGACTGAACACAGCTTATTGCCCATGATTGTGTGGTTGCCCGGCTAGCTGTTTCATGTGGTGTCAGCGGGTCACAGTGGCCTCACAAACATGGCAGCAGTTGGTGGGAGCCCGGCTGGGCTGGTGGCTGGAGGCCTCAGCTCCTCTCCATGTGGGCGGAACCGGAAGCTCAGGCCTCTCTCCCACCGTATGCACTGGTTAAAGCAGGCCACAGAGCCAGCCCAGGTTCAAGGCCAGGAGACCCCCTGGGCCTCCTTTTCCCTTTAAGATAGAAAAGATCATGCCCTAACCGGGTTGGCTCAGTGGATAGAGCGTCGGCCTGCAGACTGAAGGGTCCCAGGTTCGATTCTGGTCAAGGGCATGTACCTTGGTTGTGGGCACATCTCCAGTAGGGGTGTGCAGGAGGCAGCTGATCAATGTTTCTAACTCTCTATCCCTCTCCCTTCCTTTCTGTAAAAAATCAATAAAATATATTTTAAAAAAGGAAAGATCACTGGTCATCATTAGTGTTTCAATGACACTGTGATATATGGTATTAAGACCAGAAATATCTAATTACCTATGAACACAGTCTTTTTTTAGTTAATTTTTTCAAAATGCACATAAGCAAACATTTTTTAATGTGTACAGTGAAAAGTCTCATCCATATTACCCATCTTCCTAACTCTCCATCCCCACTCTCTCAAGAGAAAATAGTTGAGTTTCTTATCTTTCTAGGGCTTTATGCAAATGCAGAGAGGAAATATATTCTTATGTCCCCCTTTTTTATCATTACAGTAGCACACTTGACACATTATTCTGAATCTTGCTTTATACACTAAAGAAAACTACACACCTCAGGACTCTTCCCACCCGCCCCACCCGCCATATCAGTCCTGGAGAGGTTCTTGTTGCATTTTTGAGCTGTGCCACGTTGTATGTACCTGATCCCCTCGCACGTGCCTTGAGCTGGTTCCCATCTTCTGCTCTGACAACGTGGCGGTGAACACCCTCGAGCGTGCCTCACTGTGCTCGGTGGGATTGCTGGGCCCAAGGGTGCACTGCAGGCTGGTTTTCATTTTCTTCCTTTTAACCCTTCCTTCTCCCGCTTCCTCCGTGGCGGCCCACAGCCTACCGAGAACCCTATCTGTTTGTGACCCACTTCAACTCACTAGAAGTGATTGAGATCCAGGCACGCTCCTCTCTGGGGTAAGCACGGCCCCCGGCTCCGACGGGCTCAGGGTTGGGGTGGGTGTCGGGCCGGGCGCTTGTTTCTTCTTCCCTGTCTGTCTAGCAGTGGCGCCCACCTGCACTGCTGCTCTTCTGTTCTCTGCAGGACCCCGGCCCGAGCGTATCTGGAAATCCCAAACCCACGCTACCTGGGCCCTGCAATTTCCTCGGGAGCGATTTACCTGGCGTCCTCATACCAGGACAAACTGAGGATCATTTGCTGCAAAGGAAACCTCGTGAAGGAGTCTGGCACTGACCACCACCGGGGGCCCTCCACCTCCCGCAGGTACCGTGCCCCCCCTCTGCTCATTCCGGGGGTTAGCACTTTCTGCAAAGCAGAAGGAAATCTTGCCAACCTGGCTGGAGGTTCCCCGGCATTGAAGCTCAAGCCACTCATTCCTTTGAGCTCCGCAGCCTTGACATGACCTAGTCAGGGTAATGGCAGGAGACTGTTCAAATGCCCCTTAGCAAAGGTGGAGGAAACCCCCGGCCTTCCTCTGGAGGGTGTTTCAGTGGCTCTGGAGGGTGGAGCGGGCATTCTGCAGTCATTGCTTTAGCAGATGTCCTTCCGGGCTAGTTGGGCGGTTGTGGCAGGGTTAGTGGTGAGTAAACCAGATGCATCTCCTCCCTGGTGAAGTCCCAGGGGAGAGACACATGCACTCAGGCGATTCCAGCACAGCCTAGAAGGTGAGGCTGCCATCGGGGTCGTTTGAGGTTCCGTGGCGCTCAGAGGAGGCCCCCAGCCTGGACTTGGGGGTCAGGGAACATTTCCCAGAAGAAATGAAGTCCTATTTAGACGTCCCTCTTTCTTTGTATGTCATGATTTTTTTGTTGAAAACAAAGCCTCTCAGATAATAGAATGTGGTGACGGGAAATCTGGTCCCCTCCGTGGGCTTGCTGCTGTTTAGTTAGTGACTCTCCCAGACTGATGCTTATGGCTGCCACTGAAGGTCCCTGGGATAGGGCTTTTCCAACGACGTAGCGCTAAGCCAGGACAAATAAAAACCAGCCCTGAGAAGGGTCTTTTCCAAGGAGGAACCAGACAGGTCAGATGGTGACATTTTTCTGGGGAGTGTCAGTCCCACCAGGCTCCCTCTGGTGGCGGCCACTCAGCTGGCTTCCACAAGGCTGCTGCTTTCAACACGGCTGCACATCTGGGGAGAAAGCCGTGGGAGCAGGTCAAGTTACAGTGTCACAAAGCTTGTTCTTGCTGAAAGTCAGCTGTCTTTCTTACACAAACGCTCTTGCAAGCCTTTGGTTAATTTCCAGAGTTCCAGAAAGTTGATTTTGACAGTGTTTGTCGGTGTTCTTGCTGCTTTTATGAAGGAACAGGTTTCTCGCTCTGCCCTTCCTTCTCATACAGGTGGCCACACACTGTGCAGGCCGCAAACCTTAACATTTCAGAGAGCGTTCCGTGTCAGTGTGGGAAGTATTTCTTCCTCTTTTCTAAGCCTCCACAGCATTCCTTCCCATGACCTTCAGCTTAATGCACTGCTCCTTTCCCATTGGGTATTGGATTGTTTCCCGTCTGTTGCTGTGGCAGATGACTGTGTGCCTGCGTCATTTTGTTGTCTGCATGCTTAGGAATCTACCTGCAGGATAAATTCCTAGAAGCGGCTGTGCATCTGTGATTTTGATAGATGTTGCTGAGTGTTCCTCCGCGGAGGCGGAAACCTTTTGTCCCACAGCATTGTGTGGAAGTGGGCCTGGCCTTGTCCTGCCACAGAGGGCTAGCCAGCTCCAGGGCGATGTGGAGGCGTGAGATGTGTCAAGTTCAAGTCCTTGGTCCACAGAAAGGGCTGAGGTGATTTAACCCAGGGGATATTTAATGATCTAGGATTTCAATTTCTGGACTGGTTTACAACCCCACATGTCTACAAAGAGTTATGTGGACCCCTACCCTGTGCCAGACCCGATGTCTGGCTGGGTGCAGAGATGAAGAAGACACTTTCTAATCTGAAGGGACACTCGGTTTGGTGGAGGAAACACCTCTGATATTACAAAATGCTCAGGTCTTGGGCTCAGAGGCTATTTAATACTCTGTCTCTTTCTTTTGCTGAAATATCAGAGTCAGTCAGAAATGTTCGGTCAGTGTGGTTTTAATCCCAGGACTTGCTGGATCACCAGCAGCTCCTCACTCTTGGCCTGCCCCTGCCTCAAGAGTGGCTGCTCAAAGTCCTTCCTTGGGAATTTTAGATTTTATTTAAGTAGTTTTTATTTAATTCATCTAGGCTTTATTTTAGTAGCTCCTAAGTCATGTCGAGAACAAATCAAAGTACTGTAATTAGATTTTTCTCTCCATTGTCTCACTAGTTCAGTGGCCAGGCACCTTCCTTCTGAGACTGTGGTGTCTCTGAAATGAGTGACTTTTTCTGAGGTGGAAAGTGGCCCCAGAGTCTGTGAACGGGCAGAAATGATGCTGTTGTCAGGCGTGTGGAAAACCAGCGTTAGTCTTTAGCTGCCTCATGGCGTATACATGGCCTTTAGCTGGAGACTGCTTTGGGCAGGTTAGAACGTAAACGTCTGAAATTGGGGGGGAGAGTGCTGGTGGTTGTTGTTTTTTTATTGTGTTTTCAATGGAGAAATACATTATCTGTTCACAAAATAGCTCTTGGGAAAGACAAGGCGTACAGACCCTATAAACAAAGCAAACTCCAGTCATGAGGCACTACGCACGTCATGTGAAAGCAACTGTCTGGTCTCCAGGTTGTGAAAACTAGAATTTGAAAGTCACTACACAGCTTGGCAAAACTGGACAGCAGTTACGTGAAACGTTTAATAAACTGAATTTCCCCCAACGTGTAAACAACACGACAAGACTAACTCTGGGCCCGGCGCTCTCAGTCCAAACCCGCAGCTGCTCCGCAGGTCAGGTCAGCCACATCGCCCTGGGCTAGTTAGCAGAGCAGGAGATGTAACTCTTTGCAAGAAGCATAAAATTGACGTGAAAGATCATTGGTTATTAATGCATGTGGCGATGGAAGATTGCCCACTCGGCCTAGAAGGATGGGTATTTTCTTTCGTCCATTAATCTGAGCCGACATCCCGAATGGCCTTCCTTGAGCCGTCTTTCTTCCCCTGGGCAGTAACCTCCCTCTCACTTTTTGATGGGCCCCTGTGGACACATTTTGTAATTTCTCATCCGTTACAAACAGACTTGATGTGATTCTCCTACTTGGGATTCATTTTATTTGTCTGCCATGTCTTAAAGCCACATAACTAGAGATGAATGTAAACCTGGTTTCAAGCTGTTGAAATCCGAGTTACCCTCTTCTATTGCTGCATGCTCAGCGCAGGGAGGTCTGGCTTTCTGAACATTTGGTATCTGGATCTTCACAGTTAGCGGTGCACCGGGAAGTAAGAGAATGACATGAAACTGTGCACAACGAACCGACTGCTTATAAAGTGATCTCGCTCACCAGCCTCTCTGTTTCACTGAAGAGCAGGAATTGGCAAACGTTCTCCGTGAAGGTCCAGATAGTAAATCCTTTCGGCTTTGTGGGCCATATGGTCTCTGTCTCCACTACTCCACTCGGCTGTAGTGTGAAAGCAGCCATAGACAGTGCATCACCAGATGGGCCTGGCTGTGTTCCAATAAAACTTTACTTACACAAACAGGCTTCTGTCTGGGTGTGGCCCTCGGCTTGCTCTAGTCTTTCTCCCCCAGGGATCAATATCTTTGCTGCTCAGTTGCTTTCAATTCTGGGCATTGACAAAAGAGGTTCTGGTAAAGTTAGACCAATAATTGAAGAAAGAAAATCAACAAATTTGATAAAATGATAAACTGTCCCAAAGGGAAAAATTTAAATTTCAAGGATTACAATAGGCCTTTGGGAAAAACAGATATTTTCGAAGAGATGTCTTTATGATTTACTGCAAAAGCTAGCATCTTTGTAAAGGATGACATGCAGCATGTTAACATAATTTAAAAAAAATTTTTTTCAAGCATATAATTTTGCTGAGAAAGTTACAGCAAAATAAGTCAGTATGAGATTCATACTTGGTTCATTTTTAGAATTAGCATGTAATTTATATTTTTAAAATATCAAGGATAAAATAAATTTATTTTTCTGATTTCTCCTTTTACTTTTGAAGATAAAGCCCCAACAATGAAAATATGTCTCCAAGTGGATTCACTATAAATGGTCTCATTGTAGGTGGGTTGCCTTCTCCCAGCACTAATCATGCTCAGATAATGAGGACCCGAATCTGTCTCTGCTCACGGGGGTGGGAAGGAATGGATTTGGAGGCCGCATGTCAGTGCTGTTTCTCGCTTTTGCTTCTTCAGAGGTGGTGAGGGACATGTGTGCAGAAATCGTCATGAAACACCCAGGCCAGTGCTGGGTACAGGGTTGGATTTGTTGTACAAAAAGGCCTCAGTGTTTTCTTTCTTTTTTGGGGGGCGGGGAGGGGCTCAGTATTTTCACCTGATTGGTTATTAACCATCACCCTTTGGGGTCAGGGACATTTTATGAGCAGCTACACTGTTTTTATCTGCCCTGCTCGGCTTCGTACTTATGTCAGGCCAGATCCCTGCACCTCTCACATCAGCGTTGGGTTGCCTCCTTAGAAAGCCACCTGGAGGGAGAGGGGACTGAACACCTGCCCAGGAGGGGGACAGCAATGGCAGCTGACAGGGATGAAACAGGCTTTCTCCAAACGGCTACCTTGCATCGAGGGCCTTTCAGCAGGCTGACCCTCCACGTGCAGTCCTCCCGTGCCTCCGGGGCTCAGGAAAAGATAAGTCGAAGGATAGAGGGTGGGGATTGTGACATCAAACTGGCCTGAGCTGAGTCCACTCTCTAGCTCAGGCCAGTCACCAGCCCGCCTGCGTCTCCGTTTTCCCAGCTTGTGCTGTTGTGATGGTCTGACGACAGTTAGAGCTGAGCATAGGGCCTGGCACACAGTAGGTGCTCAGTAAACAAAAGCCTGCTCCTAGAGCGGAAGCTTGAGTTTCTTTTGTCGTCATCTGTGCTCTCTTGCCTGCCCTCCCTGCCCAAATCAAACAAAGAGCCTGGAGAACACCGGGTGGGGCCCTTTTCTCAGGGTCAGTGGGGAGCTGGGGCATGGGGGTTCTCACAGGAGGGGAATGCCCCTCAGCTCCCCTCCCTCTCCTTTGCCAGCAGCCCCAACAAGCGAGGCCCGCCAACGTACAACGAGCACATCACCAAGCGTGTGGCCTCTAGCCCGGCGCCACCCGAAGGCCCCAGCCACCCGCGAGAGCCAAGCACACCCCACCGCTACCGAGAGGGGCGGACCGAGCTGCGGAGGGACAAGTCTCCCGGCCGCCCCCTGGAGCGGGAGAAGTCCCCAGGCCGCATGCTCAGCACTCGGAGGGAGCGGTCCCCTGGGAGGCCGTTTGAAGACAGCAGTAGGGGCCGGCTGCCTGTGGGAGCCGTGAGGACCCCCCTGTCCCAGGTCAACAAGGTGAGGCACCATCCGGAGGCCAGAGGAGTGACCGGGGAGCGAGGCCCCCTCCGGGCCTCTGTTGTGAAAAGGAACGCCGCTACTGTAGTTCAGGCTGGTGAGACACGTGAGGTTAGCAAGCAAAGGTACTTGATTTCACAAGAGACTTCCTAAGCAAATGGATAGTGTATGTGTGTGTGTGTGTGTGTGTGTGTGTGTGTGTGTGTGTGTCCCACAAATGGGGTAGCGACCAAACAGGATCTTTCCCTTCCTCGGAGGCAGTTTCTGGAGGGAGTGTGCACATAAGCAGATGTGTGTGTATTCGCCCTTCTTACACACAAATCACTTACTACACAAAGCGTTCTGTGCCTTGCCTTTCCAAGCGCCCACACAAATGTACACATACGTCAGGCATTTTCAGGAAGGCTGCCCTGATGCTGGTCGCAGTGGCTGCCTTCTAGAAGAATCTGAATCTTCCGTCACTGAAGCTGCCTTTGTAGATGGCATTTTTCTTCTGATGCCATCTGCAGGTCACCGTCACACCCCTGCCGGGACAGAGAGGAAAGCCTCTAAATGTTTTTTATCTTCTTTGCTCCTATGCCCTACTGATAAGATGGTGTGTGTGTGTGTGTGTGTGTGTGTGTGTGTGTGTGTGTGTGTCAGTAGAAATACTCATCGCTTTGGAGACTTTTTAGTGAATTTCAGGCCCTGATGGACCCCAAGCTTTGAGGGTTGGCTCTGCTAGTTGGTGCCACCCTGCCCAGCACTCAGCATTAACCGCTGAGAGGGGGGAACCAGGTGCTGCAAACTTCCTGTTTGGATTATGCAAAGAGCACAGCAATTTCTGGCCTCTGGTGGCTAAGCCCGCTCCTCCTCCTTTTGCTCCTAGGTCTGGGACCAGTCTTCAGTATAAAGCTCAGTCAGAAAAGCCAACTCCTCATCGTAATCTGCAGGAAAACACCAAACACACCATGGAACTCTGCTGAAGGGGACCCCAGCGCCATCGCTCAGCCACCCATGGCACAGCTGGACCCAGACCCACCTCAGCACGGACACCCCTGCTCAGGAGGTGCGGGGCGCTGAGGCTCTTGGGAGCTGCCGGCACCGTCCTGCAGTCATCCTCTTTGCACTTTGTTACTCTTTCAGAGCATTCATAAACTTTTGTACCTAGCTCTAGCCTGTACTAGTTCATCAGAGGAAACCAACCGGGCGCTAACTGCAGTGTGGTTAGGCCCCTAATTAATAGCTATTTGAAGATCCTAGGGTTGGTTGTTTCTTTGTTTGTGTGTTTTTTCCAAGTTTTTTCCCTTTTTTTTTTTAAAGACAACAGAATTCTTACTAGATTTGAATAGCAATGTATTTCCTGTTGAGTCATTTTTAGCTAGATCACACATCAGGTCTTTGCTCCTGGAATGTGTTGTAGAGTCCCCGCCAGTTGGCTAACTCCCTGCACTCACATAGGTCCATTCTCGTCTTTGCCCTTCCTTGCAGACGCCCCGTTTTACCCAGGGCGACATCTTAGCCAAATGTTTACTGTTCTCATTGCCTTTTATGGCCTTGACGACTAACCCTCCCACCAGCTGAGAATGTATGGAGGTCATCGGGCCTCGGCTCATCGGGCCTCGGCTCGGAGGCAGTGACTTGGGGCCAAGGAACCTCGAGGAGCTCTCCCTCCCCGCCCCTCAGCGTGATCTCCCCGCCTGCTGTCCCGCTTTCATGTAGCTTTGGCCAGGAAAGCATGCAATAGATTTGCTCTGAGCCCAGCACCCATGGGCCTCGGGGCCTGGGAGGGGACTGGGGGCACCCACCTCCTGTCCGCGATGGCACGCTGTTCCCGCCCTGGGATGGAAGAGACCCGTCCGGGAGTTCTGCATGGCGGTTCGCTGCATGTGCTGCCCCCCCCCGCCCCGACCTGGCTGCCCCCCTAGGGTTGCTCTGCCAATGTCCTAGGACCGTACCATAGCTCCCACAAATCGAGACCCTCTGACGACTTGCCAGCTCACTGGCCACATAAGCTGCGGTCTGTAGCACTGAACCAACAAAAACCAAACGCTCAAGCCTTACGACCAGAGAAGGATTTCAGCAAACCACCACCTCACACGGTCACGCTTCCTGCCGGTCCACATGGATGACTATCACACAAACCCAGCTCGGTTCTACCCCACAAAACTGTGACTCCCAACGAGCCTTTCCCTAGGGCTAGACTAAGACCAGGAAGAGGCAGCCGCAGCTCAGCTCCCACCTCCGCCGGGCCCGGAAGTCCTTAGGTGCAGTGCGGCCCACCTGTTTCTACCCCCTGGCGACCGGTACATTCCTGGCAACTGGTAAAGAACCAACCTAGAGGCTTTGCAGTTGGCAAGCTAACTAGCGGCCTTATTTCTGCCTTTAATCTCCCACAAGGCATCTCTCGCTTTGGATTCTCTTAGGCACGCCTCCCACCACCAAGGCACATCCTAGGTAGGCCGACAGGTAGCCCTGTTCCCACCGCAGCAGGTGAACATGACCGTGTTTCAACCCAGGTGTCCACAGTTCAGACCCCTTTCCAGATTGCAGCCTGGCCCGAGTCCCGGCTCCTTCCTGCTCGTCTCCTAACCTAAGTGCTTTCTCCTCTGAAACGCCCAAGACCCTCCCGTGGTCGCACCCTTGGCCAGTGTCATGCTGTCGTGTTCTATGTGTTGCTTCGAGTCTTTGGGGACATACTGCATCCCCCCGCCCCCGCCCCCAGGGCAGATCCGACTGAATGTTTGCTGAAGTTTTGTCTCTTGGTCCACAGCATTTGGAAAGGTCACTGCAAACGAGTCTTTCAGTCTTGGCATTTCATTTAGGGTCTCCATGAGAAACGGGCTTCTAGAGCCCCGGCGTGTATATCGTGTGTCCCACGTGTGAAATGCTTCCTGCTCTAGAACTAGCTCAAAAGACTGTACATATTTACAAGAAACTTTATATTCGTAAAAAAAAAAAAAAAAGGAAATTGAATTGGTTTCTACTTTTTTATTGTAAAAGGTGCATTTTTCAACACTTACTTTTGGTTTCAACGGTGGTGGTTGTGGGTAGCCATCTTCACTGGAGGGTGGGCCGCTTCGTGTGACCACCAAGATGCCAGCAGGAAATATTGTAACACGAAACTGCAGTCAAAAGCTTATCAGCATAAATAAGATTCTAGGTCTCCAAAAGTACAGGCTTTTTCTTCATTGCCTTTTTTATTCAGAATGAGGAAAGGAACAATTCAAGATCCACCTTGAGAGGAATGAACTTTGCTGTTGAACAATAATGAAATAAAGCAATGATCGAAAATGTTTGCTCTAGTGCAGTGACCTCTTCTTTCATTTCTTGAGCGAGACCATAAACATCCTAAGTATGGCCAGTGCCGGCATAGGCCTGTTATCATGGCGGGGGACCCCCCTCCGTTCCCACGAGGCT